>NC_136072.1:1157018657-1157650323 GCF_964261635.1 Lissotriton helveticus | reverse complement strand
TCTCTGAGACTCCAAGGCCTACATACTGGATCCTTCCCCAAAAAGGGGAGAGGGAGTGCTTTGGCAAAGGGTGCCATACCATACCTCAGCTGTGAGTGGCTCCCTTGGCGCAGTGGACTCTCTCAGCGGGTACGCTGAGACTCCAGAGTATAAATATTGGATCTTTTCCCAACAAGGTGAGCAGGAGTGCTTAGTCAAAGGGCACAAAGGACAGGGGGCTAGGCAGACTAGCAGGCAAGGTAAGAGATTCAGGGGAGAGTGTATAGGAGCTAGGGAGGTAGACAAAGGGAGAAGGAGTACTAAATGGGAACAAAGTTAATTAATGAGTTATTATATACCGCTGGCTAGACCCGATGGAATCAGAGCGCTTTACATGAGGGACAATAATGTTGCAAATTACATCAGTTAAAAGTTACATAAGTATCAAGAAAAGCATTTAAAGAACATAGGGGACAAGGCGAATGGAGCAGGAAGGGTAAGGGAATAGGGTAAAGGGGTAGGAGGAAGACAGGACGTAGAGACGTGTGGAAAATAGTTACAAAAGATACCAGAAAAAAACTTTTTAGGAGCATAAAAGAAAAGGAAAATGGAAAGGGGGTGAGGGCAAAAGGGGTAGTGTATAGATACAGCGGAGAGACGAAGGGAAAGTTTGTCCAAGGTCCGGCTGTGTAGGTGACGGCCTAGGGGGAATCTGCGGCCCATCTCCTCTTCAGGTATCGGGTAGCTCCACCGGACATCGATCAAATGGCTAGGTCGCAACAGAAAAACATTAAAGGGGAAGAGGGCGAGAAGAAGGGAGCGTAGAGAGGGAAGGGTAGGAGGGGGAAACGACAGAGAGACGAAGGAAAGTCTGCCCAAAATACGGCTGGGTAGGTGAAGGCCGAGGGGGAATCCACAACCCATCTCCTCTTCAGCTAACAGGTAGTTCCACCGGACATCAGTCAAATAGCAGGGTCTCTACGATCGAGGGAAGGTTCAGAGTACATGTCCAGGAGGGAGAGCAGGATCAAGGTCAGGTGAGGGATGTGGTTAAGCGCAGGACGCTGACCAGTTCTATTGTCCGGGAGCGTTAGAGCATCGTGGAGAGACCAACTGAGGCTGCCAACTTGAGGTCAGGGAGGGGGGTGAGACCTTGGTGTTAAATTCAGTCGGTTCCCAAAATTCACAAAGCATAGGGGGTGTAATCTATGCCGTGAAGCGGCAGGAGGACAGGGCCAGTGTCCGCATTTCTTCAGAGGGGGTGAGTGGCAGGTCTGGCTTGGTGTCTCCAGCGTCATTCTGCAATAATCTGGGAGCTCTCAAGTTCTGCAGCCCCATCGAGCATACCAGCTCCTCGCGTACATAATTACATCAAAGAAACCTGTAAGACGGACCCCACAATACACACGTTGCCTCCATTTTAGGGTTAGGTCACGGAAATAGAAGTTAGCTGCAAAGTCCATCTTTTGGTTATAACGAATTAAGTGACCTCTCAACAATGTGAGAATACAAATGTTTACACGCCAGAGCTGCATCGCACGTTACCGCGGACAACAAAGCTTCCTCGTCTTCATGGAACCGCCATCTTAGGGTCAGGCCTCATTCTTCAATAGTTTCGTGCCATGACTTGGTAAAATTCAGATTGATCTACATATAAGTGAACTGCAGATCTGGGCACCATATATATAGTTTCAGTATCAAGTGCCCTGATGGCAGAGGGCTTGGTCCCCAATACCTGGAAAGGAGCCATCATAGTACCGATCCATAAAAAAAGGAGATAAGGCTTCTCCGAGCAACTACAGACTCCTAAGCCTAATTGACAATATCCCAAAAATGCTTAGTTCTCAGATACTCTACAGGTTATGGGATTGGATCAAGCCAAATATAGCACTTTCCTATCTACAGGCATGCTTTAGGTGTATTGTTAATACAACAGACCAAATCATATGCTTTTTAGCTATAAAGTGGAGTGCCGGGGACCCAAGGAACCCCCTGAGGTAAGTAACCAGGAACCCCACGGAGGCAGTGTGCAGAGTGGGAACACGACTACAGGATCAATGTAAGTCAATGGGTAAGTCGCAGTTGCAATTTTTAAGAAGTACCCTTACCAGTAGACCCTGAGAAACCTTGTAGAAGACAGAAGGTTGGAGAGCCATCCCACCCGTGGATACCCTAGGAAGCAGGATACCTACACCAGGAAAGTCGGGTGCATGGGTGTGTAGTGGCTTCGGAAACCGCCGTCTAACTCCATGGAGGACTTCAGGAAGATGCCGCTGCTGGAGAAGGTGAAAGTGTCCGGTGGAACCCAAAGGTGGATTCAAGTCGAGAAGTACCTGTAAGCAGAGGGGACAGAATCAAGGCCACTTGGAAGTGTCCTGGAAGACGAATGCCCACCGTAGGAGAGTTTTGCAGGGAAGTTGACGGTGACCTTGGAGCTGCAGCTGTGAGGACCAAGCGACTCTGTGGAAGACATTCATGAGTTTAGGGATTGGTGTCCGAGAGCACCAACAAGCCTTGTCCACTGAAAACAACGTGGAAAGTGAAGAAGGTGCAGTGTTGGGACCAGCAAGGTCCAGGTGACTCTCCACAAGCAGGGGAGTCAGACCAGGCCTGAGCAATTAGGAGAGCCCACAGAAAGAAAAGAAGACCCTCAAGCGGACCGGAGGCACTGGAGTGGCGAGAGGGCCTCAAGCAGCTTACCAAAGATGCAGGCACACGGTGCAAGTGATGTGGTGAGGATGAAGATCTTGGTTGAGCGAGATGCTTGAGGTGGGGCTACTTGAAGCCCAAAGATCTTGATGGAAGGAAGCCAACAAGCCTTTGCAACAGCGAGTTGATGCAGTGCACAGGGGTTCGGTTCCTGCGTCCCCGACGAGGGATACTGGCCTCAAACTTAGTGAGAGAACACTGCAGGCCTTGAGGGATGTGAAGAACCACCAGTTGTGTTGCTGAGCCTTTCAGACTCCGTGAGAGCCCAGGATCAGCAGACAGCTCAACTTAGTTGCAGATGCAGGGAAGCCACTCGTTCACTTCAAGGGAGATTCCTTCAAGTGCTTTGGATGTCCACAGGTCTTGTAAGGTTTCTGTATGGACACAGGCGCGGACATTGCAGCAGATGAGCAGGGCGATGAGACCAGGAGCAGCAGGAGTCTTCCCAGTTGCAGCCTTGATGCCCAGAGCGAAAACCAGAGTGCCCAGACGGACAAACAAGAAGTGGTGTCTTGAAATGAATCTTTTCCCACAACAAATCTAGGGACCCCCCCCCCCCTTCAGGTAAGCCCTTAAGTACCCTAAAAGGAAGGGGTTGGGATGATTCAGGGTTCCCTCCCAGGGGAGGATACTCTCATGTCCTTTGTCCAGTTTTGCTCCAGAGCTGGAGCCAATGGCTCCCTGAGTTGATTTGAACTGGACTATGCAAGGAGGGCACCAAAAATGCCCTTCAAGCAGACTGTGTGGCACTGACAAGCGCTCTCACCTGGCCACAATACACCAAACCTGCCTGGGAGGTGGTCATACCTCCATGTGACAGGATACCTATTGTTCTGCCTTCGCCTGCTCAAGCTTCGCTCAGCAGCAGGGGGGCAGAACTGTGTCTCTGGTTGGCAGCATCTATGTTGTGCTGGCCGGCTCTAGAAGACTGGAACCGGGAGCGCTGAGAGTCACCCGGAGGACCTTTACAGTGCATGGAATTATTCTTCCACACCATTTACGGTGTGGGGGTATGATTCCAACATGTTTGACACCAAACAGTTTAGAGATGGCCATTGCGTAAAGACCCATGGACACTCTATATATTATAATGGCTGATGCACTTACAGCCCGGGAGAATGGACTCCAAAGGCTGTAGGGGTGTCCTTCTCATGCAGGGGCACCCTCACATTTAGAACCAAGCACCCTGCCTTCAGGATTGAAAGGCCTGTTTTGGGGTGACTTATAGGATTTAAGTGTAGTGACCTTCGATACAGAGAAACCTATATCTTTTGTAAGTGGTGCTAGCACCAGCTTACACAGGCTGCAATGGCAGGCCTGTAGTTACAGTTTGAGTGGTCCCTCATGGGTGGCATAATGCATGCTTCAGCCCACGGGGACCCCTGGTGTACCTCTGCCCTGGGTAACTCAGTACCATATACTAGGGACTGATAAGGATTCACCACTGTCCAATCTGGGAGGTACCCAAGTACTTACCATATCAATTTAGGGGAGAAAGCACAGAGAGCGGTGCCCTGATTAGCAGGATCCCAGTCAGACTAGTCAGAAACAGCCTAACACCAGGCAAAAATTGGTAACCATAAAAGTAGATCCTACTTTCCAACACGTGTACTCTCGGAGACTTCAACATCTGGCTTGAACATGCAGCCAGACCTCCCGCCTTCTCTCCAACATCAAAGCACTTTGTTTCCACCAATTGATCCTATTCAGTGGTGTCATTTGTGATGCTATATTTGACCCATAAGCTTTTCTTGGGCACCGGAAACAGACCCTTTACATGGGGTAATCATCATATCTTCTATTTCTCGTTGATTGTTCTCACAAGTCCTTAGGGCTACATCCCTAACCTGTTTATATCTTTCTTGTAAACCTATCCTCCTGTTTCTTTGCTTTCTGTGACACCTGTAAAATGTGATCACAGGCCACTGCGTCAGGTTTGCAGAGCACTCTTGGCGTTGCTCACACCACCAGTACTAAACTCTAATTGCACCCCTGGAACCAGACAGACACCCCTGGTCTGGAAAGCATTTTAGGAAGTCAGTGGGAGGTAGAAAAGAACTATACAAATGCTGTCTATTAGAATACTCATAAGCCTCATATGTCTCCTGGGCATTGTCAAGCCTCAATCCTGTACATTCTTTTCCACCCAACATAATGCACAGGGTTTGTCTTGCATTTCTGCTGTTCGGGTGGAAGTCTTCAGTGAGATTTATGCAGCTCTTCCACCTTGTCCTTGTCTGTTTTTCTGGCCCGGTGAGCTTGTTTATCATGCAAGCATAATGGAAGTGCTCCATGCTGTTTAACCCCTTGGGCGCGGTTGCGATTCTGTGCCTGTGCGGCCGTTTTGAAGAGTGGGCGGGTTCATGACGGCCCCCAGCCGTCATCAGCACACGCCCACTGTGATGCATGATGGCCTGGGCCGTCATCAGCATGGAAGGGGTTAATATGTTTTCCATCAACATCTGAGCTGTGTTCTGGTGTCAGAAGACGCTCAAAGCGAACCTCGACTCTTAGTGAGAGAGGCTGTCGCCTTCTCAATCAAAATAATCACAACAGAAAATTATGGGAACTTCAGTAGAAAATATTGGCACTACTCCACAATTTAATGTAGCCACTCATGGCACAGAAATGAATGCGATTCATTTAGCGCTTTTGTAAAGATTTTATCCAAGAGTGTGCAAACCCACTTTATAAAAAGTGACCTTTACATGATAACAACTCCTTAGCTTCTTTGCTGCTGGCGTCGGCCTACGGCTGTCGTGCGCTCTACCTTCGTAGTGCTGCGCACGTCCGTTGGCCGATGCGGCTCCGCCCACTTCTCTAAACCGCCGCACCACTGCAGAATTGCTGCCGTAGTTAAGCGGTTAGAGTACATTGTATTGTACTCACATTAGTAAACATCTGTTATTCAGCACCAAGTTGCCCTTCTGGGTGAATGTGTGCGTTACAAATACACGATTTATGTTATGATCTCCAGTTAGAAACTCAGTCCTCAAATTTCACAAAGTTAAAAACAATAACCGGTTTGTGTCGCAATTTTAGTATGAAATCCAGTACAATCGCTCATTTAAAACGCACTAATTAGTTCTAAATATACATACTTGTTTACAAAGGGCAATTTACCCTGAATGTTTGTTAAAGTGATTTTCTTCTTTTGTAGCCTTCTTGTGACTGCCAAATATATAATAAGATCACCGTTCTACAAAAACTAGCACCTGCCAGTATTGAGGAAGTAAAAGGTGTTGCAGTGTAAATGTGCATAACCAGGACCTCATTTAAGGGGATGCAGATGTGGCGGATACAACTGCCTCGCCGCAGGGCGACCGAGGAAGGCCCTGGTTGCTAAAGTACTAAGTGCAGTCTGTCTATTTGACCATTAGTCGCTATCCTGTAATTCCTCATACCTGTCTCTTGCGTCCGCCTCCCAGTAAACCTGTAGGTACATGTGCAAGAAACCCCTAGAGAAGGATCATGGATAGAATAAAAACCCAAAGAGGTGCACCCAAGTCGCGAGTAGGAACAACAGTAGGTTCGCAGAAGAGGTATATAGCAGGTCTGCGTGGTGGCCCTAGTTTACCAACTTCCCTAAGTAAATTGTCCACCCACCTTCTTTATTGCAACTCTGTGTACCAATGGCCAGTAGGCAATAAACATTAAAAGTACTGTAATATACTTTATTTTTTATATCCGTTCATGATTACATCTGTGCTGATCCCTCTCGCAGCAAATTCAAACTTTTTGCCAAACCAGAAAGGCAATGAGAGCTGCTCTTTAGGTCCTGGGAGCTGTAAAATCAATGATTCTCTTGATACCCTAGATGCACCCTGGGGAAGCAAATTAAGGGTAATTTAATATATTTTACTTTGAGAAGAAAGCTAGATGTGGGGGGCGAGTAGGAGGTCCAAGGTACTCTTTGTATGTAAAATGTGCTAGTTGAACTGAGGCGCTGCTATTAAATTCTGCAACAGAACACGTAGCACCATCCGTTGACCCCACATTGGCCTGTCTACTCAGAGAAAATCGTTAGGCAGGCACGCCTAAAAAGAAAATGACTAGGGCATGGCGGCTCTGCATTCTTAAGCCATGCAACAGAGCATCCCAATCAATATCCGCAAATGCATACGGCTAATTTTAACAACGTTCAAGTTGGAGACTGTAGGAATCGAAATTGTCTATTAATAAGGGTTTATATAGATTAGATCATTGAAGTAAATGTTGAAAATTCAAATAAAAAACCAGCCTTCATTCCATTTCTTATGGGAAATGTTTTGAAAACTGCAAATATAGTGTTGCAGAAACTTAGATTAGGAGACCTCATCTGCCCAAGAGAAAAATACTAAACACTGGACCTTTTGGTTGTAAAAAAAAAAAAAAGGTGGGTAACTGTTGTGGGTTGGAAAGACGGACAGAGGAATTATCAAAAATGTAGTTGATTCAAAGCTCGTAAACCTTGTAGGTTGCGTAACTAAATATCGTCTAACACTCCCACTCTCCTCTGCCCCTCCAATATTCTCATTTTGTTGACATGCAGTGGGTGATCTGTTTATGATAACTTCTCTTGAGCTGGTAGTAGAGAAAGCGGATTGATCATCCGTACTAGTGATATCCCGACTAATCCCATCACTATATAATGACGTCAAGTTCCTACATGGCTCGTCCTTATCAGAAACTTTGGATAAAGACTGGTATGGCATCAGTGGTTAACATAGAATCATGATTTGGTTAACAGCAAATATTAGCTCCTAGTTTATGACTGCTTATACTCTTTGCTTGTTCAGCTGTGATAGGTGCTAACACCCCTTCCTTACAATAAAATTGAAGCCTTTGTGACTTTCAATCTTTTTTGTGGCTGCTGTGTACTGGGAGTCTCCTTTAGAACTTTCAAAAGGTTTCTTGATATGCACCCAATTGCCTACATTGAAATCAATGACCTTCACTCATATTTTTGAATCAGTCTAAAGTTTACCTTTCATCTGTTTTGAAAGCACCATTTGATGCATGTCTTTTGCAGGGGAATAATTATCGCTCTTTTGTAAGTTTACCCGTTCAGGTAGCAATCCGATTCACTGCAAATTGAAGCACACTTAAGAGGATCTATAGGTGACAACACACAATCCACATCACTGAAATCACAATCCGAAACGGACTCCTTTAAGGCAATCTCGAACTGCATTCAGCCCTGAAGTTCTTACCACCGTGCACATAATTCACTAATAAATTGTACTCCTGCAGTTTTGACAAAACGCGCAGAAGAATTGTCAAAAATATTTCCAGACCATAAAAACATTAACAGCTTGTGGACAGTGTAAATATCAATGATTTGCCATGAAGAGGTACTTTTTAAATCTTTGGACACACAGGTGAGTGCTTCTCTCTCAGTGGTGCTATAGATGTTCTCAGAGGGTCTTAATGTTCCAGATGCAAATGCTGCAGTTTGTTCCTCATCATTGATCAACTGACTTTAAAAAACATCTAAACAATTGAGGCTGGCATCAACACTAATTACGCATTTGGCACCAGATGCATAAAGTTTCAGAGCAGGCGCATCCTTTACTAGTTTTTTAACCTCTTTGAATGTTTGAATGATTTGAGGACTCCAAACAAACTTTGACCCTTTTATCAGCAAATCTATCAAGGGTTGAACTAACAAGGCATATCCTGAAACAAAACAGATATAATACTCGGGAAGTCACAAAAAGGAACAAAGAACATCTTCATCAATGGGAGGTGGCACTTTGAGAATGGTGTCAACATTGTCAGCTGTAGAGGTAATACCTTAAGGTGGAATGTATTGTCCAAGATAATCTACTTGTTTAACAAATAGTTTCCATTTTTCAGGTCATACTGTTATTCTCTAGAATGTGTAACATCTGTTCAAGCACGAGGAAATGCTCCTGTGGAGTTTCCGTGAAGATTAAAATGTCATCCTGAAATGCTTGAACACTGTCTAAGTCAGAGAATAGATGGTCTATCAGTTTCTGAAATGCACTGGTTGCGGAAGCCACTCCAAAAAGAAACTGCAGATATTTCGATGCTCCAAATGGATTCTCAAATGTTGTTAATGCTAGAGATTTGGTAGTCAAAACTCTTAGATGATAAGATGAATGTAAATCTGTTATGGAAAAATGTTGCCTAACCCAAATTAGCTAAAATATGTTGTATTTTGGGTAGAGGGTGGCTGTCCATCAAGATGTTCTTATTCAAAGTGGGCAAATCTACCCTCGAACCTTAAGCCACCAGAGAATTTTCTTGCCAAACCGGAGAGCCCCACTCTTATGAGTGTTGATACTACGATAGCTTCTGAGGAGAGATTAGCCAACGTCTTAAGATTTTTCCTCGCACTCATAGGTACAGACCTAAGTTACTAAACAATGGGCACTTAATTTCTTTCAATTTGATTTCCTGTTTGGAACTTTTCTCTGTCCCGATGTCACAAAACACAAGAGGATTTTTTCAAACCAACTGTTGAACAGAATACTTATTGATTTCAAGAATCAAAATCTGAATATCTTGTAGAACTATTGGGGTATCTGAACCTGGTTTAAGAACTAATCCTAACAATGCTACATCCTTCCACCCTAACATATTGCACCCGGTTTCTGCAACATAAATTTCAATTTGGACTTTTTTTTCATGTTGCCACGGCGTGGTAGGCCCTTTTCTGTGATGACTGACGCTGGCGGTTCGGGTTGACTTTTCATCTAGCAGGCGGTGCTGTCCTTGACGATTTCCTCAATTTTTTGATCCAGGCCAGGAAATCATACCTTGCTCCTAAGTCTGTGTTTTTTACTTCACATCTGTAGGTAGCTGGCTCTTCATAGTTGATCAAAAAGAGGTACACAGTGTAAAGAGTCCAGGTGAACCGCAGTTGGTTTATAGAGGCACAAATGATAACCCAACTGCTCTTTTTGTGGTAGTGTGTGCAATAAATGAGACACATACTCGAGAATAAATAGCAAGCAAGTACTTTTTTTAAATATTGATATTTGCAGGTAAGTAAAAGTTCACTTAAATGCGTCTATACACACAATTTTTGTCTTATGGGAGAAAAGGCATGTATAGCATACACCTATTTGTGTGTTGTTTCAGGGGTCTCCTTCAGGACTTAGGGTTGTAGAGGGCCAAGGTCCAAAGTACTACCAGCAGTTTCTCGTTACCTTCCCTGGGGCGTCTGGTTGCAGAGGTGCTGGTTGCTGTGCACGCTAGAACGGTAAGAAGGTGGGGGGCACCCAGAAACAGGCTTCAGAATGGTAACTGTGGACAAGTCTGAGAGCTCCCAAAGGGGGGTGGGGGGCTCGGGTCACAATGGTCCGGGGACAAGGGAGCACAGTTGGTTTGTTGGTACCCATGCTGGGGAGCCAGTGTGTGGAGTGGAAAGGTCGGCTGGGCTCTGTGCGCCTTGGAACCTTGCGGTTGTTTGTCTGTCTGGTTGAGGGGGGCAAAATCAGGACAGCTGGTCCACTCTGTAAGTGGGTCTCTGCGGTGCTGACGTTCCTTGTCGGCTGCTTTGCCTTGGATTCCCGACTGGATTCTCGCGGTCTCTGTGTGCTACAAGGGTTCGCATACCCCGGGTATTGGTTCTGTGCAGCGCCGGTTGGTCCTGGTGTCCTCTCACTTGGTGAGGAGAACAGATCTGACCTTGAGGATCACAGGGTCCTCTTCCTGGGCGAGGAAGCTGCAGTGTCAGGCTTGCCGGGGAGCGGAAACACAGTAAACCGAACTTTGCGTTTCAATGCCTGCAGACTGCAGCAGGCCTGGACTGGCCATAGCGGGCACCGGGTAATCCCCCGGTGCGCCGCACGGGTGGGGGCCGGTTTTGGGCCCCTGTGGGCCGGTTTTGTTACAGGGCCGTTTTTGCAGCATTGCAAAAAACACAGTTGATGGACAGAATGTAGAACAATGTCATACATTCACCCCAGTACAGAGATCTGGGCCTAAATCCATCGTTTTTTTGCACTCCACACCACCCTGGGTTAGACACTGGCTATATGCAAATCAGCTCTGACCCTGTGCCTCATGGGAACAGTCCAGTCCGAACTACCAAGCCATGTCTTTCCCAGACCGGAATCAAGCATCCAAGGACCGGTTTCTGGCTATCAGCCTGGATAGCTTGACTCCAGTAGTGTGGAGAGCCTGGGACTCACGTCTGAGCATACCCAGCACACTCGGGGTGAAAATTGCAAAAAACACAGTTGATGGACAGAATGTAGAACAATGTCATACATTCACCCCAGTACAGAGATCTGGGCCTAAATCCATCGTTTTTTTGCACTCCACACCACCCTGGGTTAGACACTGTATAAAAAAGTAGGAGGCTCATATATATAACAAGCATTTGCAATGCAATAGGTCTCGCATTAGGAAAGTTTGAGCTATTGGTTTTGTAAATGACAATAATTTTATTTATGTGTTGGTTTTGAAAATAGCTAAATTAATAGCTTTGTCATATACAATGCCAATAGTTATAACTTTCGCAAATGTGACACCTATAGCATTTGTAATGCAACATGTTTTGTATTTAAGTGACTTAGATGTATTGATATTACAAATAACAATGGCTTTTAATTTTTTTAAATAATTAATACTTAAATAAAAGTGATCTTTTTAATTTAAAAAAAAAAAGTGATCTTTTTGTGACATTTGTAATAAAGCTTGAAACACATTATGAGACCAAGACCAAACAAACATATTACACACTCAACTAATGACGACAGAGGTAAAAGAGTCATGCAATACCCGCATACCCAAGGATAGGTGACAGCTGAGACTGTGCAAATTCGAACTAACAAGAGGTTGAGAAAGAACAGGTGTGCAGGGGGTAACACCGATGGTCACAAGGGGGAGGATTGTCCACAAAGTCTTTACTTGTCTGAATTCATGGCAATGTAGTAAGACGTGAAATGTGAACACTCGTGCTGATATATTTCCCTTTCTCTCAACTACTCTTACAACACGTAATCCCCGTTATTCCGTGGCTTATTTAATTAACGTGTATACATGTGACGTTTTAGACGAGTGTTTTTGGGTACTTGGTTTATATAGAACTCAATCCTGGCTAGGGATGAGACCTTTTAACATAAAAATCGCGCATAGGCGGAGAGTGCCCATCTAGACAAAGTGAAAATCTAAAAGCGGACAACAGATACCGCTAGAGAAGCGTAAACAAAGACCTTCCCTGCCCCCTCCACTCCTTCTTTCCATATGGCAGCGCTCCGAATTAGAATAGACCCGAGGGAGTAGACGTCTCACTTCCCCCTAGGCAATGCGATCTCTGGAACGGTAATGTCCCAGAGCCCTGTGGCACGCAGTGTTCCTGCAGCCTACAGCAACCTTCAGACCCTGCAATGACCACACTGGGGAGGACGGGGTCTCATTCTGAAACAGTACACGCATCCTCCTCTCCAGTCAACCCCCTTCCCACGCCATCACCAATCCGATCCGGATCTTGAACAGGATGTAAACACCATACACCCTTAATGCCCGACACCCGAGAACAAGCAGAGCACCTTACTCTCCAGCTTTCAAAAGCACTTCTGACTCGAGTCTGGGATATGACTAAAAGCCCCTAAATAAAACAAGGTATTACCCGTGAAAGGAAACCCGTGGACCTACCTGTGGGCTTTATGTCTGCAGTCCGCATTAGAACGGAAGCCAGGCAACTTGTTTTGGGACGGGGGCGGGGCCGCAAACAGGAAGCGGACGGGAGCCCCGCGCTTCTGTAATCAGCCGGAAGATTTGCCTGTGAACTAGCGGAGCTCCCGTCGTCGTGGAGAGCCCCGCCTGTTGTGAAGACTGAACCGCAGGCTGCCGAGGGAGACAGGGACACAGGGACACACGAAAAGACCCTGGTAAGTGTGGGGGGAGGGGGTGCGCGCGTGTATGTGCGTGTGTGTGTGCGTGTGTCTGTCTGCGTGTGTCTGTCTGCGTGTGTGTGTCTGTCTGCGTGTGTCTGTCTATGTGTGCGCGCGCCTGTATGTGTGTGCATGCAGAGGGGTGGGGGCTGGCTGTGTCTGTGTGCCATTAATGCATGCGAGCAGAGCGACGCGAAAGCAGGAGCTGGGAGTTCATCTGCGCAGGCGCGGCTCAGACGCTCGCTCCCGAGGTGAAATCCGACCTCGTCAAAGCGCGCGTCTGGTAGCTGTCCACTCTCCTAAATACGGGCAGCATAAGTTGGCGAGCTGATGCATTCATGCTTCGCATGAATGCAACATCAGCTCGCCCTAAAAATGAGAAGGTTTATTCGAAGATTGAACAGAGGGAGCACAGCACATCCGTTAGGAAGTAGATCCAGGGAATAAAATAGTTGGAGCAGAATCTGGAACCAAGCATGTAAGATGCAGGCACGCATTATACATTCTAGGCTCCAGCAACAATGAGGTAATGCACAGAGAAGGAAAACAAGCATAGGAAAAGCAAGAATGTAACACATCTTATCCCTATAAAAGAAAATTAACACAGGTACCTACTAGGTATTCTTTTAGGTCTAACATCAGATTTGACCCTAGAAGCGACGGACAAATCTTTATGGGGAAAACTTTGGGGAGACACATTAACTTGCACATGAGGAGACGCATTAACCTGCGCACGTGATGGTGATGGAAAAGAGTCAGGAGAACCAAGGGAACTGGACGAATTAGAGGAATTGGGACATCTGGCCACCCTACGAACATTCCAAACTCTACCATCTTGTGTGGCAACACTGTTTTTGAACACTTTGACCACTTTAATGGGAGGGAAGAATTTAGAAGATCCTTTAACCAGAAATCCAGGTTTTTTCACTCTCACCTACAACAAAATCATGAAGCTTGACATTCATTTTTTAATCAAACACAACTTTCATACATTGTTGCTTATCTTCAACACGTTTAGCAACACTCTCAACATCAACTTTATAATCATTCTTATTAAGCTTTTTAACCCACCAGGGGCAAATGACAGAAGTAGGTTCCCTACCCTTCAGAAGTTTGAAAGGACTCACACCTGTGGCGGAGTGAGGAGTGATGCGATAGACCCAGAGTCTATTCCTGACCACATTCAACCAAGAATCGTCAGAAGAACCAATCCCAGTAATGCAATCCTTGAGGACACGATTAAAACGTTCTACCTGACCATTCTCCCTAGGCTTATATAAAGAAACAGTATGATGTTTAATGCCACAGCTGTCAAGAAATTGTTCCACTTCAGAAGAAATCAGCTGTGTACCATTATCAGTGACAAAGGTCTCAGGAAAACCTTCCCTAGCAAAGGTCTCTTTCAAGAAAAGCAAAACAGCCTGAGAAGAAACATTACTTACAAATTTAACTTTAGGCCATTTCGAATGATAATCTACTAAAACTAAGGCAAAACGGGCATTCAAAGGCAACTGTTTAAAAGGGCCGGAGATGTCAAAAGCCACCTTTTGCCAAGGGAATTTAGGCCAAGCTACAGGTTTAAGAGGAGCAGAAGACAAATGAAGCATTTTATCGCTGCTAATACACTGAGAACATTCCCTTACCATTCTATCAATCATTTTGTCCATGCCCGGCCACCAGAAGTTTTCTCTAACCAGACGTTTCATAGATGACATACCAATATGACCTTGGTGGGCCAACAACAAAATCTTCTCTTGTAAAGAGGCAGGAGGAATTAACTTACCAGTCTTGAAAAGAAGACCACTAAACTCTTCAATCTCCGAAGCAACCTGGGAAAAGGAAGCCAAGTCAGAAGGAATGGACTTACTATTAGGCCATCCACCTTTTACAAAGTCCAAAATTTGTTGACAAACAGAATCTTTTCCCATTTCTTTAAACCATTCTTCTTCAGTTAAAGTTAAGAACTCCTGAGATATACAATCTTCAATGGAAGCAACCACATCTACATCCAGGTCAATGGTAGAAACCTTATCAACACTACATGGTAACCTGGAAAGAAAATCTGCCGTGACATTGCTTTTTCCAGGAACATACGTGATCTCAAAGTCGTATTCCTGAAGATGTGAAGACAAACGAGCAATCCTTGCAGTCGAGTTCCAACCACCACCAGGGGACAAAATTCCTACTAACGGTTTGTGGTCCGTTCTCAAAACAAATCTGTTCCCCCACACATAATTTCTAAAATGTTCCACAGCCCAAATGCAGGCTAGTAACTCCTTTTCGATAACAGAGTATCTTCTTTCGGTGGAAGATAAGGTTCTAGAAGCAAAAGCTACGCACCATTCATCCTTCCCAGCACTCTGACTCAACACAGCACCAATGCCATACAAACTAGCATCAACAGTGATGATACATCTCTTACTTATACAGAATGATTTGAGTGTAGGGGCATTAACAATCTCACTCTTAATTTGCTTGAAGGCAATATCTTGCTTGTCCGTCCAAACAAATTTGGCAGAACTCCTAGTCAATTCTCTTAAGGGTTCCATCTTGTTAGCGAAATTTTGAATGAATTTACTGTAATATTCGCATAACCCAGCAAAAGAGAGCAACTTTTCTTTAGTATCAGGGGCTGGTGCTTTCATAATGGCATCTACAAGATTTTTCTTTGGTACCACACCTTCTCCAGAGAGGGTATGTCCCAAATATTCAACCGATTTACAGAAGAATTTACATTTGCTGGCCTTAATAGTCAAACCAAACAGTTCTAACTTTGAACAGACTTCCTTAAGATGAGCATGATGTTCACAGTTATTTTTGGAAAATACAAGAATATCGTCTTGAAAGCACTTGACAAATGTTAGGTCTTTAAAAATGTGGTACATTGCCCTTTGAAACACTGAAGCAGCTGAAGCCAGACCGAATGGCATTCTCTTGAACTGAAATAACCCATGAGGGGTGATGAATGCAGTAAATTGTTTAGAGTCTTCAGTGAGTTCGATCTGGTGATATGCAGATCTAAGGTCTAATGTTGAGAATACGCTGGCCCCATCTAACATGCAAAGCATTTTATTAATGTTAGGAAGTGGGTGACAATCCGTAACCAAGCTCTTATTAAGTGCCCTCAAGTCTACACATAGCCTAATACTTTTATCGGGTTTAATGACCAAAACAATGGGGGAAACCCATTCGGACGATTCCACTTCCTCAATTATATCATCTTTCACCATGGAATCAAGCATGTCTCTAAGTTCGTCCCTAATACTAATCGGCACTCCCCTTAATTTCTGTTTAATAGGGACAGAATTTGGTTTGACTTTGATCCTGTGACTAAACCCGTTCAATTTGCCTAACTTGTCAGAAAACACTTTAGGAAAGGCACAAGAGATCTCTGTGAACTCAGGTGATTCAGTAGACTCCCCATTAGATATATCCAGAACTAACACAGGATCTTTAAGTCTAGGGTTCAATGTAACACCTAGTTTCGCTTGGTCTCTCCACCCCAAAACATTCACTCCTTTCCAGGCAACATATAGTTTCACGTTTGCAGAATTATTTTTGATTGTAAGTAAAACTTCTTTAAAACCAATGAAATTGATTTTAGACCCATCAAAATTGTAGGCACAAATATCAGGTTTGGACAAGGCATCCAAATCAATTAGGTCTCCAAATGACTTTACACAATACTCATGTGTGATAATGGTCCAAGGGGAACAAGAGTCCACCATAAGTTCTAATACTTTACCCAAAATGGCAACACAACTCTTAGGAGAAGATAGTGTGTCTGTTTGTGACATGTCAATTGACTCCTGCACAGAAACAACAATTCCGAATTCCTTAATGTCAGGATCATTACAAGCTTCATCATTAACATATGATACATTACCAGTACGTTTAGAAGTAGAAAAGGAAGACTTTTTAGTGTCTTGGAACGGTCTTGTGGGAGTCTTACACATTTTAGAAAAATGTCCAGAGCGTCCACACTTATTACACTGTCTACTAATAGCAGGACACTGCGGAAATTATGCAATATGGTCGGGATTACCGCATCTAAAACAAAAGAACTGTTTAGCTCTTCCATCATTCTTATTGGAATACCAGGCATTTATTTGTTCCTGGGGCTTAAACACACTAACTTCACTAGTAGATGTAGAAGTACTGGGAGCAGACACTTTATCTAATGATTTTATCCATTTATCAGACTGCTCAAGGGCTTTAGCAGTACTGATCGCTATTTCTAAACTAGGGTCACCCAAAATCCACAACTGCTCTTGAACTTTCTTACTCTTTACATGTACAATAATCTGATCCCTAATCATTTCATCTGTCATAAGACCGAAATTACAATGTAAAGATAATGCACGTAAAGCTGTAAGGAAATCATCAAAACACTCTTTTTCATCTTGAACCCTAGTATAGAACTTAAATCTATTTAGTGCAATACTAGTAACAGGTTTGAATCTTCCTTCAATTCTGGAAATAGCTTAATCATAAACATTGCTATCACCCCCAGATCTTACATGAGGTAAGGTTCTAAACACTAATTGCCCTTCTGAGCCAAGGCAGTGTAAAAATATGTTCTTTTTCCTCTCTGCAGACATACGTTCTCCATCCATAGCCTTGAGATATGTAAAAAATTCCTCCTTCCATCTTGTCCATGGAATAGGTGGATCACCCTTAGACTGTAAAAACTTGGACGGTGGATCAAATTGCATGTTAGATTCTGAATGTAAAATAAATGTCAATTAAACTAGTAAGAAACAAAACTAAAACCAAATTCAAAACAAAATAATTATCAAGACATCCAGTGTATGGCAGTCTAGTAACAAAATTTATTTTATAAAAATATCCAGTAGATGGCAGTCTAGTAATACAATGCACAGGTTTTCAGTAAAAGTTTTCTGCAGAAAGGCATCCGGAAAAATTGAATTGTTGAAGTGGCGAGAAATTAAACAGTAATAGGTAGACTATTCAGACTGTGACTTTGTTGAAGAAAACTGTCAAGTTTGTAATACTGTTTGTATATTCATCACAGTCGAAATAAATGACAGAAAACACGCATTAAATGGAAGAGCGTGTAAAATAGTATATCTTTTCCAGTAAATAAAAACGAAACAGCTGAAATACCCTTGTCCGGGGAGTGTGTTACAAGCGCTTCGTGTTTAATTCACTCGGTGAACCCAGTCGCTATGGCAACGAAAATGGCTGCCTAGCGTGATGCGCAATCACGTGGGGTGTAATGCACGATGACGCGCAATGACTGATGTAAACCGTGATGCGCGATGATACACAAAGACTGGAGCTCAGCAGCAAATCAGGATTAAGATGTAGAGAACGAAGCTGATTGGCTGACACGTCGGCATTCAATGACGTAAATGAAGCTGCTGATTGGCTTAAGCTTCGGCACTCATGACGTGAAACACTGGAGTCAGATCACGAAGAAAACATGAAAAATACGAAGAAATCAATAAAAAGTTGAATACTTTACGCAGATTCACCGGAGCAAGTAATAAACAGCCAGGAAACAATCCGCTTATCTTCTTGAGTAAGTAGAATGATTTTCTTCGTTAAAAACGTGGATTCTTTAAATTTCTGCTCCTGTGCTCCCAGGAAATGTGACAGAAACTTGATGAGAGTCCTTTGTTGCCAGTATAAAAAAGTAGGAGGCTCATATATATAAAAATGAGAAGGTTTATTCGAAGATTGAACAGAGGGAGCACAGCACATCCGTTAGGAAGTAGATCCAGGGAATAAAATAGTTGGAGCAGAATCTGGAACCAAGCATGTAAGATGCAGGCACGCATTATACATTCTAGACTCCAGCTACAATGAGGTAATGCACAGAGAAGGAAAACAAGCATAGGAAAAGCAAGAATGTAACACACTGGCTATATGCAAATCAGCTCTGACCCTGTGCCTCATGGGAACAGTCCAGTCCGAACTACCAAGCCATGTCTTTCCCAGACCGGAATCAAGCATCCAAGGACCGGTTTCTGGCTATCAGCCTTCATCAGCCTGGATAGCTTGACTCCAGTAGTGTGGAGAGCCTGGGACTCAGAGCATAGCTGCAAAATCGGCCGAGTACCAAAATCAGCCGAAAACCAGCCCCGGCAAAGAGCTCGGCGGCACCTCCATACCCTCCGAGTGGGGAGGGGGACCGGCCGAGCACTTTGCCGGGGCCGGTTGTGGTTCCCAGTCTGGTCCTGGACTGCAGGGAAGTAGCTCTTCTACTCCAAGGGAGATTGCTTGGCGATTTGTAACGGGCTGGCAGTCTCCCGGGGTTCTTGGAAGCTGGTCAGCTGCAGGACGAGTCGCTGGGTTGAGATTGGCAAGAATTAGTGCAGCAGATAGGGTTTGGTGCCAAAAGTCCACAGCAGTCTTCCGTTCCCGATTTTTCTTGTGGCTCTCTGTGTCCTTTTCTTCTTAATCCGTCGAATCGGAGTTCCTTGTGTCAGGGGTGCCTCCTAAATTTTTATTTTTGTGGTGTTAAGGGGAGTGACAGGTAGTAGCCAATAAGCTACTTACCTTTAGGGGGTCTACACCCTCTACATGACCACTTCATGTAGGAAGTGGGCATAACCCCGGGAGTCTAATTCCACCAAAGTCAAAATGGTGGAATTCTAAAAGTCATGTCCACATCAAGTAGCCCACCTTAGGGGTGATACTAGCCTGAGAGGGGGACATGCCACCTAACTAGCAAATTTTCCCACCTGTCCTTGTGCCAAATGGGCCCTGGGCAGGGGGTGGTATTTTCCCTGTCTGAGAAAGCCTTGGGTCGCATACTAAAGGAGGCAGAGGCCTTTGAAGCATCCTGCCTAGGTATGCTGATCACTTACCCCTTTTGCTTGGTGGAGGGGACAACATCTTTGACTAGAGCAGGCATTGTTTCTTCCCTCTGAAAGCACAGACTCTCCCCTGTTGGATGTCAGAAACCTGTCTGTGGTGGGAGGGTGGTCTGCACCAGTCAGCCAGCACACTAGTAGTCAGTAGGTTTTCATGGGGCACCTCTAAGCTGCCCTCTTGGTGCATGTATTAATAAAGCTAACACTGGTATCCATGTAGGCCTATTAATATGAGAAGTTTGTCACTAAATATCTCTAGTTTCAGTGAGGCCATCATTTAGCTGGGGAACTCGTAAACCAGTGCCCAGCATGTGTTCTTAAAATGGCTTCCCTGGTCACTTGAAACATTTAAGAATCGACTCGGACATCACAGAGGCCTATCTGCTCTCGCAGATATGTCCACACATGTTGCATAGTGCTCCCTGCCATGGGGCTGTAGCCCCTGCTGTAGGGGTGACTTACCAATACTGCATGCAGTGTATGCAGGCATGGCACACAGGAGGTGTGCCATATCATGTCTTCACTTTTCTCTGCACCAAGCACACAGCCTACAGTGGCACTCTTCCTGTTGATGCTGAGGGAGTCCCTTAGGGTGGCACAATACATGCTGCAGCCCTTGGGGGGGGCCTACTTTAGCCTCCTTGCCCTTGGTACCAGGGGTACTGTTAGAAATGGGGGTCTCTAGTTGGCAAGGGCTTGCACCTTTGTCCAAATAGGGACCCTTCTTCCTAGTCAGGATAAGGGAGTTGCACTCCTAAAATAACCCCTGCTCACCCCCAACAGTAATACAGTGTAAGCACTACAAAAGGACACCACACCAGTTTAGAAAAATATCCAATATTTTTATATACTTAAAACAAGAAAAATCCATGATACAGAACTTCAAAATCTTCTTTTATCAAAACATGCTTTAAAAATGGTTCCTTGATGTTGATAGCTCCGTCCGGGGCTATCACGGCGTTGTAAGCAAACAAAATCAAACAGTTCTGGCTGACCATGGCGGGCCAGCTACGGTGTCGGGAAGACCCGTAAATAGTACTTTTCAGAAATGCAGGGCGTCGGCGACCTCTCGTTGAGCTTCCGAAAGCACGGTGTCCCAGGCGTCGGTTCCGGAGGTCATTGCAAGAGTCGTAGGGGCCCTCGAAGTCACACACGTTGCAGGTCGATCTCCTCTCTGTTGGAGTCAGGGGCGCTGGCATTGGCAGGCGTCATGTGCTGCTGTGCGGTGTGTGGTGCCCTCAGTTGCGGTGCGAGTAGCGGTTCAGTGGCGGTGGCAGATGGCGTCGTTGGTGAGACCAGGGTCGCGGTGCAATATGAAGGTGGTGCTCGTCACGGTGCAAGCAGTGTCGTCGTCATTGTTGAAGCGCTGTCGGTTGATGAACTGGAGGCAACGGTGTCGGTAGGCCAAGGCTGCGGTGCGGGATGAGGGCGGTGCATCGTGTAACTTTACAAGCGGTGCCTTCAAACCACGGTGCAAGCAGCGGCATCTATTTTGGCGTGGAGCGTCGTCGGGGAGGCCAAGGCGTCTTCTTGAAGCGAGGTGGTGCGGAGTGCGGTGCCCACAGGTCACGGTGCGAGCAGCGGCTCGATGGCGGCATCAGCAGGCGTTGTCGGTGAGACCAGGGTCGCGGTGCTGCGTTGCCCTCTGCGGTGCCTTCGGGACACGGAGTCGTAGACGTCGTCGGGTTGCTTTTCTTCTGTTGCTGCACAAAACACTGTTCCTGAGACTTCTTGAACAGGGTGCAGGCTCTACCTCCAGCCCTTGGAGAGACTCACAAAGTAGATTGCCGAAAGTTCAGTCCTGTCCTTTTACTGCCCAAGACAGAAGCAGCCACTGCAGGCCAACACAGCAAATCACACAGCAAAGTGGTAGTTCCTCCTCACAGCTTCTCCAGCTCTTCTTCTTGGCAGTCTTGATCCAAATTAGTTCTAAAGTTCAGGGGTCTGGGCCCCAATATTTATATCCCAAAATCCTTTGATCTCTTAGGCAGAGAGTGTCTGTGCCCAGCCAAAACCAGTTCTGCCTTCTCTGGTGTGATTTCCTGGCAGAAGGTGGAGACAGCATTGTCATAGGCAGATCAGGCCCTTTGAGGTGCAAGGGAATCTCCCCCACGTTCCCCCATTGTCGGCCAGGTCTATTCATCCCTTTCCTGACCCTACCTAGACTATCTGGAGCCACTCCTGCTCCCCAGCCTTCTGTCATCCAAAACCCAGACAGACAATCCACATTCCAGCAGAGGCACACCGGATGACTGATCAAGAAAACACCTGCTTTCTAAACATGGTATTTTCAAACACAGAATGTAAAAATCACCTCCACTAAAGGATGCATCTTTAGGTTCTGAGTTCAGGCATACTAAACTTTATTTTCCAACCTTGTTCCCAGGGCCAGTTATGTTTATAAGATGTTATAAACAAACTTCCCAGTCTGTCCTATTGGGAACAGGTAGCCTTGCAATAGTGAAAAACTAAATTGGCTGTAATTCACTATCAGGACATGCCACATACACACCAGGGATGTCCTACATTTCACATACACTGCACCCTGCCCACAGGGGTACCTTGGGCCTACCTTAGGGGTGCCTGACATGTAAGAAAAGGGAAGGTTAGGTACTGGCCAGTGTATACACTGGCCAAGTCGACATGGCAGTTACAAACTCCACGCAGACTCTGCAATGGCATGTCTGGGGTACCTTTTCAGGGCTACCCACGTGGGTGGCACAATCAATGCTGCAGGCCCACGAGTGGCATTTGATTTACAGACCCTGGCACACTAAGTGCATTTTACTAAGGACTGACAAGTAAATCAAATATCCAATCATGGAAACACCAATCCATAGCATACTTTACCACAGGAGCACTTGCACCTTACCACTGATCAGCAGTGCGAAAAGTGCGCAGAAACAGTACACCAGCAAAAACAGAGTCAAAACCGGAAAGGCAGAAAGCAAAAACATAGGGGAAACACGCCAAAAGATGCCATATCTAACAGGTACCATTTACTAGGGACTTACAAGGAGTGCTAAAGGTATTGCCAATTGGGTAGACAATTGTACAGTTTTAGGGAAAGAGAGCTGGCACTTGGAACCTGGATAGCAGGGACCCATTGCACCTCTGTAACAAGCATTTATTTATTTAATTATTTATTTATACAATGCAATAGGTCTCGCACTGACATTATTTTGAGCTATCAACATTGTAAATGATGTTTTTTTGTCTTTTTTTTTTTCTTTTGTAACCCAACGCCTTGATGTTAGCACACAATGTACCCCAATTACAGAGAGGGCTTCAGTCACAAACGAGAAGACACGGGACTGAGAAATAGAAGCAACAGGGGCAAGGGTAGCAAAGTGGCAAAGGAACCAGGCAAACAAGCAAGAGGCTGAGAAATGGAGTCCAGAAACAATGGAGAACCATGAAAAGAAGGAAGGGAAGGGACTGAAGGATTGAGGCACGAAAACTGAAAATAAAAGCAACAAAGCAGACACGGCAGAGGGGGAATAGAACTAAGAAAACAATTGGGAGATGCAGAGAAAGATAATAAAAATAAAGGAGAGCAAGGAGGAAGGAAAGGCACTGCGGGCATTCGAAAGATACCCAGAAAAGGGCGCGTCCGTGGTCAAACAGGTGAAAGGAGCGGTGCCACAAAAGAGAGAGAGAGAATAAGTCAAGCACCAAATGTGAAAAAGAATCAGAAAGGTGAGCAACATAGCAGGACAGCCAGGGAACGTGCCCATGGAGGAGACTGAGGATTAGATCGGATGCTTAACTGATGTGGCTCCTTCAGGCTAACTCATTACATTTTCACATTAGAGACAATGGGGAGTGCAATTTACAGCCCCTTCCCCTGAAGGGCCCCCACAAACACTGGAAAATGGATTTTAACAACTGCAAACGCCTGAATGTATTTTGTGACACCTCCGTCAACACTATCTAATCACCTCCCCCCTTAACAAACTGCCAATGTTCCTGCGTGGTCCCCCCACATTCCCCGCCCCCACAGGCTGCCGATGATTCGCGCAGCTTCCGCACCTGGTGGGTCCCGTGCAATATCATCTGACAGATCGACTGCAAACAGTGGCACGTCGGCCAGCTCGAGCAGAGCTGAGGTTCAGGGACAGCTCGCTGGAAAAAATACTAAATTTAGCAGCTCTCCCATCTGCAGCTTTTCTCCCTCCCCACTGAGCGCCAACACTCTCCTCAGAAGCAGCTCGCTGGTCTAGGATGCCTTGCGCGGACTACTTGAGTGGAGTGTGGGCTGCAAGAGCTGGCATCGCTCCCAGGGGTTTCCGAGCCCCTTCAGGATGCAAGCACACACCGAGAGAGTCAGCGTGTGTGCCAATGACTCAGCCCGTTTACCTCCGAAGCCATGTTACTGGCCTGCAGTCCACAGAGACACTGCGCCAGTGTGCATGGGCACAAGCAAGTGTCGTGTGTATGTGGGAATGAGGACGGCCTGCCCACAAAATAAATTCACCTAATTAGAATGTTCATTTAGGGCAAAAGGTTGCCAAACGTACCGGTGCGTGAAAAAACAGATGGCCCCTGCACGCGCAGACTGAAACGAAAACAAGACAAGTGACAGACTGCTAATTATAAACCACCGTACCTCGCATCAACAAGACCACCATGGGGGGCAGATCCTTTTCATACCTGGCTGCTAAAACATGGAATTCACTCCCCGCTTACCTTCGCCTTACCCAGAACCACCTAGCATTCAGAAAGCAACTTAAAACGTGGATATTTGACAAGTAATCCTCCTCCCCTTCCTAAGCGCCTTGAAACCCTCTGGGTATGTAGTGCGCTATATAAATTATATGACTTGACTTGACTTGACTTGACATAAACACATGGCAATGACAAAGATAAGAATTTGCTTCGCAACAGCCGCAAAGCAGAGGACCCTGTCCGGAACGGCCGGACAAAAAGGTAAAAGGGCAACAACAACAAAAAATTACATTTACAATGGCAGCCCCACGTTTAGCATGAAAGGTGACGCCAGCCAATGAAAATGAGGGGCGGGGCTTCAAGTCCCCTTCTCAAATCTACTCTCTCACTATATGTTTCGCCGAGCGAGCAGCATATGCGGTGCAGTGCTAGGCGAGACCTAAAAATTGCATCAGATACCAAGGAAAAAGTGGAGATGCCCATGTCAAAAAGGAGCACTTTCCTACAAGTACGCCTTGGTGGGCTCCATGAGCTAAAGAACTGCTCGACATCTCAGGCTGCCAAGAGTGGTGACCGTTGTGGAGTTTGTAGTGAAGACAGGGCCCTGCTTGCACACATTGCTATGTTAGCATAAGCACAGTAGAAGATTAAATGTCATTTTGCAGGTTTTGCACACAACACTACCTGTAACTGTTGTTGTAAGCTAAACTGCTTGATTTTCTCTGCATGAGAACGGTCTTGTTATTCACATTCCTAGACTTACACCGCGTCCTTAGTCTGTACACTGCGTGCGGAAGCCTTCAAGGTCATAATAACCATGTATGCTGTGATTCAGTTTGATCAACCCACGCTCTAGACACAACACGCACACAGCTGCCACCAACTGAAATTCTAGTGCCTTTAATATTGCACTGCATGCATGATTCGGGGACATGGAGAAAAATCTTTTCCAGTAACAGAGAGCTTTGCTGATCCTGAGATGTGATTCACCTCTGCTGAACTTGGAAGTATGGGGTTCCCCATTCAAGCCTAAGTTTCCTGCTGCGGATGATGGTACTTTCCATAAGTATTCACACACAGTGGTGCCTGCAGACTATGCACCATATAGGACACAGGAGATTCCAATTTCTGCTTGGCAGCATCAAATTTGGTTTAATAGCGCCCATCCCTACCTCTAACGCCGGTTCGGTTATGTCCCTTGGATATTCCTGGGGCCACTTGGCCGGGTTCACACCGCATCCACATTATCAAGCAGTTGCTATAGCTGAGTTACGGTTACTCTATGCCTCCGTTGTCGGAGTGCATAGGGCTTTAGTGCAATGTTTCCCGCAACATGCGGCACACCCAGTTGGATCGGCCGGGATAAAAATTAGACCCGTCATGGTTAATTCGGTTATGGCCAAGCACCCCCAGGCTAAGGAAGGAGAAGTGCCTTTTTGGCTTGCCGAGAAATTTGACCAACTGGAAACAGTATTTCCTAATACGACTCCAGTGGAGAGAACACAGGATTAGAACCATTAGTTTGCAGAAAGACTTGGTGCCTGAGGCGACCAATTGTGAGACCTGGGGTAAAGTATTTGCGGCAGTCTATGCGAAGTGCTTCAGCACAACGTCTATGACTGTCCTGCCTTCCGTGATCAAGCGAGTTCAGGATCAACACGGTCTGGAGGCGGCTGTTGAGTTGGGAATGAGACTTGTAGGAGTGTTTGACGTAGTTTCCGATCTCATCCTTTCTAATGTCAAGGGTTATGCGATTAACTTCCAGGTGTCTAATGCTTTGCGAGCTGTCCCCGAAGCTGATAAACCCCGGCAGTTGCTGAAAATTATTGCGGAGGCGTATAAAACCATTGGCCGCAATAGTTTGGGTGTTTTGCTAAAACAGCAGCTCAACCGCAAAGTCAGACGGTTGAGTCTAATAAAGACGACCGTCCCAATTTTCCAAAACAGAGTTGGAAAAATAAGAAACAGGGAAAGCAGCAACAGAAACAAGGGTTGTGTCCTGCATCGCCGATACCAGTGTCTGCTGAGCGCACATATGATTTGCGCGACCGTGCGAGAATTAAGACTCCTGATCAACGTTCTCCTCGTTCTTTGCAGGAAACATCAGTCTCAAAAACCGGTGGAGGAGAACGCGGCAGAGGCCGGGGTACCCCACAAGGATGTGAGCAGCCCCACCGACAGACGGTAAAAGCAAGCAGGACGACTTTCAACATAAACATCCTCAGATTCAGAAAAGGAAAGTTGCTGCTTTAACAGCAAGGTATGCCACGGATAGTGAGAACACAGCTTTGGAACCTGACATGGGCACTAACGCTGCTAGACAGCGCGGCAGAGGTTACAGTAATGCGGCAAGCACTGTGTCCGTATCTGAAGGTGACAGAAACTGACACGTTCATCACTGTCGAGACAGCCGACACTAGAGTGGCTCCCCTGATAGACTATATGACATAGTCCTTTTGATTGAAGGTGACATAAAACGTAATATAAAAGGTATTTTTTGGGAAAATCTAACCTCTACATATGACATTTTGTTAGCGGAGGTGGACTGGTCCCCACCTTTCGTTTTGGCCTCTCCGAGAGGGAAGGAGCTAATCCTCCCTAATTTTGCAGAAGAGTGGGCTCAGGTGCTTGCGCCAGCTTTGTACCGTACTCAAGTTGGATGGGATAAGCTTTCACCCCGACATGAGATTCCATTGTGGTCTATGCCACAGCCTCAACCCCAATATCCCATGCGGCGAGAAGCGAAAGCTCCCGTTGCGGAAATCCTTGAACAGTTGGAATATCAAGGTGTGATTGAAACATGTGTGTCACCCATGAATAATCCTCTTTTTACTGTAACCAAACCTGATGGGTCGTATCGCCTAATTTTGGATTATCGGCATTTGAACTCTCATTGTCGGACGTGCACGGTACAGAATACTCACGGTTTAGCCCTGGTCTCGTGAGAAAACGGTTTAAGAGCACACTTGACATTTCCAATGGCTTTTCCAGTCATAACCTGTACTCTATTAGTAGTCAATGGACAGCGTTTACTTCTGGCGGCAAGCAAAAACTGTTCAAAAGATTAGCCATGGGCTACGAAAATAGCCCAGGCGTCTTTGCCGCACGTGTAGTCTCTATGTTAGAGGGCATCGACCCTGATGCGTGCTCGTATGTTGATGATATGTACCTCACTGATGACAAATTATGGCCACATCTTTGTCGCATTGACCGCATCATTTTTATGTTTGCAGACTTCGGTTACAAATTTAACTTTGCAGAGTACATTGTGTTGCTCAATAATGAAGATCGAGAGGAGGAGCTACGCGCGGATCCAAGATGGACGCGTGAGCAGAGGGTTCCCGAGACCCCTTCCGCCACCCTTATCTATCCTGACACAGATCCTGATTTAGACGACAGGTGCTTCTTGTTGATGCCCTGCTGATATCTAAGGCTTCTTCCAGAATTCGATTTGGCCGCCGGAAACTGGGCTTGTTGCACTCCATAATCTGAGGCCTACGGCAGTGGCCATCCAGGGGCTTGCGTTCCCGAGGTGCCCAAGTGGCAATCGAACAACAACGGCTGGAGAGACGCCTCCGCTGCCCCTGTGGTACTTTCGGTTTCGATTTCGGTCATTGTTGGTGCCGCATCATTGCTGATAGATACTGCTGCCCTGTTCTAGTCGCAGACTCTCATTCGGCTGTCGTTCCTCGACCTCTTGATTCCTTCAGTTTGCCATCGGGGGAGTCATTCTGACTAGGTCTCGGAAGACCCTTTGGAGCTCGTCGACCATTATGACGGGCAGGACGGACCCCGAGAGGCGCCACACCCGAGGCCGAAATCGAGGGGGAGCCGCTCAGACACAGACTATAGACCGCTTTACTCGCCCGAAGGGATCCCCGGGTGGCTCGAGCAAGTCCCCCGGAGAGGCTGGTGACGGTTCCCTTGTGACTGAGGAGCCGACTTTGGCAGATGTTATGGGTGCCATTGCCAATATCCAGACTGCGATGGGGCAGCAATATGAAACTCTTGCTACTAAGTTGGATACGGTTGCGATGGGGAAAAGCAACGAACGGGTCAAATCTTTGGATGTGAAGACGGCGAGCCTAATTACGGATGTCTCAGATCTTCAGACCGAGGTCCGTGATCTTCGCATGGCCAGGGACTCGTTTGCCCGTCGGCTGGATGATTTCGAGAGCCGGGCCAGATGAAATAATGTCCGCATCGTGGGCGTTCCGGAGACTTCCACGGAAGTACCGACGGATCTGCTGGTTGAGGACCTTATCCAGAACTATTTGTCACCAAAGGGTCTTAGTAGTCTTTTTGCAGTGGAGCGCGCTCATCGGATTCCAGGCGGGAAGCCCAAGCTTGGGGCCGCTCCGAGGCCTATCATAGCTAGGATCTTTAATTACCGGGACAGAGACGCTATCCTGCAGGCCTACCGTGTCAATGGTCCCACTAAGTTTGAAAATGTTTTGATCAGCTTCTATCCGGACTTCACCCAGGCAGTACAGAAGCAACGTATGGCCTTTACGGGGGTGAAACGACGCCTTAGAGACATGGACCTGAAATATGCCATGCTTTTCCCGGCTCACCTGCGGATTGAGCATAATGAACGTACATTTTTCTTTGATCGCCCTGAGGCGGCCAGTGACTGGCTGGACACTTTGCCGACACAGCACACCGGCTCGGAGAATATGAGAGGTGCCGAGGGCGGCCTGGAAGACCTGGAGTAGTGAGTCTGTGCCGATGAGCCATTATTGGACGCTTTGCAGTGGCTCTGTGATAGCGATGTTTATACGCAACGGATACCCGGGGGTGGTTGGACTCGGGACTCTTCCTCCTCAGGGGACACTTTTCTCTCTTCTTGTAGGTTAGTTTAATGGGGCGACAGGCACACTGAAGGTTGGGGTGGCTTTCTGGTCTACCGCAGGGGTGCAGGGACAATCACACGGATAGGTCCCTAGATGAGTTGTGGTCCCTAATAACAAATTCCTCCTTTAATATTTCCAGTTTGGATCCTCAAGGTTGGTTATTATGGCAGAAAAGTTCAGATTCATGCCAACAACGTTTTCTGAGTCTGGCCCCAGTCTATACACAGGCTAGAGTGGACCCCCGTTTTGAAAATGCCCATTCTGTTACTACCTATTCAGTAGGCAAATTGTGTCAGAGCTGGCTTAAACATTCCACTTTAGCGTCAGTTAAACTTCATTTGTCCAAACTGACTGACGATGTTGATTTGAATGACTTTGTTTCAGCTGTGTGGCTCATTCACGGGTTAATAACACTGCCCTTCCCCTTGTTTAAATTCAGTTCATGTATGAAACACTGTGCATTAGGTAGATATGAACCGTTGGGAAGCGCCTATCTCCATGAAGTTTAGTCTCTGCCATTCACATATAGGTGCCTGAGAGAGGGTAAAGAAGTGTATTTAAAGGGTGAGGAGTGCACTTCTACACCTGATCACTCACTGGTTTGCAAGAACATACAATTGCACGGCTCATGTAACACTCAAGCCCCGAATTCAGCTTGCATTTTAAAGGGTAATCCAGTGCCAGCAATAAGACCAACTTTCACGCTACTAGCTAACGGTAGCTATTTACTTTTAAATAATGAAGATTGCTGCAGTATGTTGGCAGGGATTCCGTACATTGTGACCGTCTCCCAATGTGATCGTCTCCCAATGTGTAGTTTGCTGTAAAAATGTGCTTTTCCTGCCCCCTCATGAGAGACTCGATGTGGCCTTCTGGCCTTCCATTCTGACCTTGAAAGCAGAGTTCAACAAGATGCGTAGAATAAGGGCTCTATTGTCCCAGAAAGAGGTTGCCCTTACTTCTTCCCGTGAAACATTTGTCCTTCACGTGGCCAACACTCACACCAAAGTACATGCGCTTTTAAATACTGAGCTCCCCCTACATTTCGGCGCTTTGATTCACACTATATTCAATGCCTCCTCGACATCTGGCTTGGCGCATTTTTTTTAAAATGTGAGCTCCGGCCTTGTGACCTCATTCCACACTATATTTGGTGTGATACCGGCATTTTTTCATTCTATTTTTTCCAGCATCTTCTGCGGGTTATCATTAATTCTCGCCTTAGCTGCCGGTGTACTACTGTTGATTTGCTTGCTCAGAATGGCTGCATAGTCTGTGTCACAAGACAGCCTGCCCCAGCTGCTCCAGTTTTGCAACCGGATGCTTGAGTATTATGGAACTCTACTCCTGGCCACCTTGAGTGCAGCATATGGATTGTCTTTCCGGTTCTCTTACTTTACTTGCGGGCAACCTATTTTTCATTGTCTGGATTGCTGTTTTGAGTGGGCTCTGGATTTGTGTCTCTGCAATACGGTGTCTCCTGACCCGGATTATGATCGACTGATGAGTTCCTTAGTAGCTCATGAGTTGGACTGTTCTGGTGTCAGGATTATGGCCTGTGCAGCGGCGCATGGAGTCCTAGGGAATTGGAATATATGTGTGGCTGCACATGACTTCCTGGCACGCAGTTATCTTGAAGAACATGCAAGTTGTCCTCTGATAGTGCTAGAGGATCCAGCTATTGAAGAACATGTATGTTCCTTCCCTTTATTAAATTGGATGGCTGAATTATTTTCTGATGATAACATTGACTTCCTTTTGGAGGCTGTTGAAACATACTGTGCCTATACGCTAATGGATTGAATTGGCATTTGTCCATCTTCAACGGGTACTGTACTAAAAAAAAAAACTAAAAAAACTATTTTTTCCATCTCCATGATGGGCAGTATACCGCCCCTTCTTGGTTTTTTACTTTTTTCCTTACAGCTTCAAACTTATCACTCCCAATTATCCAGTTTGGCAAATTTTGAACTTGGTCTGTCTCACTCAAACTTGAACTCTGCGTTCTTAAAATGGCTTCCCTTCTTGTACGTGGTCCGATCAGGGGAGTGTGTAGTGAAGACAGGACCCTGCTTGCACACATTGTTATGTTAGCATAAGCGTATTAGAAGTTTAAACGCCATTTTGCAGCTTCTGCACACAACACTTCATGTAACTGTTGTTGTAAGTTAAACTGCTTGATTTTCTCTGCATGAGAACAGTCTTGTTATTCACATCCCTAGACTTACACCGTGACCTTAGTCTGTACACTGCGTGCAGAAGCCTTCAACGTCATAAGAATGTATGCTGTGATTCAGGTTGATCGACCCACGCTCTAGACACAACACGGACACAGCTGCAACTAACTGAAATTCTAGTGCCTTTAATATTGCACTGCATGCATTATTCGGGGACTTGGAGAAAAACCTTTTCCAGTAACAGAGACCTTTGCTGATCCTGAGATGTGATTCACCTCTGCTGATCTTGGAGGTATGGGGTTCCCCATTCAAGCCTAAGAGACCTTCTATTATTATAAAACTTAGTTTCTAGCAGGGGAGGGTGGTTCACAAGGCGCTATACGACCTGTTTCCACTATCATTGTAACATGATTTCTCCCTTTGTGTTTTATGGAATTGTAACAATGCTGTTTTATTTCTAATCAAATGCCTGCTTATGTTAGCCAAAATACTGCATCTTGGAGCACGTAATTAAAAATGAATATTTTAAACTTTTCAGTGTCTCTGATTACTCACGTTGTGGACTGGTATGAGAATAAAAACGAAAGAGTGTTCTTGATTCCCACCATTCCTGAGAGTACCCTAAGTCGAATGTTCTGGGTTGTCTAATCATTGGTAACTTCGCTGTAGGACAGAGAGCTAATGAGACAGTAATGCTAGTCGGATAGGGGTTCTGGGTACTGCGGTGAGTTTCTGGTACACCACAAGTCACTGAGTTTCCTGCGCACAGTTCTGTGCCTACACAGAATCCCCGCAACAAGTTAAAGTCGGGATTGGCAGCAACATTGCCCTCTACGGATGGTCACGGGCATTTTGCCATTACTTTGTTTCAGACCTCATTATCCATGGGCTGTCTCAGCCTCTGCTTTAGGTAATGGTGATGGCCTCAGGATAAAAAAGATCTTTGTGGGATCCCAGTCTTTGGGGAGGTTTGCCATCATAGTTTTGAGCTTCTTCCTGGCCCATCCCAGCCTAACGGATGTCAATCCATCAATCGTTTCAACTCATTTTCAGAATTTCCAGCTGTGGGGGAATGTCTCCTTCATATTGTTTAGAACAGAGGTCCGTATTCAGGCTCTTGTCTTGGATGTTCAGCCCGCTAGCGTCTGCTCCTTCCTTTGAGAGGTCTACTTGGGATGGCTGCAGGATCTGTTGCAGTTTCCTAAACTAATCAGCCAGCACCTAATAGCTCAGCTTCCCACTGGATGCCCTACTTGTATCCAGATGATGCATCTGGGAAAGATCACCCAACAAGCCCTGTAGGGTCTGGGTGGGGGTGTCTTGCCATGTCCAGTGTGCTGTATACATTTGTTTCAACTGACTTGGAAACTGCCATTTCAATCATGGAAATTAACTCTGGATCCATCCCATTAGACTTCGAAACCTCCTCCTGTCTGACATACCCTTTGATAAAGTTTATCAAGTTTTTGCAACAAGCTTCATGTAAGATGTCTACTCAAATGCAATATATATGCTATAAGAGAGCAGGATAAATTGTCTTCCAGCCATACACTCACTGGAGGATACATAGTGTACACTGTCTACTCAAATAAATCTGGCTGGGGGAGAGGAGTTGGCTTAACTAGGGCACTCGACCTCGGACCTGGAGAACTGGGTTCGAGTCTCGGTAACAACGCCAAAACCTCCTGTGATTCTGGGTAAATCACTTAATCTCCCCGTGCCTAAAAATGAATGTGTGTCCTCATGTAACGTAACATGTAACGTAACTGGTGCTATGTAAAGCGCTCTGATATTCGGTTCGGGTCTAGTTCGCGCTATATAAAACTCTGCAAAAAAAAAAAATAGCACAATATTCCCAATATAACTCCCCTCCCCTCTCCTTCTCCCAACCACTTGGAGCAACTAGCTGAAAGCCAATTCTTTGCTGTCCCAAGTTATTCCTCTCCCAGTTCACATATCTTAAGCGGATCACTGACATAATATAGAATGACAAAATATAGACTTACCAAAATATAGTCACCAAAATATAGAATGCCAAAATATCGAATTCCTATCTACAAACAGATAAGTACAAAAATATCGAATCCAAAATATAGTCTGTAAAAAATATAGTCAGTCAAAATATCGAATTTTTTTAAATGTCTTAAAAGTAATTTAAAATTAATGAAATAATAAATATAATTAACTAAAACATACTTAAAAATACTCAAATAACCTTAAAATTAAGATATAATTAATTTAAGTTATTAATAAAAAATTTACAATATTTTACTGTAGGATAGCAGGAGGGTAACATTTAATATTACCACTCCAGTGAGTGCAACAGGAGGGAAAGCGTTGGATAGCGTAGGGGTAAAAAATACTATTTCCACTCCAGTGAGTGCAACAGTAGGGAAAGTGTTGGATAGTGTAGGGGTAAAAAAATACTATTCCCACTCCAGAGAGTGCAACAGTAGGGAAAGCTTTGGATAGCTTGGGGGTAAAAATTACTATTCCCACTCCAGAGAGTGCAACAGTAGGGAAAGAGTTGGATAGCGTAGGGGTAAAAAATACTATTCCCACTCCAGTGAGTGCAACAGTAGGGAAAGCGTTGGATAGCGTAAGGGTAAACATTACTATTCCCACTCCAGAGAGTGCAACAGTAGGGAAAGCGTTGGATAGCGGGAGGTTAAAAAATACTATTCCCACTCCAGTGAGTGCAACAGTAGGGAAAGCGTTGGATAGCGTAGGGGTAAAAAATACTATTCCCACTCCAGAGAGTGCAACAGTAGGGAAAGCGTTGGATAGCGTAGGGGTAAAAATTATTATTCCCACTCCAGAGAGTGCAACAGTAGGGAAATAGTTGGATAGCGTAGGGGTAAAAAATACTATTCCCACTCCAGTGAGTGCAACAGTAGGGAAAGCGTTGGATAGCGTAAGGGTAAAAATTACTATTCCCACTCCAGAGAGTGCAACAGTAGGGAAAGCGTTGGATAGCGGGAGGTTAAAAAATACTATTCCCACTCCAGTGAGTGCAACAGTAGGGAAAGCGTTGGATAGCGTAGGGGTAAAAAGTACTATTCCCACTCCAGAGAGTGCAACAGTAGGGAAAGCGTTGGATAGCGTAGGGGTAAAAATTATTATTCCCACTCCAGAGAGTGCAACAGTAGGGAAAGTGTTGGATAGCGTAGGGGTAAAAAATACTATTCCCACTCCAGTGAGTGCAACAGTAGGGAAAGCGTTGGATAGCATAAGGGTAAAAATTACTATTCCCACCCCAGAGAGTGCAACAGTAGGGAAAGCGTTGGATAGCGGGAGGGTAAAAAATACTATTCCAACTCCAGAGCGTGCAACAGTAGGGAAAGCGTTGGATAGCGGGAGGGTAAAAAATACTATTCCCACTCCAGTGAGTGCAACAGTAGGGAAAGCCTTGGATAGCGGAGGGGTAAAAATATACTATTCCCACTCCAGAGAGTGCAACAGTAGGGAAAGCGTTGGATAGTGTAGGGGTAAAAATTACTATTCCCACTCCAGAGAGTGCAACAGTAGGGAAAGTGTTGGATAGCGTAGGGGTAAAAAATACTATTCCCACTCTAGTGAGTGCAACAGTAGGGAAAGCGTTGGATAGCATAAGGGTAAAAATTACTATTCCCACTCCAGAGAGTGCAACAGTAGGGAAAGCGTTGGATAGCGGGAGGGTAAAAATTACTATTCCAACTCCAGAGCATGCAACAGTAGGGAAAGCGTTGGATAGCGTAGGGGTAAAAATTACTATTCCCACTCCAGAGAGTGCAACAGTAGGGAAAGCGTTGGATATTGGAAGGGTAAAAATTACTATTTCCACTCCAGAGAGTACAACAGTAGGGAAAGCATTGGATAGCGTAGGGGTAAAAACTTACTATTCCCACTCCAGAGAGTGCAACAGTAGGGAAAGCGTTGGATAGCGTAGGGGTAAAAAATATTATTCCCACTCCAGAGAGTGCAACAGTAGGGAAAGCATTGGATACCGGGAGTGTGAAAATTACTATTCCCACTCCAGATAGTGCAACAGTAGGGAAAGCTTTGGATAGCGTAGGGGTAAAAATTACTATTCCCACTCCAGAGAGTGCAACAGTAGGGAAAGCATTGGATAGCGTAGGGGTAAAAAATACTATTCCCACTCCAGAGAGTGCAACAGTAGGGAAAGCGTTGGATAGCGGGAGGGTGAAAATTACTATTCCCACTCCAGTGAGTTTAACAGTAGGGAAAGTAATGATTTAATATATTATTAAAAATAAATTAAATATCAATACCAATAAAACATTAATTGAAATTAATAACCAATTTAATATTATGTAATAATTAATTAGAAATACAACTACATATTAGTTATTAAAAATTAATAACCTATTCATAATTATTTAACAACTAATTAATAATAAAAATTAATACCAATTAAAAATTAACAGTAAATTAATTATCAATACACAAAAAGTACTTTTAATATGTAATTAATTACAATTACATTACTTCCCACCCTATTCTCCTATAAACCCACATCCCACTACAGAAAATACATTAATACAATTATCATAATTATCAAATATTTAATTAATACAAAATAATTACCAATTAATAAAAATTAATTGCCAATTAATAGAAATTAATTACCAATTAAAAATTAATGAACAATTAATTTAAAATCAATACCAATATATGAAAAAAGTATTTACTTAATTACAATTAAATTACTTCCCACCCTATTCCCCTATAAACCCACAACCCGCTACAGAAAATAAATTTAGAAAATTAACATAATTAACAATTAATCAATTAATACAAATTAATTGGCAATTAATAAAAATTCATTACCAATTAAAAAATAACAATAAATTCAAAATGAATACCAATAAATAAATAAAAATATTTAATTAATTACAATTAAATTACTTCCCACCCTATTCCCCTATAAACCCACAACCCGCTACAGAATTAAATTACGCAAAAATTAAATAACATAAAATTCATTACTTAAAATACATTAAACATACATTACAAAAATTAATATACAATTTTCACACATATACTAACATACCAAACACTTTAAAACAATTGATATTATTAAAAAATCGATATATTTAATGCCTATATTGTATACTTCGATATTTTGACTTCTATATTTTGAAAATCGATATTACTTACCTTAATTTCGATATTTTTAACCACTATATTGTGTCCATTCGATATTTTGTCCATTCTATATTTTTACTTCGATATTATGTCCATTCTATATTTTGGAATCGATATTATGACTGTTTACCATCTTAAGCTGTGTGTGCTGGGGGAGGACGCTGAGGCAGGGGCTGTCGCAGCAGCAGGGAGACATTTTATTGTTGTATGGGGGATTGTCTTCCTCTACTGCACCAAACGTAGTGTGAGGGCAGTCTCAGTGCCTTCCAGGTGATGTTTTTCCAAATAATCAACATTAACTTGTCAAAAGCAGCACACCACAAAAGCAACCAGCTTTTTGCAAAGTGCAGGGCCTAGTAACAAGTCTTGCTCACCCTGCTGCCTCAAACTATTATTTAAATTATCAAGAAGGGAACTTATGAGAGAGAGTGTGAAAGAAAGAGAGAGTGAAAAAGAGGGGGAAGGAGTGAGAGAGTGAAAGAGAGAGTGAAAGAGTGAAAGAGAAAGAGAGAGAGAGAGAGAGAGAGAGAGAAAAAGAGAGTGAAAGAGAGAGAAAGAGAGTGAAAGAGAGACTATTGTGAACCGCATCTCGTGACAACACGCAGAAAACACACTATATTTGCCATGCTTGCATTTCACTGCCTCTCAGACCCCAGCTTCAGCACAACGTACGGTTGAGGAACCCAGTTAGGTGCTGCTCTGCTACGACTAGTCTGTGCGCACGTGAACAACAGAATGCACCCTACTTCTGATGCACAATTTTAGGGGTAGCAAGATACAGTACAAGCTAAAAGGGATACTTTACGTCAGAAAGGGGAAGGCTTGCAGCTCCCTTCACCCACATCCAGAGTCCCTAATAGGGATGATGGGGGTGGATAATCTGAAAAAAAAACATAGAGTGTGAACAGCCCCCCCCCCCCCTGTATGTCACAAAGCTCCTCTTGCGAGTATTCTTGCTTCTGTGTACTTCTTGACTCCTGCGATGGATATCGGGTGTTTTGTAACAGAAGTTGTGCTGTCATGGATAGGTACGATTCAGAAAAGGGGGTCATGGATAGGTAGACCAGGAGCCAGAGATGTAGTTAAGTAGATTTATTAGTTCATGTAAAATGGTACAGGGTGCCCCACCGGGAGCAGCATCCTGCTGCTCAGCCCCACTCAATCTAACCGATCACTCCTTCAAATCATGCACACACCCAACATTCTATGACATCACACTCATGCAGGCTGAGCAGCCAGGACTAGGAAGTTTAGAATGTATATAACATATCTCCTTCCTTTAGAAACAATAAAACAACAAGAAGCAAATTGGAGAAAATAATCACATTTCGTTCCTTGGAAATCAAATCAAATCAGATCACAAAAATCATATTATATAGGTAAATGCATTCTTGGTTCACAACAATAATCAGTAGCATTCTAGGATAATAAGGTCAAATAAGATGATAAGACATAAATGATTCCTCTCTGATTCACTTAAGAACATATAACATAAATAATTGTATTCTTCATATAGAATGGTCATGAAACATGTAAAGTCACCTATAAAAGATTGCACATGTTTCAGGCAGGATGCAATCATAACAAATTGCACATATTTTCAATGCAATCACCACACCTACCCAGGACACTCTGAAGAACACCACAACACACCCATCTCCCTCTGCAAAGGAACATAAAAAAAATTCCAGCATGGATGTAATCCATGCGCAATAAATGATGTGCGAGGGAGAAACAAAAAATGTAATGCACACCCACATTACACCACTACTCCTGAGTACTCTGCCAATGCAACCCTGACGTGCGAGGCAAAAAAAAAAACGGCACTCCCAACGCAACCTGGACGTGCGAGGGATATTGCCAACGCAACCTTGACATGCGAGGCAAAGCACATTCCCAACACAACCCTGACGTGTGAGGGATACTCCCAACACAACCATGACGTGCAAGGGACACTGCCAATGCAACCATGACGTGCGAGGGACACTGCCAACGCAACCTAGACGTGCGAGGCAAAACAAATTCCCAACACAACCCTGACATGTGAGGTACATTCCCAATGCAACCTTGATGTGCAAGGGACACTGCCAACGCAACCATGACATGCGAGGGACACTGCCAATGCAACCTAGACGTGCGAGGCAAAACAAATTCCCAACACAACCCTGACATGTGAGGGACATTCCCAACGCAACCTTGATGTGCGAGGGAAAAGCAAAAAAAATAAAAAATACTGCACGGGGTACACTTAGAAATGGACAAGGTACTTAACACAAACAGAAATCACTGTGCACCTAGAAATGTAATACGTACTAATACTTAAACAAATATATGCGCTTATCCAACAATGCAACCACAGCCACACTGAAGATTCACTTGTAAACTGAACACAACTAAATACCAAATAATTCACCGAACGACGTAAAACAATACACATGCCAAAGTAACACCATCACATACCGCTCACATGTATCATGTATCACTCACAACCACATATAATAACCTCTATGAATGGCACACACAAAAAACAGGAAACCTTCATGACAGTATGCACCGCAATTGCATGGCAATAGACTTAAACAAGGTAAAATCAATCAAAATATTAGGTGAGCAACCTCTCACCCGAGCCCATTAAGCATGGTAAATAATCAATATAAAGGAACCTGAATGACAACTTGTATAGGCATTGCATCTTATAGAATGTTGGCTGTGTGCATGATTTGAAAGAGTGATCGGTTAGATTGAGTGTGGCTGAGCAGCTGGATGCTGCTCCCACAGGCAGCATTCTATGACATCACACTCATGCAGGCTGAGCAACCAGGACTAGGAAGTATAGAATATAACATATCTCCTTCCTTTAGAAACAAAACAACACCAAGAAGCAAATTGAAGAAAATAATCACATTTCGTTTCTTGGAAATTAAATCAAATCAGATCACAAAAATCATATTAGATAGGTAAATGCTTTCTTATTTCACAACAATAATCAATAGCATTCTAGGATATTAAAGTCAATAACGTCAAATAAGATGATAAGAGATAAATGGTTCCTCTCTAATTCACTTAAGAACATATAACATAAATAATTGTATTCTTCATATAGAACGGTAATGAAACATGTAAAGTCACATATAAAAGATTGCACATGTTTCAGGCAGGATGCAATCATAACAAATTGCACATATTTTCAATGCAATCACCACACCTACCCAGTACACCCTGAAGAACACCACAACACACCCATCTCCCTCTGCAAAGGAACATAAAAAAAAGTAATTTGCACATGCTCCAGCATGGATGTAATAACGCACAATAAATGATGTGCGAGGGAGCAACAAAAATGTAATGCACATCAAACATTACAGCATTAAATCGCTTGTGCACTGCCAACACAACCGGGGGGCATGTATGTCAGTACAACGCGATCTTTTAGATCGCGGTACTTGACATCGCAGATTTTACAACGCAAGTCGTTACAACGACTTGCGTTGGAGGGCGCGGATTTAGGAATTTTATAATTTTATATTCCAACACCAGTCCCCGTAACAGTAGGGAAGGTGTTGGAATATAAAATTACAACATTCTTTATCCCACAGCGCCATCCAGTGCAAGTCGTAGTAACGACTTGCGTTGTAATAGCTGCGTGGAAAAGGTTGTGCGGTGTAAACACCGCGTTGTAAACGACCTTTCCCCCTTGATGTGCGAGGCAAAAGACAAAAAATAATGCACAAGATATTACAACACTAACTCATGAGTACTCTGCCAACGCAACCCTGACGTGCGAGGCAAAACACCTTCCCAACACAACCCTGACGTGTGAGGGACGTTCCCAGCGCAACCTTGACATGCGAGGGATATTGCCAATGCAACCTTGACGTGCGAGGCAAAGCACATTTCCAACACAACCCTGATGTGTGAAGGACACTCCCAACGCAACCTTGACGTGCGAGGGACACTGCCAACGCAACCTTGAAGTGCGAAGCAAAGCACATTACCAACACAACCCTGACGTGTGAGGGACATTACCAACGATGACTCCTTCAAATCATGCACACACCCAACATTCTATGGCATCACACTCATGCAGGCTGAGCAACCAGGACTAGGAAGTATAGAATATAACAGGGTGGCTTATGTGTTTATTAGCAAGGGTGCACACCGACTTTGGCCCAGAAGCGATAATAACTCGCTTCAGCTGCAGAATTTGTCACAGCAGGGAGGCCAAGGGGTTAGTGCTCAACAATAAATCTGAAAAACAGACTATTGCTGCGAACTGACTCGGCTGGGCATCCCATGGCCATGCTGAATGAAATGGCTTGAGCTGTAACAGACCCAAAGTTTGCCTTTTCTCAGTGTGGCGTTAGAAACAAGGATTTGTACGAACTGAATTAATACTCGACAGAAGTGTAGAAAAAAACAGAGTAGGACTTCTGCGCGTGCCTTTTTGTGTAAGAAAGAGAGAATGAATAAAACAGAGAGGAAAAGGAGGAGGAGAGAGATATGGAGGATGATATAAATGAAGGGGAGAGAGAAAAGAGGTAGAGAAGGGAGACAGAGAAGGGAGAGAGACGACAATGAGACAGAAAGGAGATGCTGGAAACTAGAAAGAAAACAAGAAGAGAAAGGGGGATATGGAGGCGGAAATAAAGACGATGATGATAGAAAGAAGGAGAAATAGGAGGCAGAGACACAGAGAGTGTAAGGGAGAAAGAACGCGAGCCAGTAAGACAAATTGGGAGAGTGAAAAATGGGGGCAAATGAGAACAGAGAGGGAAGATACAAAGAGGCAAAAGAAAGGGGGCAGAATACAGAGAGAGAGGGTGCTCACGTCTGCAGAGTTCTTACTTGTCATCTGTCACACTTCCGCTGTCTACCTTTGCTTTGCCCCTTTGCTTCAGTGGCAGAGTAGTTTGCACTCGCACGTCTCTACGTCTGCTGCAGGGAATTCCTGCTGAATAAAGTCACTGTGTGCCCGTCTCCTCCTTCAAAGCCACAGAAGAGCCATTTACTTTAACAAGCGCGATGATAATAATACATGCACGAGTTCCCCCAAAAATCCGAAGTGATTCCAAGAGGTCATCCTAAGCAGCGCTGCATGCTGCGTTAGGCTCGACCTAAAAAAGTCTGTTTCTGGGTCCCAGTCTCACTGGCCGCTGGGAAAACACCCCCTCCTCACTGAGTGTTGCATGTGTCATTTGCGATGCATTCTCCACACTTCATACTCAGCACATCCAAATCTTCCCTAAGGCCACAGCACAAAGCAGCCGATTGAAAGGGGGCGCCATAAACCACGTGTTCGGCATGGCATCCAGGGATGTTTCACAGGAGCAATTTCAATGCATAATATTAATTAAACGCCTGTCTCATACTGTCACTCAATAGGATGATGGCCCATTTTTGTGCCTGTAGTTGCACAGCTAGATTTGTTTACAGCCACACGAATTTCCCTAAAATGTGAGCCTAAACTTTTGGCTGCTGCATGTGGGCACTGACAGGGCTAATAAGGATGAGTGATGGCGACAATAAAAGAGGCTTGGGCGCATTCCACAGCCTTCACTTCTTGTAAAAAGACAAGCACATTATATGCATGCTCTCCACATTATTCTAGGAGGATAATCTCACTAGTGGAGTGGGAAAGAGTCATTCAGTCCAGTTTTTACTCCCTTACAAACATTCACATTTCATCTAAGCTCATGTTTCCTGACATTAAACTTGTTAGGTTAGTGTTGAGCGGGGAGCTGCAGGCAGGCTATCATCTCTCACTATGGATAGGAAAGGCTCAATGCTCAACTTTCCCATTAAGATACCGAAAATATGTTGGCCCTATCACCCTCTTTCAGTTGTCAGCATCACTGAGCCCCAGCACAGCACCACTTGAGCACCACCTCAGCATCACTCAGCACCACCGGAGTACCACCGCCGCAGAAACACACCACCACCTCAGCACAACATCAGCGCACCACCACTAGTGCAGCTCTACCTCCGTAGCAATTCAGCACCAACTAGGCACCACTTCAGCATCAGCGCAGGCAGCACCCCCTCAGCAACAGCGCAGCACCAAATCAGTGTCCCTCAGCACCACCTGAGTGCCAACTCAGCATGAACACCTAAGCATGACTCAGCAACACCTCAGGATAACTCAGCACCTCTTCAGCATGACTCAGCAGTACCTCAGCATGACTCAGCATCACCTGAGTCCACAATATCAGCACAGCACCTGCACAGCACCACCTCCACACAGCACCACCATGAGCGCAGCCCCGCCTAAGCAGCAATTCAGCACTAATGCAGCACCACTTCAGCATCAGCTCAGCACCAACTCAGCATTACTCAGCACCACCTGAGCACCAGTGAAGCACCACCACCTCAGCATGACTCAGAACCACAGCATGGCCTCAGCAAAACCTCAGTATCACTCAGCATCACCTAAGCATCACCTCTGCACCAGCACACCACCACTCCAGCACCACCTCACCATAATTCAGCACCACCTGAGCATCAATCAGCATCACCTGAGCATCACCTCCTCATCAGCACACCACCACCTCAGCATCACTCAGCACCATCTCAGTCTGTCCTCAGAATCCGGCATTTGTTGATTCTCCCCTAAAGTCTGTCTGCTGCTCGTGTTGTAATTCAGGTACTATTTCCCAACCTACACCCTGCTGTTGTTAATGTTCCCCCCTCATAACAAAAACACATATAACAACAAGCATTAGAACAGGCAGGGAAAGTAGCCAGCAATGCAAGGACAAAAAAACTAGAAAACATTTTTTTTAATCTTCATTCTTTTTTAATAGAGTCGTTCAGTTATACATAATGTCTTCTTGATATATACATATATATTCTGACCACAAATTGTCCATGAATAAAAAAGGTTCTGATACAGCATATATATATATTAACAAAAATACTTACAACACTTTTTTATTATACCTTTTCAACACTCTGCACAGCAGCCAAAATGCTCTACAACATAGCTTAAAGACATTGGCAAAGCAAATAGCTCTGGCTAAACACTTATAGGGTCCCAAAGGCGAGACCTATTGGCTGTGCCAATGCTTGTTAAGGTCTTGCACTAGCGCGTCCCATTTGTCAGTTATGGGGTGACACCGTAGACCCCTGTTGTCCTTCCTGCGAATCAGTCTGCTGTCCATTGCAGGGGCATAACACAGGCCTCTACAGCCCCCAACCCTTCACGTGGCCCCCATTCAGCCCAAGGCCAATGAATATCTGTGAGACATAGGAGACACAGAGACCCCAGATTACATTATGCAGGTGGGCTTCTTTATTGTGTGTTTATTCTCCAGCTCGCCAGATACAGGGTTGCAGCACTTGTGCCATGCGAGGAGAAAATACACTTTGGCAAGAAAGTGGTACTCAAGCACAATATGCGAGTTATAGAAAATACAGAACCATTACAAATATATCAGAAAACAGTCACACTACAGATATGTGATGAAGAATTGGCTAGTGGGACACTCATTTGTGTACTTCACCACAGCCTGAAAATGGCTGCCACGTTTCCCAGATCCATGTGTGAAGTGTTCCTCCAGTCCAGGTTTTTTTTCTTTCATTTCTGGGACTTGTAGTCCTGTTTTATAAAGGACTACATGTCCCAGAATTCAAGGAAAAAACCTGGAGTGGAGTAGCAAATATTAAATGGGCAGGAACTGTCTGGAACTGACTCTTGTACAAAGAGGCCACGGCGGACTCCAAGTGCCGCACTTCCTCTGTGTGTTCCCCCAGGTAGTGTTTCAAATATCAGATGGTGGTTGGTGTGCACAACCTGCTCCTGCACCCGCCGTTGTGTGATGCCACCTGCCAAGCAGGAAAATGGAACTGTGAGGAAAGTGGAGCGATGCACTCCCAGGAAGGTGTTTGGTCAATAAAGAAGCTCGATCAGTGTCTTTGTTGTATCAATCTTTATTTGTGACAATCCATGTGGTTATTGTAATACATCAGCCAACGCGTTTCGTTTAAGGATTGAACTTCGTCAGGGCAATTCAGATGTAAGAAGGATGGTGAGTGGAGGCCGTGAGTGCTGTGGGCCCGGTTTGGGCCGCTCCTGGTTAATAGAGTAGAAATCAGCGGCACTCAGAGTGAGTGCTGGCAGGGGTGAAACGGCCACCTTGATAAGTGCCGGTGAAGAGGGACCTAGAGTCCTCCTCTCGGTGTGTCAGCTAACCGTTAAGGGAGAGCATCTGCACTTCTCAGCACTGTTGCAATATATTTAATGGGAAAGTACCAGCACTTCTCAGGGGCACACGGGTACTCCATATAGTGAGTGCCTGCATTTATATGTCCATTGAAACCACTGCTCATGGATCTGAGAAACTTGGAAGAGCTGCCTGATTAGCTACAATATTATGTAGTGTGATGACGTTTTACTAAAGACTCATAGGACATTGTAATTGTATTTATATAGTGCTTACTACCCCCTGACGAGGCGCTGAAGCAATTTTCAGCGAGCAGCACGCTACTCCAGAACCCAAACTGGATTAATGGTAGATTAGTATGGGAAATATAAGTTGTAAATGGAGTAGTGGACATGTGATTCGGTTAGTTGAATTGAATATGATAAAGAAGGGATTGAGTAGGGAAGAGTAGAGAAGGTTTTATTTGGGAGCTCGTGGTAGTAAAAAGAGCTTTGAGTTGAGTCAAAGAAGGGACAGAGGAGGAAACAGTCTAGAAAGGGTTATTTTGGAGATCACAATAGTAGAATGAGGTCTGAGTCAAGAGAGTGGATGTAGAGGATATATTGAAATAGATAGAGGATAAGGCATAGAGCAATGTGTTGGAGAGAGCTGAATTTTTTTGTCTTTCTAAAGTGGGAGTGTCACGAGGACGAGTTCCCTACCTCGGATGTACTCCCTGACTGTACCGGATGGGGTGTTCCTGCTAACGTTTCTCCCTTTCCACCCCGTCCGCAGGATCCCTTGGACGTTTCCTGGGGTTCGCCGGCCCTGTCTTCACTGACCCCGCCGTACTGCCAGCCTCCCGTGACGGTGGGGGTGTGTTCCACGGCATTCTCTACATTCGGCCAATCAGCTGAGCGGACGTCAGCTGCAACCATCCAATCAGAGGAGCAGGGGGCGTTTAAGGAAGTATCGCCCCTGTTTGACAGCGCGGAATCTCGAGGAAGCCAGCCGGTCCACGAGGAGAACGCCACGGACGAAGAAGGAGGAAGCGCCGAAGAACCGCTGCTCGAATCACCGGAGCCAAGACCCGACAAGCCAGGAGGCCAACGTTATCACGAGCCGCCCTGCCACACTTCCAGGGGAGAAGTGTGGCTCCGCAAGGTACGGGGCCGTTTCCAGGGGTTGTTTAAAGCACAGGGTGGCACGGGGTAGTTTGAGGGTCGTCACTGTACCCCGTTTCCCTTCACGATATCCGCTGGTTAGGTGGGGTAGCTGTCCCAGTGATCCCTCACACCCCTGCCCGCCTCCCATTCCTTGAACTCCGGTCTCAGCCACTAACGCGGCTGCCCGGGAAAAGGAGAACGCACCGGAACCTAACGTGTTGAGACTCGTTGGACGCTGTGTTATTCTTGCTGTTTAAACGCACATATCGAATAAAACAGTTTACCCCAGACTAAAGGTCATGGCGTACCTCGCTTTCCACACCCCAACCCCCACAAGGAGTAAAGTAAAAAATATATAGATACATAACTACATAAAAAGATAGACATGTATATGGAAAACAATAAAAAGATATGAAGTAGTTTCATATAAAGTACCATATGTCCATGTATGGATACATATTTAGAAACTCATAAGTTCATTAATTGCTGTATATAAAGCTAATTTATTTATTTTTATAATTTATTTTATTTTTGGGGTAAATGTATGTTTTCTTATCAAATTTATTTATTTTAATATTTTGTCAATGTTTCAATAGTGAAGCACTTATATATGTAATTGTTATGATAATATTCACACATAGTGATAGATAAAATAAATCAGAGACCAATAAACATATAATCAAATGACCAATATAAAGTATCACACATTGTGATAAATACAATAAATACAGAAACCCATAAGCATACAATCAAATAACGTATATGTAAACTATGCAGTGAACTATATACAAGTTAAGCATTTAAGCATACAATTATATATATATATACATACACACATATAAACCATAAGTAAGATATACATCTGTTAAGCAGACCATAAGTAGTATAAGTATTTTACAGAGAAATGCACTTATCTAAATACCTACATATAATCAAATTATACATGTTCACGTACACAACCATATGCTGTACATTTGTGTTTTGGGTATGGTGGTGTGGTCATGGAGGAAACAGCCAACTCTTGAGTAGTCCTCTGAAGATAAGATAGTTATATGTGGATCTTATTTTAAGGGTACTGAATTCCATAGTTTGGCTGCTTTAACTATTCATGTTTTTTTCCTTGTATGCTGGAGTTATGAGGCGAGGTGCTAATCCTGAGAGAAGGTTCCTTTCTTCTATGTATTTGGTGACATGCAGTTCTCATGTTCTGTGGTTGATAGTATTCTTGTGTTTAAATTGCAGCAGAGTCAGCCCTGCCAAGTACTACGCATCTGGGGTTAAACTAACATTAGTCATGCATTTACATCTACCCGAATTGATTGTGCAATGGGCGCTGCACATAATTAAACAAGAAAAGCTCTTCGGGCACTTGCTGTGCTGCTGCGTGCCCCAGGCAATTTATTTTGCTGCGCTTAGTGCTCACAGCTGACGGCCCCCAGGAAGTGCTGAATTGTTGCTATGGTGAATTATTCAACTGCCTTTTTGACACATTGCTTTTGCAACGGCTGGCGCAGCTTTGAAAAAAAAATCTGCTGTGGCCAGGACCAGCCCCAGCATCTGGGACACGTGGATCTGATGTATTAAATCTGGAGGCGGAGACAGAATCTGCAAAGCACACGCTGAGCCCAGCGCACCTTCAGCATGCTTTCTGTTCTTCTCAGACACAAGGTGCACACCACAGTTGTTTGCCCAGGTGGCACTTTCTGCCTGGATTCATCTTATTTTCTTATCCCTGCTGCTGCCTATGACCCAACAAGTGGTGCTGGCGGTGACCTAAGTTGGTCATACTAGTGGGCATTGCCACTGCCTTAAATCATGGGCTGCTGTTTCTTTGGACCATCTGCTGCTGCTGCTGCACCAGCCCCTGGACATCATTGTTTCACCATCTGTTAAGGTCTCCGGCTGTTGTGGCTGGTGGGGGCCAATGCAAGAGCACTTATGTCACGGACACGCCTGACCTCCAGTACTGACGGAAGTTCGGTCGCCTCATGTGTAGACAGACACAGAAAGGCTCTGGTTGGTGCAGGCTGTGGCAGTAGGATGTTTAAATTTCAAATTCCTGATGCAGCCAGCCCGGTCACACGGGAATTGCTGCTGCAAAAGGTGGAATTATATTAAAGGACATCTGTGACCTCCTCGACATGGGCTGCCCTCCCCAACCTTTATTGGAGAACAAAACAAACATCCGTCCAACGTGTGGGGGCAAACAACAATCAACTAAACACCACAGTGTCCATCAGGCTCATGAGTCGGGCAGCGGGAAAACAGCAGACATGGGGCTGGTGACTGACTGCAGCAGGGCAATCTTTGCTGGCAATCATAATTTAACCTGAGTGGTTCAGGACACGAATGCTGACTTGGAGACGTCAGCTGCACTCCGGTAGCATATCAGTGGGAACATGTCCTTTGGTCTGAAGTTGCTCCACTTTATTGACGTTGAAGATGGTCTGTGGTGGGTTCTAACAGTTCATTAAAACAGGGTGCGTCATGAGCATGGTTGAAGTCCATGGTGGAGGATCACGAAGGTGTGGCTTTATCGACTGGAGTGTCTGTTAGATGACTTTGCTGTGTCCTGTAATCTGGGAGTGGGGCAGTATCAAGTCCAACTCTCGCACCTGGGGAGGCCCCTTGTGGTTGCTACGGGACTGCTTGTGGGCTGCACTGGAGCTGCTTGTGTGCCGACATGGGGGCAGCTGCAAGACCACCAAGGAGCCAGTATCTAGTTGCTTGCACAAACCTCCGGGTTGAATGAGTCTTGGTCAATACATGCTCTTGCTGCCGCAGTTCGTGTGTAAGCCAGGTTAGCAGGTAGCGTCTGGTTCTTCTTGTCAGCTGGTGTGGCAATGGTGTAGGACTCTAGTCCATCAGTACTCTGAAGATGGTAGTGTTTGATGCATTTGACGAGGACTGGCGTGATGGCGATTGCCAGCTGTGTGGTGAATCTGGACAACAGTTGGTGATCACTTGCCTTGATGGTTGCAGGCCTTCGTTCTTGAGTCGCTCACCAAGAGTGGGGGTGGCCAGGTGCTTACATTTCCTTTGGGGAGGCAGCTGCAGCCTTACACTTGGACTTCTTGGGCTACTAAGATGTCGGTGACAGTGGCGTGATGGACACGCTGAGAAATGTGAGGCATGCAACTCTGTTTGCGCATGCTTGGGGCTTACTCTCGGTCTCCAGCTGGGCGGTCGCCAGGTCATTCTCTGGTTGTCACCCACTTCGCTTGCTGTTGGTGTGCTGGGACGCGCCACTTTAGCAGCTCGAGTTCTCTTCAACGTACGGCCCGGCCACTCACGGCTTCCCTTCCTGAACTTGGTCGGCCGTCAGATTCTTAGTGTAGACCCTGGGGTCACATTTCCATGTTTCCTGCTGGATGCGGTATCATGCACATGGCAATGACGATGTGGTTGCCATGGGACATGGATGACAGGTGGTGAAAATCTAGGAGAGGGGATTTCTGGAGGGACTTCGCAGCTACAGGTCTCTGTCTTGCTGAGGCTGTTCCTTCACCAATGGCATCTGCGGTCAGGAGTAGAGATGTCGTCCGACTTAGACTGCCGACGCTCAGGAATAGACGGTCGCACAGGGAAGCATTGGGGAGAGACGCGGTTCGCGCTTGCTGCGTCTTACGTATGGTTCTCCCATGGGCCTATCTACAGGGACGTCGGTCCACCTTGGTGGCTGTCTGGTGTCTCTGGGTGCGTTCTTGGCTTGCGGTAGTACAAGTCCTTGTGCTTCTCTTCTTGTTCTCTCCAGCACACCTGTGTTTGTCTGGTTCTTCATGGTGACAGGATTGTCACTCTTCTTTTTGGTTCTTCCTCCTGGTGCAGTAGCATGCACCTTCTTCCAAACAGGCCAACAGGGCCTATCAACTTCAATGGTCTCTGGGCCATGCAGGCGAGATCTCCAGTCGCTTTTCTCTCTTCTTCCTCCTGGGTCCTGGGTGGTCCAGCCACTTCTCTTGTCCTTCTTGGTGGCCCTCTACCGGGATGGCAGTCACCTTCTTCGCTTGAGGGTGTCATGTATGCGCCTCAAGCCTGTGCTGCTGTGGTGCCTGTTCCTGTCTGCGTTGAGTCATGCTTGGTATGGTTGGTCACTTCGAGTGACGTGCTCCATGCCCTTGGAACACATGTTTGCATTGGCAGCTGGCCACGTAGAGTGTGCGACTCTCCTCTTGCCTGTGTTGGGTCACTGGGGACTCCGTCTTGAGGCAGTGTGAGGGAGGACAATGTGCTGTGTTTGGCCCACTGCGGGGCTTCGCTGGTGCAGGGTAGATGTGAATGCTCTCCTTGCTGCGTTCAGCAGTGCTTCTCTCTGGAGATGTCTCTATCTCCCGGGCGCCTGCCCGTGTTGTCAGGTTTGCCGGTACGGCCTTCTGCGCACCTCTGAACTTGTGCGCTCCGCGCTCTTCTTGGGAGCCCTCTTCAGGCGCTTGGCATGCCTATTTTCCTGGCTTGCGGTGACGTCCGTCACCGCTAGGGTGTTTGTAGCAAAATCCTTGCTGGCTTTGTTGTTAGACAGTCACTGGGGGTTTTGTGTGTGCTGTGCACAGTTGTCCTTGTGGCTTACTAGCTGCGTGGCGGGACTTGCTGTCTTTAGCTGTGCCACCTGGGTATAGCAAGACTCCTGGCAGCTTTGGGCTTCCTGAGGCTCCTTGTGGGGGTTAACAGTCTCCACCCCTCCAATGAGACAGGCAGCTACCGTGAAGGCATATAGCTCTATCTTGAGGAGTCTCTGCTACAGTGTGGGAGATAGGGAACAGCCCAAATCGTTCAGTGGGGAATGTGGGTGCAAATAAGTTCATGTCTCAGCACTAGACATTCTGTCCTTTCGGTATTTTGTCTCTTTGCTTGCTGCCTGAGGCTGGACCACTGCTAGGGGCACTGTGGCTACTTTTCATGAGGCGGCAGCTTTGCTGGAGCTTGGAGCTACACTGGGGTGGAGATGCAGGTGAAAGGCAGTTTGCGGTACTAGCATGGCTGTGGTCTACACTTGCTGCTATTTTGGGTCAAGGTTGCCTCCCACGACTTTTCCCAATAAACAGTGCCACTCAGTAACTTTACCAAGCATTTGCAATGCAACAGGTCTCGCATTTACACGAGTTTATGCTATTGGCATTGTAAATGACAATACCTTTTTTATGCTTTAAAAACAAAAATAAAAGGCATTGTTATTTGCAATATCAATAGCTCAAACTCGCGTAAATGCGAGACCTATTGCATTGCAAATGCTTGTTTATCATACGGAGAGCTTCTTCTGCTTTATCGCTTGAAATTATGTAGTGATTATATTGCAGAGTTTAAAAATAGAAGACATAGGTTATAGTCCCGTTGAGAAGGGCTAATTTTATGTTAGAATACCATGAGTTATTGCAAGAAAGCAGGGGGTGCACGCCATGTACACCATGCTGGCGTAAACCCAACACCTAACACTGCCAGTGGCAGGATTGAGCCCTTGAAAAGATAGAAATATCTTCAAGGAATTTCCAGAAGCAAAGAATAATCCAAGCTCCCGGGAGATGAGCTGGGCTATAACGGACAAAAAGTTGATATTACCTAATTTCTAGATAGCCTTACTTGCCTTAACCTGTAACTTTAGGCTGAGCTCTCCCTCAGCTAGAGGTCCTCCCATCCCTGGAATACCCATTTATCCCCAATAGTGCACTTTCTGGAATATTCCGACATGAAATGTCAGACACGACATCAGTAAACGTCAAGGGACTATGCAGCGCTTCCCATGCTCAGCATTATTCCAACTCCAAGCTTTGCCTGCTCATGCCAGGTATGCAGCAGGGCAGGAAGGGCTGCTTTCACCTCACCTCCTCTTCCGTGCAGTTCCTTCAACGCATTGTATCAATGCTGTACCTGCTCGAGGCGGCTACTGAGACGATGTCACCGACTCTGGTCAGTCAGGTGCATAGACATCTAGCAGCAGTGAAGCTGCACCTTGCCCGCCCTCGACTGCCAACCAGTCTGGTTCAGAACAGCTGAGGCAGGCCGGTCACTAGGCCGACAGCAAGGCAACCACTGGGCGGCATGGCGATCTCTGAGGCAGTAGCCGCCACCAGCCATATGTGAAAAAAACAGAAAACGATCAGTAAACATGGTGCTTCCACAACGCAGCAGCGACAATTACAGAACCGATGTCCACCGCCTGAGAAGCTAATATATACAAGCATTTGCAAAAAAAAACGAAAACAAAAATAAAAGTCATTGTTATTTGCAATGTCAATAACTCAAACTCGCGTAAATGCGAGACCTATTGCATTGAAAATACTTTTGTTTCATTTGACCACCAGATGGCAGTCACAGCACACACACACAAACAAGTATTCTGTTTCTAGATTAAAACGAAATGCAAGTAGAATCGGTGCTGAGATAATTGATGTTCTAAAAATAGTGCTTAAATGAAGGAGACAGTGTAACGCCGCAAGTAAAAGACCCAGTCATGATGGGTGGTCCCAAAAGGAGACAGGGCGGTAACAAGGAGGGACTAAGAAGTCTCATTATCAATCAGAAGCCAGCTGTACAATAGAACCAGTTACGTTACATGAGAGAAATGTTACAAAATAGAATGTTACAAAAATAAACAGGAGATTAGAAGAGGTAGGGTAAAACCATAGAAGGCAAGAACACATTATCAAACACAGCAAGCAAGGGTGAGGAATGTACAAGAGAATATTACAAATTTACAATGATGAACGTACTTCCTAAAGGGGTCTGTGAATGAAGGTATTAGTTCTGAAAGTGTTCATTACTGATATCTGATCCTGCAGCGGCACACTTTCAAGTCCCATACATGGGGATAGACCCGGTTCAGGCCTTGATAGAAGTCAATAGGAGAACAACAATCTCCTGATTGCATTTCTAATATCTCCCACTTTCCTCTAAACGTTGTGATGTAAGAGAAAGTGTCACTTAAGTGTCACACATTATTTATTTTATTTTATTTAATTCATTCTTATAAAGCGCTGACTTTACCCGAAGGTGTCAGAGCACTGTACAATAGAACCAGTTACGTTACATGAGAGAACTGAAAAATAGCATGCCATAGAATCAAAGCGACGCAGGCATAAGGCACACAATCTCAAGCACAGCAAGCACAGACTGTAGAAGCAAAAATATGAATATAAATGATAAATTTTACAATGACTAAAGAACTTCCTGGCGAAAAATAGCAGGCCATAGAATCAAAACAACGCAGGCAAACGCAACACAAAATCAAGCGCAGCAAGCACAGGATGAACAAACAAAAATATAAATATATGTGACACATTTACAATGACTAAAGAACTTCCTGGTGGGGTCTGAGAAGGAGAGAATTGGTTCTGAAAGTGTCTTTGGAATAGAAGAGATTTGAGGTCTGCTTTTAAGATCTGGATGGAGTTGATGGCATGGAGCAAAGGAGGAAGCGAGTTCCAGATTCTCACTGCATTACCTGAGAACGATTGTGCCATCAATTTTTCCCTTTTGAAGGAGGGGGCTCAAGAAGGAACTTTTCCGCATTCCGAGACGGCCTTGAGCCTCCAGACAATTTCAGTTTATTCGCCAGATAGCGAGGGGAGGAAGAGTGCAAAGCTTTGTGGGTGATGCACGCCGTTTTGTAGATAGCTCTAGCCTCGATGGGAAGCCATCGGAGTGAAGACAGGATAGGAGTGATGTGGCCACTTCGTTTGGACCCTGAAATGAAGTGAGCTGCTGAATAGAGGACGGATTTGAGGGGGAAGAGGTAAGATTTGGGAAGGCCAGCCAACATTTGGTTGTTGAATGTCATTCATAAGTACACGGAAACTATGAAAATGTCAGACATAAGCAATCTGAAACCTTGGCAGCAATGTCCCAGAGTAAGCTAAATTAATGAAAATGTATCACAGTCCTCTTGCTGTCCTACCTTGAATTCCTTCTGCTTGGTCTTTCTTTTCCATCTACAACAGCGACACCTGCCGTCAAAGCTATAAAACGCATCGATCGGACAATCTGCGAGCACGGTTCCAGCGCCACAAACTCACCGGAAGCAAACCCGGCGGCCATATTTGAATACATAAAAGTGGGATTAAATTCACTAAGTGCGGCATTAAAGGTCACCATTACTATAAAAAATCTTAAGTCATTTCTACATCGTATTAAATAAATTAATGCATGGGAACCGTGACTATTTTCAATAATTAAGTATCTAAAAAAGAGTTCGCGAATTATTTTTGGGTCTATCTCAAATGTGCGCATTAATTACAGATCGCGGGAGGTCTTTGTATCTACAGAGTTAATAATACTTTCTGTTTCTTGGCCACCTTATATGAACTACGGTACATTGGGAGCTAAGACGACTTCCGCGCAGGACTTGCTTCCCAGAGATGGCCGCGCGTAGTCCCTCCTCTCTGTCCGCGCCCCCAGACGCAGCCAGTCTCCAGTCCTCTTTCCATGGCCACGGTTGCGGAGCCAGACAGAGCGCTGGCAGGGGAAGCAGAGGAAGATTGTCCGCCAGGGCCTCCGTACCGGAAGTAGCTCTGGGGCCGCCGCTCCGGCCCCTTTGTAGTGATTGGAGAGCTGGGCGTGGGAGCCGTGGTGAGTGAGAGGGACGGGGGCGTGCAGCCGGGGCGGGGGAGGCCGGGGGGGCCTCCCGGGGATGCGAGCACTGCTGCCGTGGCATGGGAAGGGATGCTGGGAGCCGGGGAGGTGAGGAGCCAGCCTGCCTGTGCTGGAGGTGCGAGGAGCATGTCCCCTGGGGACTGATGCCCTGCTGCACCCTGGCTGCGGGGAGACAGCCTCCCCCTGTGTGTCTGCCTGTCTCCTGATGCTGACCTGTGTGTCTGCCTGTCTCCTGATGCTGACCTGTGTGTCTGCCTGTCTCCTGGGTGCTCACCTCCTCCCCCTGTGTGTCTGCCTCTCCCCTGATGCTGACCTCTTCCCCCTGTGTGTGTCTGCCCCTCCCTGTGTGTCTGCCTCTCCCCTGGATGCTCACCTCCCGGGCAGTGACACTGTCTTGCCTCCCCGTGGGTGGCTGTAGTAATCTGTGCACCTTGGGACTGAGTGTGATGAGCCCCTGTGCTGGAGGCATGAACATCCTTTCACCTGAGCAGCCTGTGCTTCCTGCACCGCTATAGGATGTTTGGCTTCCCTTCCTGTGCCATGCCTTTCTTATAATCTGTGCACCATGTGTATGCTTGTAATATTTACATGGTGCAATCCAAAGGTAGCTAGTGCTGAACGGGACCGTGGTAACAATACAGTGTGTGATGGAGGGGTGGCTGGTTTCTAAGAGCAAAAGCTGACTTCAGTGCATCGTTTTTTGTTTAAATCTGTTTTTATTGATTGTTTTGTATTCTTATGAAATGCAACAGACGTTTGGGTAGCGGTCTATACATACAACCATCAATTATCAGTATGACACACATTTCTCTATGCGTTTGTGCTGGGCGAACAGTTAACATACATTCCCCTTCCGTTGAGGATCAAGCTTAGCCCTTGGTCTTCAACCAATGTTACATATTGCATAGGATACAGCTTAATTTGACTTCAGTACATCATGGTGTAGTGTTCTTTAAGGAGGTGTGTCTTCAGCTCTTTCCTAAATCGGAGCAGGGAGAAGCAGTTCTGATGGATACAGGGATGTTGTTGCAGCTCATCCGTGCATACATTCAGAATGCCTGTTGCTTATTTTTTCTTTGCCATTCTTTGCCTCCAGTCCGATGGTAGCCTACCTGTGGGTGTGCCAAGAGCCACTGCAGATGGTGTGTTTGACAGCAAGATGGGCAAGGTTGTGATGTCTTTGTGAATCTGGTTTTTAAGATGGTGTGGGCTGGTAAGGGCAGCCAGAGCAGGTTCAGCAGGGTGTGGGAGATGTGATAATATTTATTCTTGCCTTTGATGAAGCGTGTTAATGCATATAGGATTCCTTTCACTGTGGCGGGGAGTGCTAGAGCGAAGTAGCGATGATGTGTAGGAGGTCATTGCCACCCTCCAAATGTGGTTGTACAAAAGCTTGAACAGCTGTTACGAAACTGTTTTCGGAGAGGAATGGTTCACTCTAATAAACGTCTAATTCGTTTGGACCTGCGTTGCGTTGCTAACTGAACTACAGAGATCTAGTCTCTGCCGCCCCGATCACTCCGAGGATCGGCAGCATCCCTACCCGCAGTACATTGTTTTTTCAACCAAGTCATCCTGGACTTATCCCGCTCCAGGCTTGCTACCCCGCTGAAGACCGTTCGGCTTCCACCTCCGGATTCCAAGTCCTTGGAATCTCTTTAGCAATGTTCCATAATCAACCCTGTCCTGAGGAAGATCCCAAATTAGGAGGATCGAAACGCCGTCGACTACTCAGCCCAATAGAAGGTGCTATCCACAACGTGGCTACTTTCAAAATCAGTCCTTCTACATTCGAGCTAGTTTCTTGAATCATTGTAAAGCCACATTGTTTCATCCAATCATTGTATATATTGAACACCTATGCGCCGTTTACGCTGATCACCTTGTCACTTGCGTCGCCACTGTGCACACCACATGCACCTTTAAGCACCAAGTACAATTAGGGTTGTAGTATTTGTTTACCTACAGTGTTGTTACTACTGTTTTCCCTTTTTTACTTTACTTGCATAACTATGATGCCATTGGCACATTTAAATAGATGTACTGAGTCTCTTTACTTCTCTGCTGATAATGTTTTGCATATCTTTTCTAACTGCCTAAGAAATTATACCTGTTGGGATATTCTCTGTTTATTCTAATTTCACTTTAATAATGACAGCTGACACTAAGCTGTCTTAATTTTCATGGCAGTATGTTCCTTAAGTGTGAGGATGGTCTTCCCATTGAATTAGAGAGAGCTGGCATTTGGTAAAAGTTGGGGTTTGGAATCCATTCCTTCATACTGTTGAGCCAGTTATTTTTTTGGTAGACCAAATCGTACACATTGCCTTTTTAATATACATAAACATTATAAATATTCTTTTTTTTTTTTTTTTGTTTGGTATGTACAGGTACTCTATAGCTGTGCAACAATTGAGTACATTGCGTTTGCTGGAAGCGATATTCAGTCATTAAAATGCAACAATGCTATGAGTTTTGTATGTGAATGAAAACTGGGTGATGCTTTAATTCAGAATTGACTTTTTTCTTCAGTGTCATAGTTCATAATCATTTTCATGTAGGTTCAAATTATAACAGTTGGTACTATGGCAAGCCTTTTGTAAGTGTCATTCTCCCTCCCACTACAGCATTTGACATGTATTACATACATGCTGTGGACAGTCATACGCTCTTGTCCTCAACCTTTTTCCCCTATTAAAGTTGCTAACATGGGAAGAGGGCGAATTGCAATAGACTGGAATGTGATCCGAGCAGTTGACAGTGTCTATTATTAATGAATAATTCAACATATCACTGTTTTTGATTCAGTGTAATGCCAGAAGTGTGACCCTTTTACCCTTACATAGATCCTGTGCCACATAACTCAAACTACCAAAATGATGAGGTTCAACAAGACAAAAACTGGTTTATGTGTGCTTTTTCCCCCGCTTCAGTTGGGTTAGGACCATGTAGTTCGGCTAAACACTTTCTATTGGGTCAAGACAATATCTGATTTGTAGATGGCAGGTCCTTGTTTAAAGATGTGTAGTGTTTGAAAAACTATGGACTGGAATATAGCCTTATGGATTGCAGGTGGTTGAGACCTTTGCAAACATATCACCCTTACCCTCTGTGTTTCAGTATAAGGTTAGTGATATTACATTTGTCTGATATTCCCAGCCCTTTTTTGCGGTTAAACTGCATTAATGGCTCCCTTCATTTAAAAAAAAAAAAAAATTATTGAGCGTGTTTTATAGAGGACTTTTTGTCTCCTGTGGGTTCAGATCCCTGAAACACTTGAAGAAGAAAACATAATCACTGGTCGTTTGTGAGGGTCATTAATAGCCTCATTGGTGAGTTAGAAGGTTTACTGCATAAACACTTAGCTTTTGGGCAAGTTGTAAATTACATTTATTGCTGCCTGAAACGTCTGACAGTATTTTGTTGACAGGCTTATGGTTGTCCGCTATTTTTCTAACCTGGCTTTTTTTACTTTCTGGAAATTTTTATCAGTCTGCATTTCGTTACAATGTATATTATGTTCAACTTGTCACCGTCTTTTTGAAAACGGATACCTCTCTGACTTTTTCCATTAAATGTAAAAAGTACAGTGGTCATTCTTTTGTTAAAATTCGGAAACCATGGTAGGATTTTTCAGTGTGAGAGGTTTACATGCTGTGAACGTTTCAGTTTTGAATGTTAGGAAGGACTGTGATTTTCTCATCACCCTTCTTCACTTAAGGGAATCGAATGTCGGTGCCTGCGAAAAAAGCTCTGAGATTTTTAAATTGTATGTATTAAAGCAGATCCCTGTTTTGTGGAATAAGTGCAGTGATTGCAACAAAAATGCATTGTGCATAAGAAGGGTGATGTACCTAAGAAGGATCAATCGCACTGCTTTTATCCTTGTTGATCTTTGTACAGCATATAGTGTGAATTGAGGAATGACACTTTACGTTATGGTGTAGATGGGCAAAGTAAATATATCTGTTCAGGGCAAGTTTAGAGAACATTTCCTACTTGCACGCTCTGTTTTCTTTCTGTGAGGTTTACTGGATCTTTTTGTGAAAACTCTGTTAAAACACACATATTGGTCACTCTTTCAGAAATCTCATCTGAAACTCTGGTAGAAATATCAAAATACATTTTATGGAGAGTTGGCCATTACGTATTTTGTTTGGTTACATAGTTGAAATTTTGAATAGTTTCTATAGAGTTCCAAATACTCGGTCTGCAAAAAACGAATATTATACATATGTCTACAGAGCAAAGCTATATTCCTACCAACCCTCCATGTTTCTACAAACAAACCTACATTTATCACAAAAGCTCATATACTTTGCGCAGCATTACATCCTATGTTTTAGTCTCATAATGCAGGGAAGGCTAGAAGTACTGTATGGCCAATGTAGTCCTTAATCATGGCTGTGTCCTCCAAATGTTTTCATAATGGCAAAATAAAGTGGATATTTTTTTTATTTTTAAAGATTTCGTTGATTTCGTTGTTACAATAATTATGTGACTGTTTTCCATGTTTCTGCTTTCTGATGAAAGTGTGTTTCTAACAGGACCTGATTGAATTTTGAACAAAGAAGGGGTGCCTGTGCCTACTATGGGGTTGTTTTGGTTATTTTGATACATCACATAATAAAGGAAAAAACGTGTCTTTATTTTGGGACACCATCTTTTTTTTGATGTAGGGTTCACCACTGAGAGTGTTTGGAGACATTTTTTTTAATATTATACCTGTAGGATGTTTGAGGCAGACCATTACCTGGGATGGTCAAACTGAACTCTTTTGATGTTAGACATGAGCTCAGTTATATTACAATTTCATCTTCAATGATTCTTACTGAACTCCGGAAATTAGTGTATATATAAATCAGCAATAGAAGGGGGTATTTTATTCTTACTACAACTACATGGTGTCACGGTTTGGTGTTCATGGAAGAATCCGCATAAAAAAGGATTTCTATTTAAAAAACGAAAAAAAAACAGTTTTATTTTCCCCATAGTTCTGTTTTGAGGATTTAGTATTTGTGCAGCTTGTCATTATACTTTCTCAAGAACTGTTCGCTAGTTGTACGTCAACAAGGCTTTGTAATATGCATTCGTGGCCTCACTTCCCCATTCTTTTCAATCCTTGCTACAAGGTTTGCTTAAAGATAGTGCTCACTAAGGGAGTGGGCCCACACTGCTGCAGATAAGGTAGCTGGCAGTTCAGCACATTGGACAGCAACCTTTGAAAATACAGATCACAGGTTTTGTATACTCAGTTTGCATTACTAATACCACCACTCTTTAATTTGTTCTCCTTTGAATTTCCTCTTGATTGCGCCCATGATACTGGATTCCAGCTCTGATTTCTATACAAGTAGCACTCTCTCCCTCTTGTCGTCATACCTTCTCTTTCTTCAATCACTTCCTCTTCCCTAAATCCACATTGGCTGTCCTTCTCTGCCAGCCTCCTGGGTCTTTAGTGAAGGCAGAAGCTGTGGTCAGACACAATTACTCAGAGAACTGAATGACTTTCAACTTCAGCGGTTTAAAACCGAAGCTCACAGTATAATTTTCTGAGGATTTGTTTGCAATCATGAAAGAAAAGGTCCTTTTCTCAGAATAAGTGCGCTCCCTTTCTGGTTGTACCCTGCTTCGTGGATGAAGTACTCGTGTGAAAGGCTGGTATGGTACTGAAAGCGAGGACTTGAACCGTCCTCCTCATCACATGTTTTTAGATCACCCTTGTAATCCATCTTTTCTCTATGGTTCGATCTGAAACTTCATTTCTATCTCTTTCCGTGCTCTGGTAATTCCTTGGATTTCTGGAAGATCTGGCACTTCAACTTCTCTTTCACATTTCACCGGAAGAGTGATCAAAATTTCAAACCCCAGTGAAAGACGCAGCTCCCATTTTTACGCTCAGCACATTAATTTCTAAGCTCATACATTCACATTGATACTGTTTCCCCCTTTTGAATTTTCTTTTAAAATGAAACTTGCTACCACGGTTTTCTAGATCTATAGTATTGTAACTATTATCTGTTACGCAACGGAGTGGTACTGATTTTATCATCCTTAGGATGAAAGGTTGATTGAGCCTCAACACGTGTATGTATGCATTAGTACTTGAAATTTCATATATCACTCCATAAAGAAGAGTAACCTAAGCTATTTTGCTTACTAAATCAGTTGGGCAACTGTGTTTATTGGCAAAAAAGATTAGGAATTAATGGCAGATTGCAGAACTATTAGTGGCGGTATGTAATGATGTAATAAATTAAGACACAACCTCACCGAATTATACAAAGTAGTGGTTCATATTGATTATCACACTCGTGCTGTTTAGATGTTTAGAGCAGACCACCAGTTCCAGTACTAGTAAGATAGCTATGGGGGTAAGCACCAGCAGCGGAGATCTGCCTGCATCCTGCTGATCACCACTTTTAATCCTGAGCAAATGGTTGTTTTTTTAATGTTGTGCATACTTGATCTAAGGACATTGGTGCACTTTACATGAGCATCAGGTCACATTACAATTTTTATGTTTTTGAATGCTCAGGAAGTTAAAATAATTTGTCCTTAATTTCAGGATGCTGAGCCGAGGCCGGGGATTGAACCTGGTTCTCAGTTCCAAGATAGGCAGCTGTGGCTGTTAAGCAACATCCCATAGCAAATGCTCTTGAGTTAGAGATCTGTGCGTAATCTGCAGGTAATCGATATGAATCTTCACAAGAAAGGTCAGCTGGTTTATGTTCCGTCTGCATATGACTGGGGGTAATGTACACATCACTGTTAAGAGTGGTCATGAGATGGCTCGGTCAATTCATGCGTTTGCTGCAGTCACAGGTTCTGATCCTGTTAAATTAGTTCCATGGATTGCATGCCTGCTACTTACATCTGTATGCATGGTGTATACTTTGTTCACAGGAGTGATAACGTAGTTATCAGTTATTTTCTTCTGAAGCTAAAAGAGTAATTAATAGCTGTGATTTTGGAGCAAGAGGTGACTTTGTGCTGTGTCTTTCTGCATTTTCGCAGGTAGAATGCATCAGTTGAATGTGTGATTTTCGTTGCCTCATTTGTAGACACACTGTATCGTGTCTAGCAGCACCGTTAGAGCATTTATTTGCTGACTATCGTACTTTTACTAAGTAAGATACCTTTTGATAGGAAATCTTTTATCTTCATACACAGTTTGGTGAAGTAGATCAGGTTTGCTTGTTGTTTAGCTCATTTTGTAGACATGGTCGGAGTGTCATCGCTTTTTTTTTTAGTTCAGTCAGCCCTGCCCGTGTTTACCCAAAGCACTCCGCGCCTTGAAGGAGTTCAGCACTGAGTGAGAGCCTTCTATCACTGACTGAACTTCTCTGAAACTGATCTAATGTTGTTTCCTGTCCAGTCACTTCAGCCTTCCTCTAACTTTTTTGTCATTTGCCTTCCTGTCACATTTCATCACGATCAACCACTCACTGTGTCTACTCTTATGCATGTGAACTGAACACAAAAACATGCACAATGTGCAGAGTGTTTGCAAGCGGACCTCTATATGTGGTGTACCTCGTAGTTACCTTTACTTACAAGAGATATTTATTTAAGAGATATTATTTTTGTCACATAAGCATAGACATCTCGATAGACGGTCAGTTCAGACCTTCTAAAGGCACATTTCATTTACTGACTTGCCAGAGTGCCCAAGGCTAGTGAGCCCTGCATCCCTCGTGCTTTACTGCCAGCAAAATAACCTTCTCTGGACCCTCTGTATATGCGATCTGCTGCGGCCATTAGTAGCCTTCCGCCGGAAGTCCAGCTCGTATCTGGTTCTTTCCCAGAGCTGTGAACATATTGGGACATTTTATAAATGGAAACCAGTCCTTAGTACATCGTCATCATCCCTCTTTATCCATTGCTTAAGGCTGAAGCAACTCAAACCAAACGAATTAGCCTTTGGCGACAACAATAGCATTCAGTATATTGGACAGCAGCAATACTGTGGTTGTGATTTATACCCTTTTAGCACATTTGCAAACGTCAAACGGTATGTACGTGTTTTGAGCAGCATGTAGCCTGTGGATGTAATGTCTAGATTGTTTGAGAGCATTGGACAACAGACCAAAACCTACGCGTCACTATGTAGGTTATATGGATTTTGCACTTATGCAGCAGATTGTATTACGTATCATCAATTGGTAGAGGGAGAGAGAGTAGAGATCCTTTCAATAATTATAAATCAATGTGGAAAGGATCACTGGTCCTGCATAACCAAGGTCTGCAGGTGGATCGGTAGGTGTCTCCCAAATAAAAGACCCTCATACACGTGTTTTTTCAGAGTCGTGTAGCGGTATATGATGTGTCCCCGCTTCTTGTAACACGTGTCCGTGCGTAATCCTTGGGTCAGTTTTTGTTTGCACCCTCCGCCAGGAGGTTGTACCATTGGTTAAAACAGTAGTGATGGTGAATAAGTGAAATAGTGCTATAAAGGTGTTCTAAAATACCCGGACACCCAGAGGTTCAACTTTAATATTTCTGGATTCGGGTAGAAGGTTAAGGCGTGTCGCTATGGAATTATTTAGGAATTCTAGCGCACTAATCTTGTGAGGTTAAAAGTGGTCGACATGTTTCAGCCTTATCTGCCTGTTGGTCAGTCGGCTTTCCTCAGGACCATAAAGTGATTCCGGGTCACCAAGGGCAGAGACAGCACAAGCTGCTAGACGGGTGTTTGAAGGCTAGAGTGAAGCCTCCCCCTTACTGCCGTGGTTCCCGAGGAGACCAGTCTTACATAATGTAGAGGTACAATGTGACCTACTACCACAAAACGAATCAGGTTACAAATTTACCTTTTCCTTTTTTTCACTTAATCACTTTATGGCTGAAACATGTCGACCACTTTTAACCTCACAAGATTAGTGGGCTAGAATTCCTAAATAATTCCATAGCGACACGCCTTAACCTTCTACCCGAATCCAGAAATATTAAAGTTGAACCTCTGGCTGTCCGGGTATTTTAGAACACCTTTATAGCACTATTTCACTTATTCACCATCACTACTGTTTTAACCAATGGTACAACCTCCTGGCGGAGGGTGCAAACAAAAACTGACCCAAGGATTACGCACGGACACGTGTTACAAGAAGCGGGGACACATCATATACTGCTACACGACTCTGAAAAAACACGTGTATGAGGGTCTTTTATTTGGGAGACACCTACCGATCCACCTGCAGACCTTGGTTATGCAGGACCAGTGATCCTTTCCACATTGATTTATAATTATTAAAAGCAGATTGTATTACATCATTTACCACTGTGTAGATGCTGTTACTTTGGCCCTCTGTTGGAGTAGATCAGAAGGGGAAGCATGAATGTGAAATGTGCCCTACGCAATTTCTGTGCATTTAACATGATATCACTATTTGAAGTCATGTGTTTCCCGATAAAGCAAGCACTGGCCAAGCTAAGTGGTCTGGCTTTCAATGTAGTCTACTTTGCAAACACTGGCATGCGTACGTGTTGCTGTGTTGGTGGTGGTGGTAATAATAGCTGGATCTCGAGTTCTGACCTTTATTTTTTTAATACAACCTGTAGCAGTAAAAAGCATACAAGAAAGATCGCTTTCTGCATAAAATGCATACAAGAGATCAGAAATTGAATGTGTGATGATTGTGGCTATTTTTCAAATGCAAACAGTGATGCACAAGACTCAGTAACATGAAGTGAGTGAGTAAAACTTCCCTAGATGGAGCCAATTTTAATATACACAATATAATACTGTTGTAGAGTTTGAGAGAGATGGAGCTTTGGCTCGTGCAAGAGACAGAAAATGTTGTGCAAATAATTTAATTCTGTGGGACTTTAATGGATCTTGAAGGGCAGGTGGCTCGGCGGTAGGCACTAGCCATGAGGAGTATCAAAACAACGTGGCAGTGAGTTACTCTGCAATCTGCCAGTACTAACATCATTAGTCGCTCATGTCCTGGCTGGGTCCTCTGCTATCCATAGCAGGTTGGCAATTATGTATTTTATAGCATTTTTTAAAGGAATAACTGAACATAACTGTGATGATTGAATTGTTAAATATGTTTAGGTGAAATACTGGGAAAGGGTTCAGATGAACATACTGGAAAGTAAACTACTACCAAGTCTGGAGTCCTTTTGGGGGCCAAATTACAAAGCCGCTCGACCGGTAATTAAATTTCCAATTTAGAGCGGCTACACTGCCACTATGAACATTTACTTCTAAATGAGATAATTCTTCTGATGAAACTTGTCCGGTATGTCATCTTAGTAATAAGTCATTGGCCCACTTATTGTTTGCTTGTTCTGGTTATGATGCACCACGTCTGGTTTGGTTGTCACCAATCTGTAAGCTCTTAGGCACAAGAAGAGCTAGTGAAGCTGGTCGAATCCTTAGATCAGACACATTACCAACCATAGCCACAGCAATGGCAAAATTCTTGGGGTGGTCGTGGGCCATAAGAATAAACTCCCTTCACCTCACCAAGGCAAACTAAAGTAGTGTCTAACCTGCACCAGATACCATAGAAGGTGACAATTTTATTGGAGAACCAGTCTATTGTAAATATGTTTTGCAATTTCCAAAAACTATTTTTTAACTGTTTTAAATCATGGTTTAATATCCAATTTTAATGGATTTTTAACGTTGAATAGATTTCTCTTTTATATGCTGACGAGGTATTACCATCCAGGCTTTATTATATATTTTGTTGATGTCGTATTGTTATCACCTATGTTTTATTTGCTCTTTTTATGTACTTTTATGACATAATCTGTTGAAAAAAGCCTGTTTAAAAAAAATATTTATATATGTTTAGAGTTACCAATTTTATAGAATGGAAGAGGTGTGGCGCCAGGGTGACTGACTCTGGAATCTGGGGATCACGGTTCGATCCCTGGCGCCGGGGGCAGTTTAGCCCAGCACCATGTGACTCTGGGCAATAGCTTGCTTAATCTTCCCGACGGCCCCCAGCGCCTAGAGACCCGTACGGGTGATTGTGCGCTTTACAAATGTGAATTATTATTAATTTTATTGTGAAAAGGTGTCATTCTAGGTTCCTCGATTTCATCTTTTTAATCAGGGGTGCGACATTTAAAAAGTTTGAAGACCACTCTCTGCACATCATCCTCTCAAAGTAAATAAATATCACTTTACTTTTGATCGATCTCCATATTTGGTTTATGCTATGCTATTTGTCATTTGTAGAAGTTATAAAGATGTTTACTGGAGCAAAATAAGTAATAATAGTAAATCAAAAAAAAGTTCAGCACCACAACTATTCAATGTGTCTTACTTTTTGATCATAATAGTTCAGCACAGTTATAATGCAAATCAAACACAAAGTGCATCTAATGTTGAAAACTCCATTAAAGTATTTTTGTAGAAAGTTCTTTATTCATATTCTTCTTTTATCATTCTCCTTAACAGTAGCCAACGTGTTTCATCCTCATGGGCCTCTTCAGGCTCTGTTTCGCAATTCTTCTAACTAGGACTTTGTGCTGAAGTTTTTATTATTCGTAGTATGTCCATTCTCTCGCAGATTTGCATTATCAGTTCCTCTAAGGTTAGACACACCCCAGCGGGCAAATTCCGGGCCCTTGATGAACAAAACTCAGATTCTGGCTACTTTTATCAGCAAATAAAGAAAACTGGAAGCTTCTTTAGATTGACTTGGTTGTGTCCAACCTCCGAGGATCTGATAAATAATTAAATCGGCAAGAGAATGAACATAACATGAAGGAGAATAATAAGAGATAAAAGAAGTCTAATATGAATAAAGAACTTTCTACAAAATACTTTAATGGAGTTTTGACATTGAACATTTTTTATTTTATTTTTATTTATAAAGTTTTTTATAGTGCGAACATGACCCACCGGGGTATTAGAGCGCTTTACAGTACACTGTTATCACACATTATACATACAATCGGAAATCGGTGGTTGGGGGCGGGGGGTGCAAATGTGGGGTAATCACCCCATCTGCCCTTGGGGGGGGGCAGAAGACTGAATTGATTAGTGGTGACTGAGGCGAGCACAAGCCTTTGCCTAAGGGGCCCCCATGTCGCTGGTGTTCTAGTTGGTGGAACCTTCCTTAGGGATCACTCTCTTGTGGCAATCCCCAAGCAGGGGTCCACTGGGCAGAGGTACCGTTGGAAAGGGGATACCTCTCCCAATGCAATAAGTGCCAGTGGCTGAGATATGCCCAGAGCACTGATGCTGTTAAAGTAAAACTAGCCCTTAGGCTTGTTTTACTTTGAGTTCAGAGTGTGCACTCTGACGTGATTATGCTAATCGTCATTACAAAAAAAAGACTCTGGCTGATTTAGAAGCTCTCCTGAGCAGCCCAAGCTTAAAACAAATAAAGGAATCCTGACCTTTACACACCTCCCCAGTGTTGGCCATTGGCCGACACCTGCACTAATGGAAAGGGGTTGAGTTGGCCTTTACATTTTTGAAAGTCCTCTAAATCTTCACTCCATACATTCTCGAACCTACTATGTAAAACTGTGTGCTTGGAAATAATACATAGGATCCCACCTTTATGGTATTTATTAATTTGACATTTCCGTCTGTTTTTATCCATTTTAATTTTTTGCTAAATTTGTGTATTTATCCATATTTATTTTGGATTTATGAAAAAATGAAGTCTGAACTAGTATATTTCCACATTTATTTAACAGATAAATGTATGCTCCTACTTGAATGCCTAACCGGTTTCGATGATATCAACACCAACAGATGATAAATCAATACTTATATAAAAACATGGACATTTAATTTATTTAGAGTTTATTTATTTAAAGTTTTATATAGCGCAGACATGGCCCAAGTGGGTATCAGATCGCTTTACAGAAGCTCAGGGTAAGAGAAGCAGGTACAGCAGGCTCATAATTGATAATAACAGTCACACAAACAATATAGGAAGTAGTAATACCAAGGCAGGATGAGAAACACGCTTTAGTCCAAAAGGGGAAACGGAACAAGCCATAGTGGCAGGCAACAGATCGCAGGTGCAGCCAGTGTGCATTATCAGTGCCAGAGATCCTGTGAGCTAGAGCAGGCGTTTGTTCATCAATAGCACTTTCACTTGTTTTTTTGAAAGCCACAGGTGAAGGGTTAACTTGGATTTCAGGAGGTAGAGCATTCCAGATTCTCGGGACAACAATGCTGAAGAAGGCCAGATTGTAGGTTTTCTTCTTCTTAAATTTATGTGGGTTTCAATAGTAGGGACGTTGTGCTTCTTAAGGTTCTAGCGCCGCTAGAAAGCTCCAGTTTTTGTGCAGTGTACCTCGGGGTGTTGAAATGTAAGGCTATGTGTGTCATGCAGGCAATTTTTTACTGAATTCTTGCCTTGACCGGGAGCCAGTTTAGTGATTTCAAATCCGGTGTGATGTGGTTATGACATTTAGAACCAGTAATGAGCCTTGAAGTTGGGTTAAGGGAGGCCCTAGGGAGCGCCAACTGTGAGCTAGGAATGCCACAGAAGGTTACATTTCTTTAGTCCAACCTGGATATTACTAGGGCTTGAACAACTGATTTGAAGTCATGGAAGGGGAGGAAGAGTTTAATTTTCCGTAAGATGCTCATTTGGAAGTTAGCTCCTTGGTGGAGCAGCTGATGTGTTCCTGCATGTTCAACTTCTTGTCGAGCGTTAGTACCAATGATTTTGTGGCATCTATAACATGTGAAATGCAATTGAGGGCTGTTAAAATGTTTCTTCGATTCAGAAATGTCAAGTGATTGGGGATTGCAATTAAAAGGAGTTCTGTTTGGAGAGTATTTCGTTTGAGGTAGTTGCTGGTCAACCAATTTTGAGTTTTTTGTAGGGTTGCATTAAGAGACCTAGTATCTTCAAGGGATGAGCTTTTCAGGTAAAGTTGGGTGTCGTCAGCGTACATGTGATAATTGATGTATGATGATTTCAGAATTTCTGTTAACGGCTCCATAAACAGGTTAAAGAGTGTGGGTGAGAGTGTGAAACCCTACGGAACCCCTAATGTGACAGGCGTGGGGTTAAATAGGAAACTATTAATCTTTATTCTTTGGGATCTATTGTGGAGGATGGAGTCGAACCAGTCAAAGACCAGAAAGCCCCATCCTGCGTTTCACTAAGTCAACAAGGCTGTCATGTTTTACTGTATTGAATGCTGATGAAAGGTCAAGGAGGATTAGAAAGCAAGATTCATTTTGATCAGTCATTTGTAGCGCATCATCAGCTATGTGAGGTAGGGCCGATTGGGTGATGTGGCCTTGACAGAAGCCAGATTGGTATTGGTCTAAGAGTTGGAATAGATCAATGTGATTGCGTAGCTGGGTATGGACACATTTCTGAAGGAGCTTTAAAAGAGCCGAGATGTTGAAGATAGTCTGGAAGTTATTTGGATCAGTGTGGTCCGCTGTGGGTTTTCTAAGAAAGTGGGTTATCTGTCCACACTTGAGGCAGTCTGGTATAGTGCCTTGAAGTAATGAAGCGGTTACTATATTGGTCCAGCATGGGAGAAGAGCGGTTCTAATCTCACTAAAGAGATTCGAGGGAAGCGGATCACTGAAGTGGTTAGAAGGTTTCAATGTTGACAGGATTTTTAATATGGTAATTTGATCAACAGATTTGAATGAGCTCCACGAAGCATTATTAGGTCTCGCCTATTCGATCCCGGAGGGATTGAATACGCAAGATTATAGTAAGCGGAAAAGAAAAGTCTACCTAGCTGCGGATCGCATACAGTTAATGTTCAAGTTCAACATTTGTATAGCGCACTACTCACCCAGAGGGTCTCAAGGCGCTTGAGGGAGGGGGGTACTTTATTTATCGAATATCCAAGTATTCTAGTTGTTTTCTGAAGGAGAGGTGGTTCTGTGTAAGGCGGATGTGGGTGGGGAGAGAATTCCAGGTTTTGGCCGCTAAGTAGGAGAAGGATCTTCCCCCCCCCATGGTGGATCTATGGATGCGTGGAATTGCGGCAAGGGCTTGATTGGACGATCGAAGTTGGCGGGTGGGGGTGTAAAAGGACAGGCGCGTGTTGAGGCATTCGGGTCTTAGGTCGTAGAGGGCTTTGTGTGCGTGGGTGAGGAGACGGAACGTTATTCTCTTGTTGACGGAGAGCCAGTGGAGGTCTTTTAGGTGACCGGAAATGTGAGCTTGGCGGGGGATGTCAAGTATGAGTCTGGCTGAGGCGTTTTGGATGCGTTGAAGTTTTTTCTGTAGTTTGGCTGTGGTTCTGGCGTAAAGGGTGTTTCCGTAGTCCAGTCGGCTTGTGACCAGTGCGTGGGTGACCGTCTTTCTTGTTTCGGTGGGGATCCAACGGAAGATTTTTTTGAGCATCCGTAGGATGTTGAAGCATGATGATGAGACGGCGTTGACTTGTCTGGTCATTGAAAGGGAGGGGTCCAGGATGAAGCCCAGGTTACGTGCGTGGTCCGTAGGTATGGGTACGTTTCCCAGGGCCGGTGGCCACCATGAGTCGTCCCAGGCAGAAGGGGATGAACCTAAGATGAGGAATTCCGTTTTGTCCGAGTTCAGTTTTAAATGGCTGTTATTCATCCACTTGGCTACTTCATTCATTCCTTCGTGTAGGTTGGTTTTGGCGGTGTTTGGGTCTTTGGTGAGGGAGAGGATCAGCTGGGTGTCGTCTGCGTATGAGATGATGTTGAGGTTGTGTTGGCGCGCGATGGATGTGAGGGGGCTCATGTATACGTTGAAGAGGGTGGGACTGAGTGATGATCCTTGTGGTACGCTGCAGATGACTTCGGTGGCCTCTGATCTAAAAGGGGGAAGGCGGACTCTCTGGGTTCTTCCGGCGAGGAACGAGATGATCCAATCCAATGCTTTTCCTTGTATTCCGACATTGCTGAGGCGTTGTATAAGGGTGCTATGGCAGACTGTGTCGAAGGCTGCAGAGAGGTCAAGTAGGATGAGGGCAGCTGTTTCTCCGTTGTCCAGTAGTGTTCGAATATCGTCTGTTGCTGCGATGAGGGCGGTCTCGGTACTGTGTTTGGCTCGGAAGCCGGATTGTGAAGGGTCGAGGGATTTGTTGGATTCGAGGAAGGTGGCGAGCTGACTGTTGACGGCTTTCTCAATGACTTTGGCAGGGAATGGGAGGAGCGAGATGGGGTGGTAGTTCTTAAGTTCAGTGGGGTCTGCAGTGGGTTTCTTCAGAAGGGCGCTGAGTTCGGCATGTTTCCAGCTTTCCGGGAAGGTAGCGGAATTGGGGGAGCAGTTGACGACGTCTCGGAGATGAGGTGCGATAATGGAGTCTGCTTTGTTGAAAATGTGGTGGGGACATGGGTCGGTTGGCGATCCCGAGTGGATGGAATTCATCAGGCGGATGGTGTCTTCAGTGGTGATTGGGTTCCAGACGTAAAGGTTGTTGGAGGGGGGATTTATTTCAGAGGTGGGTGGGGTGGACTGGTCTCCGGACTGATTTTCAAGGCTGTTATGTATGTCAGCGATTTTGTTGTGGAAGAATGAGGCTAGGGAGTCGCAGAGGTCTTGGGAGGGAGTAATGTCGTTGGTTCCAGCGGTGGGGTTGGTAAATTCTTTGACGATGTTGAATAGTTCCTTTCTGTTGTGAGCGTTGTTGTCGAGTCGATCCTTGAATGCTGATTTCTTGGTGGATCGGATCAGTTGGTGGTGTTTGCGGATGGCGTTCTTGAAGGTGACCATGTTGTCCGTGGTTGGGTTTTTTCTCCAGGCTTTCTCGAGGGTGCGACATAATTTCTTGGATTTCTTAAGGTCATCGTTGAACCAGGGGGCTTTTTTGCTACCTTGCTTGATTTGATGTTTTTTCAAGGGTGCTAATTCGTCAGCGCTGTGGGTGATCCATTGTGTGAGGTTGGTGGCTGCAAGGTTTGGGTCCGATGATTTTATAGGAGGGTTTTGGTGAAGCGATGTGAAGAGTTGGTCGGTGGTAATTTTGTTCCAGTTTCTGCGGGGAATTGGTTGTGGGTTGTTGTGGGTCGTAGTATTTTTGTAGATGAAGTGAACGCAGCTGTGGTCTGTCCAATGGAGAGCTGTGGTGTGATTGAAGGAAATGTGCTTGCTGGAAGTGAAGATTGGGTCGAGCGTGTGCCCGGCATAGTGGGTGGGGGAGTCAACAAGTTGTTTGAGTCCGAGAGTGGCGAGGTTGTCCAGAAGGGTGGTGGTGTTGCTGTCGTTGTTCTTTTCCAGGTGGAAGTTGAGGTCTCCCAGTAGAATGTAGTCCTCGGAGGGAAGGGCGTGTGGGCTGATGAAGTCAGTGATGTCTTCGCTGAATTGTGTGCGGGGTCCTGGTGGTCTGTAGATTAGGGTGCCTCTGAGTGTGGTCTTGGGGTTGATGTGGATCTGGAAGTGAAGGTGTTCGGCGGTTGCGAGACAGGCACGTGCACATCCCACATCGCGCACCCACACCATTGCCAGCCACATCCCACACCATTTGTCTGATCCTCGGCATTAGACTTCAAAGTAAGCTGCTCCCCCGCCCCCCCCTCCAACAGACTTCAAAGGAAGCCGCTCCACTTCAAAGGAATGCGCTCCCCCGCCACAGCAATGCAGAGAGCTTGTTTTGTTTATCTCTGTTTCTTCTTTAGAGTCTGGCCTTTACTCGTACGTTCCACTGCATCTCTTCGCCTGCTCTCATCACTACCACGTCCTCTAACGTCCCGTCCCTTTTGATTCCACTCACCCCATATCTGCTCGTAGCCTCCTTCATTGCTACTTCCCCATGCTCCCTGTTAACTTTTTCTCATCCTTTTTAGGTTTTGCCTGGCGAAAAGATGCGCTCTGCGCATCTTTTTCGCGCAGGCGAAATCCTGATGAGATCTGTAGTGTGGCTTTGGGTCGGCCCTCGTCATTCATTGGCTGGCTCCATAAATGGAGCCTAGCCATTGGACGAGGGGCCTGTCCGTCAATGCCGGACCAGATTCGGGGGCGTTCCCGAGATTCTTTGGCTTTTGCCGACGTCATGCTACGTCAGCCGAAAGCCGATTCTCGGGAACGCCCCCGAATCTGGTAAGGCACTAGTGGCACCCCGAGCGCTCTGCCGCCTCCTACTACGGTGCAAACGCTGCCTCCCTGATTGCCGCCGCTGCCCGGGGCCGAGAATAACATGAGGACCTCGCCGGGGCCGCGGAGAGCAAGAACGAAGGAGCTGCCCTCCCATTGGCTGAGGCGGTCGAGCCCCCTCAGTGCCGCCGCGCTAGGAGTGGTTCTCGAGCCGCCGCGTCATCGCTGGAGCCGTGCTGCGATTGGCCGCAGCTTCGTTTCGTCAGCCTACACACAACGGATGTTTTCCCTTCATAAATAGAACTCCGCCTCCGACCGTCCCGCCGCAGCGGGGCCCTGCAGCAGCCTCGGCCACCAGCACTACCATGGCGGGCGCTCTGCCAGGCTCCCGTGAGCTGCGGGAAACTTCGCCGCCCCCCCTGCCTGAGCTAGAGACGGGCCGCCGCGCTGCCCGCGGCGACCCGGAAGTGACTAGCCGGCCGGCCAATCCTAGCGCGGCCGGCCGGAAGTGCCGGAAGAAGGAAGACGGCAGCAGAAGAAGTATGGCGGCCCACGCGGGGCTCCCGTGGCCTGCCTGGAGGGAGCCCCGGGAGAAGCGGAGGACGTTGCCGGTCTCCCATGCTGAAGAGGGAGACCGGAGAAGTGCTCGCAGCCCACCGCCTATGTCCGCCCTTTGTATGGGGCCGTCACAGTCCTCTTTTTCACATCCCCCTCCTCTACACTCCCCCCTCTCGTTTCTCCTCTTTATTCTTTTCCTCTCCCCTCTTTGCTTCCGTTATTCTTGCCATTTCTTTCCTTCCGCCTTCACATCCTTTCATCTCCTTCACATCCTATTTTCTCTCCTCGTCCTTCTCCCCCTGTCTACCCCCCCCCCCCTGTCCAAACAGGTTCTGCCAGGCTGGCTGGAGCTGGCATGGGAGGGTAAGTGGCTTGTGACCCACCCTCTGCTTTTGTGCCCTTTAGCCCCGCCCCCGGTCTCAGCAGATATTGCCCGGCTCCGCGGCCTCCGTGGACTCCACTCTCTCACCCTCGCCATGAAGATGCTCGCCCTCCTGTGCCTCGTGGCGGTCGCTGGTCTGGCCTCGGCGGTGCCCATCTCATCGTGAGTACTTTTACAATCACTTGCTTCTGGGATGGAAAGGGTCAGGTAGCCCGCTCGCTACTGGTAGTAGTCATTGAGTGGGCACGTGGGCCTATAAGTGAAATGCACCATGGTGGACCTGGGCGGCTGCCCCAGGAGACACCTCTGCGAGCCCCTGCCGCCCTGCTCTTTTATTTATTTTGCTGTTGTACGTTGTAGTAAACCTTCTTTCTTCCTTCTTATTCCCTCTTTTTTCACCATTCTATCCTCCCCATCCTTGTATTTCCTTGCTTTCATATTTTCCTATCTTTTAATTGTTCATATCCCTCCTTTTCTTCCTTCATCGCCTCCCTCTTTACAGTCACTCTAATACTTCACTCTTTCCATCCTTATCTCTTTACTCATCCACTTTGTTCCTTCTCCTATGTCCGACGTCATCCAGCAAACGTAGGTATTGGCTCTCATCTGGAGAATGTGCTAGCCTGGAAATCACCCGGGGGAAGCAAGAGGGGCGGGGGAGCAGCAGAACAAAACCTGTGATTTTGCTCATCTTCGCTTTTGCAGTAGGAAAGATGCTCTTTGCTTCAAACTGCCCCTTCCCTATTTCAGCCTGAAAAAGAATATGAATCTAAAAAATTTGACCTTTTCTATTTTCTTTTCTATCCCGCCTCCTCCCGCCCCCTGCTCCTTTCCCCGCCGACACCAAGGTGACTTAAAGTTGGTAGAGTTGGAGAAGGGAAACTACGTTTTAAATATTGTTTGCAGACAAATTCTGGTTTTATTGTCCCGATGTCTAATGTGGCAACCCCGAGCCCAGTGACACTCCTCCAGGGCCGGCGGCGGCGACCAGTGCCGAGTGCTCAGCTTAGTGCGTTTTAATGACAACGGAGCTTGTTAATGGCCGAGGGCGGCTAGTTAGTAACCCGTGGTATTTAATGGCGCTGGAATCGCTGAACGTGGATGGTCTGTGAATTAACAGGAAGGCCTGGTATGTGGATGAATCTGGATTCGAGAATCATACGTTATAGGATTATTTAAGGCAGGGTCCTGCGTGAGAAGGGACATGAGTGAGGGGGTGCATGCAATAAGGATTGTTTTGTGCAGTGCCACAGGGGCACCCTGGAGCCACTCCGGTTCACCATTACTAGAGGTATTCTGCACATGGCCTGGGGGGGTTGCCAATGTGTACGTGTCTTTGGCTTTTAAAAAAAAGATGACTATTTCTGTCTATTAGCAGGCATGTCTAGCAAAAAATAGTGCTGCAAACATTCCAATCCGCGATCCATTTCCGAATGTCTTCGTTTTAGAGGTTCCTGCTGAGAAGTATTATTAGCCTCCAAAGGCACGCTGTCTTGTAAGTGATCAGCTGTCGGATACATGCTTCCATGCTCGCTTTCTGGGATTTATAGATATAAAGGTATTTGTTTGAAATGTTAAGATTCATGATTCTCTCTCCCCTGCACAATGGCCTCTTTACTATCCTAACAGATTATGTTGTCGACGCCGAGACTCGACCCTGGCCCCCCAGCTCCATAATGTCCGTGTTCCCGTTCCTTCCCGCACCCCCCCCACCCCTTTTCCCGGTGTCCGTGTCTCCGGCCGTCTGTCCCACCTCATTTACATTAGAACATCTTCAGTCCTGCTCTTTAATAACCAGCTCCCGCAACAACTCCCCGTGCCAAGTCCTCGCACACACTCTTTACATAAAACTCCTCTCTGTTGCCTGCGTGTGCCTCCGTGTGCCCCTGTTGCCTGCTTGTGCCTCCGTGTGCCCCTGTTGCCTGCTTGTGCCTCCGTGTGCCCCTGTTGCCTGCTTGTGCCTCCGTGTGCCCCTGTTGCCTGCTTGTGCCTCCGTGTGCCCCTGTTGCCTGCTTGTGCCTCCGTGTGCCCCTGTTGCCTGCTTGTGCCTCCGTGTGCCCCTGTTGCCTGCTTGTGCCTCCGTGTGCCCCTGTTGCCTGCTTGTGCCTCTGTGTGCCCCATTTTGCTTGCGCCCCTGTTGCCTGCTTGTGCCTCCGTTTTCGTGCCCCTGTTGCCTGCTTGTGCCTCCGTGTGCCCCTGTTGCCTGCTTGTGCCTCCGTGTGTCCCTGTTGCCTGCTTGTGCCTCCGTGTGCCCCTGTTGCCTGCTTGTGCCTCCGTGTGCCCCTGTTGCCTGCTTGTGCCTCCGTGTGCCCCTGTTGCCTGCTTGTGCCTCCGTGTGCCCCTGTTGCCTGCTTGTGCTGTGTGGGTGTGTGTGGAGGGCTCTGTGTGGCTGTGTGTGTGGGAAGCTTTGTGTGGCTGTGTGTGTGGGAAGCTTTGTGTGGCTGTGTGTGTGGGGGGCTTTGTGTGGCTGTGTGTGTGGGGGGGTTCTGTGTGGCTGTGTGTGTGGGGGGCTCTGTGTGGGGGGGCTTTGTGTGTGTTTGTGTGTGTCATTTGCGAGAGATAAAGCTAGTGGCATTGTAAATGACAATGCCATTTATTTATGTTAAAAAAAAACATAAATAAAAATAATGTCAAGAGCAATGCCAATAGCTCTAACTTTAACAAAGGCAAAACCATTGCATTGTAAATGCTTGTTCACTTTACTTTACATAAGGCCTTTCTGCAACAGAAACGTACGCAAAGAGCATATGCACACAACTCAACGGTAGGAAATATCCCTAAACCACAAGGGTGTGGCGTAATGGCTTGAGCTGCTAAGCGGAAAGTTAGGGACACATGCTCAAGTCACGTCGTGGGTCGCCCCAATGTAATTTTGCACAACTCAGTTAATATCCACATGCCTTCCAAAAGGATTTTTTTGTGTGTTTTCAGCCTCTGTCTATAATTAGGGTTCCGCTAACAATGTATTATTTTTAACAAACGTTTCAGCACTATGTTATGTTTTTCCTTAATGTATATTTGCCTTTCAATGTGTCTTTATTTTAATTAAGGACTATTTCCTAAGGGATGCAAGGTGTTTATATGACCTATTTTACTGTGACTGGCTGAGGAACTGTGGTTCAATGTTACCATGAAGGTTTAAACCACGGGTACTCATAGTACGGCCCGCGGGCCGGCAGCGGCCCGGCAAGCCTTCCGTGGCGGCCCGCGGACCATGAGACATCGTAACCGTGTTTAAAAAAAACATAATTCCAAGAGTGTCTGCGAATACTGCCGGTTGCAGAGACACTCTGAGCGACTCTGCTGCTCTGTGGTGCTGGGCGATTCATTCCAGGAGGCCAGAGTGGGGCTGCAGGGGCGCTAAACGGTGAACAAAGCCCCATTCATATGCAAATCGTCTTTTTAAAGACCTGTGAAGTGCTCGGGTGGGACTGTATGTCTGTGTGCGCAGGGGAAGCTTGCTGGGAAGGCTTGCTGGGGAAGCTGTCTCAGCCCGGTGACACACAGGCAGGGTGAGATGACAGAGGGACAGAGACAGAGGAGAGGGAGGGAAAGGGAGACCGAGACATGGAGACAGAGAAAGGGAGACAGACAGAGGGAGGAGGGCGACAGAGGGAGGAGGGCGACAGAGGGAGGAGGGCGACAGAGGGAGGAGGGCGACAGAGGGAGGAGGGCGACAGAGGGAGGGCGACGGAGGGAGGGAGACGGAGGGAGGGAGACGGAGGGAGGGAGGGAGACAGAGGGAGGGAGGGAGACGGAGGGAGGGAGGGAGACGAGGGAGACGGAGGGAGGGAGGGAGACGGAGGGAGGGAGCGAGACGGAGGGAGGGAGGGAGAGAGCGAGACGGAGGGAGGGAGGGAGACGGAGGGAGGGGAGGGAGGGAGGAAAGGGGAGGGAGGGAGGAAAGGGGAGGGAGGGAGGAAAGGGGAGGGAGGGAGGAAAGGGGAGGGAGGGAGGAAAGGGGAGGGAGGGAGGGAGGAAAGGGGAGGGAGGGAGGAAAGGGGAGGGAGGGAGGGAAAGGGGAGTGAGGGAGGAAAGGGGAGTGAGGGAGGAAAGGGGAGTGAGGGAGGAAAGGGGAGTGAGGGAGGGAAGGGGAGTGAGGGAGGGAAGGGGAGTGAGGGAAGGGGTAGGAGAGAGGGAAGGGGTAGGAGAGAGGGAAGGGGTAGGAGAGAGGGAAGGGGTAGGAGAGAGGGAAGGGGTAGGAGAGAGGGAAGGGGAGTGAGGGAGGGAGAGAGGGAAGGGGACTGAGGGAGGGAGAGAGGGAAGGGGACTGAGGGAGGGAAGGGGACTGAGGGAGGGAAGGGGACTGAGGGAGGGAAGGGGAGTGAGTGAGTGAGTGAGGGAAGGGGAGTGAGTGAGTGAGTGAGGGAAGGGGAGTGAGTGAGTGAGGGAAGGGGAGTGAGTGAGTGAGGGAAGGGGAGTGAGTGAGTGAGTGAGGGAAGGGGAGTGAGTGAGTGAGGGAAGGGGAGTGAGTGAGTGAGGGAAGGGGAGTGAGTGAGTGAGGGAGGGAAGGGGAGTGAGTGAGTGAGGGAGGGAAGGGGAGTGAGTGAGGGAGGGAGGGAAGGGGAGTGAGTGAGGGAGGGAGGGAAGGGGAGTGAGTGAGGGAGGGAAGGGGAGTGAGGGAGGGAAGGGGTAGGAGAGGGAAGGGGAGTGAGGGAGGGAGAGAGGGAAGGGGAGTGAGGGAGGGAGAGAGGGAAGGGAGTGAGGGAGGGAGAGAGGGAAGGGGAGTGAGGGAGGGAGAGAGGGAAGGGGAGAGAGGGAGGGAGAGGGAGGGAGGGAAGGGGAGTGAGGGAAGGGGAGTGAGGGAGGGAAGGGGAGGGAAGGGGAGGGAGGGAAGGGGAGGGAGGGGGAGAGGGAACGGGAGGGAAGGGGAGGGAAGGGGAGGGAGGGGGAGAGGGAACGGGAGGGAGGGAGAGAGGGAAGGGGAGGGAGGGAAGGGGAGTGAGGGAGGGAAGGGGAGTGAGGGAGGGAAGGGGAGTGAGGGAGGGAATCGGAGGGAGGGAGGGAAGGGGAGGCAGGGAAGGGGAGTGAGGGAGGGAAAGGGGAGTGAGGGAGGGAAGGGGAGTGAGGGAGGGAAGGGGAGTGAGGGAGGGAAGGGGAGGGAGGGAGGGAAGGGGAGGGAGGGAAGGGGAGCGAGGGAGGGAAGGGGAGCGAGGGAGGGAAGGGGAGCGAGGGAGGGAAGGGGAGTGAGGGAGGGAAGGGGAGGGAGGTGTGGTATATAAATAAATAATACCGGATCTAGGTTTGACTGGACATAGCAATAACAGATAGCTCAATAAATAAGAGTCAAGATTCGAGGTAGTAGGAGTTTGCAGGTTTAATACAGCATAAAGGACAGGAACAGGACAACCTGCACAGGAATAGGATGGCAGAGCCCGGCAGCTGCCGGGGCTGGATCTGGGATGAGGGCGCTAACTTTAATAACAGTACACAAGCATATATACTAAAACAGTTGCATTACAATACATACAATAGGCGGAGCAGTGGGTGTGGTCAATAGCAGTCGCGAAAGATAAGGGTGAAAGTAGGTGTAACAGGAGGCGTATACATGGACATGTGATGTAAACGTAACAGAATATGTCATAAATGGGGCGGAAACATGGAGGGGGCTACCTAAGGAGCCGGGACCTCTAACCTAATGGTGCGTGCAAACTGACAATGACGTGTTACTACGAGAAGCTGGGGGCTATGAACTCTGCGCTAGGAGCAGAGACTGAAGTCTGGAGAGTCAGGGCGACATGTACCTAAACCCTATCTAGTATCTAATGTTTAGAGGACATGTTGATATAAACTAAGAGTCAGGAGGGGAGAGGCTAACAGACTCTAAGACTGGAGCATGCATTATTCTACATGTAGTGCGTGTTGAGGAATATTAAATGACCATAAATACAGTATTTCTCTTACATGGAGACGTAAAGGCTAGACAATGACGGAAACTATTGATGCGATTCAGTAGCTTAGGAATGCAGAGAAGGAGGGCTGGACTGATAACTAGAATCATAACATACTCTTGGCAGACTCGTAGGCAGAGCCAGGCCGAGCCGGGCACTGTGAGGCAGGAAGTAAGTGAAGGGTCGAGGATACAGGTGGGGGCTGTATCGCTCCTCAGCGAGGGCTCAGGAGACAGGAGCTGAATCTGGTGTCCGGGCCCTTTTGAGGCCTAGAAACGGGGACTTTACAATGAAATAACGTGCACACTGAGAAACGTGGCAACGTAACTTTACATAGGCCTAATACTCGTAGCTTTCACGAGAACTGGAAACTGGCATACTAGGGATGGACACAACTGTAATTGCGTCTTTAATCAAACATGGGGAATACATATGCATATTAATCATGCACACATAACATAAGATGGGGAACACGTAGGGACACAGAACATGGCAAAATTTACTTTTCCACATTCCCTCCTTGTCACTACGTTTCCATCAGGAAACATCAATATTCATGATACCATCTATCATTTCATACAGTATCATTTGCTCGTCTCGAATTTTCTTGGAACGGGATTTAGAACGGGACTTGGGACTAGGAATACAAGAGGTAGCACAAATGCCGCAAATCGCAGGGCCACATTGTAAACAGAGGCAGCAACTGAATATGATCGCTACTGCAATACCTAGAAATGACAATACTTTCCATCCCCAGGCGGAAATTATATTCCAGAACCAACCGGACCATGTCCAGGTGCCTGGATTTTGGTGTAACATATGGGCAATATTATGGAGTCTGGTAATAGCTGAATAAACAGACGGTGCGTTATTAGGAATGAAAATGCAGCAACTAGATCCGATGACTCTACATGCCCCGCCCCTATCGGCCAGTATGACGTCAAGGACGAGACGATTCTGGAGCACGACAATTCTCATAAAGGATTGCTCTTCGGTTAAGTTGCCTAGAGCAGAAGTAGTCTCAATCACTACTGCTTCAAGTGTTCTCGTTAATCTACGTATCAGTTTACTAATCACGACAGTACCTAAATAGGGAAAGACACCTTTATTGATATCTATGTATTGTTCTAGAGCAGTTTCAGTATAATCGACAATCGGGAGGTCTCTTTTGTGTCTAGTATGTACTAGGTGGGAATTCCTATGATAGTCAGGTGGGGCTAGAAAAACTGGTGGCAGTAGGAAGGCAATGTAACAGGTTCCCTCCCAATCGAGGGGCAGACTAACATATGCGGTCTGACCACAAACAAAATAAGAATGACGTGAAGCTTTGAAAATAGATTTCCTACTGTCACTATACTTGATAATAGTAGTACAATCACTATGGCCTACATGTACGGAACCATTATTTCGGACACATAATTCGCCTTTTACTGGTAATACTGACATAGCAGGTAAGTCTGGAGTAGTATCAGACTGAACATTCAGGACCATAAAATTCGAAGAATAATTACCCAAATTATAAACTTCATTTTCTAGATCTAGCCCTGTTCTGTGGGGAAGACCTTGCTTGTCTGGAAAACATGTACTGTTAAGAAAAGACATATCTGTTGAGGATGACGTTAACGTGGACCATGCTCCACACGAACCATTATGTGAAAATGGATAAGGAAAGAGTGGCAGAACTCCCTTCGGTGTCTGGAAAGGGGGGAGTCGACCACACACCCAACAATTAGTGGCATTGCTGGTCTGGTGTGAATAATGTAACATGCGGATAAAGGAATTATTACGCATAGCAAGACGATATGAGAGTTCATGAGGAGGCAGATCACTAAACGTGTGCTCTACTGTAACATTAGCAGACTTATTTACATGAGAAACTGAAAAACACAAATAAAATGCATAACCTGTGCAGGTAAACATAAGGCTGAGATATAGCAGAAAACATAAAATAATAGTGCAACTTTTAGAGTTCTCACTAACTCTCTCTCTGTGGGGGTCTATTTTATACATGTCAGAAACCGGTCTAACCGTTTCACCTAGGGGAGGACTTAGACAATCAAACTGGCTGACTTATTTTACTAGACCTTAATTTTAGCTTGTACTCCTGCTGCGGAGTTTTCTCTAACAGGGAGGGATCTGTATCATTGTCTTTTGCGGGACAGTCCTTGAGAATAGTACTTTGGCAATCCTTAAAATCCTCGGAAATGTTCTTTGAAACAGTCTTTAGTCCGTAAAATTTTTTCACATGAGACAGGTGGACCCAGCCCTTCCTGCCTTCCAGCTTGACGGCAGTACGGGTGGCCAGGAGGACCTGCTTGGGCTCCTTCCAGCGGGGCTCCAGCGGACCTGAACGATCAAAGTTCCTTACAAGAACCAAACTTCCGGGAACGATGTCATGCGGTGCCACCTCGGTATTGTCTGGAAATGCGGCGGCAACCTGTGAACAACAAGAGTGTAGGGCAGACATCAAGGAAGCTAGGTAATCTGTCAGCATATTACTTGAAACATCTGTAATACTTCGGGGTCTAGGTGTACCCCACATGTTAGGGGGGCGGCCGAAAACGACCTCATACGGGGACAGACCTGATCTGGAATGTGCGACCATGCGCATATAAAACAAAGCGACTGGCAGAGCTACCAGCCAGTCCACACCTTTCTCTTTACATACTTTGGCGATGCGGATTTTCAGGGTCTGATTATGTCTCTCTACGAGACCGGCTGCTTCAGGATGGCGTACACAATGGAACTTCCACTGGTACCCTAACAAAAGGGAAATATGTTTCATGAGCTCAGATGAGAATGGCTGGCCGTTATCAGAATATACGACCCTAGGGAGTCCGTAGCGGGGGAAGAATTCACGAACCAACTGCTTGGCAGTGGTCGCGGCTGTGTAATCTGGGACTGGATATGCTTCTGTCCATCTGGACAAAGCGCATACAACTACAAGGACATACTTGAAACCTCGACATCGCTCCATCTAAATATAATCCATTTGGAGGACTTCAAAAGGGTGGTCAGGGGGCTGGAATCCACCTTGTTCCACCGGGACACTTTTACCTGGATTAAACTGGCAACATATCATACAGGTACGGACTTTCTGTTTGGCTGCAGCTCGTAAATGCTTGTTGAACCAAATGTTCTGGATACTGTCTAACATAGCTTTTTCTCCTAAATGTGCTGGACTATGTGCGGTATTGATAATGACTTGAACCATAGAGTCGGGGAGAAACCATGTGGCTTTTCCCTTCGTTACCCATCCCTGATCTGTCTGGACCCCTCCTTGTTCAGACCATTTCTTGATTTCATCGGGAGTAGCATGTAACTGGATATCTATGACATCTTGAGTGGGGTCCTTAACTGTCATACAGGTAGTCAGATCTGGAGTATGTGTCTGTGTCGGATTAACTGGAATGTCTGGAGTCTGTGCTGTAAGCTTGGCTGTGCGATCTGCTAGATCATTACCCTGAGAAATAGTGTCAGTAACTTTCGTATGTGCTTTGCACTTCATGATAGCAATAGATGTCGGTAAATGTATTGCATCTAACAGAGCTTGAATAAGGAGACCATGCTGAATCTTGGTTCCATGAGAGGTCATGAAACCTCTCTCCTGCCAGAGCACTCCAAAGTCGTGTACAACTCCGAATGCGTAGCGTGAATCTGTGTAAACATTAACTCTCAGGTTCTTGGCGTGTATGCAGGCTTGTGTCAGAGCGACTAGCTCTGCTGCTTGAGCGGACAGAGTGTCAATACGATGTGTTTCTATAACTTCAGTGTCTGTGGTCACTGCATACGCGGCTACTAGTTCTCCTGTACTTGTTCTCATACATGAACCATCCACATAAAGTGTCAGGTCGGGATCTGGTAATGGAATATCTGTCAGATCTTGTCTTGGCTTAGTCATAATATTAACTACTTCCACACAGTCGTGTGTGGCAGGATTCGAAATAACTGACGGTAACAGTGTAGCAGGATTTAGAACGTTGCAGCGTCTGATTTCTATGTGTGGCTGGAACAGTGTCAGTTCATAACCTGTTAAACGTGCAATTGTCAAGTGCTGAGTCTGTGTTCGATTTAAAAGAACTTCCACGGAGTGTGGAACTTGTACTGTCAAGGAATGTCCTAATACTATGGAATCACTTTGTCTGATAGCTAGTGCTGTGGCTGCAACTGACTTGAGGCACGCAGGCAGAGCCTGGGCTACAGGATCTAGTGTGCTAGAAAAATAAGCACAGGGCTTGTATTGTCCTGCTTGATCTTGTGTGAGAACAGATAATGCTGTACCTTCACGTTCAGTGACAAAGTGTAAAAGGCTTACTGTAGTTCGGTGTAGCTAGAACTGGAGCTTGGCATAAGGCTTTCTTTAACTCATTAAAACTAAGTGTATGTTCAGATGTCCAAGGGAGGACAGTCGATACGGCTGCCTCCTGTGTCGTTAACTGTATCAGTGGTTTAGCTAAGAATGCATACTGAGGAATCCATTGTCTGCAATAAGAAGTAAGGCCGATAAAAGCACGTACCTCCTTCTGGGTCTTGGGCTGAGGAAGACTCGCTATTAACTGGATACGGTCAGGTGTCAACTGCCTACCCCTCTTGGACAGTAAGTGGCCTAAATAGATCACTTGCTGGACACAGAATTGAAGCTTCGAAGGGGACACCTTGTGCCCCATCTCGGCTAGGAAATACAAGACTGTAAGGGATGCTCGCTCGCAAGCACGTTCAGAACGGGCTGTGATCAGTAGATCATCGACATACTGGAGCAGGGCAGTGTCAGTTGGCATGTGAATATTGTCTAGTTGTCTCTTAAGTGCTTGACTATAAATACTAGGACTTTCTGTGAAACCTTGAGGAGCTCGTGTGAACATATAGCTCCTTCCATTTAAACAAAATCCGAAAAGAAACTGGCTGTCTGGATGAATGGGGACACTGAAAAACGCGTTCTTGAGGTCTATGACTGTAAAAAATGAGGCTTCGGAATCAATGGCTGTCAATAGGGAAGAGATATCTGGGACAACTGGGTACTGGGGAATAATACATTTATTAAGTTCTCGAAGGTCAATCACTAATCGATATACTGGGGGTGCATTTGGATCAGTACGCTTCATGACTGGAATGATCGGAGAATTACATACATTGGAGTCAGTTTCTACAACTACTCCTTGAGCGATGAGCTCGTCAATAATTTTGGATAAGGCTGTTACAGCCTCAGGTGGCAGTCTGTACTGTCTGATTCGTGGTAACACTACACCTGGCTTGAGAGTCACACGATGGGGTGTGATTTGCATATAACCTACATCAGTTGGACCTTGCGCCCATAGATGCTGCGGAACATTAGACAATCTCGGATCAAAATCTCGTAATACATAGTGACCCTTGAAGTCACGTAGAAACAGTCGTATTCCCTCTGGGGAGCAGCATATGACTGCACCTAATTCTTTCAGTGTTTTAATGCCTAACAAATTTTCTGGACATGACTTCGTAAGTAACAGATCGGTAGTGCGGGACAATGGACCTACTTCTAGAGTAACTGGTTTAGATATCTTGTTTACAATAGGCTTTCCTGAAAATCCAAGGGAAACATTTCTAGAGCCTGAGAGCGGAGCCCCTGGAACTTCGGCGTGACTAATGGTGGTCCTACTTGCCCCTGTATCAATCAGAAACTTTCTGTCTTTCCCTAGTACTTGACTATGAACATAGGGACCTTCTTGATCTACAGGAATCTCGATGAGAGGCAAGCCTACCTCCCTCTCTAGGCTGTTTCATGAATATGGCTGATACTCTGGATACTCTGTCTGAGCATACTGGTACATCTGCTGTGTAACATGCTGTGTTGCAGCAATAGGCTGCGGTGCTGGAACTGTCTGTTGTGCATTCTGTGGCTGAGAAGTCTGTGAAACTTGTTCTTGTCTAGGCGGACGTGGTCTTTCTTTAGTTTTACCGGTAGCTATATTATGTTTCAGAACTGCACACTCGTTTATAAAATGACCTGGCTGTTTACAATAATTGCAGGTCCCTTTAACGGGAACTGCAGGATGACTGGCTTGATTCGTACCCCTCTTCTGACTGTCTTGTGGAACAGATTGTGCAACTAGTACTTTCATTTTCGTGTCTTTCATACGTTTTCTTTCATGATCTTGCTCTTCTCTGATTCTATTCTGGTGATACTGGAGCATCTGTAACATCTGGGACGGGGTATTAGCTTGCCATGTACTTTCGACTTTCAAAACTCGATTCTTAACTTGTGGACTTGAATTCTCGACTAGTTTAGTAACAAAAAGATGAGGGTATGACTCGCTACTTGTCTTGAGGCCACTGTTAATACTAAAGCATTTTTCAAATCTAGAATAAAAATCACTAGTGTCTTCGTCTTGTTTCTGTTTACAGGCTGAGATTGCATCCCAGTCTTCCTTTTTAGTGGCTAATAACCTTGGCAAAACTTGTATTAACAGTTCTGGTAATTCTTTACATTTCTCTCCAAGACCAGTACCTGGTACTCGTATCTTATCTTCAGCTTCTAGAACTGCCCAATCTATCTTTTTCTCTCCCACCTCCCATTCCTTTTCCTTGAGTTTTTCATATACCCCTGCGGGCAACAGGACTTTTAACATTTTAATTATATCTGGATACGTGTATTCTCCCATACGGAGCATGTCTTTTAATTCTCGGTGGAACCCTGCTGGATCTTTGTCATGACAGGGAATTCATTTCTTCATCTCTAAGAGTTCCATTTTTGTATTCGGGGTGTAAACAAATACTCGTTGCATTTCACCATCTGCTGTCCTGACTGGGTGTACTTCTCGTAACGGATTCTGTCTATCTATGTAAAAGGGTTTACTTTCTGGAGGTGAGACATGAACAAAATGCGGGTTCAGGAACGTTTTATATTTGTGGCGTTGTTCTAGAATGACACTAATTAAATCGGTACCTAGACCTTTCCATCTATACTGGAGTAACTCGTTCAGGACATCATGTAACGGACCTGGATCAGAATGTTGACCCTCATACAGAGTAATGAGGTGCTGGATCATATACATACCCACCAGTCGTTGCTCGGCTGGGGGCAGTTTCAGAAACATTTGTGCCACTATTTCGTCTGGAAAAGTGGTAGAATCAGTAGTCCATCGGACTGCTGATCGGACTAGTTCTTGTTCATGCATAGTACTTAATTCACTGTAACCGATTCGTGATTTCAAAATGTGATCGGTAGCTTGAAATACTTGTTCTAGAGAACCTTGTTCTGGTGCTGGATGAGGGACAGTTTTCTTGTAGTCTAGACGTGAATGTCGGTCGGAAAGTCTAGTTCTACCTACATACGCTATTCTGGCGGGATTCTCGTCCTCTACCTCTTCTGTAGAAGAGTCATTTTCTTTCTCGCTTACTTGTGCTGCTTTACGTTGTTCGTGTAACCTTATTATTTCTTTACGAATTTTCTTGTACATACTCTCTATACTACTGATAGTTCTGTGTTTACCCTCGGCTATATTATCACTCCACCTTGTCAGGATTCTCATTTCGGCCGGATCTTTGGTCGGATAATCTTGTTCCCTTATTAAACAATTAATCAGAAACTTTAATAACATGAGCTGGATCTCAGCTTTCCTTTGAGACATGGCTTCGCCAATACTTTCTGGATCATCCCCTGTACGGATGAAACGATATATTCTGTCTAGATCTTCTTTCATATTCGGTAGGGTGTCCAAATACCCGGTCACCCGTCTTACACGTATGGAGTATATAACCGTACTATCATCACCTGCGACTGGATCATAGCGGCATTCAGTAAGAGCTCGTCGGATATCTGCAACGGACTTATATTTGGGCGTACGCTGTAACGCACATTCATGTAACTCGACTAACGTTACACGTTGGTGTGGTGGCGGGGTACCAGGAGGACCTCCTCCTGCGGCCCCTATACTGGAATCGTCGACTGATACTCTTCGTGCTGGCGCGGCGGGAAATTGTAATGTGGGCTGGACCGGGGGTACCGTAACAGGTACTCCGGTGACTGGAGGAGCAGGATTTACATTATTTACAGGAGCTGGCGGAACAGGATTTGCATATTCTGGGACTATGTCGTCCAAATAGGACGAAATAAAAATATCAGCTGCGGTCGGTTTGTGACGTAGCTTGGTCGGAACTAAGGGTGGCGGAAAATTACTGGATGCCTCCGGGGTCGCTTTTGGCAAGCCCTCGGCAAGAAGAGGATACATACCCTTAATGAGGGCATGCCTCTGTCTGTCTGACTGTTCGGTTTTGACTCGTTCACCTATCTCGATTAATTCCCTTTCTTGGGCTCGTTCTAAGGATTCTCTACTTAATTCTGACTTTCTGATTTCTTTTTCGGTTCTTTTATGAGATTCTTTGCGCCATAACTCGATGGCATCTTTCTGTGACTGTCTGGCTTTCTTTTTCCATAATGCTTCTTCTACTCGCATGATGCACTCGGCATCCCATGTGCCTGATACGGGCCATCTATACTTTTCTTCTAATTCCTTGGTGTACTCCACCCATAAATCTAGATATAATATGGCACTTATGCCATGCTTCTGATACATAAAGTGACCTGGACTGTCCCTAGGCGGGACAGGAACTGCTGCTTCTAACAGACCTTTTCTGGTTTTTAACTGACGTAATTTAGAAAATAAGGGCATGACTGAACTGTAATCTAGACACAATACAATACACAATGAACACGATAATTACACCACTTTCATACCACGACATTAAAATACATGAAGAACATTTAAAATAACGGTTCGAACAGAATACTACCTGGAATACGGAAAACAGAATACATGAATCTTCTCGAGAACAGAACTGACTAGAACAGAAACTAGATGCACTGCTAAAACAGTACGAAACTTACCGGTCTCATAAAGAGACACGTCAGGACCCGCATCCACCGAAGTGGACACTTCGTTTTGGGTCTGTGTACCACCAAAACCCACGGACCAGAGTCAATTAGATTGACCCTGTCTAGATACTACCCCAGCAACGGTACTCACCGGGCAGCAAGAACGGAAGGCCTCGGACTGGACTGGACTGCTTCGACGCCGGACGGACGAACTTCGGACTTCAGTTACGGGTGGGCCTCCGGATACCTCGGACCTTGGAGACTCGGCTTGGGCTCTGGTCGGGACTCGCCGCGTTCCTCCACCGCCTCGTCTGGATGCTGGACCGCCACCTCCGTCTCCTCCCTGGGCCTGAGGGATACTTGAAGCAGAAATATCTGCACGTGCACGGTATGGTTCCGTCACGGCTGCAGAGGGTCAGGGGGCCGGCGTGGCTTCACCGGCGCGTGGGGAAAGGGCAAGTCCCTATTCGGGCGCCATTATGTGGTATATAAATAAATAATACCGGATCTAGGTTTGACTGGACATAGCAATAACAGATAGCTCAATAAATAAGAGTCAAGATTCGAGGTAGTAGGAGTTTGCAGGTTTAATACAGCATAAAGGACAGGAACAGGACAACCTGCACAGGAATAGGATGGCAGAGCCCGGCAGCTGCCGGGGCTGGATCTGGGATGAGCGCGCTAACTTTAATAACAGTACACAAGCATATATACTAAAACAGTTGCATTACAATACATACAATAGGCGGAGCAGTGGGTGTGGTCAATAGCAGTCGCGAAAGATAAGGGTGAAAGTAGGTGTAACAAGAGGCGTATACATGGACATGTGATGTAAACGTAACAGAATATGTCATAAATGGGGCGGAAACATGGAGGGGGCTACCTAAGGAGCCGGGACCTCTAACCTAATGGTGCGCGCAAACTGACAATGACGTGTTACTAGGAGAAGCTGGGGGCTATGAACTCTGCGCTAGGAGCAGAGACTGAAGTCTGGAGAGTCAGGGCGACATGTACCTAAACCCTATCTAGTATCTAATGTTTAGAGGACATGTTGATATAAACTAAGAGTCAGGAGGGGAGAGGCTAACAGACTCTAAGACTGGAGCATGCATTATTCTACATGTAGTGCGTGTTGAGGAATATTAAATGACCATAAATACAGTATTTCTCTTACATGGAGACGTAAAGGCTAGACAATGACGGAAACTATTGATGCGATTCAGTAGCTTAGGAATGCAGAGAAGGAGGGCTGGACTGATAACTAGAATCATAACATACTCTTGGCAGACTCGTAGGCAGAGCCAGGCCGAGCCGGGCACTGTGAGGCAGGAAGTAAGTGAAGGGTCGAGGATACAGGTGGGGGCTGTATCGCTCCTCAGCGAGGGCTCAGGAGACAGGAGCTGAATCTGGTGTCCGGGCCCTTTTGAGGCCTAGAAACGGGGACTTTACAATGAAATAACGTGCACACTGAGAAACGTGGCAACGTAACTTTACATAGGCCTAATACTCGTAGCTTTCACGAGAACTGGAAACTGGCATACTAGGGATGGACACAACTGTAATTGCGTCTTTAATCAAACATGGGGAATACATATGCATATTAATCATGCACACATAACATAAGATGGGGAACACGTAGGGACACAGAACATGGCAAAATTTACTTTTCCACAGAGGGAAGGGGAGGGAGGGAGGGAAGGGGAGTGAGGGAGGGAGGGAAGGGGAGTGAGTGAGTGAGGGAGGGAAGGGGAGTGAGTGAGTAAGGGAGGGAAGGGGAGTGAGTGAGTGAGGGAGGGAAGGGGAGTGAGTGAGGGAGGGAAGGGGAGTGAGTGAGTGAGGGAGGGAAGGGGTAGGAGAGGGAAGGGGAGTGAGGGAGGGAGAGAGGGAAGGGGAGTGAGGGAGGGAAGGGGAGTGAGGGAAGGGGTAGGAGAGAGGGAAGGGGTAGGAGGGAGGGGTAGGAGAGAGGGAAGGGGTAGGAGAGAGGGAAGGGGAGTGAGGGAGGGAGAGAGGGAAGGGGACTGAGGGAGGGAAGGGGACTGAGGGAGGGAAGGGGACTGAGGGAGGGAAGGGGAGTGAGTGAGTGAGGGAGGGAAGGGGAGTGAGTGAGGGAGGGAGGGAAGGGGAGTGAGTGAGGGAGGGAAGGGGTAGGAGAGGGAAGGGGAGTGAGGGAGGGAGAGAGGGAAGGGGAGTGAGGGAGGGAGAGAGGGAAGGGGAGTGAGGGAGGGAGAGAGGGAAGGGGAGAGAGGGAAGGGGAGAGAGGGAAGGGGAATGAGGGAGGGAGGGAAGGGGAGTGAGGGAAGGGGAGTGAGGGAGGGAAGGGGAGGGAGGGAAGGGGAGGGAACGGGAGGGAGGGGGAGAGGGAACGGGAGGGAGGGAGAGAGGGAAGGGGAGGGAGTGAGGGAGGGAAGGGGAGTGAGGGAGGGAAGGGGAGTGAGGGAGGGAAGGGGAGTGAGGGAGGGAAGGGGAGTGAGGGAGGGAAGGGGAGTGAGGGAGGGAAGGGGAGGGAGGGAAGGGGAGTGAGGGAGGGAAGGGGAGTGAGGGAGGGAAGGTGAGGGAGGGAAGGGGAGGGAAGGGGAGTGAGGGAGGGAGGGAGGGAAGGGGAGTGAGTGAGTGAGGGAAGGGGAGTGAGTGAGGGAGGGAAGGGGAGTGAGGGAGTGAGGGAGGGAAGGGGAGTGAGGGAGGGAACGGGAGTGGAGTGAGGGAGGGAAGGGGAGTGAGGGAGGGAGGGAAGGGGAGTGAGGGAAGGGGAGTGAGTGAGGGAGGGAAGGGGAGTGAGGGAGGGAAGGGGAGTGAGGGAGGGAAGGGAAGTGAGGGAGGGAGGGAAGGGGAGGGGAGTGACGGGTGGGGAGTGACGGGTGGGGAGTGACGGGTGGGGAGTGACGGGAGGGAGGGAAGGGAAGGGGAGGGGAGTGACGGGAGGGGAGTGACGGGAGGGGAGTGACGGGTGGGGAGTGACGGGAGGGAGTGAGAGCAGGGGAGTGACGGGAGGGAGTGAGGGCAGGGGAGTGACGGGAGGGAGTGAGGGCAGGGGAGTGACGGGAGGGAGTGAGGGCAGGGGAGTGACGGGAGGGAGTGAGGGCAGGGGAGTGACGGGAGGGAGTGAGGGCAGGGGAGTGACGGGAGGGAGTGAGGGCAGGGGAGTGACGGGAGGGAGTGACGGCAGGGGAGTGAGTGAGGGGAGGGAGTCAGGGCAGGGGAGTGAGGGAGAGGAAAGGAGGGTGAGGGAGGGTGAGGCAGAGAGGGAGGGAGAGGGAGGGAGAGGGAAGGAGAGGGAGTGAGACAGAGAGAGGCAGGGAGGGAGATAGAGGGATGGAGAGAGGGAGATAGAGGGATGGAGAGAGGGAGGCAGATATATATATATGTGTGTGTGTGTGTGCCGGGTCTGGTAGCTCCGTGGACGAAGGCATCCGCTGCAGGGACCTGTGTTCAACCTCATGGTCAGTCTTTTTTTTGTTGCTCTAGCCCCGCCCCTCCCCCACTGACCCCGCCCCCCACCTGTGCGGCCCTCAGACACAAACCACACTGTAAATTTGGCCCCTGAGCGAAAGTTTGTGAGTACCCATGGTTTAAACAGTGGGTTTACTAAGAAAACAGTGTTAGGTATAGTCTTTTGGTAAACTTTTTAACCCAAAGAAAATTACAGCTCAAACCAAAAAAAAATCATACTATTTTGTAACGCAGGTACGAACATCCCAAATTGCTCTTTAAACAACCCCCATACGTCCAACTACATCAAAGCCACATTTGCATCTCCTACCGCTGATACCGATCTTTACAACTGTTCTCTTTATTGTGCCTGGGCAGACTCCCATTCAACCACAGGTAGTACTTATTGGGAGGTTTCACACCATTCCAGACTGGATGGCGGCTACACTTGGTAGTCCTTTTAGAAGCAAGGGGTTAGTGCATTTCTAAAAGATTCTACTTGCATGTTTCACAAATAAACTTATAACAGCTATTCTTACTTCTTTTTTTTACCACTGCCTTTATTTAAACCACAACTATACAGCGCTTAAACAACAAACTACTTTCTTTAAAACGGTACCTCCACAGAATCGATACCATACAACATTCCTTGCCACTCGAACACTTGGGTAAGTACCATATATTTCTTTAAACTTTTCAACCACTTTGGAATTAAAATTAAGGCATAAAAAATGAACTACAAATAAACATTATTTAAAACGTTTATTAATGAATTTACAACTAATTATAAAAGTTGTTCACTCTATCTATCTACCTCACTCTATCTATCGCCCTCACTCTATCTATCGCCCTCACTCTATTTATCACCCTCACTCTATCTATCGCACTCACTCTATCTATCTCCCTCCCTCTATCTATCTCCCTCCCTCTATCTATCACCCTCTCTCTATCTACCTATCTATCGCCCTCCCTCTATCTATCTATCGCCCTCCCTCTATCTATCTATCGCCCTCCCTCTATCTATCTATCGCCCTCTATCTATCTATCTATCGCCCTCTATCTATCTATCTATCGCCCTCTATCTATCTATCTATCGCCCTCTATCTATCTATCTATCTCCCTCTATCTATCTATCACCCTCCCTCTAACTATCTATCGCCCTCCCTCTAACTATCTATCGCACTCACTCTATCGCATCACCACATCATCACTCACCACCACCACAGCATCACTCAGGGGCACCACAACATCACTATGCGCTACCACAGCATCACTGAACGCTACAGCATCACTCGTCGCCACCACAACATTACTCGGCACCACCACAGCATCAATCTGTGCAACCATTCAACAACAACTGATTCAAATATGTTCTCTCAATGTTTCAACCTTTATTACAAATGTCACAAAAAGATGTTAATATTTCACTTCTGTTCTTGGATTTTCGTCACAATAAAATACACTGAACATAATCTTCACAAAAGTTATTTACAAACATTTAAGCTATTACCATTATAAATTACAATAACTTTTATTTAAGTATTAATTATTAAAAAAATTAAAAGCCATTGTGATTTGTAATATCAATACATCTAAGTCAAGTAAATACAACACATATTGCATTACAAATGCTATCGGTGTCACATTTGCGAAAGGTATAACTATTGGCATTGTAAATGACAAAGCTATTTATTTCGCTATTTTCAAAACCAACTCATAAATAAAAAATGTGTCATTTACAATACCAATAGCTCAACCTTTCCTAATGCGAGACCTATTGCATTGCAAATGCTTGTTTTTGGGGGTGCGACCTGTACGCTCAGACCCCAAGGGTGGGGGGAGCTGATGTGTGAGAGCCACAGGAGGAGATCCAATGCCAATCGTAAATCACTTTCAATCTTTCCTTACTTTCCCAGGAAGAAGTCGGCAAGTTCTTCGCAGTTATGCTGCAGCTTAGACCCAGATAGAGGGTTGGGTTGCCTGTTAAATTGAAATTTGACAAGTTCAAGCAAGATTGTATCATTTAGCGTTTAGGTTACCATTGTACCAAGGCTTGGAGTCTTTGGAGGACGTTCTTCCTTTTTTCTTTTTGTGGGAGGGGTGCCATAGCGCCTAGAATGTTTGTCATTGAGTTGTTATAATAATCAGTAAGGACCTGGACATCTGACATGTCATCGGGTGGGGTTAGGATGTAGTTGCTGATAGATGACAGTTCGTTCAAGTTTATGTTTCAAATGCTTCTTTTCCAGTGAGTGGGTTTTTTAATTTTCACCTTTTTTGAGGACGCAGATTCAGTGATGTGAAAGTGATCAGGTGGTGGCCTGTCCCCTCACAAGGAATGATCGATTCAAGTTGGATGGAGTTGGCATTGGAGATGATTAGATCTAGGATCGCTCCCAGATTGTGGTTTTTATGTGTGGTTTTTATGTGTATTTATCCATTTGTTTATTTTGAGTTTTATGAAATTATGAAGCAGAAACTATTATAGTTACATATATATATATATATATCTATATATATATCAATACTTAAATGAAAAAATTAACATTTTAGTATGACCGTCGTGCATATTTGCTGCTGTTTTAACATCATCACTAACGTTTCTGTTTTTTTATTCACTTTACCGGTCAATCTACCCAGTTGCTTGGCAGTCATTTAAAGTCGCTCAAAAAGCAACCTAATTTCCATTTGTTACCACATTTAAAAATACATACAGACAGGAAAATAAATTGTTTTCTGTCTCTATTTGTAAAACATCAGTAAAAACAACAAATAGGGAACACTATTAATAATCCAGATTATAAAATTGAAAGCATGGGACCATTTTACAGCACAATCTAGTTTTCTCAGTTTTGGAATATATATATAGCCTTAATCGACACCCAACTTGGAAAGCTCTAGGTCTTTGACATCCAGAGGAGGCTTCAGAATCTGTTATCAAAACATGTCATACAATTAGTTGCCTAGTGTCTGCTTTATAGACTTCAGATCTGCAGTCAACAGAGTTGAGAGGAACATACTATACAGGTATTTCTAGAGTTCGGCTCAAAGCAATCCAGTTCCTTACCGCAATAGTTGGATCAGAGTGAAGATCAGCAATGGCTAAAGGATTTCACGTCATATTCCAACTTCCATTGAGTTGAAACAAGGATGCATTGTTGTGCCACTACTGTTCAATTTGTTTATCTCTCATCTTTCTAGCGAGTTGGAGCTTGTTAATTCGCACCTTCCTTAGTTGGGTTGAACGTAGGATGTACATGGATGATCAGTGGTTCTCATTAGTAAGACACAAATTGGGCTGTAGCGGCGGGTTGATAAAACATGAGTATTCACTACAAAACAAATTGGGTGTTAATGTACGTAAAACAAAACAATGGTAATTGGTACACAAAAAATGAGCATGTGTGGGTCTTTGTTTTTTAAACAATTTAGCACACTGAAGGGTCCAGAGAATATAAATACTTAGGATTAATGATCAATTGTAAAGGATCATTTCTCATCCACAAGCAGTATATCCAAGCGAAGGCCCAAGCATTATCAGCATTTATAACCCTTTTTAAAACTCTGAAGGGCCCGTTATTCGATCCGAAAGTGAATGTTGTTATGGCAAGGCTTTGACCAACAATGAGCTATGGAAGCCTAACCCTGTGTGGAAGAGATACCCTTCTTTTGGAAATACAGGAACAAAGATTTAACATTTGCTGTTTAGTCTGCCAAGCAGCTTCCACGGTGCAAGTTGGATTGGAATTTGGTGTACTCAACCAAGTAATTGCAAGGCAAAGGGCATACCAAATTTTTTGTTGTATGCTTAAATCGGCAAAGAACGACTCATTAAATACATTGCTCTCGGATGTATTGATGCAGAGTCATCCTAACGGTTCTACTCTTCTATAAATGACAAGTTTGGGTGGGACACCGCTGGAATACTGCACACACCTTACAAGTCTTCAAAAATATACCAACAGGAATTGGAGATCATTGTGACGCTTGTAGGACTAACTAATTTTAACTTACCAGTCTGACGCATGGATGGTGGTAAAGAACTACACAGCCTTGCAAAGTCAGCAATATTTTTCTGCAGGAGATCAGTCACATAATACTTAAATTCATGTAATACAGATTAGGTTACCTTCCTGTAACCTATTCCGCAAGGAAAACAAAGGAAAGAGAAAATAAGTATGTAGTTTATGTAATAAAAAGGACATTTCATTAGTCCATTCAATTTGTTCCTGCCGTTGCCTCTTGAAGGAAAGACGGAGTTGTCTATGACATCAAGACTTATCCGGCGGCAGGTTAGCCCAGCACCATGTGACTCTGGGCAATAGCTCGCTTAATTTTCCCGACGGCCCCCAGCGCCTAGAGACCCTTACGGGTGATTGTGCGCTTTACAAACGTGGATTATTATTATTATTATTATCTTCCGTTCGTTCACTGACAGCCAATTGACTGACAATATGATTCAGAGACAGAGATGCTTTCTTGAATGGCATCATTAGACAGAGGATGCAAGGCGGCCACACAGAGGTCGCTAGCCCATATTGCAGTCTCATAAACTGCATCCAAAGTCTTAAAGCAGAAATGATGGCAGGCTGAACTATTAGAAATGCCAATAATGACACCCTAAATGCGATAAAGCGCAGAAACTCCTGTGAGTGTGCCGGCGAGGCTATCTGCAGCAGTCTGCGGACATAAGAGAATCTCAACATGAGGCATGACTCGGAGACAGCTGAACTGTCCAATATTGCTCTGATGGCCTAATGAGTGCCTCTTTGAGCAGCTATTCATCCCTTATCTTCCCGACAACAAACCTGCCAACCTTGACAAGATGGTGGGAACATGGCGAGTGGGACTTTGGAGACCCTGCTCAGTCACAACAGCCCCTGCGGGGTACCTGTTTGTTGAAACTTCACGGCCGGGCTTTGCTCCGCCGAAGCGCCGGTCCAGCAACTAAGTGCCGGGCCTTGCTCCGCCTGTTTCCCGGCCTGGCTTGGCTCCGCCGGGCCCCTCCTACCACCAGTGACGCCCACAAGAGCGCCAGGAGGCGCATAAAGGCAGCGCCAGTCCCTTGTCCCGCGGGACGCGCCAGGCGAAGCCCGGGCAAAGGGCGGGCCCTCTGTGGCCCTCAGAGGCCTGAGGAGACTGGGCTGGGCCAGGGACCCTACATCTTTCTAACTGGACCTCCATTGTGTTTTATTCACGTGAGACTTTATTTTGTACTCAGTTTTATTATATATGAGTGAGTTGTGGCTTGTACACGAGTTTACATATCGTCTATTAGCTATTTAGGATGTCGAAATCTAAAAGTGATGAACCTGTAACAGGTTCCGGCACCATCGATAACTATATGGTGAAAAAAGTTAGCCAGATAAATAATGATAGGCGTGCCTCTCTAGGGAAGGGCTTCTCGGCACTGGATTTGCCAGCACTGTCTCCTCCTAGGATGACCATAGAGGCTGAGGCAAATACGAGCGGAGACACCAGAGTTGAATCGCAGACGCCCATTACAGTGTGTGTTGAGGTACACTCAGACCAACATATCCTGTCAAGCAAGGAAACAGGTGAGGCCCCGCCTGTCATTAGGCCGGTGCGAACCTGCAGGATAGCACATCAAAAATGGGGGGGGGAAACATAGTACTAAAAGAAGGGATCTGGATGGGAAAGAAGCACATAGCCCTGCCATAAACCCTTTTGTGTTTACTGGTAATAATGATAGTGGTCTCAATTTAAACTCTGAACAGTTTGCTTCTTTTATTAAAAATTTGGAAGCAAAATTTGCAGTGAAAATAGAGGAGATGATTAAACCACTGGCAAGACAGATTGAGACCCTGGTCACTGAAGTATCTAGGTTGGGCGGCCTGGTGTCTGCACACCTGGCTGCACCAATTAGCGGCAGGGTAATGCTGTTGGAAAAGGGCAGGATAGGACGAAGGCAAATGACCATCAGAATACTTGCAATATTGTTGCTGTAGCCACCACTGTGAACGAGGCATTAAGTGCACCAGTCGTCCCAGTAGCACCTGTTTCGTTGATACAACCCAATTTAGCCCCACGAAGTGGTCCAGCCCCTAGACCCTCCAGGAACAATCGATACCTGAACTTACCACCTCATTGTGCACCGTTTGTGGCAGTATTGACTAATGTTCCATCTTGTGGTACTCATCCCGCCTCACCTTATGATGAATCTCATGCATCATTGAAAAATAAGACAGTGGCATGGCTTAATAAAAATTGTGGTTTTTCCATTTCATACTCAGATCAGATAATGGCAGTAAGGAGGGTGAACTGGGTAGGCCCGTCCAAAAAGATGGGCAATGGGGATTGCATTGTCGTAAAATTTAAACATCCCCAGCATGTGGCAAGTGTCCTTTTAAGAGCATCCTCACTAGTTTACAATGAGAACAGTATTTGTGTGCGCCCACTGGGGTACTTTTACGCACATCTGTCCAAATCCACCCCCCAACAAAGGATAACTAGGTGGGTGTTTGAACCACAGACCCCAGTTATGGACACACAATTCACCTATAACATCACTAATCCATGTGGGCCTGGAAATATGGATGTAACCTACAACAGGATTAACAGGATTAACAGCGCTGGACGCTATCACCATGGGTCTAATGTCAACACACAGAACAGGTATGAAGCCCTGTCTGGACTTGAGATGTGTGACTGACGGGAGGTACCTGCGGCTCAGGGCACTGTGGCTTCAGGTGAACCTATACACATAGAGAACCCACAGGATATAGCATCTGGATGTTATGTTGTTTCATGGAATATTGCGGGCTTGGCTGCCAAAATGGCTGATGTAAATTGGGTTAATTACATTAAGCAATTTAAGATTATCTGCCTAGAAGAAACTTGGTTGGTGGGGTGTGATTTGTACCTGGAAGGGTACAAGGCCTTCTATGTGCCAGCTACTCCATCAAGAAGGGGTAGGCCAAAGGGGGGACTTGTAATTTTTGTTTCTATTTTAGTACCATGTAAAATGCGTAGAATCGAATCACAGCACAGCGGAGTGATGGGCTTAGTTTTATATGGAGAAAACTGTCGGGCAGGTTTGGTGAACTTTTATAATGCAACTCATGATAGTGCAGGCTCTAACCACATTTTTTGTATTGAATTCTTTCATCACCACCTTTTCGAAAGATCTTGGTCATTCATAACCTTATGATCATGGGGGATTTTAATGTACATCCTTGCGGTGATCCATGGAAGAAATGCTTAACAGACTTGCATTGTGAACGTATGGGAGGCATACACATGGAACATACTGTGGACGGGGAACTATGTAATGACCTGATGAATAATTTTGACCTCATCAACGATGACAATCAGGGACCCGTTAAAAAGCTTTGATATTCCTACTTTCAATGGACATGGCAGGGGCCCCTTTATAGATCATATGTTAGTCTCTCTGACGATGCAGATTTTCCTGGATTCATTCAGCATTGAGCTGAGTGAATTTAGTGATCACAACCCTCTAATAATCTGTCTAAAGGGACCCTGGGTTAAAAAGGGAAATCAGATCGGTAGCACAGGTAGGCTGTGCACAACAAATGGGAGGAGGCGACTTAAATGGTCAATGGTTACCCCAGATCTTCTCTATAAAAACATTGCAGATCAATGCACTCAGGATATTAAAAACTGTACCCTTGAGGGGGGGGGGGGAGCCTAGACAAGTCCTAGCTGCTTATCAAAACTTATCGGAGAAGGTGTCAGAATTACTATTAGTCCCCGTAAAGAACATGGTGAAAGGGGGTCCAAGGTGGTTTGACCACGACTGTACTAAAGCTGCACGTAATCTTAGGTTTGCCTTGTCAGCCACCCCGAGAAACCGGGAGGGTGTAAAACTATATAGAAAAGAATACAAGGCTGTCATCGCATCCCGTAAGGAGTTTTTAAGAAGAGAGGCTTGGGATGAAATACTTGACCCCTCCACCTTAAATTGTAGCACCAAATTTTGGGCGCTAGTAAAAAGACCGTTCTTGGTAGAAGAACCGGGTGATGGACTAGATTGCTGCATAACTAAGGAGGAGTGGGAAACTCATTTAAAAAAAACTGTATTATACAGCCGACCCTGTAACAGTTGATGCTTTCCCTTATCCCAGGGGAGGAAAAATTAAATTTGATAAGAGTGAGGTAATGGATGCCATAGAGGGACTAACAGCTAGGAAAGCCCCTGGACCTGATGGAATTCCACCGGAATCTTTATAAATCAGACTTAGGTTTTTGGGCACCAATCTTGGTAGCTGTTTAGGTCTCGTCCTTTACCATTCCGAAGGAATGGGAAATGGCCGAGAATTCAAGTGCTCGAACTGATTGTCAAACCACCGCTTTTTTTCGTGGCGTTTTCTTCGAGTGCACGTACAGGCACGCGCTTTTGGCCCATACACTTTCATGGCCATCTGTTCCTCAATGTCCCTCCCACCCTTCGTCAGGCTAATGGCCCTCCCCCCTCCCCCAGCACAGAGCGCGCATCGCGGCCGCACAGCACATCAAAGGGCTTCTCCCAGCGTGTGCTGTGCGGCTTCTCCTCCCCTAATTATGTGGCCGGCCGTACTTGTGTTTCCCGGCCGCTTCCCGGCCACTCTTGTATTTAATTAGCAGCAGCAGCATTTCTCCTGCGCCAGGCCACATCAAAGGCTCTGTGCCACTTTCACCCACACAGCAACACTTACAGACACGCAACGCCACTCACACCCACGCAAGCTCACTATCATCCACGCAACGCCACTCACACACGCAACGCCACTCACACACGCAACGCCACTCACACACGCAACGCCACTCACACACGCAACGCCACTCACACACGCAACGCCACTCACACACGCAACGCCACTCACACACGCAACGCCACTCACACACGCAACGCCACTCACACACGCAATGCCACTCACACACGCAACGCCACTCACACACGCAACGCCACTCACACACGCAACGCCACTCACACACGCAACGCCACTCACACACGCAACGCCACTCACACACGCAATGCCACTCACACACGCAACGCCACTCACACACGCAACGCCACTCACACACGCAACGCCACTCACACACGCAACGCCACTCACACACGCAACGCCACTCACACACGCAACGCCACTCACACACGCAACGCCACTCACACACGCAACGCCACTCACACACGCAAGGCCACTCACACACGCAAGGCCACTCACACACGCAAGGCCACTCACACACGCAAGGCCACTCACACGCAGCGCCACTCACACACGCAGCGCCACTCACACACGCAGCGCCACTCACACACGCAGCGCCACTCACACACGCAGCGCCACTCACACACGCAGCGCCACTCTCACACGCAGCGCCACTCACACACGCAGCGCCACTCACACACGCAGCGCCACTCACACACGCAGCGCCACTCACACACGCAGCGTCACTCACACACGCAGCGTCACTCACACACGCAGCGCCACTCACACACGCAGCGCCACTCACACACGCAGCGCCACTCACACACGCAACGCCACTCACACACGCAACGCCACTCACACACGCAACGCCACTCACACACGCAACGCCACTCACACACGCAACGCCACTCACACACGCAACGCCACTCACCCACGCAACGCCACTCACCCACGCAACGCCACTCACCCACGCAACGCCACTCACCCACGCAACGCCACTCACCCACGCAACGCCACTCACCCACGCAACGCCACTCACCCACGCACCGCCACTCACCCACGCAACGCCACTCACCCACGCAACGCCACTCACCCACGCAACGCCACTCACCCACGCAACGCCACTCACCCACGCAACGCCACTCACCCACGCAACGCCACTCACCCACGCAACGCCACTCACCCACGCAACGCCACTCACCCACGCAACGCCACTCACCCACGCAACGCCACTCACCCACGCAACGCCACTCACCCACGCAACGCCACTCACCCACGCAACGCCACTCACCCACGCAACGCCACTCACCCACGCAACGCCACTCACCCACGCAACGCCACTCACCCACGCAACGCCACTCACCCACGCAACGCCACTCACCCACGCAACGCCACTCACCCACGCAACGCCACTCACCCACGCAACGCCACTCACCCACGCAACGCCACTCACCCACGCAACGCCACTCACCCACGCAACGCCACTCACCCACGCAACGCCACTCACCCACGCAACGCCACTCACCCACGCAACGCCACTCACCCACGCAACGCCACTCACCCACGCAACGCCACTCACCCACGCAACGCCACTCACCCACGCAACGCCACTCACCCACGCAACGCCACTCACCCACGCAACGCCACTCACCCACGCAACGCCACTCACCCACGCAACGCCACTCACCCACGCAACGCCACTCACCCACGCAACGCCACTCACCCACGCAACGCCACTCACCCACGCAACGCCACTCACCCACGCAACGCCACTCACCCACGCAACGCCACTCACCCACGCAACGCCACTCACCCACGCAACGCCACTCACCCACGCAACGCCACTCACCCACGCAACGCCACTCACCCACGCAACGCCACTCACCCACGCAACGCCACTCACCCACGCAACGCCACTCACCCACGCAACGCCACTCACCCACGCAACGCCACTCACCCACGCAACGCCACTCACCCACGCAACGCCACTCACCCACGCAACGCCACTCACCCACGCAACGCCACTCACCCACGCAACGCCACTCACCCACGCAACGCCACTCACCCACGCAACGCCACTCAGCCACGCAACGCCACTCAGCCACGCAACGCCACTCAGCCACGCAACGCCACTCAGCCACGCAACGCCACTCAGCCACGCAACGCCACTCAGCCACGCAACGCCACTCAGCCACGCAACGCCACTCAGCCACGCAACGCCACTCAGCCACGCAACGCCACGCAGCCACGCAACGCCACGCAGCCACGCAACGCCACGCAGCCACGCAACGCCACGCAGCCACGCAACGCCACGCAGCCACGCAACGCCACGCAGCCACGCAACGCCACGCAGCCACGCAACGCCACGCAGCCACGCAACGCCACGCAACGCCACTCAGCCACGCAACGCCACTCAGCCACGCAACGCCACTCAGCCACGCAACGCCACTCAGCCACGCAACGCCACTCAGCCACGCAACGCCACTCAGCCACGCAACGCCACTCAGCCACGCAACGCCACTCAGCCACGCAACGCCACTCAGCCACGCAACGCCACTCAGCCACGCAACGCCACTCAGCCACGCAACGCCACTCAGCCACGCAACGCCACTCAGCCACGCAACGCCACTCAGCCACGCAACGCCACTCAGCCACGCAACGCCACTCAGCCACGCAACGCCACTCAGCCACGCAACGCCACTCAGCCACGCAACGCCACTCAGCCACGCAACGCCACTCAGCCACGCAACGCCACTCAGCCACGCAACGCCACTCAGCCACGCAACGCCACTCAGCCACGCAACGCCACTCAGCCACGCAACGCCACTCAGCCACGCAACGCCACTCAGCCACGCAACGCCACTCAGCCACGCAACGCCACTCAGCCACGCAACGCCACTCAGCCACGCAACGCCACTCTCAGCCACGCAACGCCACTCTCAGCCACGCAACGCCACTCTCAGCCACGCAACGCCACTCTCAGCCACGCAACGCCACTCTCAGCCACGCAACGCCACTCTCAGCCACGCAACGCCACTCTCAGACACGCAACGCCACTCAGCCACGCAACGCCACTCACACATTGTGGGTGCAGATTGTGGGTGCAGATTCAGAGTGCAGATTCAGAGTGCAGATTCAGAGAAAACTCAGCAGCACCACCACCATTGCAATGCAATAGGTCTCGTTTTAACGCAAATTTAAGCTATAGGCCTTGTAAATGACAAAGCCTTTTATTTATGTTCCAAAAACCAGAACGCAAAAATAAAGGGCATTATCATTTACAATGCTAATAGTTCAGACTCGCGTTATTGCGAGACCTATTGCATTTCCAATGCTTGTTTTAATGCTGCCGCCATAGCGGGCTGTCCCCTGTCGTGGGGATTGTCAACAATTGTCCCTGTGTTCAAGAAAGGAGACAAGGGCAGCCCCCTTTGCTATCACCCAATTTCATTAATAGACTCTATGGTCAAGATTATGGAGAGAATTTTACTGCAGCGCTTATCAAGCTGGACAACTGACAATAATATTATGTCCATTTCCCAATATGGCTTCTGTGAAGGCCGTTCCACCATAACACAGTGCCTTAACCTGTTCCTCATATTGAGCAAATATACTGTTGTGCAGAAGGGAGCCGTCCACCTTGCCTTCATGGATCTGTCATCGGCCTTCGACTGTGTCAACAGGGGAAGGCTGTGGCAGACCATGAGGGAGAAAGGTGTGGACACAGGGATTGTGGATTTTCTGGTGGAATTGCACAGCGATACCAGAGCTAATGTTAGGTTTTCAACTAATGGGGAAACCACTGGTAATTTTAACATCAAAAAGGGAGTGCGTCAAGGTTGCATCCTGGCCCCATTCCTTTTCAATTTTTACATTAATGACTTAGATGCTGCACTACAGGAGGTACAGGAGGTAAAATCAGAGTTGGCAGGCGGGGTATTCCTGTACTTTTATACGCAGATGATGCGGTTTTAATTTATGGAACGGAAAAGGGTCTCCAGGCACTTCTGACTGCTTTTAATAACTTTATGATTAATAGAGACCTTTTGGTCAACAATTCCAAATCTTATATAATGCATGTTGGCCGTCAACCGAAAAAAACTTTATTTTTAAATTAGATGATATTCTGATCCCCATCACTCAAACATTCTCATACCTTGGTGTTGTATTTGACACAAAGCTTAGCTGGGGCCCACATCTGGCAAGAAAGAAAGGGGAAATGACAAGGGTAAATGCCTCTATCTTTAATTTTGCCACTAAATTGGGGAAAAGCCAAATATTGCTATGATGAAACTCTACAACGCTAAATCGATAGCTACCGCTGTTTATGGCAGTGAGATATGGGGCTATGTAAGTGGCGAACAGTTACAGGTTACTGAAAATAATTTTTTTAAACGTCTTCTGTGTCCCAGCTAGCACATCGAACCTACCGGTTCACGAAGAATTGGGAAGTCAGTACCTATCTGATATATTTGCATTAAAACCACTGATATGCTGGGTAAAATTGTGGTTAAACCAAGACATTCCGCTAACCCACCTGATAGTGAAAGACCTTGTATCTCATGATAATTCAAAGTGTGTGCCCTGGTTAAAATACTTGAAATCTCATTTTCTAAGGCTTGGATGTTTGAACTTGTATGAAAATCCTAGTGGGATAGTAAAGGGTGATGTGGCAGCAATTAAGCGGGCTTTTTACATGGATAGGAGGGCCCAAAGAGAAGAGGTTGAGCTCATGAAACCTAACGTTAGGAAATATATCATGCTAAAAACCGGTGACACTATGCAACTGTACTTAACATGCTCCTTCACTTCTCATGAAAAGGTTTTGTTGACAAGGTTCAGGTTTAACATCTTCCATCATCTTTTAATTAGCCCATAGTCGGACATTTTTAGTAAAATTGCTGCTCCCTGTGGCTGCGACGGGAAGTCTCCACAGGATATGCTGCATTTTATATTTTTATGTAGGTTTTATGAATACCCACAAACGTTATCTTGTCACCCTTTTTAAAGAAATTAAATTTTAAACAAATAAGACCAGCACTTGTGTATTTGCAGCTTTTGCACAGTGATAGTGTTCTTTATGTGATAGAATTTCTAAAATTGACTGTTAAATTGAGAGAGTGCCTAGACCAGTGATTATATACCTTTGAAGGATGATGAACTTCCTACTGATTGTATATGTATCTTGTTATAAATCCAGCACTAACTGATTGTATATGTATCTTGTTGTAAATCCAGCACTAACTGATTGTATATGTATCTTGTTGTAAATCCAGCACTATTTGCACTTTATTTATGATTTTGCCTTCTCACTCATTTATGGATTATGTATAACATGTCTTTTAGTAACCGTGATTTTAATTGTGAAATGTCTAAATGTATTTTACCTGTGTACTTTTATGGATTGAAATATATCCGAAATAAAGTCTCTATTGAATTGAATATTATTGAACAGCCCCTGCCTGAACACAGCAATAGTTACGCACCTGGAGCCACCTCCCAGGTCCTGGGAGGTTTTAGATGGAGTCCCACTGTGCAAAGCACTTGCACCTGTGCTGAGAACCTATTCTATGAAAGGGTCTCCATCACAACTGTGATGGTGCCGTGTCATGACGAAACCACTTCACACGGCGAGACCGTGTGAGTTGGCAGACTAACTACAATGCGCAATGTGAAAGTGCTACCTTTGTGAGGGTTGTGACGCAAGGTATGCAAGTGTCATGCTTCAAGAATGAATGTTATAGGGTGCATAGTGTTATTGTGGTTTCCATTAGAAATTGTCTGAAACATGTCTTCGTAAAATGCATTGTGTTGCCATGCATTTGCTGTGAAAGCCTGTCCTAATCAGTATCGCTGCATTGCCTGACTGTAACAAATCATAATTTTCAAATTGGGTCAGTAGATCTTTCTCATGCCTCACATCATAAACACAAACCTAATGTATTGAGTTCAATATGTACACTCGATATTTATATTCCAGACAACCTAACTTCTGGACCCAAATACATAAAACTACAGAAAAACACACTCCTATTGAGAGTTTGATGTAGCTCCTCATGTGGTCATGGGTACATATCACCAGAGCGAGTTCCTTGCTCGCTGTGGCATTGTATCCAAACTTTACCTAACTGATGCAATGTCAGTACAGATGGGCCTTTGTCTGGAGAGGCACAGTGGGCGAAAAGGATTTGGTTTGAAACTTTTAGCGTTCTGCCCCTGAGGAATCAGTGGGCGCATTGTTGTGGCTCTCTGTGTGTGTGTGTGTGTGTGTGTGTGTGTGTGTGTGTGTGTGTGTGTGTGTGTGGGGTGGTGTGTGTGTGAGTAGGGCTCTGTGTGTGTGGGTAGGGCTCTGTGTGTGAGTAGGGCTCTGTGTGTGTGGGTAGGGCTCTGTGTGTGTGAGTAGGGCTCTGTGTGTGTGAGTAGGGCTCTGTGTGTGTGAGTAGGGCTCTGTGTGTGTGGGTAGGGCTCTGTGTGTGTGGGTAGGGCTCTGTGTGTGTGAGTAGGGCTCTGTGTGTGTGGGTAGGGCTCTGTGTGTGTGGGTAGGGCTCTGTGTGTGTGGGTAGGGCTCTGTGTGTGTGGGTAGGGCTCTGTGTGTGTGGGTAGGGCTCTGTGTGTGTGGGTAGGGCTCTGTGTGTGTGGGTAGGGCTCTGTGTGTGTGTGGGTAGGGCTCTGTGTGTGTGTGGGTGGCTCTGTGTGTGTGTGGGTGGCTCTGTGTGTGTGTGGGTGGCTTTCTGTGTGTGTGTGGCTCTGTGCCCGCGAATAATCTCTTCTACTCTGTAATGCTCACCTATTGCCATTGTAAATGACAATACCATTTATTTATTGTTTAAAAAAAAAAGGAAACAAATGTCATGAGCAATGCCAATAGCTCTACCTTTAATAATGCCGAGACCATTGCATTGTAATTGCTTGTTATTACTTTCTTTCCGAGCGCGGTGCCCGCTTCAGGGACACCGCCCTCCATTTATGTACTTTTTTTTGTTATTACTTTGATTCCGAGCGCGGTGCCCGCTTCAGGGATCTCCTCTGGTTTTTATAGGCAGATCAGACACCGGCTCCCAGAGGAGCACATGCTGTTGTCCCGGGAGCAGAGGGGTGGGGGGGCGCGCCAATGGGCGAGTGCTGGTGGGGGCTACAAGTCTGATGTCACTCAAGGCGACTGCAGGACACACTCCTGAGCCAGAAGCAGTGTTGGACTTGGCCCTTTTGGCAGGTTCACCCCTGAACTTTTTGCCTTGAGCTCTGACATGATGGTAGTGATTTTTGGCCTCTGCGCACTTTAGCCCTGTGTAAAGTGTGTGCGCTCTCTGAGTGCGTGTGGTGAGATTGGCCTGCCCTCCCATGGGAATGCATGGGGGATATGTGTGTCCATGGTAATTCCTGATTTGAGAGGAGTGCAGAGGCGAGTTTAGTATGTGCAAACTCGTGAGAATAAATGCTGCGCAATGGTGTGCGCAGATTCAGTGTGACTAGTAAAGAAGTGCCACTTTTAGAAGTTGGCATTTCTGTGTGCTGTGTGTCTGCCTGCCTGATGTGAGTTGCATGTCTGGCTTGTGATTGATAGGTGCTGGATGATGTGGGTGGCTCCAGGAGCCAGGATGGGTCTGCCCGATGGTGAATAGGGACATCTGCATGTAGATGGGAGGGAGGAATTGCACCTGGGACCTGAATAGGACTGTGCCTTCCCTCCACAATGCTGGCTCCACCCCCTCTTGTGCGTCTGAGCACCTAGCCTGTCCTGTGAAAGGGAGAGAGGAGCTGAGCAAAACAAAGTGCTCAAAGCTCCCCTGAACCAGTTGTATCTGGTTCTCCCATTGCCTACACTGTGAGACAAAGGAACATGCTGTATAAAATTTGGGGCTGTGACCCCATGAAAATGTTCTGCTTTTGGATCATGACAGGAGGGGGCTGGCTGCTGGTGGGGCCCAGGTGGGACCGCCATGGGGGCTGCCTCTCTGCTGGAGGGCTCTCTGTGCTGGCCCCAGGGCCCTACATTGCCCCCTTGATACATCCAGGACTTCTTGGAGTTTTTGCTTTTCTTTGGCTGTGCCAAGGCTTGATACAGCCTTCCAGCGCCCTGTGAGCGCTCTGTCTTAAAGCTTTTTTCTAGGAGAGGGAGAGCCTAGGGGCTGAGCAAATCCCCCTCGTAGGGATTCCCCCTCCTTGTGAGCTTTGCGGGTGCCCACCCCCCTCATTTCTCTTTAATTAAGCAGGTGCCCACCCTGCGTCTTATCGTGTTATTTTGATTGATGCGCGGGTGCCCACCCCGCAACTTTGCCCTTCTAGCTTGAGCGGGTGGCCACCCCGCTTGCTATTTTTAGTTTAAAGAGGGAGCCTACCCCTCATTGTGCCCGGAGAAGTTGCGGCCGCGTCTCGCTGCCCAGCTGCGGCCGCCCGGAAGTCAGGCAAGTCTGCCTGTGACCTGGGCGGGGCCGGCGGCTGGGCCGGAAGAAGGCGCGAGAGTTCCGGGCCTCCCATCAGCTGAGGGAAGCCCCGGAAGAGAAGGAGGCAGCCTGGAGCCTCACTGGCTCCGTACTGAAGTCCCGAGACGGGGGACCGCGTGAAGCATGGCGAGTGAGAAGGCGGGGCTCCCGTGAGTGGAGAGAGCCCCGCAAGCGCCCCAGCCTGTTTTCTGAAGAGGGGGCATGAGGCACATTGCCAGTGCCTGCCCCTGCTGCATCCACAATGAAGACCCTTCCCCTGCCAGGAGCCTGCGAGTTGCGACGGCTCGGGGGGGGGGGTAAGAGGCCAGATATAAGGTACACAGTGCCAATTTGGTGAGCGGGCCCGCAGTTGCGGGACGCTCCGACAGCTGGGCATCTTTTGTTTTCAGAGCCCTTGTGACTCTAGCGAGGGGCATACTTATTTCAGAGCCCTGAGTGGCCCCAACACATGTGCAAGTTTATTCTTAGAGCCTAGATGGCTCCAGCCTTGTGGACATGATTATTCTCAGGGCCCGTGCGTGGCTCCAACAGGGGCAATATTGTGTTAAGAGCCCCAGCAAGGCCCAGAGGGCACAGTTGTGCCAGGGCGCTCCTTTGTTCTATCCCCAGCTGCGCCGCACCAGTTCAGGCAGCTGCAACGTTTTGCGCAGTTCTTGAGAGAGTCCCTGAGAGGGACAGAAGTAGCACAAAGGTGCCAGGCCTTTCCCTCATTTACAGCTGCGCAGCAATTAGTGCCAGCTGCACCGTTTAGGCGCACAGTTCTTTGGGGGGCATGTTTTGAGTAGGAGTGAGATGCACTCCTTTGCCCCATACTTTCCCAGCTTCCCAGCAAGTAGTGGGCAGCTGCTACGTTTAGGTTTGCGCACTGGCGCACCCTTGACTTTCGCTGCATAGGCAACAGCCCTGACTCTTTGGACATAGGGCATTTGAGCCCCCTTTTTGAGATGGCCAGTTGGCCAGGGGGACTATTCGAATTGTAGGGCGCCAGGCCCTAATGTGATGTGGTGCTAGGAAATGTAATGTATGTAGTATGTTTTATGCACCCTGTGTTATATTATACCTCTAAATGTGTTTTTTATGGTTGAGGTTGTTGTGCATATCACGGTTTATGTTAGTGAGATTATGTTTCACTGTGTGATTTATTCCCCTAATGAGAGTTCTACTTAGGAGGTTAGGGTCTAATGTGTTTAGACTTGTGAGATGATTGCATAATGTGTTTATGCTGGTGAGGTTTGCGCAGAATAGCCACTGGGTCTGGTTCGAACACAAATAAAGTACATGGATTGATGAACTGCTTGTGCTCAGCCCAGTGGCTGTGAATTGTAGGTTGTGCACTTGTGCGGGTGTCCTGCGTGCACATCCAGCGGTTTGCATGACACAGACTGTACATCTGTGAAAGGAGACATGCGCCTCGGCTATTGAGGGGATGGGTGAACCGCCGTGACACAACATCACAAGGGTGTCCGCAAAACAGGAGCTCATGTGATCCTTTTAAATCCGGTCTGGTGATCTGTACATTTTGCAATGTATATTTATTAACCCCGCAACACTTTTCAAGAGCTCCTGGTGGGGCCACATTGCAGTGGTCCCCCTCCCTTGCACTGCAGCACCCTGTACTGTACTATGCACTCTTCTTGATGATAGAGGCTGTACTTGTGTAATGGGGCACTAGCCCTGTGTGTGCAACTTACTGTGTGGCAGGAAGTAGGATGCACACACCTTCGAGGGCATCTAGTTGGTAACCCACTACCTCAGGGTGGCACGTATGTAAAGGATGTTGTTATATATCTTAAGCAAATCGCACGCCTAAGGAACATACACTTAACTGTTGAGTGTGCAGAACTGAAGAAATACAAATCTGCGCAGTTTTTGTGATATAGAATGAACGTGCACTGATGTGCCGTATTAATCAAATCAAAGAAGGCTTTATTCGATTGAATAAACAAGCAGTCATAAAAGCTCAAAGTTAAATACAATCTTCCAATTCATACAGACATAATTTCATTATTAATTACATTCATAACAGTTAAAAAGATATTACATTTACAAAACCATCATACAGTAGGTCTTTTATAAAAGTCCACAACTCTTTAAAAGCAATTAGGTACACTGTTGTTTCCATAGACTCAAAACAATTTTCAGGAAAGTTGTTAATCTATAAACAGTGTGCTCATTCTCCAAATTTTGGAGAGCCAAAAAAGCAGGACGGCATTGACGTAGCCCGCAGTGTTTCAAAATAGGAACAAGAAATGAGCTCCTAGGTGGAGAGTAAAACCTACAGAAACAAGCATTTGCAATGCAATAGGTCTTGCATTTTTAAAATTTGAGCTATTGGTGTTGCATTATTTAGCAATGCCAATAGCTCAAACTTTAATAATGCGAGACCTATTGCATTGAAAATGCTTGTGTGTAATTTATGGAAATTATGCAGTATACCCCAATCCACCCCACACCCATCCGCCACACCCAATCCAGTCCACCCTAGACCAATCCAATCCAATCCACCCCACTCCAATCCAAACCACTCGCCCAAATTCAATTCACTCCAATCGTCCCAACCCACTCCACTCGAATTTTCCCAACTCCAATCCAAAACAGTCTGCCCCACTCCAATCCAAAACAGTCTGACCCACTCCAATCAGATCCCCCAGGATTTCGTGTTTTGGAAACACAATCGACACTTCTGTAAAAATGCAGCAATTTTTCCAGAAGTGCCAGCACAATATGTTAAACAAGCATTGGCATAGCCAATAGGTCTCGCTTTTGGGTTATGCAGCACAATATCCTTGGTGAAACAACATCAACTATTGCATGGATAAACACTTATAAGGTAGTAGTAGTATAGCTTTATTTCGATACGGTACATATCATAAAAGCAGTACAAAAAGTAAAATCATTACAAAGATGCAGAATATAAGATACCGTAGGGAATCATGATAAGAACAATAATACATAAAATACACATTTAAGCTATCCTTACAAATATTTGCACTAGTATCTAAAACAGGTCATAAAAAAAGGGCATTACTGGATCAATAGCTTTCTTACAGATCTTATGCGCCATGCCCAGCCAAGAAATGTTGCCATGCAGCATGCAAAGAATGGGCGGGCATCAGAGCGTAGTATACATAGGGCTTCTAGGTGTGATCTTGTTCCCAGACTTCTGCACAAGGGCTTTAGCCATTTCAATCTAGGAGCTGCATAGACACTACACTCAAACAGAAGGTGGGCGACAGACTCAACCCTTGAGTCGCAAAACGGACAAAACGGGACCGTTTGAAAAGGAGGATTCCAGGAGGAAGTAAACAATCCTAAGGGGAGAACACCCACCCTAAATTTGAAGTAAAGTGATCTATCTCCAGAGCTGTGGATTAGGTCCAAATAAGGTTCCCTGAAGGGGAGATCTTTGACTAGTAAAAACTGGGCAACAGATTTGCAAAGATTGGGATTACGCATTCTGTTATTTTTTACCCATAACCAGTAGGCGTTCTTTAGAAACAGCTTGGGCGGTGCTGTTTTATTGGCCCAAGCATCTCCCAATCCCAGCTCATAGAGCAATCGTTTTACCTCCCTGAACCAGGGTATCTTATTACAACCTGGGAGAGACAACAGATCTTTCAGGGCGTCAGCGTAACTACACAATTCTGGGACATTCCATACCCGGGACCAAAGTAACAGGGGGCGTAATTTTGCTTGCTCACAAATTGGGCGGGTACCTGCATCCAACAAGAGAGGGATTGTAGGAGTGCTGTGGGGTAGCCTCATCAGATCTTTATGGAAATTGTTTTCCATATGGGCCAAAGTATCGACTCTCTGCGTACCCCACAGTTCGGCGCCATATAAAGCTGCGCTTACAACCCTTGCTCTGTAGATATCTAGCACTGCCCCGATTGGTTTCAGCGAGGAGGCTCGTTGTTCCTTGAGCAAGACACCCGTGACCCTTTTATGAGTCAGAAACACCTTATGATGGTGTGCCTTCCAACTCATTGAGTCACACAGACGTATTCCCAAGTAGTCAAATTCTTTGACTCTCTCCAGGGGGGTGGAGTCTAAAACAGGCGGGGCGACGGATTTCTTAGGGGGATTAAGGACAAGGAATTTGGTCTTGCTTATATTTATAGCTAAACCCCTGCTGTCACAGAAGGATTTGAAGCTAAACCCCTTATAAGGTCCCAAAGGCGAGACCTGTTGGCTATGCCAATGCTTGTTAATTATTCTCGCAGTTTCACCCATACAAGTTTAGAGTTGTTGTCGATTTGTAAATATGTATTTTATGTATACCGCTTTTATGGTCCTAGTGACCGAAAAAGAGTGTTTTACTGACAATAATAGCATCCATGTAGAGTTATATATCATGTATATTAAACAGAATTTATATAATATTTTTTTCAACACAAATTTTTTTTTGTTCAGTACATTTTTAAATACTACTTCACATAATGCAATAACTCCAAGCACTAAGAAAATTAAACAAACCACTATTAACAGCTTTGTTCAAACTTCTTTCCAAAGCAAAATGCTTCTGTTGTAGCTCTGTTTCTGCCTATTAATCGCCTGTGGATGGATTCTTATGCTGTCCTTTACCGTAGTGCAGGGCACCCCATTGTCTACTTGTGAATAGAATGTCAGAGACACAGTTTTCTTCCCTGCTGGGATGTCACACCTGTCCCATAGACATTTTAAGCACTCCACATCAGTGGTCATTATGGTTACGCGGAAACAATTAAACAGAGGATTCAGAGGAGCACGGAAAAGGTGAGAATGACAACACTCGTCTCTGACATGTGGTGGGGATAGAACTGCCCATTGTTCGTAATGCCCGGGGCATTATCTTTGTAAGCCACGGCCTTTGGAACGGCGCAAGTGAAAAGTGAGACAGCGGAAAACGGCGCAGGAAAAACAATAATGGCAATAATTACCCAAAAGCTTTCTCGATTCAGAGTAATTTGTTACAAAGATTGAAGGAGGTTTACAATTTGATGAACCATAGAGTTGCGCTGGGTGGTCAATTGTAACCTGGTCCAGTTTCAGGACCATGTTACAATTTTATACAAGCTATACATGGGCCAATAAGAAAGGATGGAATAAGGATAATGTAGGAAAGCCGGCGGGGTCAAATTAGTCGGAGAGGGTAGGTACCTGAATGGACGTGAATTCCAATACAGGGTAACGCCAATGCACCCAGGAATTCGTGTGTAGAGGCAGGGGCGGAAGCACTGCCAGACGGGGGTGCCCAGGGTCGAATCTGTGGAAGGCAAGGGACGGTGTTAGGCAAGGGAGGTGACATAATTTATAGGAATACACGTGGGTATATAAAAACGCCAATGGTGGAGCCGAAATAATGAGACAAAACCAGGAGGCCTCCAAAGCGCTCCGTGAGTCATGGAACAAGTGGAGTGTGGGGGAGGCATGCTCAATTCAGCAGAATATAGTGCATAGACTAACAAGGGAACCTATCATAATGATCGTCAGCAAGCAAGAAGTGGGAGCCGAGCACTGGTGGATAACAAGACTCACTGGTGAGATTAGACCACGTGAAGCAAGAGAACAATTTAAGGCGCCCGGTAGTTCCAAAGAAGGCTGATAGGGATCAATTATTAGCCGGCGTCATAAGAAGGACATCCGGGGACTGCAAGGGAAACAGCTGTAATGATTTAAATTAGCCCGGTGGCCGTGAGGCATTCACCGCGCAGTACAGAGAGGGGTGAGCGCAATACCAGGCTCTGAATGTTAGTGTGTGAAGTGGAGGTGGTGTGGACTGTAAGGGAGGAGACATCTGCAGTGGGAGGCCAGACTGGAGCATGGGGGTGTCTGCAAAGATGGGGAGGAGGGAGTGGCAAGCACCAGAGGTTGCGTGATAATGTGAACTGATGTGTGGGGGGGTCCTAAGGTGAGAGAGAGTTAGACTGAGAAGAGGGTGTGAGGTGGTGTGGCGAGACATGCGAGAGAGGGGGTGCCCTGAACTGAGGAGCACCGCAAAAAAAGTTACGGTGATGTAATGTAGCCAGACTGGAGCCAGTGGGTGTCTGATCTTCAAGGCGGACTGGGTTTGCATGTAGTAGTGAGGATTTTGCAGTCTCCGGAAGCAGCTGCCATGATATAAATTAGCGCAGTGGCCGTGAGGCAGGCACCGCGCTAATCTTAAACAAAATGTCGAAAGTGAAAGCAGCGCGACGGGGAGGGGCAGAGGAGGATTAAGAAAGCACTCCAGTGAGAGGAAAGACAGGTGGAAAGCTAGCGGTTGCGCGCGTGAACGCAATCGCTAGGCCAGCAAAAGCAGCTTGTGGTAGCACTTTTTGAAGCCCCTACTAAATGTCTCGCAGGACAGCGCGGGCGCTGGCTCAGGCGAGACCTAAAAAACTGGTGTTCACCCTCTCTTTACTGGCTCTGTGCTGCCACAGAGCCAGTAAAGGGAGGGTGAGCAACAGGGCAGCAGAGGTGTTAAATTCCTCTGTCCGCTGCCTTTGAAATGCGCTTAGCCTCCTCCTGAGCAGTTAGACTGCAGGCTGCCTGACATGTTTGTGTGCCCCCTGTGGACCCTTAATAGGCTTTACTGTCCCTGACCCCCTCTCCTAATTTTTTAGGTCCCGCCTACGCAGCGCGCAAGCGTTGCTTAGGCGGGGACCTTTAGCCATTGCTCAGGTCTTTTCCCTAAACGCTTACATATTTTCTATTGGTTTCTATTGCGGCTCGTGCACGTTTGGCCTTTCCCTTTGCGGGAGCGAGCAGCGGCGCCATATGTTGGCAATTATCTCACTCGCTCCCGCAAGGGAAACTCCAAACATGCTTTAACTTTCGCGCCCGCGGTGCTGCGCTTGTTTCCATGTTTGTTTACTCACACCACAGTGTCTGCACGCCATTAATGTGCTAGAATGCATACCCACAGTCATTGCTTGTCAAACACAACCTTAAAATAGACACTGTAATAAAGCGTGCACACCCTCTCTCGTCTTTCGGTAGAGAACACCTTACTGCTGATGTTCGTTCCGCAGTATTATTGTTTAACTGTGCAGGGCTCATGCACATCCTAGAATCAATGTTCGCTTGTAGAACATCTCTTCTACAATTCACATCCAAATAAAGTGTACATGCTTTACCAATCCCTCCCTTCAGGTTTGTTCCATACTAAACATTTTTGATATGTACATAAAACATGATATTGAATGATACATGTCGTATACTATCCCTGCTTGCAGAACATCTATCCAATAATATTAGCATTTTTCTGCCTCAAGACTCTGTGGTCTGCCAAACAACCCTTACTTAGTAGTCACACCTACATGAACGGCAGACTATATATGCTTTTTACTTAACGTACTCTGTATTCATTCTGTTTCGAAGCGGTCTTAGATAATACCTACTGCAGATACTGTTCATAGACTGTCGTACATTACTCGTGCCAGAGGCGCCGTGCTTGAAGGATTCCCTTTAAGTACGCTGTGCTGTGCCAGTGTTTCCACATTAGGCAGCTTGCTTCTAAGCCCACAGTCTGCTTTCTACCATAGCTACTAAGGAAAACTCTGCTAAAGCATGTGAAGTAATCAGCCCTGAGTGTGAGGGTATTGTTAGGCACCCAGCCTCTGCCGGGTGCATCCGCTTGGAAGCCTTCCCTCTGCATCTTTGGTGTACATTGGGATCAAACCACTCATAAAACCGTCCAGCTCTTCGGAACAAACGCGATTAGGATGTTTGCTCCGGGGGCTGATGCCTGTGTCTGGGGCCTTATAGGATATTTCTGAGTCTGCACTGGAGCGGTGTCTCCCACCGGCCTTTTTCATGGAGTTGTAGACCTTTGCTGTTCTAGCGTACATGTGCAATTTGCCCTCGGGGCTTGAGGGGGATTTTAAAGCGCCTTTATTTTAATAGTTGAATTGTCATGTTTTTAGAATCCCACATATTAATCAAAATAACAATACCTAGGCAACTTCGGGGTCCTGCTAGGATATCAGGTACAAAAACACATTGATAATGAGAACACAAATTTTGTGTGCAGTGGAGCAGTGTACAGGACAGATAAACTAGTATAACAATTTCATATAAATCTGATTTATTTACCAAATATCACAAAGAGTATATTTTATTATTTTAAAATAAGCAGAACATATACACAATCAATCAATAAAAGAATTGATGCATAAGGTTTCGAATCCCACATAGCCTTACCAGGAAAATATATGTATTTTGTACAGTCTATTATGCGTTAAAATATCATTGACAGATTCTATAACTCACTTTGCCAACAAGAGCCCGCAGTGTTAGTTAGCGGTTTTCCTCCTTGTTAATCTTTGGGTACCTGAGGTATTCCCTCCTGACATGGCTCGGGTGTTTACAGCTATCTAAGCATTCTATCTGTTTTCCATGGTCTGTATTTTGCAGTTTTCATTCAACGTCTGCAGTTTGCTTTCTCACAGCCCTCAAGTCACCTTACACAGTACTTTCAAGACTGAATGTCATTGATCTGAAATGTACCTATACTATTATGTGTCCTGTGTGCAGACCTTAGGGGACGCCCCAAACACTTTTAGTGTCAGCAGTCTGAGAGTGATTATCTCCCTTCATTGTTAACGCTGTAAACATGCACACATAATACGCACCTTATCTGGCGTGTTGTTCTTCCTTTGTATTTTTAAAGTCTAGAAATAGATTGGTACGACTCCTTGCGCCTCTGTAGAAACGCCGGCAACTGCATGTTGTAGCCAATGCCTACCAGACTTGTGCGAATGCTTATATAACGTCCAGCGGACCAGCGCTAGGAACGCCCCCACGTGTCCGTCTTGTCGCATTCAGTGAATGCATGCCGTTGGGGCCACCGGTGGTCCCGTCCTGCGCGCGCTGAAAAGTCACTGCAGGAAGTCTGCTCGCCAAGCACGTTTACAGTGGTGTTTAAATTCCCGTGCACACACACAGGTGCTCGGAAGTTCATCCCACCGGTGAGGTCGCCACGGCTCCTCCTCAGCTCTTTCTGGTCATTTGGGTTCTTAAATCACTGGATGCCATCTTGCCTCTCTCCTCATTCCGCCCAGCCAGAGCTATTTCACCGGCTCCATGGTTTAGTTAATAAATTCAAGTGGAACAAGCATTGGCATAGCCAATAGGTCTCGTCTTTGGGACATTATAAGTGTTTAGCCATGCAACAGTTGATGTTGTTGCACCAAGGATATTGTGCTGCATAACTAAATACTTATAAGGTTCCAAAAGCAGGACCTATTGGCTATGCCAATGCTTGTTTTACATACCCTCAATATTCTCTGCCGCCACCCCCAACTCCGCCACCCCACCCCTCCTCCATGCCTGCTGCCCTGCACGCACAGGGTGTTTGATGACAAAAAGAGCAGGTTTCATATTGTAACCTGCTCTTTTTGGCATCCAACACCCTCAGCGCTATGCTGCTGGAGACTCTGCAATGTTACAGACTCCAGCAGTGACAGAGCAAAAGACTTTGGTATTTTTGCGGTGGGAACATTTTTTGCCCAGCTCATTGTTGAAGGACTGGAGGACCTCTCCCATGAAGGGCTCTATGGGCAGGCACAGGGACTTAAATTCAGTTAAATTCTTTGAGCAATGGGGAGCCAATGCAAAGCCAACAACCCCTGCCGGGCTGATTTGGATTTGGAAATGCCCAGAAGCAAGCATGCAGCTGCATTTTATGCCCCTTGAAGTTTCTGAATGTCTGCCTTGGGGAAACCCAGGTATTAAGAGTTGCCTTAGTCCAAGCAAGAGAGAGTTAATTCCTGGACCACCACCCGCCTCTAAGTCTGGTGAGCAGCGGCAAGATCTTGCACAGCATCCGTCACAAACCAAAACAGCTGGCTGATACGTTAGTGGTCTGGGCTATCATTGTTAGTCATCGATCCACATCCCCAGACTTTTACCTCAGCGACACTCTACTCCCCCTTACTCCACTCTACGACCCTGTGCTCCTACAAATCCAGTCTGTGACACTCTAACCCCTCCCCCCCCCCCCCCCCCTAGGACACTCCACGCCACAAAATATTAGCCATGCTGAACAGCAGCCACACTGTTGTACAACATGGTAAAACCACATTGACAAAGTCAATAGCTCTTGTAAGACCTATTGGCTTTGTCAGTGCTTGTTTTTTTAGTTTTTTTTTTTTTAACTTTTGCCAGTGAGATGTTGCTTCAGGATTTCTCATGCCCATTTACTTTCATAAAATCTCGAAAGATTGACTTTCTTCACAAAACACAGCGGCCTATTTACCTTTTGATTTGTATAGATCTTCGCGTTAATGTAGATTATACTATTATGTGAGCATCGGATTTTAATCTTACTGGCACACTTTCCTCTGTTTGTGTATTTCTGTACAGCATTGCAGAATTGCACATCAAATAGTGGTTATTTTGTCTGACCATAAAATAGTTATATCCTAATACTCTGTTCAGTCTATTGTATCAATTGCACTAAAAATGCTTATGTAAAAAACTGTTTTTCTGTGGCTGAGCTCTCAGTGGAGTGAAGTAAGACTGTCCTGATTTTTGAGGATGTGATAACCCTCCTAAAATCTTAAAGAAGGTACCTTCTGAACCACAGTCACATCAATCACGTTTGTAGTGCAATATTCATCCAGAGGTACTTATTGAAATGCCTTTACAAGGTCCAAGTCTATTATTTTGTATCATAGGGGTCAGTAAATATTAGTTTACTTTGGTATATTACATTTACTACAAATCATTTAAAAATACTTATTCTTCCAAAGTATTTTTTCACATCGCAAAATCTTGTACAAGACATGCGTTTACTTCACACATATTTATCTTTTTTCGAAAATGATTCTTAGGAAATGTAAGGCACCGTATATAATATACGCGTGTGTATATGTATGCATATATATAGTTGTGTGTGTGATATATATAGTTGTGTGTGTGTATATATATATAAATATATATATATATATATATATATATATATATGTGTGTGTGTATATATATATCTCCATATCCTGCGAAACACATTCTCTTTCACGAATGATGTCTACACTCCTGTCAATTTCACCAAATTTTATTCCGTAAATGAACAAATCTACGTATTTTGGCTGGCAGACGCAGCCTTGTTCACGATGACGAACACCATTTTCACAATTCATTATATGTGTTTCTCTTTCAACACTGGAAACAAAAGAAGAAAGTCAGCGCCATCTTGTAACATACAAATGTGTTCCTTCTATAATACAATGTGGCTTATTCCTTCATGTATTTGTCTAACTTTCCTTTCATTTATTGTATCTCTTAATAAACTTTCCATAAATAATTCATTTTTCTAACTCCATGAATGTTTTTCTTAAGAAAATGATAAAGGACGCACTCCACGCTCTCTCCAGTGAGAGCATGCTGGTAACTATAGTCCAATTCTTCTTCATCAGTGGAGTCAATCCATTTACCCGCAATTTCTTTGCCCAATTTATTCATTCTTTTACTGATGGAGAAAGTAAAAGTGGCCTCAATTTAGAAAAATAAATTCCTAACCATTAAATTTATTTTGTAAAATACTTCATTTTATTTAAGTACAAAATAGAGAGATACATTGCCAGGTTGTAACAGAAAGCGATGTGCTGTAAGTTAAATGTAATAACATTTAAATGCATTGTACAAGTATGCGTTGCAAAATAAACACATTGTATATGAATCCATTGTATTGGTTTACTAAATAATGACAGCTAATTGCCTGCAGACCTTTAGTTTGCAGTCAGTTGCAGGCTTTGCATACTGTGAAAGGAGAACTTTAGCCACCCTGTTGAATGTTTATCTGAGTTGTTCATTTATCATTATATTCTAAGCCTATTTTCATTTTCTCTTAGGGTAATATCACGTTCGAAAAAAGAGAATAATCATGCATCATGGAAGTGGGCCCCCTAATAGCCAGCACCAGCAGCTCCAGAGGTCCAGATCCTTCACTGGCACCGAGGGTGAGGAGCAACTTATGCCAGCGAACTTACCCCAGTCCCCTGTTGCTTCTTTTGCACCTTCACTGAGTCCATCTGGACAGCAGTCTCCCAGTTACCAGATTCAGCAGCTTATAATGAGTCGAAATGCGAGTACAGGGCAAAACGTGAACATTACGCTGCAGAACGTTGGACAAGTGGTGTCTGGGAACCAGCAGATAACACTGACCCCTTTGCCCCTTCCTAACCCTGCATCCCCAGGTTTCCAGTTTAGTTCTCAACAAAGACGGTTTGAACACGGGTCTCCATCGTACATTCAGGTCACTTCACCATTGCCCCAGCAGGTCCAGTCTCAAAGTCCCACGCAGCCTGGACCCATGCCCATGCAGACCCTGCAGAATGTTCGGACAAGTACGCCTGGCCCAGGGCTTACTATGTGCAGCCAGAGCCCCACACGAGGATATGTGGACGGAAGTGTGCTTGTTAGACAGATCAGTCTGAGTCCTTCCAATGGTGGACATTTCGTCTTTCAGGACGCATCAGGAATGACTCAGATTACTCAGGCAACACAAGTGCAATTGCAGCCAGGGACACCTACCACTGTGCGGGAGCGGCGGCTTTCCCAGCCTCACTCACAAACTGGTGGCACAATTCATCATCTTGGGCCGCAAAGCCCCCTAACTAGTGTTGCAAGCATGCAGCCGTTGGCCAGTCCAGGCCTTATAACAACCAACAATCTGCCCCCGCAGATCAGCAGTATTATCCAGGGCCAGCTCATTCAGCAGCAGCAGGTGCTTCACAGGCAACAACTGAGCAGATCTTTGGGCTTTGAGAGGACTACAGGGGGAATGTTAACAGGGGTTGGGGGATCGGCATCTTTTGGCTTGACCTCTACGCCTACTCCAACAAGCCCCTCTCGTGCCACTGGCCCTCCCGGGCTCTCTGGTCTTTCTCTTGCTCAGAACATCAGCACAGCAGTGAAAAAACAACCCAAGAAACTGGATGAGATTCCTCCTGCAACGCAAGAGGATGCTCAGATGAGAAAGCAGTGTCTGGAGCACCATCACCGACAGATGAAGGCCATGAAGGACTCCCTCAAGGAGTATCTGATCGAGCTGTTCTTCTTGCAGCAGCTCCAAGGGAACATGATGGATTTCCTAGCCTTTAGAAGAAAGCACTGTATGCTCCTGCAGTCATACCTCAGGCAGAACGACTTGGAGCTGGAGGAAGACGAGGAGGAAGAGCAGTCCGAGGTCATCAATGACGAGGTAAGTGGTTTTTATTATTGCTTTCTCATTTGGCAAGACGGGTGGCCTGAAGTATGCGTTTTTGCTGATTTCAGTGTTGAATAGTGTGCTCTTGTAAGTAACAGTAACTTCTTTTTATACTCCAGTGTTACATTTCATCAAATTAATCTAGAAATATAGGGATCAATAAGAAATCCTTGACTGTTGCTGTACCTCCTTAATGTAATTGCTGTTCCTAAAGATGCCTGTCCGCATCTGTGGGCGGTTTTACGGCGGCAGAGGTAAACGCTTGGCTTGCTTAGATCATATTTGTTAGGAATTGCATTACAAGTTGAACGTTTTCATGTTTTAAAGCCTGACTTGAAAAAATTGTTCCCCTGACACCCTGTTCTGTCCAGCACCTACCAATTGACATTTGTTATTTGCATTAACTTTGCTGTTTTCCTCTGATGGTTTGGCCATCCCAAGCTCCCTGGACAGTCTCTGTTTCTCTCTCCCTTTATTACTTCCCTCTCCCCTTTCTCTCTTTTGTTGTTCAGCTCCCTCTCTGTCTCAAACTCCTCCTGGCTCTGTCTTTCTCTGTTCTTTCTGGTTTTCAGACTCATTAGACCACACACTCAGGCTTATATGTTATGTGCCTATTTCAACTCTGCATGCCAGAGTATGCCTGCATTTAATTTTGGGGACAAACGTTTGCCTCTTTTGAAAGACACAACAACCCTTGTAATTTGTACAGACAATTATCAGTGGTGATATGTTTATGAAAAGGTACGCTTCTTTTAACAAGGAGTACAAGTTATCAAAGATCACTGCTTTTGGGTCATGGCTTATTGGTGTTCAGAGCTTTGGATAATCGCAGGTAGCAGTACAAATATCACTACTCTTTGTAGAAGGCGTCTGAACCCATTCATAATCTAGTGGCTCCTTAGAAGAGTGGACATACTTTCACTTAAGTGTCTCCGAATAATGTTTTGGAGGAATGATGGTCGGAGGAGAAGGCCATTGAGCATGTAACCTCGTGGTGGTTATTCGATCTTTCTGTTTGCTTAGGCAGTAGTGTCCAAGCACTTTTCATGGAATCTTTTGAGCATACACTGCCACCACAGTAAAACTGTGTTTCATGGCAGGAGGATAGGAGTGCTGTAATGTATAGCAAAGTAGCTGAAACTGAAGATAAAGATTCATTTAAGTTACTTCCAATGTCCCCCAACCAACTAATGAAGATTATGAAACCACATGTATGTAGGTCAGCACCCATTCGTGTATTCCTCTTTTGCACTGCCTTTAATTATCCAAAGACCTTAACTCGTGACACCTGAAAATAAATTACTGCTTCCTGCTGATATAAAAAATACTGGCTCAGGGAAGGGAGATGGGGGAGATTCAGGAGTAAAGTGAGGTGATCATGAGAGACGTGGTAAACTGAGAAGCAGTCATAACTTCCAGGCTCAATAGTCAGGCAGCTGGTGTTTTCTTTTCATCACTTATCTAGTTTGCAGCTGCTGTAGTTATAGTTGGCTTAACTAATACAGCCAAGTTTTGGGTGGACGCAAGAGAGAAAAGTGGAAGATCAAGTTTGGCTTTTCACATGGTGCACGTGGCCAGTGTGCAATCTGTACCAGTGGACAGCTGAATGTCTGCCTCCTTCCTACTACTAAGCCCAGAGATGTCTATCAGTGTCCCTCACCTTAGGTGAAGTATTCTAGGATTGGTCTAGGAGCCCAGTTGGCCATTTCTATATGTGTAGCCACTCTACTCCCAGAACATGGTGAGGAATCCTGCCTGCATGGCCGGCACTGGTGTAAGTGTTTTGGTGTAAGTTGAAAGCCCTTTCTCCCCTGTCCGTGCAATGCCCGATTTCTTTAGCTGTGCGGCTGGTGCTTGTGCCAAAGACCTCTTCCTGCTTTCAAGTGTTGAAGCGCTGGTTGTAGCAGACTTGGCTTTGCATTTTGCCTCTGCTTTTAGCTCCATCGCTTTATGATTATGTATAACCTGTCCTTTACTTTTTTCTTTTTCAATGCACCTCAAAAGATTTGGAGATAGAGGCAATGCCTTAACGATCTGCTGCTTGCACCCCCACTGTCTTGTAACCACCAGAGTTTCCGCTCCCTCTCTTTGATCATTTTTGTACAGTGGAGTCTGTTCTCATGGCTTCTGAAACCTTGGGCTTTGTTTTTGGGAAGAGATTGCTTCACACCAGCCACTGTTTTTCTTCATCATAGGGGAGCAAAAGGCCCACTACCTAAAACTGTTGGATGCCAGTGACGGGCCCCTCCTATGGTGTGTGTTCAGAAGTGTCCCGTATTAAGATTGAAATGTGTAGTACTTTGTGACCATAGACCCAGTGATATCTGAAAGAGACACGTTAGTGATAGATTCCTTACCTTAGAATATCCCCAGGCGTCAGACTGGATCCGGAAATTATTTGCGTAGCAGTACCCTTGCGCGTCGGTAGGCGTCGTCTGCGGCTCTGCGTCCGTTGTCGGCGCCGTGATGACGTCGTCGGAGTACTTAGACGCCGCCTCCGTGTGCTGACGTCAGTTCTTCTTTTTTCTGCGCCAGCAGTGCAGATCCGGAAAAAGTGGTACCTTAGTCACTTTTTGACTAACCTTTTTTTGATCTTTTGATCATCCTTTTTCAAAGTCTTCGACTCCGAACGGTGCCGGTAGGGATGCCAGGTTTCAAGCCCTGTGAGGAGTGCGACCGACTGATGTCGGTCACCGACCCTCACCGTCGGTGTCTCCACTGCCTCGGCGTCGATCACGACGACAAGACCTGCTCCGACTGTCGGGCCCTGACTTCAAAAGCTAGGCGGGAGCGGTCCCGTAAGCGGCTCGAACTCCGGCAGCCGGCCCCGCGCCGAGAACGGTCCCGGTCCGCACAGAGGTCGAGGGACCGGTCGCTGGAGAGGAGCCATCGGAGCTCCGGGAGTCGACATCACTCCTCCGGGTCGAAGTCGTCAGGTAAGCACAAGAAGTCAAAGAGACGTCATCGCTCTTCCGACTCCCCCGACGCTTGCACGATGCCGCCGGGGGTTCTGGTGACACCGCCCACGCGGCTCCGTCAGAGTCGCAGGCGCCGCGTCCGGCCTCATACCCTCCGGTCCCTGGGCCTAACGCAACTCCCCTCCGACGGGCTCCGCGGCGCCTCCGGGCCCACCGGACCCGTCTGGGGGGCCTAGCGGGTCGGGGTCTTCGGTCCCGACGCCGCCGGCGCCTTCGGGCCCGGCGCCGCAGGGCCCCACTGGATCCGGTTCCGGATCCGGGTCGCCGCCGGTGGACTTGACGACCTCCCCGGCGCCGACCCCCCAGGTGTCACCCCCGGTGCTGCCCTCGGGCGCCGCCGTCCCCGATGCCTCCCTCGACCCGGTTCCGGCGCCGCTTCAGACGCCGTTCGGAGAGTTTACTTTCCATGAACTGGCCCCATCATTTTCTGACCCTGAGTACTAGCAGATGGGTGATGAGGAGTATTGGGAGGGGTCTGAGGACCCTCTGACACGTGAATGTCAGTCCCAGGAGGACTGGACAGGTGAACTTGGGGATGCCGGTGGTCTGGACACTTCGCCCGACACTGGCTTTGTCTCACCTCCTACCGTGGCTACGGAGGAGGGGGCAACCTATAGTGTGGTGTTGATGAGGGCAGCCAAGGCCTAGGGCCTTGAGCTCCCCGTCGCGGCCGTGAGGACTAACCTCCTCACTGAGGTCCTTAAGCCACAGTCATGCTCAGCTGAGCCTCTGCTGCCGTTTAACAATGCCTTGACCGACGTTCTTTTGGGCACTTGGTCCAAGCCCGCTACAGGTTCGCCTGTAGATAGGAATGTGGCCAGACGCCACCGCCCGGCTCCGGGTGACCCATGTTTCCTGTCCACCCACCCCACCCCCGAGAGCCTGGTCATCCAGGCCTCCAATTCCCAGAACGCATTCCCGTCAGCTCCGCCGGACAGGGAATCCAAGAAGTATGAGCAGTATGGCAAAAAGATCTGCTCCTCCCTTAGTCTGGGACTGCGGTCTTCCAACACCGCATGCCTCTTGGGCCGCTACACCCACTCTCTGTGGGATACGGTTGCGGAAGTGCTGCTAGAGTGTCCGTTGGAGGTACGGGCCAAACTCAGCCAAGCCCTTGTGGAGGGCCGGGATGCAGCCAGATATTCTATCCGGTGTGGGCTGGATACCACCGACTCACTAGGTAGAGCGATGGCAATGACAGTGGCGGTCAGACTGGTTGAGGTCCGCCAACTTTTCGGCCGATGTCCAAAACACACTGATTGACATGCCGTTTGATGGCCGTCGCCTCTTTGGCGACAAGGCAGACCATGCGCTTGAGCGCTTTAAGGACTCCAGGGCTACGGCCAAGTCCTTGGGCCTCCCGGCCCGCGCCAGCAATCGGCTGCCTTTCACTCCTTTCGTGGCCACGGAAGGGGTGTACCCACACATGCTGCCAGCCACGCTCCGCAGGGTAATACCCAACGCGGTGGCGGCCGTGGAAACCGCCGTGGAGGCGGTCGGGGACAACGGCGAGGTCAGTCCACACCTTCCCCCGCAGCATCCGCCTCAAACCCCTCCTAGTCCGTGCTTTCAGGCCCATGTGACGCCAGTGGGGGGCAGGGTTCGCCATCCCCTCCTCCACTGGCGCACTGTCACGTCGGACAGGTGGGTGCTGCAAATCATCCGAAGGGGCTACTCCCTCCCCTTCGAGGCGACCCCTCCAGCCATGCCACAGCAGTACCACTGTGTATCGGGGGATCATTTGCGGCTTCTGCAGGAGGAAGTTACGGCCCTCTTGGCCAAGGGGGCCATCGAGCGCGTTCCTGGGCCAGAAGTAGGGTGTGGTTGCTACTCCCACTACTTTCTGGTACCCAAGAAGGGCAAAGGGGGCCTACGCCCTATCTTGGACCTAAGGAACGTCAACGGCTTCCTCCGGAAGGAGAAGTTCAAAATGCTGACACTGGCTCAGGGCTTAGCTGCCCTGGACCCAGGAGACTGGATGGTAGCGTTGGACTTGCAGGACGCTTATTTCCACATCCCCGTCCTACCGGCACTACCTGTGGTTCACGGTTGGCCACGAACACTTTCAGTATACCGTGCTCCCCTTCGGCCTTACCAGCGCCCCATGGGTGTTCACAAAGGTGATGGCGGTGGTCGCAGCTCATCTGCGCAGGTTAGGGGTTTCAGTCTTCCCCTACCTCGACGATTGGCTGTTGAAGGCGGGCTCGCCCCAAACAGTCGTCAGCCACCTCCAGACAACGGCAGACCTCCTGCACCAGCTGGGGTTCTCCCTCAATGTGCCGAAGTCACACCTGTGCCCTGTGTCATCAGTTCTGCGCGTTGGAATTTCCAAGGCGGCACTCGCTCGGAGACACTTTTCGTCGCGAGTGGAGTTGCGGTCTATTGTACGCCTTTCCGCCTATACCACTTCTGCCCAGAGTGCTGAAGAAGATCAAGCGCGACCGGGCACAAGTCATCCTTGTGGCTCCGGACTGGGCGAGAAGGTACTGGCATCCAGAGCTGCTCAATATGTCAGTCGATCCCCCGGTTCGTCTGCCTCTTCAGGAGGACCTTCTGTCGCAGCAGCAGGGGACGGTCCTCCACCCGAACCTGTCCAGTCTCCACCTCCATGCTTGGAGATTGAGCGGCGACAGTTGAGGCCATTTGACTTGCCTCCTGAAGTCTGTAACGTCATTCTGGCAGCCAGGTGTCCCTCCATGAAGTCGGTATACGCCTGCAGGTGGAACAGAGTTGTGGCATGGTGCACAGCAAAGGCTGTGGATCCTCTTGCTGCCCCTCTATCTGAGGTTCTTGTCTTCCTTCTTTCTCTTGCCCAGCAGGGCTCTGCTCTGGGCACTATCAAGGGCTACCTCTCTGCCCTTTCAGCCTTTCTAAGGCTGCCTGATCAACCTTCTTTGTTCAAGTCCCCTATTGTAAATCGTTTTCTTAAAGGCATCACACACAAATTCCCTCCTGTTCCGTTTGTGATGCCTCAGTGGGACTTGAACCTTGTTCTTACTTTTCTGATGTGCGCTCCCTTTGAGCCACTGCACAACTGTCCTCCCCGCCTTCTTACTTTGAAGACTGCTTTCCTGGTTGCCATCACCTCTGCCAGGAGAGTGAGTGAGCTCCAGGCCCTTTCTTGTACTCCTCCCTTCCTTTCTGTCCATCCGGACAAGGTTGTGCTGCGTACTAAGCCATCTTTCCTGCCCAAGGTTGTCACGGCCTTCCACATCGGGCAGTCTATTACCTTGCCAACCTTCTTCCCGCCTCCGCATCCCTCTAAAGAGGAAGAGCGGCTCCACCGTCTGTACCCAAAACGTGCGCTCTCATCCTACTTGGATCGCACACGCCAGTTCCGGGTGGATGACCAACTCTTTGTTGGTTACGTGGGCGCTAAGAAGGGGAAAGCGGTGCACAAGAGGACCATCTCTCGGTGGATCATCTTGTGTATCCAGGCATGTTACTCCTTGGCTAAGAAGGAGCCCCCTGTTGGATTGCGGGCTCATTCCACCCGAGCCACGGCGACTACAACTGCCCTGGGCCGGGGAGTGCCCTTACAAGACATCTGTCAGGCAGCTACGTGGGCCTCGCTGCACACGTTTCCAAGACACTACTGCATCGACAGCCAAGTCCGGAGGGATGGCTTCTTTGGCCGTTCTGTCCTCCAGGACTTTCTGGGGTTGGTATTGCTGGGGTATCTATTCTAAGGTAAGGAATCTATCACTAACGTGTCTCTTTCAGATGCACAAGTTAGTACTTGTGGAACGATATATCTGTAAGAGACATTAGTTAGTGATAGTTTCTTTACTGACCTACCCATCCTCCCCGTTCTGCGAACCGATATCTAGGGTTAGGGTTATCCGCTTTCAGGGCCCTAGTTTCAATGGCACCAGTGTTGGTTTTTAACATGGCTCAGCGCTTCTGGCGCGGAAAAGCTCTGTCTAAGAACTGACGTCAGCATGCGGAGGCGGCGTCTAAGTACTCCGACGACGTCATCACGACGCCGACGACGGAAGCGGAGCCGCAGACGACGCCTACCGACGCGCAAGTGTACTGCTACGCAAAAAATTTCCGGATCCAGTCTGACGCCTGGGGATATTCTAAGGTAAGGAATCTATCACTAACTAATGTCTCTTACAGATATATCGTTACACAAGTAGTAACTTGTGCGTTAAAGTCTCAGTACTCTACAATAACATACAGTGGTGCTGGTTATTTATTTTGCTGGGGTGACCTCAGGAATCCCTTTAGCCATGTCGAAGTCTGTTACATTCCTTTAGTGTTACCAATGCCAACCTGTGCAGTGCATCGCATTGAAACCTAATTTTGCACATTGATCTGAAATTGTGTGTGGACTAAATTGTAATAGCGGCTCTGAGGAATTGGACTAACTGGCTGAAGGGTAAAATGTCAGCCCAATGTCTCCAATAAAGTCTTGAAGATTCAGTTTTCGATAATACTGTAGCTGTATATAAGGCAAGGAATACATACTGTGGTCCTTTCGTTGTCCATTCTGGTCTCCTCCAGCCTGAAAACCAGCAGTGACTCTTCAGAACACACGTGTTGGAGGGGCTTGTAGGGTACCCCTCTGGCTTCCTTTCAGGACCTTTTGCTGCATCTCCCCTCCAGGCCGTTGGATCCCATTAGTATAGGGTGCTTGAGGTGTTTGCAGCAGGGGCACTGTGCCTGCAGTTCACTTGTTGATTAGTTATGCCAAGACCGTTTGAATGACCGAAATATATTTGTCCCTTTTCTATTTTGTTTTCCCACTCCAAAAAACTGCGTTCGTCTCAGGTAAAAGTTGTGACAGGAAAGGATGGACAGACTGGGACGCCAGTTGCTATTGCAACCCAGCTTCCTCCCAATGTTTCTGCTGCTTTTTCAACACAGCAGCAACCGTTTCAGGTACCTTTTTTTTCTCCTAAACAAAACTGGTCGACTCATCCCAGACGTTCATTTTTTTCCATCCAAATGTTCTGCCTCTGGCTGGGCAGCATTCAGTATTTTTCTTTCCCACCACAGCCCATCACTCTCACTTGAAGAAAAGAGGTGCTAATGACCTCAGCATGAGATCATTTTTTTTTCTTTTGGTGGCAGCCAGTTACTTTAGCATTCTTTTGTCTTTGGCATTTTTTCGCAGCGCCTCGCATGCATGCTGCTCTGTGTACTGACTTCTGACATGTTTGCTTTCTGCTCATTCCTGCATCCTATGTGGTGTGTCCTACTTGTGCTGTTCCTGTGTCACTGTGGCTGTTTGTCCTGTGTGGCATGTCCAGAGACTACAGTTTCAACAGTTGTGGGTTGGTGGGGACTGCCATTTAAAGGGCTCCGACACTGGTTGTCTCAGTGGAGAGATGCTTGATGTTATTTCCTTCAACCCATGTAATCTGTCCACTGACCCTTCTTTGCTATGCATATCCGGGTGAGTTGGGTTTGTGAATGCAGAGATCACCTTGTGTGGTCCCAAAACCAAATATTGCCTTATAATTGAGAGTAGATTAAAATGGTGCATGTTTAATTGTGGTAGCTTGCTGGTCTACACAGGTGAGTGTTATGTGCATGGGCTGGTCGCAACATTGAGCAATGGTACTTTGTGTTTAGGCAGACAGAGCATTACCCTGTTTGTAGATTAACAGTGAGGACAGGTGACTTTATCCCTTGTTAGAAGACTCAGCAACACTGCTCCTGCGTGTTGCTTGCATTTGGGAAAACTGCAACAGATAAACGGGTAGCCCGGTCTCTATTCTGAATTGTGCAACGCCATCCTACAGTAGAAACAGACCCTCCTGTCAAACACATTTTCACTATTATTTACCTTGTTTTGATAGCATGATTAAAATTGTCAGTGATTCAATTACCTTTAACGTGCTGAGCCTTATGGAAATCATTTGATGCCAGGCAATGTATTTGGTCAGCTCTGGGTGCGTTGGGTCCTTAGGTGGCGCAGGTGCAGTGTCTTGGTAGCTGTTATGTTTTCATTGGAACACAATCTGGGATACTCCTGTTTCTAGATTGCTCTGTCAGTCCAGCCTCACATTGTCTTACAGCTTTTTGGCTTTGCCTTTCTCTTAACATGTTTTTGGATAAAACAGGCGAAATTTTTTTACAAATTGGCAGCATACCAATCCTATAAATATTGTAGCTAGCAACACAAATGGATTGTAGTGTATGGATGTCTGTGTAAATCAGTGGGCACTGGCGGGGTCTCTACTACCTTCAGTTGCTTATCAACCAGAGAATTCATTTAAAAATCACTGCCTTAAATTATCATGTATTTCTGAAATAAGCACTCAAGAACTCCTTGGATGTTACCAGTCTGCCACCATGTCTTCCAAACCTCTTCCTGACTGCCTTTTCAGCTGACCTGCCTTGTGCAGACTGCTACAGTTTGGAGGGTGCTGACTAGGGGTTAAATGTATTGTATGTACAACTATACTTTGCCATTTGAAAATATGTAAAAACAAATGTACTGACTGGTCTGCTAATCGTGCTGTAATTTAAATGTTTTGCTTGTACCAGAGTGTCCTAATGTAGCTCGTAAACTTCATCAAGCTGGTTTAGTGGTAGTTAGTCCTCGTTCCCTAATCGTTCCATGGGGTCATTGCTGATCCGTCAACTCGCCAGAGGAAGCCTGCTACCCATGCTTGCACCACCACCATTGGGCTAATAGGCTCCTGTTCGCAAGCCAAGTTACCTGAGGTTCCGGGCTCCTTTCGCAATTGGACTTCATTTTGAGTTCCATGTTTTACATATATATACCCTTTGGGCAACTATTGCGAGAGTAGTGCTGCGTCTGATCTGTGGATCTGTACATTGACGGATCTGTGAAGGGAATGAAGCTATTTTGTGGAATCACCTGGGAACGGTCTCCAATTAACATATCTTTTCTGACCCTTATCAAGTGTTGTCATTTCCAATAAAAAATATTGAAAAATATGTAATATAACAAGATCAGTTCAGCTAAATTTATGGCCATGAAATTGGTTGATACAGTGGGGAAAATGCAGTATTCTAGTATTCCTATGGCCTTAAACCATAGCAGGCATGCTAAGTAGGCAAGAAGTCACTCTTATGTCGCCAACAAGTCCTTTGGTAGAGTTGTTATATTTCATGTGTATTTTTTCCTATTTCTTTTAAGACTGCCGCCTGGGTTTAAACCGTAATATGATTCCTGACTTCAGTCCTGATTGTACTATCTAGCACCAGTTGAGGCTTCCTGGTGCACTTGATATATATGAACATGTTTAGGTTCACAGAGCTGCAGACTCATCTGGACAGAAAGCTGTGTTCTTGCATCTGAACGTGACTGGGTCAGGCACCATCATTGTTCTACTCCCTGCAAAGGCTCCACCTTCAGTTGTGCTTCTACCTTTTGCACTGTGAGGCATCTCAGTGCAACTCTCTGGTGTCTTGATTACCTTCCCTGAAGTATGGTGTACGCGCAGTCTCATTCAGGTGATTTGTACATTTAATGACTTTGTTTTCCATTCCCATCAGCAGCAAATTCATACAGTGAGCCCCGTGACGGGGACTGCAAATGCAATAGAAATCGAAGCTTACAAGAGGCAGGCTGCAGCCACGCAGGCAGGTGAGTTGGCTCTATCTCATCATTTCTGTGCACGCCGAATTTAATTTTTGAAGTTCAATTAAGAGGATAATATGCCTTTTTATGGACATTTTCATTCTGACGTAAAGAGTACATTTCACCCCGTGTAAGCTTTAGGGGATTAAATGGTCGACCAATATAAATTGCAGAATCATGCATTTATTTTATTTTTAGATCTCACCTACATGGTTGCCAAAGAAACCTTTTGTATTCAATATAGAGTTGGAGTGAGTTTTGAGTCCACAACCTTGCTCCAGGTTTAACGTTTGTTGTCTACCTTACCTCCATGCTTCTGAGTTGATGGCTCCCCCCGTGTTCTGATGATTATCCCGAACATGGACCATTTCATTCTCACGGGTGTTGGTTGAATCAGTGTATCCTTGGGCTGCCGACGAGAAAGGTTCAATTATTTAAATGTTGCTTTTAGCACTCCATGGGGGGAGTGCATTGACTGTCCACACACTACTACTTCCATACTCCTCCTTCACTGTTTAATATTTTTTATTTCTAATTATTTGTACACTGCTACAGGGCTGCTTGTATTTTCGGTTTTAATCCCCGTGCGTTCTCCTGCTCCCTGAATTTTGTTTTTAATTTTTGGCGAAATTATGTTTGTGAGGCCCCTTGCCAAAGCCAATAGATTTCACTAAAGGGCACATTGTTGAATAAATTAAAGTTAACAGTTGTCAGTCATTGTCTTTCTAACTGCTTTCTGCTTGTGACACTTTACCAGTGGAAAAATGTGCACTTTATGTGGATGCATTGACATGAGGGCCAAAGTCAGACCTGCTGAATTCCTGCTCAAAATCCATGAGAGATCAAATTGGGACATTCCCTAATTGCGGATTGCATGTTTGCTGTGCAGTGGTGTTCCATGTACTGTTTTGGCTGGAGCTGGCACATTATTTATGTCTGCCAAGGTTGCTGATCTTTAATCTTTAGCTGTTTCTAATCTTTTTCTGTCACAAAAGATGATGGCTTCCCTGACACCAGTGAAATTAAGAAATTATCAGACACAGAAGGCTTTGTTAATGTTTTTCAGCTTTTGCCTGTACTCTGTTGTGTCCTTTCTTGCCCTTTGTTACTTCCCTCTCTGGGCCAATAAATAAGGCAGTTCAGCCTCAAGTTAACTCAGAGAAATTGCACTTTAAGGCTAAGTGCCTAAAGCAAGAGGTCATGTTGTTCTTGGAGCCCCGCTGGCAGAGGGAGCTGGTGTCTGCTCCCTGAACAGTCCTTAAAACCCCTACAGCTCCAAGGCTCTTAACATTCTCCGTGTCTCACACCGTCTCCCAATCGGTTTGAAGTATTAAAGGCAATAGAACACGATTCTGCAGAGAGCACAGACTGCCACTGAAGAAGAAACCTTCTGAATTCGGCTTCAGGAACTGACCTATATAAAACTGTGTTTTGGGGTTGAGATAGTAGAAACTGGCAGCCCCACATGACAAGTTATTTTTCCTGTAGGGAGATGTACGGGCATTGTACCACTGTGTGGTCTGTTTAAGAACTTGGTCAATATGTTGAATGATGAAATGGAAACACGTGGGAAAGAGGTTTTTGCACAGTTGAAGAGGGAGGACATTCCAAATCAAGGGACCAATAAGAGAAAAAGAACGCCTCCCTGACCTGAGTCTTGAGAAAGGAGGAACTGGTATTAGAAAAAGACATTCAGAGCGATTTAATAAATTGCTCCATGTTATATCGGGATCTTCAGAAAGAAGGACTCCAACTAAAAGAATCCTTTGTGACAAAAAAAGCTTCTGATGAGTCTGTCTAACTTTCTGAAGTTGTATACAAGGCGCTCAGCTGTATTTGTCACCCAGATCGTTAGTGTTCGCATAGACAAACATAGTGATGGCCATAGAATTTTATATTCCGCTGTGAGAATTTCAGGACAAAATGCTTGTCCGGATCTCCATTTAAGCATTTAATAGAAGCAGGATAAAACAACCATTTTAGTCTCAGACAACATGCTAAGATGCTCATCAGTCCATAAGCCAAATCTTTCTGCCCTTTCGCACACTGGTTGGCACAAGGGAGAACTGTGGCCCAGTAGTGCTTCTCAAGAGGTTACTACTGTTCAGTCACTGAAAAACTGCTGGGAGACACCATTTGAAATTCTGTTATTCCTGAGACTGATTTATCAAGCCTTAAAATGAGCTGGGTTTCATCTGCATTGGAAATTACTTGGAAAGCCAAAGGTCCTGATTATGTTAACAAGGAAGGATACCAAGTGAGTCAAGTGGACTGGAGAGTAATGAAACCTGATTGGGGAGTTAAATAGATTGAGAGAGTGAGTCCATTGAAGATTAAACCTTCCAGTATTTTTGCAAAGAAGAGAAAGGGAGATATTTGTTGGTAGTTAGGAGAGAAGAGGTAAGCAGTACTTTTTTTTAAAGAGTTCGAACCAGTGCACATTTGAAACCTGCTTGGTATGATCTGCCTGCAGACAAAATAGGAGTCTGGACATTAGGGTGAGGTTTGATGGTGCATGGTGTGAAAGTTTATAAAAAATCTACTTCTCCAAGGGAGAAAAAAAGTTCCAAAAAACATATATAATACACATAACTGCTAAGTGCCAAATAATTATTGCCTTAAATATCCAGCTAATTCAGTTAATTAGACAGAATGCAAAAAATTATTCAAGATGATTCCAAAAATAAGAGTCCATAGTTCAATTTTGTGTCATACCAATTATGAAGGGATAATTAGTCATTTTAACCCGTTGACAGAGTGGCTTGGGCGAAATAATGAGTGGGTGGGATTCGGACGGCCCCCGGCTGTCCTTTGCACACGCCCACTGTGACGTCGGACGGCCGGGAGCCATCAGACGCATGGAAGGGGTTAAAACCCTATTGACATTCACGGGTTAACCCCACGTTGCAATATTTTGCAACATCCCAGCTCAACAACTGCAACCCAAATAATTTGTAAACTTTCCAGGATCTTCCTAAAGATGGTCGACATAATCCCATTCAAAAAGATCTCATCCGGGTCAACATAATGTACTTTGTAATTGCAATTACAATATCTAAATTTTATATTGAGCATAAAGTGACTCGTGCTTCGCTCCTAGTTCTATTACCATGCGTTCTGGATAATCTTTTTCTTCTCCCTAAAAAAGAGGGAGCAGTCTTAAGAGAAAATGGATTAAAGAGTATTTCATTTTTAGATCACAAAGACGGGGTATCCATTATTCTCAAGATATCTACCTCTGAGGCCAGCAATTCTCCGACCTGAGTCTATTCCTGTTCGACATTGAAGGATAATACTCTGAATTTGTTTATTGGGGACCTGGAACAAATATGGGAAGATCTCAATTGCTCCCAGGCTTTTAAATGAGTGGTCTACAGATAGCATTGCAGCAAAGTAATATCTATTGCCTGCTAATGTGCCTTCCCTGTCCCCAATGCAATGAATGCTCTTTACCTAATTTAGTGTCCTCGATTCTTCACTCTCGAAAATATAAATTCATAAATCGGAATTACTTACAAATTTTACCATGAACCATGAAAGATCATCAGGCCTTTGAATAATATTTTTCTGCATTAAAAAGGAGATAAGTTGAATGCTATAAAGGAACCTTGGGGCTCGAGAACTACAGGAGATAGGTTTAATGGTATACGGGACGCTTATGGCTCGAGAACGAGCTAAGAGTGTTTAAAAATCGATACCTAATTCCAAACTTACCGCGTGAGTGATCAAACTGTTTGGGAGGCCCAAAAGAGTCTTTTGAAAAAAAGACTTTCTATGGTTCCTATTTAACTTGTGAGTCAGTAGTAAGTAAGTCGGCCCATATAATGATAGTGATATTACTTTACCCAGTATTGCTCATTTTAAGGGCTCCACTGACAAGCTCCCAAAACAGATTTGTGCTGCAGGGCATTGGATATGCTTGTATAGTGGACAAAATGAACACGAAGACTTGTTGTTCTTGACCCCAAACAATATGTCTTCGGCATCAACCAATTGGAATTTCACACCCCTTTTTTGCCAAGGATGGATTGATAGTTTTGATGAGTGGAATCAGGTCAGGTGTGAATTTTGTGGTAACGTTTTAGAATGTATTTGTTGGTTGGTCTTGAAGGGGGGTTATGGGAGAGTTGTGGTGTAGCACGAAATAGTTGATTCACGGTATGTTGTATAGCTGTGATATTTCGTGAGTAGTATGAAGCAGTGTCATTGGCTATTAGTGATAGGTTGTAGATATTTGAGCATGGAGGAGAAAGCAACATTTTTATTTGAAAATGGGCTTTTTCCTTTGAGGAGAGAGCACAGTAAAGCATTTAAACTTGGGTAGTAACATAGTGATATTCGCGGGCGAACACAGTTAACCAGGTTAAAGGGGGTTTGGTGTTTGTGTAGTTATTTTAACAGCATGGAATGCTTCAGTTCCATCGATTTGTGTGTAGTAGCAGAAAGCACCGACCATGAAGAGGCAGTTTCAAGAGTGGTATGTCTAGGTTAAGCTGAATAGTACATGTTGCTTTGTAGAGTCAGCAGTGCAAATATCACTTTACAAGGGAGCAGAAAACAGTAAGGCTTATAAGTGCAGCTCAGAAAGTCTGAGCTATGTTTTGGAATATGATGGAAAGGTGGTTTGTACTACTCCAATAAGTGTTTAAAAACAGTAAGCGCATGGGGAGTTAGTCCTTCATTTACCTCTTTAGATCATTGGTGTAGGCATTTCACTCCTCTACAGATCGTATATTTTGGCAGGGGTTCAGGGCGATGCTCTTTGTTAAGATTAGCTTAGCTAGAAACACCAGGCTGGGATTCTCTGGCAAACTGGTTAAGGTAGTACTTCTGGCTGAGGGCAGGACTTCCTTCAGACACTAGGGGGTCAGTGAGCCCTACCTGAATCTGCTGTGCCCACTCCCTCGCTCTTCCTGACCACCTTCTTTGTTTGGGCTGATGGTGATAGTGAGGGTTGTGGTGCTGAAGGAACCCACTTGTGTTTCACCACTCCTTGGAATGTCCTAATGCAGAGTGAATGATTACCCTCGGCATGCTGGACTTCAGAGGCAAGCTGTGTTCGTTTTACGCAGGGCAGCTGGACTTCTTGCGGGCACTGGGGGTCAGTCCGTTCCTTCCCTGACCCGCAATTTCCCTTCTCTTGCGCTGCCTGTTGTGAGTCTCATGTGGGCCCGCAGTGATGTTGAGGTACTGAAGGGGAAGATGTGCCCAGTGAGTGATAGCCGAATGTCCTCTTGGTTAGAATATAATTGATTTTTTTTCAATTCAAGCCAGCATTGGTACCATTGAACAACTATCTTCAATTTCCGTTGTGATAGAAAAGTATGTTCGTTTTAAGGAAAGTTATTTTTTTAATTTAATTAAAAAAAGACTCTACTTTGATGATATTACTCTGATAGTATTTGGGATAAAAATGTGAATTGATGAACATTCTCCACAGCCTTACATAGAGAAATGTCCCGGCCCAACTCTAGTTAATCTTTTTGTTGTTGCATGATTTGTCTTCGGTTGTAATGGTGGTCAGAGCTGATGTCCCCCCGGTAAAGCACCAAACAGATAGTGTTCTGATAATTGCCTATGATACTATCCTTTTTGGCGGAAAACAGTGATGATCTTAAGCTTTTTTTTTTTTAGCATTTTATTATTATTGCTATGTCAAGAGGCTGACTATTCATGGTAGTCAAACAGCAGTTGTTATAGGTAATGGGTACTAAACTGTAACAAAATGTATTGTCCAATTGCCTCTTTGAAGTGGTCTTTTTGGGTCCTCCACCCTGCACTAGTTGGGCATTTGATTCAGAACTAATATGGCACGGGGTCCAGGAGTAATTATTTTATGTATTTATTGAGAATTTCCAATTTTTGCTGTCACATTTTTCTATAATGTTAAAAAATAACAACATATGATGAATATTCTGTGGCTTGTTAGCTGTGTCATTGTGCCTAGGCACTGCTGCTAATATCATTTTGTTTCTTAATTCCTCAATGGGCTTTGATCAGGGTAGATGCTTCAAGGCCAATTTCAGGGTGATTTTCAAAATCTTGAAGTCCTTGTTACATATACATATCATAGTCAATATTGCTGCCATATTTATTTCAACTATAGCAGTGTTTTAGTTAGCTGAAAAATTCTGTGATTTTTAACGGTTTCATTATCTACTTCATTACAGGCCAATTTGTTTTTGTTTTGGGTGGTTCTCTTTTTTTCCATTCCTGAGCTCATTGCAGGAGGTACAGTTTGCAAGTCTTTCTTCTTTGCTGTGGTCTGTGCTCTTAATAAAAGTAACTACTATTTTTCTGGAAAGGTTTGTAAACTGAGCCTCCCAGAGAAATCGTACTCCTCACAGAGTCCCTCATTGGGGCTGTTGTCACAGTTTGTCCCCTGTACAGAAATGGTGAATATGGTAGCGATGTTTGATCCCTGATGCCCTTGTAATTTTTGTTATTCCGCCTTTCCTGTTTTCCTACTGATCCATGAAGTCTATGACAGGGGCTAAACACTTCTGTTTGCAGGTTTCTTTAACAGTGAGTTCTGCGAGTCCAGGCTCCAGTAGCTCTGTGTTATGAAACTATTATTCTTAGATTCCGACAGGTTGCCTCTTCTGCTCAGTTGGTCCTTATTGGGGACATGAGCTTGGGCATTTACCAGCTTACCCTATAAGTAGTTTTCTTTAAGTCACTGCTATCTTATTCACTTTATTTTTCCTTTGTTATATAGCACAGTTAAGTGTTACAGCATTATATGTCAGTAGATGGATATACACAGTCTGCTTCCTAGGCTGCTGTCTGTGTACTCTGTGAGAGTTGCAGATTCTCTTCCATATGTTGGCATGCCCTGTGCCTACATTTTGCCACTAACGTCTTCTCTTTAGATCATGGAGGAATGTTTTGCTTGAGTAATTGTAAAATATTGCATCATGGATTACTTGAGTAATGTCTGGCGTGCAAAGATTTATAAATTAAAACCGTACTCATTAACTTATGTTATGTGAGAAACAAAGTAATAGTTGTCAAGTAGAACATAAATGTAAACACAAAGACCACCTTTACACAGAAGGTGTACACTGCATTTTAAAAACAATCTGTCATATAGCAATTATTTTTATTTCATTAGCTTTGTGAAATGTGTTGGGAAATATATATTTGACATGGAGTAATCCACTGTTCTATTCTGAAAAAAGTCTGATATCCTTTTAATGTTACAGATCCATCTAAAAGGCCACGGCTAGATGTGAACCGCCATGGAATGGTGTTCCAGCATCCAGGAGTGGCATCAGGAGTATCTCTGCAGCAGTTGATGCCGACAGCACAAGGTATTTGTAGAGATTATTGTGTTGCAGAAGCATTCAAATGGCTCATCATATGCCTGATGAGGCACGGAAGTGATTAGCAGACAAGCATCACACTTCTCTGTGTGGTGCTTAACATTGGAGATATTTGTTGTAGATATTGTGTTTGAAGTTGCCATGCTACCTCTCATGCCGCTGTCACAGTTTGTAAGCAGTCTGCCATGCTCTTTATCATGCAGTCTGTTATATAAAGCTGCCACAGAACTATCATGCAGTGTGTCCTGAGGCAGGTAGCAGTGTGTCATGCACGTGGTTTATCAGGTGATTGTGCATGCACCCCTAAACTGGTCATGTGTGTGAATATGAAAGTGGTCATGCAGGCATTTACAAATTATTTGGCAGTAGTGATACCAATGAAATACATTGTGGAGTCAACCCAGGAGCGACAGAAGTCCAGTCATGAGCGGCACTGATAGGTCACCAGGAAATACTATGCAGAGACAACACTGGAGCCACAGAGGTCTATTCCCTGGCTGTAGTCAGCCGACGTGCCATTCAGGAGTGCCTGTACGAATGACATGTTAGTTAAGAGAGGGAGTACGAGATGAAACCGCAGCAGGAGTTGGGGCAAAAGGGCCATGGTCTGTGACTTTAGGCCCTTTCAAAGCCCTAACAGACTGATATACGAAGGTTGCCTTTTGTATCTCTCTGCCCTTACCATTAGGTGCCATACTGGATACCCTTGGTGGGTACTCCCTTGTGACCCTGTACCAAACCTAGAACTCTACCTGTAGCATGTAGAAAGGGCAGATGGGGCAGATTGGGAGGAAAAGTAGGCTGAGAGATAATATGAGGAAGGAAGGCAGAGCAGAGCACAAAGAACGCTGCCTAAACTGCCTTCGTACCTAATGTACAGACTGGAGTCATGATATATTTGCAATGTGCTCACAGTAAGAAAGGAAAGAAAAATACCTTAACCAGTGAAGTTAGCATCAATTGCTTGAGTTCTGCAATTTGTGTGCTACACACCATAGAACATCCTAGGAAATGATATTACTTTTTTAAAGAAAAAACTCATCCTCAAAAGAAAAATTGTACACACTATGCTATGCATTGGAAAGGGCTGTGTTAAGTATACCAGAGTTCCTGCACCTGATACTTCCGCTGGCTCCCACTTGACACAATTCTAGAGTCAGTTTAGTTTAATAGTCTTTATTCAATGGCCATAAAAAAACACAATTAAAGTACATAATACATCATTTAGTTTTTCGGATTCATAGATTATTAAAAAGCTTTGCACATTAGATTAAAACAAATGTAAAGCCTCATTAAATATGACATTACCCAATTATATAAACTTAAAAAATAACATATAAAATGCTATATTTGACACCCATAGTGATTAGTGCTCATTAAAACTATTAGCATTCTCATCAGAGCTAAAATAAGTATCCTTATAAAGCATACCTCCTCCTCAGATTTAAAGTGGATAAAATGTAGTTGAGGACTTAGAAACAAACCATAGGGGGTTCTAAATATTTTTAAAAAATCAATCCCTCTTGCTGTGAAGAAAAGTGCTTATGCTTTGAAAGTGGTCTTAAAAAGCACCTTCTCAAGCTGCTGTATAAAGTGCAAAAAAGTATAAAGTGCGTTGTTTACGATGAGGAGTTGTTACTTGGGCAAATCGGAAGAAATTCAAACCAGGAGCCAGGTTATATGGAAACCAACAAAAAAATTCTATTTAACCTGAGCCTTGTAAGATAAAATCAGCGTTCTGGTTTTTCTACCCAGGTTAAATACTGCTTTGTCACATGCATTGTTGAAATAGGCAGATAGTTAAGAACTGAAGTTAAATGACTTGCCCTTGCACATCTAATTTCTTCATTTAGCATAGTAAATCTTTCCTTAACCATGGCCTTAGTAATTCTAGAGTTCTTCTTGCTGATTGCTCAAGGATTTCAGTGGTGCTATGGTGTCGATTGGGCATTTTAAACAGTTACAGGGGGTATTTTGTATATCCAATGCCAAAAGATTTTAACCTGTTACAGTTCCTGTTCTGTAATTTATGAATTTATTGAAGGGCTTTTGTTTGAAGTTTGTTTTAATAGTGGCTCTGTTAATAATGTGTTGTTTTGTACTTTGTGCATGGACCTTCTTTACAGCTGACATTTTAGATTCGGGCTCTATGGGTGTGCGGTCTAGCTCTGGACTGCTGCTCGGAGCATGTGCAAAGACCAATCTGACTTTTAAAGCAGGCCTGATATGCAACCTTGAGTTAGCATAAAATATTGCTGTTTTTGAAACTCTGGTAGAGTAATCGATTGGGCATTTTAAACTATTACTACGTTGCTGGGGAGCTTTTTTTAAATATATCTATTGCAGCAAGATTTTTACCTGGTTTAATTGATACTTTATGGTCTGTTTGGAAATATATACATTGATTGAGGTGATATAGTTAAAAGTTCTTTTTAAAAGTGATTCTCCCTTTAAAAATTTGTGATTTTTGCATGCTGACTTACTTTACAGCAGCTGTTTTGGGTTCTGGTTCTGCAGGCCAGGGATTGAACACCAGAGCTGCTACTCCTGAGCATACGTCAAGACCAGTCAGACCATAGAAGCAGGCCTGATGCAGGGCCATGCCTGAGACATGTTTGTCTAGGTCAGGGACCAGCATTCAGTTTCATCAGTTATTCCCTGCCTTTTTTAAAGTCACTGCAATTTGCAACCTTTCCCATCAATCATAGAATATTGCATGATTTAAAAAGACTAGAGACACGCTCTTCCTGTCCTCTCATCTCCAGCACGAAGTACACCGCTGAGAAGATTAATACGACATTTGTAATTTGCCTAAATGCCTGGTCATTAACAAACCGTGAAGGCGAGTTTATAAACTCATCATGTCTAATAATGTGTATATAGTACGTACTATTGAAACATGGTTAATAGATAGAAGTTTGCCAAAAATTGTGGATGTCATTCTACCTGGGTATAGGCTATTTAAACAAGATACGCTTAAAACCAAATGCAGTGGCGGTGAGGTAGCCATATTTAAACAGTCAGTTGGTACCTCTCACAGTCCTGTGCCTACAGTTACCATGTAGAGAAGTTACTTTTACATATCGCTTCGCCTTCCTAATACCTTATTGTTTTTAGTCACAGATGGGCTGCCAGACTGTACAGTAAATATTCCAGCGGTATACCTTGATCTAGTTTGTTCCTTCTGCTCGATGATAAGACTCCCAGGTTTTGGTAATCTTAACTACCTGGCAGTTGTTCCACCTGAGGGTAAAACTAAAGAATTTTCTCAATTACTAGACGTACATAGTCTCTCCAGCAGAGTCTACATTCCCACTCATAAAAAGGCCCTACCTGAGACCACATCTGCAACATCAATTATCTTATTGATAATCTACTTCTTGAATCTTGCTTTTCATCAGATCTTTGTATTGTTGAATTCGTAATAACATTTTGATAGACGAAATCTGAAACCAAAAAAAGAATGTATACTAATGTGAGATAGGAAATGAGTGGACATAAACATTCAAATGCACTTAAGTAATAATGCCCAGTGGAATCTAGTAGCATTGATAATAATTACACAGCTTATCTGAAATGAGTTTCACAAACTGGGAATATTGTTGCCTCGATTGTTACTTACCAGATGCTGCTTTGTTTACCCCAGATGTGAAACAAACAAATCAAACTACTTCAAGTGGAACATTAATGGAGACAAGCATGTGACGACACTCTAATATTATTATGGAAATCAGCGATGGCATAATTTAAGTAAAAATAAAAGAATTAACCAAGCAGGTCGACTACTCTACCAAAATCTCAACATTGGTGAATTCCCAGAAAAAACGCTTTCCAAATAATCAAGAATCTTGCACAATTACCAGAACCACTCAGGAAATAATTCTTTCTAAATTTTTGTGGCTTACATTAAATGACTTCTTTATAAACAAAATCCATTCATTAATAATAAAAATGAATCATGGCAATTGTCCAAATGCAAATACGGTACCTAGATCTACATCTACCACCCTTTCGGCCCACTCCCCCTTATCCGTGGAAGAGTTTGAAACAACTTAGGTTAAACTAAAATCAATATATCCTTCTGATCCGTGCCCTGTGAAGTTGCTTTCCATATTTCAGGCAACTCCATACAATATCTTTAAAAAATAAAAATTCTACCTAATGCATCACCAAACAGGAGAAATGTCAAAAATATTTAAAATTCACACTAGTTACATACGCTCTAAAGAAAACAAAAAATGGATTGGACCCCAAAATAATAAAAAAATGTTTGCCCGATCTTGTTTCTACCTCAGGCCATGCTACTGGAAAAGCATATTGTGAGAAAATGGGGTTCTGTTGCAGCCCCCCCCACACATTTTTGCCTGGCTTTTGATGCACCTTTGACTGTAGAGTACTGGGTCCCTACTGTCCAAGTTCCCAGTAGCAGTGTTCTTTCCCTAAAAACATGTCCACAATTATTCTGCCCCCTGTCCATAGTCCCTAGTAAGTGGTACCCTGGGTACCTAGGGCCTGGAGCCTGAAGAGTGTTCCCTGGGACCTGCTCACTAAGAGCATCCTACTGCCCCTGCGAGGATCAAAAGTGACCACGTCAACATGGCACACGGCCTGTGTGCCATGCCAGCTAGCACTGCCTAAGATATAGGTAAGTCACTCGAGGGCTCGAAAAATCCACTCACCCGCTTGCATTTGCGAGCCAGATTTGATTAGGGCGAGCTATTTTTAGGTCCTGCTCGCCCTTACTGGCGAGTAGGAAGACAGACTGGCTTTTGACCTCTCTAAAAGCAGAGCAAATGTGACAAGATAGCAAGATTTAAAAACATCTTTATTGCTCACAAAGTGAATGAGCAGTAAAAATGCCTTTAAATATTGTTGACTTGTAACATTTGCTCACAGAGGTCAAGTGCATTACAGTTAGGTCCAGTAGATTTTGGAAGTTCCTAGACCTTCAGGCCTAGTAACAATTTTTTACTTTTCGAGCCCTCACCCCTCTAGCAGGCCTAACCAACCCTAAGGCCGAGTGCACTATATCCCGGGTGTGTGCCTATCTGCATAGGCAGGTATGCCCCTACAGTATTGGGGTCTATTCCTAAATATTGCAAGTGCCAGGGAAGCCATAGAGGAGTACATCGGTTGGGAACTTGACCACTCGAGTTCCACAGCACAATGATGGCTTCACTGAATCCAGAAGTGTTTGAACTAAACAGCTCCTTGTAATAAACCCACACTGATGCCAGTGTGAGATTTATTAAAACATGTACTCATAGGGCACCTCGGAGGTGCCCCCTGAAAATCTACCGACCCTGGTGTGGGCACTGACTGGCTTTAGGCAGCCTGCCACACATAGACATGTTTCTGGACCTCTGGGTGGAGAGCCTTTGCTCTCTGGGACCAGAAACAATGCACATCCTGGGCAGAGGTGTCAAACCTCATCCCCAGGATAGGCTAGTGCTTGGAGGGGAAGCTTCAAAGGCCTGCTGCCTTTGTAATGCGACTCCCAGCCTCTGCTGCCCCCGGTTTAAACCCCCCCGTTGGGTGGGAAAACTTACATAGGCTGGGAGGTGTGCCCTCCTTTGCCAACTCCACCGCTTTGGTGGAGGAGGCGCGAAGTTAAGCACACTTTTCAAGAAGACTGAAGACGGTGACTGCCTTGGACCCAGCCCTACCAGCCTGTCTAGCTTCTGCGAATCTGTGACCAGTCTTGCAGCCAGAGACCTCCGAAACTGCTGGGAAGACTGCTGCCTTCTACCAAGACTCCAATCTCCTGTGGATGTGGACCTGTCCAAGAAGAAACAGGCTCCAAGGACCCCGGATCTGCAACGGACACCCACAGCCCGAGCCTGAGTGGCTCACATGTGCAGCGAAGTCTCCCCAGCGATCCTAACCCTGTGTCCAGCATTGGCTGACCTCTCCTGATCTCCACGGTAGCGCCTGCAGTGTGAATCCAAAGGCTCCCCCGACCTTGACCGGCTCCAATAAGAAGACTCTGACGTCGAAAGACACACCTGCACCCAAAGCCCCATGGCCTTGGTGAGCTGAATCGCCAGTGCCCCTTTGACCCCCTACATCTCTACTTACCTTGGCTGTTGTTGATCTCCCTCCTGCAATCTCCGGTGCCATGCCTGCAGCCTGCTTGCCAAAAGAAGAATTTCCACAGAAAAGAATTGGGTGCCGGACGCTGATTTTGCACCCTGCACCCGGCCACCCATATGCGGCTGATGATGTATGTTTGGTGCTGCTTTGTGCCCCCCACCCCTCCTATGCTGGTGCTAACCCCCAAAGCTTGGCCCCCAACCGATTTACCTACCTGCAAGCAATGTGGCTCCAGGCACCCCTAGTCTCCATTGAAAAGCATTGGGACGAAATCCGATTTTGAGCTCTGCACCCGGCTGCCCCCATGCCGCTGGTGGTGCAGTTTTGGTACTCACTTGACCCCTGGCCCTTGCTGACTTTTGGTTCTGAAGACTGGGATTGTAAGTGCATTACTTACCTGTTTAACCGTGATATTGTTTCCCCCCTAGTATAACATTGGACTGTGCTGAAAAGTTTCTAAGTGTCGATTTTTCAAAGTGAAAAGTATTTTTTATTAAAAACGTACTTGCCTTATTACAGAGCCAGCTTCCTACACATATAAATTAATTGAGCATGCATCCACAAGAGAAAACAGCTATCTTACAATAAGAGGCTAATAACATTGGGGAGAGGATGTGGCTTACGGCTACGCTGCCGACTTTGCAGCTGGGAAACCAATTTTAGAGCACCTGGGTCGACTCCACAACCTGTGATTCTGGGCAGATCACTTAATCTCCCTGTGCCTGCCAAAAAAAAAAAATGAATGTGTCCTTGTGTATCGTAACTGGTGCCCATGTAAAGCTCTCCAATACCTTTGGATCGAGTTCACGCTATATAAATCTGCTAAAAAATAATTAAAAAAATAATAAAGATGGCACTGACAATTTTTATACATTTTTCCCCAGCCCTCACCTCTGTAATGTCCTGTTCTAGTCTGCATTAGTATATTGTCTGAGTATTTTGCCTTACCTGGCCTTGCATAGATGCTTTTTATCAATTTACTTCACTTTCTGGGTGTGCATTCGTTCTCTCATAAAAACACACCAAACATTGAAAGGAGAATTATAACCCCTGTGCAAGACTCCTTGGCATATTAGGACTGTAGGAAGATGCGACTTCCACACTGGTGTCTTAAATTGATTGACCTTACCTAATAGATACATACATTTTCTTGGCTTGCTTTGAGGGTGGCATTAGTCCACGCTTTTCTTCGTCTTGGAGTTATCCATGCATAATTTTGATGTTTGAGCTCCTTCCCTATATACCGCTTTGTCACTGGAGATTTTTTTTATTGGTAGCAACTGGTTGCCCAGGAGGATTTCTGTTGTTTCTTCTTTTTACCTTTTCAAGTAGCACCTTTTGGGTTTTGTCAGCAAGTGTGTGAAAGAAAATAAATGTCCGATACCAGGAACACTGTGACCCGGGAGCTTCTGGATGCCGGCGCGCACTTCGCGTCTACCGCTTTCGACTACGTCTTCCATTTTACTATTTGGGGACTTCCTACTCTTAACTCTTAATGAAAAGGACATGACTCAAGACAATTGACAGTGGGTTTACTTTTATACTCGGGCATCCCTACGGTCACCAAGAAATTCTTCGCATCATTCCTGTCCGATACAACCTAATCGGAGGTGACTTTCGCTACAGTTTTGTCTTCATTTACTTTGGTCAAGGGCCCCACCGGGTCGGAAGTATCACCGGTTGAGTGACCTCCCTGACGTATACAGTAGCGCTCAAGCCCTGAAGATTCGCAAGAGCGATGAAACACGTGTCGGCTGGCTGCTGTTTCTCTGTCATGATAATAAAGAACTGAGGATTTCAGTCTACACAGGACTCCTTTGTCTCTCTGCCACCTTACCCTTTGTGATTTTGTACCTATCCAATGATATGACTATTATATGTACTTTCTATGTGTGTGCATAGGGTATCTGTTCAAATAGTTTGGATCTCGCCAGTGTTCTGGTTAGACCTTTGAGTGGTTTCATTGGTTTTCCATTCACCCAGTTGCACCATTTCTCTATGATTGCTATTTTGCACACCCATGCGCGTTTGATTTCTAGCAGTGCGCCCAATTTCTACTGACATAAAAACCTTTCCCTGCTTCTAGCAGAAAATAAATGTGTTTGAACAATAATCACTCCCTATTTCAGAGCAGAGCAGAATCATTGATGGTGCTGTTACTGGGGTTAAAAGAAGGGGAACTACATTTAGTGCTATTGTATTTGATCAAGATGTATGTCCTATCACAGGCATATGATCCGTTCACTGACTACACCAGGATGATATAGGAGCAGTGGTGATGTGCACTCTGTATGGTAATTGTGGATCTTTTCAGGGACTCCTTGTGTTCAGAAGATCAATGGTGTCACAGTACTGTTTAAAATGGAGGCTGATGCACACGCCTTCAAAAGGCTGATTCAAACACCTTCTAAAGGCTGATTTGATCAGTAGTTTGTTAATAACACCTTTTCAGTTTATTTCACTCCGTGGCCCACGCCGCTGTATCATGACATGGAAAGGTGACTTGATCACATGTTTAGGAAACAGCATTCATCTTGCTTGCTGCCAAGACACATTTCATAGATGACATTTTCACCCAAGTGTGTGGCTTTCTGAAGGCAGTATTACATGTCGGAAGATTGCTGGCATCCCCAACATGCACTGCAGCTTGCTGCTATTTCTGACTTGGGCCTGATCAGTTGCTCATTGTCACCTCTGTCTGTGGAATCTTTGCTGTGACCTCTGATACCACACATCAATTTTTTCTTCTTCTAAAAATACTACATTGCGCAGTCCTCAGACATTTGGGCTTCGGCCCCAAGTTCAGAGCCTGGGTAGGGCTGTTGTATACGCGCCCAATCGCGCACGTGGTGGCGAACGGTCACATCTCAAGAGATTTCCAGCTGGGGAGGGGCACGCGCCAGGGGTGTCCCCTGTCTCCATTGCTATTTGCACTGGCTCTTGAACCGCTGGCGGCCTGGTTCCGGTGGGACCCCATGATTCGGGGCCTTCATTGGACGGAAACCTGGGAGGACCGTATCTCCCTTTATGCAGACGATGTGCTGCTGTTTATGACTTCGCCAAGACGCTCCATATTGTCACTGCTAAACATCTGTGAAATTTTTGGCCGGGCGTCCGGATATACTATCAACTGGTCTACGTCCGAATTGTTCATTCTGAAGGGCCCAGCCCCATTGTTACCGGAGGACTGTCCGCTTGGGGTCAAGGACAAATTCCTTCAAATACCTGGGCATCTGGGTGACACCTGAGCCAGAAACCTTCTTCTCCAAGAACTTAGCCCCTATAATTGACAGATTTAGGCGAGACGTGCTTCATTGGCGAGATCTGCCCTTAACCCTCTTGGGCAAAGCAGCCCTATTTAAAATGATCACCGTCCCCCGATTCCTCCATGTGCTAGAGAATGCCCCGTTTCAGGTCCCCACTAAATACTTTAAGAATATGGATGCAATGGTCTCAGGCCTTCTGTGGGCTAACAAACCTGCGCATATATCTAAGGTTAAACTGATCCTTAGCTGGTATGACGGCGGGATAGCCCTCTCGGATGTGCAGCTTTACTATTGGGCAGCTCATTTGAAAATCATCAATCAGTGGCTGCATACTCCCCACACGGAGCCGGCCTTTCAGGCGGATAGGTACGAGTTAGGTGAAGCGGGGGTCCTGGCTGCAATCTATGATAAAAAACGCTCCTGCTCGCTTATTGGACCAACGGCACATACTGCCAGTATATGGTATGCGGTGCAGACCCGGCTGAAATGCTCTGATCTTATTACCCAAATGACCCCCCTGTGGTCGGCGCATCGCCTAGGCACACTCCGCAACAGCAGAGGATTCGGGGCATGGGATCTCATTGGGATATCCTCAGTGCGGGACTTATGGAAGAAAGGTGGAGTCATACCCTTTGCGCCGCTGCAGGCCCAATACGATATGGCACCAGCTAAGAGATTTCGGTACATGCAGATCAAGCATGCCCTGGAGTCGGTGATCCCCCAGGGAAAGGAACTACCTGAGGCCACCCCCCCGGAGGACAGGTCAAGTCAAGTCAAGTCAAAAGATTTGTATAGCGCGCTACATACCCGGAGGGTCTCAAGGCGCTTGAAGAAGGGTGGGGAGTTACTTGTCGAATATCCATGTTTTGAGTTGCTTTCTGAATGTTGGGTGGTTCTGAGTAAGGCGAAGGTGAGTGGGAAGTGAGTTCCAAGTTTTAGCTGCTAGGTAGGAAAAGGATCTACCTCCCATGGTGGTTTTGTTGATGCGAGGTACAGTGGCAAGGGCTTGGTTGGAGGATCGTAGCTGGCGGGAGGGGGTGTAGAAGGATAGTCGTGTGTTGAGGCATTCGGGTCCGATTTTGTAGAGTGCTTTGTGTGCGTGGGTTAGGAGCCGGAAAGTGATTCTCTTATTGACGGGGAGCCAGTGGAGGTTTTTCAGGTGATCAGAGATGTGTTCATTACGCGGGATGTCTAATATGAGCCTGGCTGAGGCGTTCTGGATGCGTTGTAGTTTTTTCTGGAGTTTTGCGGTGGTGCCGGCGTAGAGGGTGTTTCCGTAGTCCAGTCGGCTCGTGACCAGGGCGTGGGTGACTGTTTTTCTAGTTTCGGTAGGGATCTAGCGAAATGTTTTTTTGAGCATGCGAAGAATGTTGAAGCAAGATGAGGAGACGGCGTTGACTTGTCTGTTCATCGAGAGTGAGGAATCCAGGATGACGCCCAGGTTCCGTGCGTGGTCCGTCGGGATGGGTGCTTTTCCAAGGGCCTCTGGCCACCAGGAGTCGTCCCAGGCAGAGGGGGAGGTACCTAAGATGAGGACTTCTGTTTTGTCCGAGTTCAGTTTCAGACGGCTGTGCTTCATCCATTCGGCTACTTCTTTCATTCCTTCGTGTAGGTTGGTTTTGGCTGTGTTAGGGTCTCTGGTGAGTGATAGGATCAGTTGAGTGTCGTCGGCGTAGGAGATGATGTTGAGGTGATGTTGACGTGCGATGGTCGCGAGGGGGCTCATGTAAACGTTGAAGAGGGTGGGACTGAGAGAGGACCCTTGAGGTACGCCGCAGATGACTTCAGTAGCCTCTGACTTGAATGGTGGAAGGCGGACTCTCTGGGTTCTTCCGGTGAGGAACGAGGTGATCCATTCCAGTGCTTTTCCTTGGATTCCGACGTTTCGGAGGCGCTGTAAAAGGGTGCTATGACAGACTGTGTCGAAGGCTGCGGAGAGGTCGAGGAGGATGAGGGCGACTGTGTCTCCATTGTCCAGTAGAGTCCGAATGTCGTCTGTTGCAGCGATGAGGGCGGTTTCGGTGCTGTGCTTGGCTCGGAAGCCGGATTGTGAGGAGTCGAGGGATTTGTTGGTTTCGAGGAATGCGGCGAGTTGGTTGTTGACAGCTTTCTCGATGACTTTGGCCGGGAATGGAAGGAGTGAGATAGGGCGATAGTTTTTGAGTTCGGTGGGGTCAGCTGTGGGTTTCTTCAGGAGGGCGCTGAGTTCGGCATGTTTCCAACTTTCCGGGAAGGTTGCGGAGTTGAGGGAGCAGTTGATGACGTCTCGGAGGTGCGGTGCAATAATGGAGTCTGCTTTGTTAAAGATGTAATGAGGGCAAGGGTCTGTGGGGGATCCTGAGTGGATAGAGTTCATCAGACGGATGGTGTCCTCAGTAGAGATTGGCTTCCAGTCATTGAGGATGTTCAGGGGGGGAGGGGGTCCTGCAGGGGAATGGGTGTGTTGATCTCCGGGTTGGTTGTCGAAGCTGTTGTGGATGTCTGCAATTTTGTTGTAGAAGAATGAGGCTAGGGAGTCGCAGAGGGCTTGAGAGGGGGTGATGTCGTTGGAGTTGGCTGATGGGTTGGTAAATTCCTTGACGATGTTGAATAATTCCTTGCTGTTGTGGGTGTTGTTATCTAGACGGTCCTTGAAGGCTGCTTTCTTGGCATTTCGGATTAGTTGGTGGTGTATGCGGGTGGCGTTTTTGAAGGCGTCCTTGGTGCTGGTGGTTGGGTCTTTTTTCCAGGCCTTCTCGAGGGAGCGACAGAATTTCTTGGATTTCTTGAGGTCATCGTTGAACCAGGAGGTCTTCTTGCTGCCTAGTTTGATTTGTCGTTTTTTCAGTGGTGCTAGGGTGTCGGCGCTGTTGGATAGCCATTGGGTGAGGTTGGTGGCTGCTTGGTCGGAGTTGGAGGATTGGGCGGGGGGCTTTTGAAGAAGCGATGATGAGATCTGGTCGATGGTGATTTTGTTCCAGTTTCTTTGTAATGTGGGTCGGGGGTGGTTGTTGGATGTAGGCTTGTTGTAGGTGAAGTGAACGCAGCTGTGGTCAGTCCAAAGGAGAGCTGTGGTGTGGCTGAAGGAAACATGCTTGCTGGAGGTGAAGATGGGGTCGAGTGTGTGACCTGCGATGTGGGTGGGGGTAGTGACAAGTTGTTTAAGTCCGAGGTTTGCGAGGTTGTCCAAAAGGGTGGTGGTGTTGCGGTCGTTGTTCTTTTCAAGGTGAAAGTTGAGGTCTCCCAAAAGGATGTAGTCCTCGGAGGGGAGCGCGTGTGGAGTGATGAAGTCCGTGATGTCTTCACTAAATTGTGCGCGGGGTCCTGGTGGCCTGTAAAGGAGGGTGCCTCTGAGTGTGGTCTTGGGGTCGATGTGGATCTGGAAGTGAAGGTGTTCAGAGTTGGCGAGATTGACGTCTGAGCTGGTTGAGATGCGGATGGATTTCTTATGGACGATAGCGATGCCTCCTCCTGTGTGGCCGGTGCGGTCCTTGCGAGTGATCTTATAGCCTTCCGGGATGGCAATGGTGATGTCTGGGGCTGAAGAGGTATTCATCCATGTTTCTGTTAGGAAGGCGACGTCCGGAGAGATGGTGTCGAGTAGATTCCAGAGGTCAATGGCGTGTCTGTGGACCGAGCGGGTGTTGAGCAGGATGCATTGTAGGTGGTTGGGATCGGATATCTGTTGTGTGTTCGTGGATGAGGAGTTGTTCTTGGTGCCGTCGAACTTGCAGGAGTAGCAGGAAAAGGGTCCGTGGGTGTGTCCAGGGGCGGCTTGGACGCAGTTGGGGGAGCGGCCGGGGTTAAGGGCTAGGAGGGTGGTGGCATCGTAAGTAATGCGGGAGGGGTGGGCATTACGAGGACCAGGGGCTCTGGCGCTAGGCGCGGTCCAGGCGCGGACGGGCGTAGACGGGCTTACCTTTGGCGCGCCTTCGGCGCGGCCGTAGCGCGTGGACGCTGCGCGTGGGGGCATTGGCCATAAATGGATGGTGGAGGGGGGCGGAGGGTGGGAGGGGCAGCAGCTGGGAGGCGGTAGCAGGGAGGAGGGGCGGGCCAGGGAGCGAGTAAACAAGATGGAGGGTCAAAGGGAGACTAAGGCAGGGGCAGCAGATGCACCACGGCACCGGGGGCACAAATCAGTTTCCAGCGTTAAGTAAAATTAATTAAATAAATCCCAGCGCAACTGTAAATAAATAATTAAATCCCAGCGCGACTCGAAATAAATAATTAAATCTCAGCGCGAGTCGAAATAAATAATTAATGCACAGCGCGAGTCAAGTTAAATAGATATACAACAGCGCGAGGTGATTTAAATAAATTGAATCAGTTCCAAATCTGCAGTCTCGGTCTCACCAGCAAGCCAGAGCGTGAGCAGGAGCTGGGATCAGGGAGCGTGGGGGAGCGACCGTGCTGGATCAGGTCCAGGTAGTCACAGCGCGTCAGAGGAGGTAGGGAGCCCTCTATTCGTGGGTGGGAGGGGCAGCAGCTGGGAGGCGGTAGCAGGGAGGAGGGGCGGGCCAGGGAGCGAGTAAACAAGATGGAGGGTCAAAGGGAGACTAAGGCAGGGGCAGCAGATGCACCACGGCACCGGGGGCACAAATCAGTTTCCAGCGTTAAGTAAAATTAATTAAATAAATCCCAGCGCAACTGTAAATAAATAATTAAATCCCAGCGCGACTCGAAATAAATAATTAAATCTCAGCGCGAGTCGAAATAAATAATTAATGCACAGCGCGAGTCAAGTTAAATAGATATACAACAGCGCGAGGTGATTTAAATAAATTGAATCAGTTCCAAATCTGCAGTCTCGGTCTCACCAGCAAGCCAGAGCGTGAGCAGGAGCTGGGATCAGGGAGCGTGGGGGGAGCGACCGTGCTGGATCAGGTCCAGGCTGCTCACAGAACACATGCTTAAGAAAGCGACATTGTTTACCTACCGTAAACTGGTTAACAATACTCCAGACCCCACACTCAAATTGAAACTCAAATGGTCGACTGACGTTGGGGACTTCGATGAGGCGGACTGGCAGACTACACTGTCCTCCCCACGAGAAGCTGTCATACCCTCCAGACTCAGACTAGTGCAACTAAAGCTGCTGCATCGTATATACTACACGAGAGATACACTGTACACAATAGGGCGAGCGACGCACCACTTCTGTCTGCGGGGATGCGGTGAGGTGGGAACGTTTTATCACACCATATGGCAATGCCCCAAGATTGCAGGGTACTGGATTAGAATTATGAGAACTATCTCACAGGTAGTTGAGGTGACACTCCCCCCAGAGCCCAGATGTTGTCTTTTGAACCTATGGGAACCAAATGACCTTTCACACCCCACCCAGGACTGGGCGACGCTGAGTATGATGTACGCCAAATGCAATATAGCAAGATGCTTGGGCGCAGAGGGAATGCCAATATTGAGGGATTGGTGTACAGACCTAGACGCAGCAATGATGGCGGAAAGGATGGTATATTTACACAGGGGATGCCCCAGGAAATGGGAGAGGATATGGGGGGCATGGAACAAATTTAGAGGTAACTTGTGCGAGCCACCTACAATAGAAGCGGACAGTGGTTTGGAGGATTAAGGGATGGGAGGGAAGGTGATGAATACTGTACTACTTGTATTGTACATCAGACTGCTGGTTGTGCACTGTGTTATAATGTCAATTTGGTATATTAATCAATTTTTACATCCATGATCTGTATCACGCGATTGCCGAATGTCCTGTGTTGTTATCAATAAAAACTTTAATAAAAAAAAAGAAAAAAAATACTACATTGAAGGTAACCTTTATACTCCTCAGCCCGTGGGTAGGACCTTGGAACATCAGGGGGTTATTCGCCCTGACACCTCATCATGCCACGATTCTGTTAAAAAAACACCTTCTAAATTTTTACTCTGTACTATTAATTCCCCAGCAGCATTTCAATCAATCTGTCCAGTTTGTGAGTACTCAAATTTTGTATATTTTATTAGTGGCTGCAGTTAAATTAGAGTACTTCGAAGCAATAGAAAAATAGCTCTACTGCATAAGAAAAGAGGGTTAGTTACCCTCATTGATAACTTTGCCCACAATATATTAAAAAACGGATCTATTTTATGAGACTGTTTGTTCTAGTACACAGTTTCTGATCCTGTCTTACATGGCAGTCAGTTCTCAGGCATTCACCCACCTGGTGTGACCTACAGAGTACTAGTGGCTGAGTATAGTCTTGTTATAATAGCAGTAAATTGCCAACTAAAACTGTGTCCTCAACAAACACTTGTTCATTGGAGAAGAAGTCCTAAAGCATATGGATTACAGAAATTCACAGATTGACTGGTTGAAAATGGCTGATCATGAAACAGCCAAATCCATCCTCCAACCAAAATTAGCCGTTCATATACACCTTACCTGAGTTTGTCATTTCTGGATAATACAATCCTCCAACCAAAATCAGCAGCTCATATACACCTACCTGAGTTTGTAATTTTTGGATAATACAGTCCAACCAAAATCAGCAGCTCCTATACATCTGCCTGAGTTTTGGATATCTAGATAATACAATCCCCTAACTGAAATCAGCAGCTCCTATACATCTTGCTGGGTTTGTAATTTCTAGATAATACAATTTTACCAAAATCAGCAGCTCATATACACATACCTGGGTTTGTAATTTCTAGATAATGCAATGCAATCCAACCAAAATCAGCAGCTCATATACACCTACCTGAGTTTTTATTTTCTAGATAATACAATACAACCAAAATCAGCAGCTCATATACACCTACCTGAGTTTGTAATTTTTGGATAATACAGTCCAACCAAAATCAGCAGCTCCTATACATCTGCCTGAGTTTTGGATATCTAGATAATACAATCCCCTAACTGAAATCAGCAGCTCCTATACATCTTGCTGAGTTTGTAATTTCTAGATAATACAATTTTACCAAAATCAGCAGCTCATATACACATACCTGACTTTGTCATTTCTAGATAATACAATACAATCCAACCAAAATCAGCAGCTCATATACACCTACCTGAGTTTGTAATTTCTAGATAATACAATACAATCCAACCAAAATCAGCTGCTCACATACACCTACCTGAGTTTGTAATAAATGTGTGCGTATAGTCACCTACGCGGATGACACGCAGCTTGTGGTCTCGTTAGACCACGCAGATGGATCATCCGACACCTTAGGCCCCTGTCTAGAGGCTGTTGCCAGATGGATGCAAGCCTCCTGTTTGAAGCTTAACGGGGAGAAGACAGACATCATTCTACTCGGAAATCCCTCCCCGTCTGCTCTTGCACCCGTCTGCCACCATGTCTTGGCGCTCCTCCTGCCCCCAAGTCCCAGATAAAGAGCCTCGGGATCTGGCTTGACACCGCCCTTGATTTCTCGGTCCAGGCTACTAAGACTGCCGCCACTTGCTTTGGACTAATGAGGATGCTCCGGCGGGTGCTCCCTTTGCTCCCTTTCCAGGCGAGGAGGACCATGGTCCAGGCCCTGATTCTCTCTCGCCTGGATTATGGGAATGCTCTCTACCTAGGAGCACCGGCTTCGGTACTGCAGAGGCTTCAGGTCACACAAAACAGTGCGGCCCGCCTACTGTTCAATCTCTCCCGTCGGCAGTCGGCGAGGAAGGCTCTGAAAGACCTCCACTGGCTCCCAATGGCTGCCAGAGTGCAGTTTAAAGCTTTGTGCATTATGCACAAATCCTTTCACCGTGTAGGCCCAGCGATTCTGCACCCTTTGGTCACGCCTTATGTCCCAGCACGCCCCCTTCGGTCTGGTACCTTGCAGCTGGCCACCTCCTCTAAAATTAACAAAGCCCGTTGGGGTGGCCGCTCTTTTTCCCATTCGGCGACCAGACTTTGGAATGCCCTCCCCTTTGCCATCCGAGGAAATAGCAACCTCCTCTCATTCAGAAAGGCCTTGAAAACGCATTTGTTTGCTAAATCCTGCTGATCTGCCCCGAGCCTGCGCTAAACCATTTTATCTTCAAGCGCTGCGAGGCCCTAGGGCAGTTATGCGCTATACAAATGCAATTTTTCATTTCATTTCATTTCATTTCATTTCTATATAATACAATCCCGTCACTGAAATCAGCAGCTCTTATACAGCTGCCTGAGTTTGTAATTTCTAGATAATAAAATCCTCCACTCAAAATCAGCAGCTCATATCCACCAACCTGAGTTTGTAATTTCTAGTTAATTGTCATGTTTTTCTTTACTGACCTGTACATCTGATGCCTTTTTACAGAAACCTAACCAGAATAATACACAGTTCCTATTGCTCCTTCCAGTTTACCAAACTTTAACCATGCACTCTTGGTTGGAATATCTAAAACCTTTGTCAATATCTCCTAACCTAAACCAGTCCGCTGGATCTATGCTGCTCGATTAGCTAAATCAGCCCCAAGAAGAACAAAGCGAATGACCACATTTTAGAACATCAGATTGATACTACAGGTTCTGCGGCTATCCCATCTAGACAGAGGATATGCAACTCTAGCTGGCCTCGCAGGATCATCTCAGCCCTCGAAAAATTGGACGACATATGGTGACTCGTGGTGGCTTTATCAAAAAATATTTCTCCATATCTGATCAGCCTGCACAGGTTTATTTTAGAAGCTATAGTTCTAGTCAGAATGAGTATAGCAGACCTCGAAAGATCATTCAAATGTTCCTCAACTTGCAGGTCGAGTGACTTAAATAATCTGCTCTTGATGTTTAAAGTGGTTTGAAATATGTGATCCTGAGCAAATATTTAATTCATTGAGCCACCATTTATTTCTTTATCACAGATCAACATGTCTGCTGTACAAAAACACTTATGTTTGATTTAATAGACTAAACGTTTGCTCCATATATAATACAAATCTAGCCACATATAGGATACCAATAACCACTAGCTTTCCTCTTTGTTCATTAACCACATTGTCATCAGGGCGGGGTCATGAATACTTCTCAAATCATGTTTAAAAACCATCACTTATAATAAATAAATTCCTGACTCATGAATTGGTTGCACACTTATTTGCAGTCACCAGGTTTTCCATTGAAATTGCCAACACATTTCCCATGAAGTGGGTTTTACTGATAAAACTATGTAGTGTATAATGTTTGGAAATTGAGTTTTATGCAAATATTTGTCATTCGCACATTACCAAGTCAAGTTTTCTGATTTGTTTTGCTCCTCTTTAAATCTTTGTTTACCTCACACTTCGGAATTACAAAATAAATGTTCCTTCGTAATTACTGTTATATTTTAAAATACTTGTACTATTTATTTACAAGCTGTTTAAATGTTGTGTGTTAGAAAACAAAATCTGATATGTTACATCCTTTAAAACCTAAAAGCTCTATCTGTAATACAAGAAAGAAAACTAAACCCCCTTTTAAGATAAGAAATTATTAGTAAAAAGACAAACTGAGATTTGACATCTGTCCTTGAACAGGCACCAAATGTGTCGAGATAAAAACTAGATTTAAAGGCGTCTTTGCTCATTTACTTTCTGAATTACCAGAACACCTGTTCCTTCCAACTTAAGTTCATTTGTCAGAATGGAGTGGTAGGTGTTAAAAATAGCTTGACCAGATAAAATCTAACTCGCCGTGGCGAGTAGACTTTTCGAGGCCTGTATCATAGTCTGCATTGCTTGTAGATATTGGAATTAGCCCATTGGCCTTGTCTTTACACAAGTTGTTTGAAGACCTTTATCACAAATGAATAAGACTCTACCCCTGTAAAGCTTTCTGACGCATGGTCCTTCCTGATTTAAAAAAAAAGTTAAAGTGTAAATGAAAGAAACTGTTCTCAGATCAATTCTCCAGATGGTAGCTCAACACATTCTTATCAGAGTTTACAAAGCCTTTGTTGCATCAGGAGTAGGCGTCATCCTTAACCACTTTATTGCCCCCTCCACCTTTGCTCATCTCTACACATTTTACCTACTGTACCCCACCCTCCCATTCTAAGTTGCAAAAACCCTTCTTCTCACTCTTATGTTCCACACTCTTACTACTGTGCCTCATTTCTGATTTACATTTCTGCCTATGCATTTTATTCTCTGCAATCATGTTTTCAAAACTGCCATTTGCCTTCCTTTAAAGCTTCTGTATGAAATCACTGGCCTCCAGTGGCATGCCACAGCTGCTCGCTGGCTCATTGTGAATCAACCAAACATTTGAACAAATTTCAGTCTGTCAAAATAGTGCTTAAGTTAACACCGCTGGTTCACTGGTATAACTGTAAAAGTGATAATACCTTTCTCTTTGTTAAAATAAATAAATACAGATAAAATGTAAGCTTTCTCTTATTAGGAAACGCAGTTGGATTTGCGATCTGTTTTTTAGGATCTGTTGTGAATCTAATAGAATCTGATAAATTTGGAGCGTGGTTAATCTAGCATTTGTCTTTTGCAGGTGGAATGCCTCCTACTGTGCAGCTGACTGGACAGAAGCCCAGCCAGCAGCAGTATGACCCATCTAAGGGGCCTCCAGTGCAGAACGCTGCCAGCCTGCATACACCTCCACCACAGCTACCCTCTCGCCTGCAGCCTTCTGGCATCCCCATGGCCATGCAGCTGGCCCAGCAGCAGCCGCAACCGACACAGCAGCAGCCCCCGCAACAGACATTACAGCAGCCACCTCCTCAACCGTCGGTGCAACAGCCACAGCAGTTGGAGCCTCAGGCACAATCACAAACTATTGTTCAGGTGAAAAAGGAACCGCAGGCTGTCCCGATAGCTACACCCCTGCAGAGCCAGCTCTCTGGACCACTTCAGCAGCCACAGCAAACGCTGTCACTCCATGTGCCAGGGAAGGCCCAGGTGCAGACGTCTCAGCTTCAGGCTCCAGGACTGCAGCAGCAGGTACATCGGAGGATGGGTTGCATGTCAGATTGGAGATGGGGTGGGTGGGGAGGGGCTTGAAATCCACCCTTCCTCCCCAGCTGGGCAAGTGGTAGGAAGGATTTCACGCTATACAGTGGAACAGATCACAAATTCTTTGATTACATTTTTTTAAATAAAAAATGTGTTAATTAAAAATTACTTTTATTTGCATATATATATATATATATATATATATATATGTATATATATCATAGTAAAAGTATGAACCTTTCTGTGTTCCTTTATTTTTTTATCTTTACACATTTTAACTCCCTAGTCTTTCTCCTCAGTCCTCCGTATCTGCAGATGTTCGTGAGCCCTGTTACGTGGGTCTCTGTAGACACACCTCTTTGTCAACCTCATTTCTTGATTCCACTCATCTGTTTGTGTATTTGACACTATTTTCCAAGAATCTCCACACAGTTGTCTTGTTCGGTTCAGCCACATATCAGCCTCTCTATGCTTATGTCTGTCTCTCCATACTTTATGTTCCGTCACTGTTCTTCTGAGCCTCTGGATCTTGAACCATGTGCGTGCTCTATTTGTTCTCAAGTTTATGTATGAACCTCTTATCACTTAGGCCCAGCATCTTCAGTTGAATGAGCCCCATTCCCTCCCACGATCTTTCGACAGTACAAATCTGCAGCCTACCTTAAGTCTCAGTTCCCTGACTTGCCTCGGGTGTCATCCCAAATCTGTTAGTTTCTCACATCTGCATCCACCGCTGAGCCTTGCTCCTTTGAGCACCCCGGCGGGTTCTGTGACCTGCGTTTTCATCAGTCGACATTCCTACAGCCCTGTACAAGCTCTGTTCCATAGATCCCCACACTTGTTATGTTTGATCCCAAGTACTCCAGACCTACACCTGAATAGCCCCACTCCTCCAAATGCAAGACCCTACATTAGCAGCTCTGTAGGTGGATGGAGAATCTGCTTTTGTAGCAAAAATACCTCATTCTCCGCTCCATTCTTCAAGAGAGCTCCATCATAATCAATAAAAAGTTTCTGAAAGAGAATAGAGTGTTATGAAAACATACACCAATGGTGGATGATGAAAATGATGGCCCTTCCTTGGAGAGCAGATATGGATATATAGAGCCCTTCCTCTGCTGCTGCCTGTATGTTTTTCCAGCACAGTTTGGTAAAGGGTGTAACTGGTACAGCGGCTCTAGAAGAGAAAGACTGTCGTAATCCCCTAGTTTGTGTGATAGTTTGGGACTGAATGGCTGTACTCCGAAGCAGTGATGCCACTTTTACTTCTGACAATTTGGACAAATGTCTAAACTCCTATCTGGGTCTAGGTGAGCTGTATACCTATACTTTTAATTTTAATGCCATGTTTGGAATGGTGTTGTTTCAGAAGGGTGCCAGTCCCTTCTGCAGCAGTGCATTATGTGCACATTCTTAAAATATCTGGCACATTCCCCCAGAACTGTTGTTAAGATGTATTGATTGTTATTTGGGACAGCAGGGCAGTTTTGGACTACAGAATGGTGGCTTATAGAATTAGGCCTCGCCCCTATGCCCAAACAAGTAGTGAAGAATCTTGGCCTTAAAATAGATCAGTCTCTGCCAATGAAAGATCAGCTCATTCCCTCCAATGGCCGGTGTTTCAGCATGGTGCGTCTACTGAAGAAAGCTTTCTCCTATCTCCCTCTTCCTGTTAGGAAAACCCTAGTTCAGGCCTTGATTCTTAGCAATTGGACTATGGTAATGCCTTACTTGCATCAGCCAATAAGTCCTTAATGTCCAAACAGCAAGTGGTCCAAAACACAGCAGCACAACTTGTATGTAATCTTCCTTCCCGCTCTTCTGCAGAACCATTACTGGAAGCCTTGCATTGGCTACCCATTAAGAAAAGGACAATCTTTAAAATCTGTTGCTTTACAAATAAATCGGGAACAGGCGGTGGACCTACTTACATGTGCTAAAAAACAAAACTACTACTGTCCAGTTTGGGATCTGCGCTCTAATGACAAAGCTCTACTTATCGTCCCTCGTGTCCGATTGACTAGATTTGGGGCTGGTCTTTCTCTTCCCTGGCCCCATACTATTGGAATGCTCTTCCTCATTATGCTTGCATCTGCACTGATTACATCAAATTAAGAAAATTGCTTAAAATAATCTTATTTTAATTGTTCTGTGTTAGGTTTGCCTGTTTTTTTGCTAGCGCCAAGATACCTTTTCAGAGGTGATTTGTGCGCTATAGTAAGCTGTATTAATAACAACATTGATGGACTTAAAGGGTTTTCTTGCTAATCAGTCTGTGAAACTCTTTTTTAACTTGTGTTTTTGTCAAAACAGCCTGTAGCAGTGAGACCGCCTTCCGATACTGCAAAGCCGGGTCAGCGTCCTCCACCCCTCTCTTTGCCTGCCACAACTGCCGCTCCACCCACCATGGTGCACACCACACCACCTCCCACACAACCTTTACCCAGTAAGCGGATCTCCCCAGCCACCAGCAAATCCTTGTCTCCTGTAGCAGCCAGATCACCTGGTTCTGCGGGACCTTCTGTTCAGAGAAGCCTGAGCCCAGGTCAAAGTGCTCCAACACAGCCGCTAGAGAGCAAATTGACGGAGCAGCTAACTCTGGTAAGGCTTCAAACCACCACCAAAGAGAGTAGCACTTATAAAATGCATATGACTCGTGGTGGAGCTCTTGGAATGGGATCAAGATTTCCTAAGACCAGAGCACACAACTGTGAAACATTTCTAGTATTTTTTTTTGCTGCACCACAGTACACGCAAATTCATATCCTTCATGCACATGTAATACGGTGAGCAAAATTAGGTAAGATTTTGATCAAATAGAGGCCTTTGTAAATGATTATATTGCCAATCTGGTGACATTGAAAGTGTGGCTCACTGACGTGTTATCCCACTCTGGAATCCTTGTCTACTGTAACGCCGCAGTTTTCCTACAGCAGTTGAGTGAAAAAAGGGTAAAGGCATTAAAGCTTAAAACGAGCAATTCAATACTGACCCTAATAAATGAATCTGAATATGGCTTCGCATAGATCATTCTTTTCTGGCTGGCCGCTGTGGCTAAAGAGACGTGACAGTGCAAGTTTAGAGTAGCTTTGCCACTGAAAGTGCCCATTCTTTTGTATCTGGTCTATACAGCGTGGTCAGGTGGGTCTAGTAACTTGGAGGCTTCGGACTGGATGCTGTGGAAATGGAATTAGAGTTCCTTCAGAGAGTTGTATGCTGTCACTCAAAAGATCTCCATAGATGCTGAATAATACTTCCTTGCACTGGATCCCAGAAGAATTTTGCAAAGAGTTGCAAACTTCTCTAAAACCATTTTTTAAGACGTTTATGTCTGCAGTGAACATTTTCATTTAAAAAACAAATCAGTTATAATTGGAAATCTAATGTCAGTGAACCTCAACTGCTGAGTCACACTTTTTAAAAGAGGTAAAACACAAAAGCAAGTTGAGCTAAATTGTTAACTGTATGTGGTTTGCATAATTTTTTTCACAGAAACCCATCTAAATCAAATGTCTGCAGGGACTTTGTAGCAGCTCTTGGAGGCACTTGACAAAATAAGTGCCAGTGTTATTTTGGGTAGTCTACACTTTCTTGGTAACAGTTATTTCAAAGGTTTGCTTTTCATTTTCTTGCAGTTATTCGGTTTCTTCAAATGTGTTTAAATCAATATTTCACAGATTTTACTTCTCACAGGAGCTATTAAACTCTACCTTCATCAGTAGGATACTAGCCATGCTGCTTTATCAATGCAGACAGTATAATAGCTTGCAGTTCACTGCACGTCCACTGGCTTCGAAATTTGAATGTAAATAAACATGTGGCTGGTCTCATGAAGTCAGTTCGCACAGTAGTAATAATCTGTTGCTCAATATTATTATAATAGTGAATTCTGATAGTTGTACTTTACCGTACATTTTCACTTCTTAGGTTTCATTGGCATTAGGATAAGGTGAAGGACAGGGTTCTGGTTTAGAGTAAGGGGTAAAGGGTAGGGTTTAACTTGAGGGTTGCAATCAAGGCTCAGGTAAGGTAAAGAAAGGTTGCTGCAGTGTAGATATTGAGGTCAGGGGCTGGGATGATTTAGGGTAAATAACAATTTGAGTCAAGGTTAGGGTCACAATAGAAGTTGTTAGTGTTTGGGAAAAAGCTTAGAGTTGGAGCAAGATTATTGCAAGTCAGGGGTGTGGAATTTAATAAAATATCTACTTGTCCATTGGGCAGGTTGCTTCATAAATCTACTTGTCCTGTAACCAAATCCACTTGTCCCTTTGGTGCCATGTAGTGGGGTGGCAAATTATGGCAGCAATCTCGCAAGAGCTCTGATGTAGCCTCTCTGATTATGCCAGGGTTCATACCATAGTAGTGTTTAAATACTTGCAATCCCCTTATGTTTCCACGTTTCCGCTGATCTACATACTGGGGCTGATGGTAGTGGTAATCAATAGTTCCCGAGATAGAAGGCCCTTTTGAGTCTCTGCAAACCTACTAACTTGCATGTTTAAGGGTTTTCAGCAACTCTTCTCTAATCTTTTCCCATGCTGGGAAATGTTGGAAATTTACTCCTGACAATGGCAGATGTAAACCTTATTCCAGAGTTGGGGGGAAAAGTGGTTGGAGGGAAAATGAGCAGATCTACACATGCATATTTGCTCAAGCTAAAATGCAGTTTACAAATATTTTCTAGGGGTACTACTTCTTGTCCTACTTCAGTAAATTCTTGGGAATTCATGAAAGCCGTATATCTGCAGTTAATGCAAGGACATATACCACGGGTGCACTTATGAGACTTACTTTAATAATTGGGCCCCTAATTTGGTTTAGCGTTGCCCGTGACCTTTTGTGTTTATTCAAATTCTGTCTCTCGCTCTCTGTATCGGCTGGCTTCACTGTGAGTGACCGCATTCTGCTCTTTCACAAGGAGCATATTGGCACACAAAGTAGTTTTGTTCAGTGCCAGTAACTACTGTGGCAGTGTGTGCTTTTTGAGACCAAAAACTATTTTTGCTTTTGGCAATGTTTGTTATAATAGTGAGGCCCCGGCAGCTCCCACACCAATAAGGTTTCAAAAAAACCATGCCAAAACAAGTCACACATTGACTAATCTAAAAAGCTGACCACCAATTTCAGACCTACTGGCTTTATCAGTGCTTGTTTATTTTTGTTTCCCATAATCTTATTGAAACTAGTTACACTGGTTTTCCATTATGAATATTTTTGGGAAATACTAGCATGCATCAACACATTTAGTAGTTTAGCATAATGTTTTTTTTCTTGCTTTTTTTTTTAGGAACATTTTATTTTGAAAGCAAGGAATCGTCAATCTTGCTTTCAAGCTTCTGCAAATATTTGCATCAAATCAGAGATCATTCTGGGAGCATTATACATAGCCTCATATTGCTAAACTTTGAAAACGTGTGCACACATTTTGTATACTGAAACCCTGTCAGTAGGACAGTCAGAGCTTCCAACATTTAGTTGGAGCACTCACTCTTATAATCAAGGCTTTCAACTAATGAACCATAAATACAAGTTTGAACAGCATTAACATATGGACAAAAATATTACCTTAAATGCAGACAATCCCCTTCTGTGATCCATAATGTGGTGCTGCAAACTGGCAGCCAAAGGGTTTGTGCAGCTGGGTTTTGGTCCTACTTGTCCCAAGGAAAAAATGCACAATGCAACTTTTGCCCTTGACCCCAAACAATAGTCCTGGGCGTCGGGCTATAGGAATTCCGCATCCCTGCAAGTCTAGGGTTATTTTAAGGGTTAGCAACAGGTATTAAATGTTATTGTAAGATGATAGTTAAGTATGTAGTTAAAAAATATATTAAAACATTTTTGACCAATGTTAACAATTATGGTCCAATTTCTCTATGTACGTTGAAACATCCCTAATAAATATTGGTGAAAATGGCTAACAAAAGACCTTTGGTACCACATGAAGGCCCTCCAAGATGATTGGGCCTAGCTAGCAGTTTGCTTCCAATGCAGAGCATGCAGATTTACTGTTGACGCACATTTAAGCACAGCAACCCTAGGTTGCACAAGAGTGTTGGTGAAGTGCTTCTGCAACCGTTCATGTGGAATATTGCTTGACCGTGATATTGTGAATGCTTGCATTTTAGGAAAACCAAGTGCATCAACGTATAGCTGAACTGCGGAAGGAAGGTTTGTGGTCGCCACGGAGGCTACCCAAGCTGCAGGAGCCTCCGCGGCCGAAGTCTCACTGGGATTATCTACTGGAAGAGATGGAGTGGATGGCAGCGGACTTTGCGCAAGAAAGAAGGTGGAAAGTGGCAGCAGCTAAGAAGGTAAGAGTATTAGGGCTACTCCTCGTGTCGAGGTGTAACTTGTTTAAAGACCTCTAACCATTGTTTGCACCAGGTCTCCAGTCATAAATTTAACTGGGTGCCAGTGCTTTTCTCTAGCTCTGAAGTAAACATTTCCTACGAAAGCTTTTACACTTGACCTTTCTATGTTTCTACTGAGTGCAATCTGTGTTCTTTTCGGATGCCTGTGACACCTTAGAACAATAACAATTCAGTCAAAGTTTATTTGGAAGGGTAGTAAGGTTTTATTTGTTCTTCTTTTTTTGCAGAGTTTTTATATAGCGCGAACTAGAACCGAACCGAATCAGTTATCAGAGCGCTTTACATAGCACCAGTTACATTACATGAGGACACACTTTCATTTTAGGCACGGGGAGATTATGTGATTTGCCCAGAATCACAGGGGGTTTTTGGCGTCGTTACCGAGACTCAAACCCAGATCCCCAGGTCCGAGGTTGAGCGCCTTAGCCGTTAGGCCAACCCCTCTCCTTGAGTTCTTACATAATTATCATCATGTTGGCGCCTGTGAAGACAGGTAAATGCTTGGTGAATGGACAGTGACTATACCTACATGAGGTAATCCATATTTTCAGGTTGTATATTTCCAAGACTGGACTAATTAGGTGTTTGGAAAAAAGATAATTTAGTCGCTGTTAAAAGCTGGCTCTTTATATGGTATTCCAAAAAGAGGTATACCGTGCAGAGATGCCAGGTATTCCCTTATGAGTGGACAGGGGCCTGCTCTAGCAGTCCCAAGTTGCTCTTCTAGGGTATAGTGTGGTCGAGCAACCTTAGTCTTATCAAAGAGGAGTTTTAGACATCTGAAAATTCACACAATAGTCAATAAATGATACACACGACTCAAGAACGAGATCCACACGAATTAATGAAAATAACACATATTTATATATATATGTAGGCACCAGAATCAATGTGATCAGGTAAGTAAGTTTTTCAGTTGAAATACTTTTTCATTTAACAAGTCAACCGTGCATTTTTCACAAGCTGCAATGTTCCCATATGGGCATAAGACCCAGTACTGCATTCAGGCACAGTACAGATACTTACAGGACCAGGTGAGTGGTGGGCAGGGTCCAAGGCAGCACCCGCAAAACACCACCAGCGGGGGGGGCGGTGCAGGAGGGGAGGTGCAGGGGTGCAAAACAGCATTGGGGGCCCAATGTTAGTCTATGGGCATTGGTCTTCACGTAAAGAGGCAGCAGGCCTTGACTGGGAGGCAAGTCAGGCTGAACCAACAGGGGGGCTCAGGCCTCACAATATTCGTGGACATAGGGACACTTTTGGTCCTCTTCTCCCTGGGCCAGGGGTGACGAGTGCAGAGGTGTCTTTAGGCGTTGGGCTGTCGCAGTAGAGGGTACCTGCGAACAGTGGCTGCAAGCGACTGTGGAGCATCCACATGGGGTGAAACCATAGTGGGCTCGGTGTCAGGAGGGCTTGGGGACCATGCTGACACTGTTTGCCCACTTGAACTCAGGCTCGGAGCGACGGGTGCAGTGGTGTCCCTAGGCATTGGGTTTTCATGGTCCTCTCTGGTCTCTTTGGGTGCCTTCAGGATGCAGATCCGCTGCTTCACTGGAGGTCTTGGTTCCTGGGTGAAGTGCTGGCAGGTCTCCCAGGCTTTGGAAACACGAGCAGCTGCAGGACAAGTCGTCTTTTGGTGCAGTGGTTGAAGTCGGCAGGCAGCCTGGCATGGTTGTCGCCAAGTCAGTTGCTGGGTATTCTGTTCTTGCTCTTTTTGACTCTTCTCGCCCGTCTTCTTCTTTCAGGTGGGCAGGATAAGTGTTTCTATCGCCAGGTGCTCCCCTATATACTGGATGTATGGGCATTAGAGTAGTGCTGGGTAGTAACCAATGGGCTACCTATCACTGGGGTCACTACGCCCCCTATATGGCAACCACTTGTGGGAAGTGGGCATAACCCTGTCCCAGAGTTCCTAAGTTTGCCATCACAAAGATGACTAACTCTGAAAAGTCGTGCCCACTTCAGGTTAGGCCACCTTATGGGGTGGTACTAGTGTGGGGGTGGGCACACCTACCAGACTGGCAAATTTTTGCACCTGTCCATTTGCCAAAGGGCTCTGGCCAAGGGGGGGGGTCGGCTTCCTCTCCTGTGAGGGAAGCCAGGCTTGCATTTCAAAGACAGTAGCTTCTTTGAAGCTTTCCTGCCTGGGTATGCTAGCAGCAGGGCAACCTGTGGGGGGGGGTTTGACAACCCTTTTCCAGAGCAGGCTTTGTTTCTGCTCCTCTGAGAGCAAAGACCCACACCCTTGGGGGTCGGAAATTCGTCTCTGGTGACGAGTGGCTGGTAGGTTTTCGGGGAGGCACCTTTAAGGTGCCCTCTGGGAGCATGTATTAATAAATCCAACCCTGAAATCAGTGTGGGTTTATTAGTATGAGATGTTTGATACCAAGCATCACTGTTTTCAGTGAAGCCATCATGTAGCTGGGGAACTCGTTTTCACCCGGTCCAGCACATGTTTTAAAATGGCTTCCTTGCTGACTTGTACTGGCTGTAATGGGACTGCCCAGCACAGGGACGTATCGGGCAGATATGTCCTCACATATAATATAATGCATCCTTCCTTAGGGCTGAAGGTCTGCTGTAGGAGTGACTTACAAATATTACATGTAGTGTTAGGGAACATGGCACACAGGGAGGAGTTCCATGTCATGTTTTCACTTTGGTGTGCACCAAAACACACAGCCTGCATTGGCAGTTTTGCATGTGTTTGATGAGGGACCTCTTAGGGTGGTACAATTTGTGCTGCAGTCCCTAGGGACCCTCTTTAGTACCTCAGGCCCTAGGTTCCAAGGGTATAATTTATAAGGGACTTAGAGGGTGCTAATGGTAATGCCAATCGGGGAAACAATTTTACAGTTTTAGGAAAGAGATCTGGCACTGGAAATCTGGATAGCAGGAACCCAATGCACTTTCAATCTAAATCACAGCAAATAACAGGCAAAAAGTGGGGGTGACCATGTCATAAACGGTCACGCTCCTACAGTCACTTTGACATCAGTCATTGGTCTTTTTTGACTGACTTGAGCAGTGCGACTTAAGTGTTATCTTACAGGTAGCTGATAAAAGACTCTCAGTGAAGGGGCACGAACAAGCTAATGGACAGAAATCTGGATAGTACACAGGTTTTGGGCTAACAAATAGGTTTAATTTGGCAAAACGCATAATATAGGCAAGTGACTTTCTGGATAGTGTTTGTGTGAGGTACGTTGCCACTGTGTAATTGAGTCGTAAAGGACAGAATTAGAAATTTCTGATGGGATCAGTGCTTCGTTGACAAATACCAGTCAAAATCTGTAATATTTAAAAAACCACCAGTATAAGCACACATTTGAGTTCAGTAGTGTAGGACTTGCCGTTAACGTATAGGTGTACCATACATTTGGAACTTTTTCTATATTCCTAGTTGGTGCTATTTAACAAAAGATTAAGCAAAGAACTATATTCTTATAGCATACATAGTGGGTATCGAGGACATTCACAAAACTACGTTATGTATTGATCCAACTGATTTGCTAGTGTAACAGGTAAATGTGCACTAATGTGGGCAGGGAGTGTGCCGTGGTGTTTGAAAGAGGAAAAATTACATGCCTGCTATTTTCCTCCATCATATATCCGAGTTTTTGGGCCACAGCTATTAGTGCACTCGTGCTGGTAATCATATCAGTACAGCAAATTAAATTACCCTATTTTGTACACCTCGGCCCAGACAGACCTTAGAGCACAATTGAAGGGATTAAAAAAAAAAAAGGAAATGGAATTGTTTATAATGAACATAGGATCATGTTTACAGGTGCAGTTGCTTACTCCGTCCCTGCCTGTGGCTGCCAAGCGATTTTTGCCCCATCCTAGCTTAGTGTAAATGTAAAGGGCTTTGGGTGTGATGGAAAGCATCACACTGCAATTTGAGGCCATGAGGTGCATGTTCTGGTAGACTGCAAGCTGCTTTCTCCAGTTGCGCAGGAACTTCCGTCTTCTCCTTGGTACTTGCCTTCATGAAAGCCCTTGTTATTCCACCCTGACGTTGTGTGATATTTAGTCTTTCTGGTCTTCTAGTCAAAAAACAAGCTTTCACCTCTTTTCTCAGTACACCTTTGCAAATGAATTGGTAATATTATATAGGTAATAAAGGGTGCCTGGGATAGAGAGTGCTGAAAGCAAAAGTGGTCTCAAAGTTGTCTTCAAGTTACACAAGAATCATAATGGCAAGAGGTCTAAGTAATGTGTAAAATTACATCCAATCAATTAATTGAAATCTACAGTAATGCATGTTCAAAAGTGGATTTACCAATTGTATATCTATGGAGTGAAGAGAGAATAGGATAGGCATGTAAGGACCATTGTTTTCCAACTAAGTGGTGCAGCGAGATTCATTGATGCTTAAATATGTGATAAGATGGTGCTTTCAGATATTGAGTCCAGTTAACTCTAGTTTCACAGTGGTTCCATGCCAATGCCTAGCTGTCCCAGAAAGGTTTGTGCACAAAAACCTAACTAACGTCTGCCCTGTTCGCTTAAAAGCAACAAATACTTTCTCCTTGATAAAATGATTTATCGAAAGTGGTCTAGTAATGCACAAGAGGGTAAAATATTTGTCTGTTTCCAGGCTAAATTATAAAAACTATAACCATGAGTATGTTACACTTGTGTAAAGTAAAATGTCAGTAGTCCAGGCCACGTATGGAAATTTGTGCACAAGGCAACACTAACAATGAAGTCCTAGTTTAAATGCTTCACTGTTTACTAACATCGCTTACCTTTGTTCTCATTCAGCTGGAAGGACAATATTCTCCTTCTTTTCTTCCAGTGCCTCACAATGCTCTTGCTTACCCTGCTGTGGCAGTTTAAACATGTTTAAAGGAATATAAATAATGGATCTTTCCTACCTCTGTTTAATAGAGGAGCTCACTAACTAAGTCTGATTCGTGAACAATAGATCCTGGCAGTGTTAATCGATAAAAGTAATTACCAAACTATTCCAAAAGAGCAGAAAGCATTTGTATAAACAAATTCATGTTGCTTAAAGAATTAATTTAGCCCTTTGACTTTTTGTTTCAGCTTGTGAGGACGGCAGCCCGACACTGTGAGGAGAAGCAGCTATTGGGAGAGAGAGCAAAGAGAGATGAAGAAAGCAGACTACGGCGCATCGCGGCATCTGCTGCACAGCAAATCCAGCACTTCTGGGCCAACATCGAACAGGTAAGGTGGCTTGAGCTAAAGCGGTGAAGGTTAGTTTATTGTCAAGATTAAAATATGGTAGAGCAGTTTGTTTAACTTTGAGACAGTCAAAGAATCCATGAAACTGAGCATATCAAAGTAATCAGACATTCACTGGCTGGTCTGGCACCAACAAGATGTTTGCTGGCCTCCCCTCCTCCGCCTTCTACCCTGAGGACAGACCTGCTGTAGGTTTCCTTATATATGCTTTATATGCATTTTGAGTACAGCATGAAGCAGACTGGGACCATTGTTTCACTAGTTAAAATTAACACATGTTTCACTAGTTAAAATGAACAATTGTTTCATTTGTACTTATTTAATCCAAGGAGGACTTAATTTTGCATTTGTCTTGACCAACATTTGCTGCTGTATTTCTAAAATTCTGATGTCTTAGTAAGTTTAGCCCTGGCTCCTTTTATAAATTAATGTGATTTTTGCAACATTTGAATGAGAACCTGCGAGGCATGCAAAGTTGGTAATTCTGATATGATATATGCCTGCCGATCCACTACCTTGTGGTGTTTAACTATCTCTAGAGTACTACCATTAGAAACAAAAGGTGTGCTATAAATTGCCAATGAATGTTAATGTGGTATGTGTTTATTAGACAATGACTTCATTTATTTTATTACTCTATTGTTGGCTATCACATTCCCAGACCTATGACTGTGTTTTCTCCATTTTACATTAATCAGTCAGACATTGCTAGTGTCTCAACTTATAAAGTTGCACATATTTGCATCTTCTTTCACACATTGGTCATTTATTTATTGCAGGTGGTTGAAATCAAATTGCTAGTAGAGTTAGAAGAAAGAAGGAAAAGAGTGTTACATTTGCAGAAGGTGTCCAAAAAAGGTAAATTATCAGTTTGTATAGAAACTTGAAAATTGCAGGCTCTCTTTACCAGGAAAATAGCCAGAGTCTGTTTGATTGGGCTTGGTAGCCTGCATGCCCCAAACTGTTTTAATTGATAGTTTTTGTCTATTGATGATGTGTTTACAAAGGAAGTGCAACACAGTTTCTGTGTTGTACTTCCCTGGGCACATTTGTAGAATTCTTATTGCAGTGTTTTCCAAAGAAACATATAATTCTTTAAACACATAGGGGCTGGTGAAATTGTGAACTTTTAGCAAATGGATATTGCATGTCTAAGTTTGCTCTTTGCTTCTTTCTTAGGCTCCGAAACAAAGGGCACAGAAGCAAGTGTTAAATCTGAAACCTCTGTGGTGAGTACCTTGTTTTATTGAATTTTGTCCAAACATACATATTGTGTTTTATTTCATCCTTCATCCCAGGTTGAGATCATATGAGCTGAAGGGGCAAGCCAGTCCATTTGAAAGGGTTCTAGTAAAGCACCTTATATTACACAAACAAAACATAATCATTAAGAGGCTATTCCCTTTCTCTTGTTAAAAAATGTCATATAGTAGATACATTGAATTGACATTCTATGTAATGGGTTTTCTTGGAGTTTTTTTGGGGTCCTGGAGAAGTCATTGTTAGGCAGCGCCTTGTAAGAGTAAGGTCATTTAACATTACCTACTCATACCAGATGCTCTGTGCCTATTTCGTGTTTTAAGTAATTTTCCTGAAATTAATTTCTGCTGTCCTGCTTTTCAAGAGAATACATTTTCTGCTTGTCTCCTTTTTATTTGTTTATACGTTCAACTGTGCTGCAGTGTTCTTTGAGACCAAGCTTTGAGGCCGAAACAATGTGTGATTGGGGGTCAGGTATGTGTTGCGGTACATCTTTAAATTTGTGCACATGTACAATACACAAACACGGGACTTCTGCTGAGCACAAACCAGACTAAATATGTGGCGAAATTCATAGTCTTGGCGTGTGCTCTGGTCAAATGGAATATTGCCATGGCGTGGAATACCCCAGAGGTACTGAGGCAACATTGGTGGCTAATGGATCCCCTTAAATGGGGGACAGCAGAAACAGACGCCTGAAATGACTTGCGTGTGCAGGGCTTTAGAGGCCCTCCAGTAGACATATTGGATAGATATCTGACAGCATTAAAATCCAACACGGATGACAAACTGCCATGAAGTGGGGGTGGTACGTGTTTATTAGACAATGACTGCATTTATTTTATTATGCCAAACTGAGTCATTGTCCGAGGCATAACATACTCCGCAACATATACCACTTGCACCAGGCCTTGGGAGCATGTATTCGGTGCACAATTGCTCCATCCTCTGTACACTTCACAGGTTAGCAGGGGAGACTATTGCCTATGTGACATAGGTTGGGTGATATTTGTGCCAAACTTTGTCATTGTCCGAGGCATAACATACACAGCAACATATACCACTTGCACCAGGCCTTGGGAGCATGTATTCGGTGCACAATTGTTCCATCCTCTGTACACTTCGCAGGTTAGCAGGGGAGACTATTGCCTATGTGACATAGGTTGGGTGAGGGGTAATCTGCAGACCCTTTGGATTGGAATTGGATGTGAATTTTCAGCAGTGACTATATTCTCGATTTAATAGTTATGTTCCCCTGGGTATGGTAATACTTACATTAGTGTTGTTGCCCTTGCTTGAAGGTTTATCGTGAGTGAATACTCTTGTAATTTCTATGACATTATGTGTTTTTATGCGGCAATCAATTAAAAAAATACAGGAAAGAAAAAACTGTACAATACACATACACAGGAGGTCAATATAACCTGTTTAACCCCTTCGCTGCGGCTGCGATTTCCACCCTGTGCAGTAAACAAAAGAACCGGGCGGGGCCGTGACGAACCCCAGCCGCCATCCGCACACGAGCACTGCGGAGCGTGACGGCTGGGGTTCGTCACCAGCATGGGAGGGGTTAAACACCACATGCATGCAAACCACGTCCACCCATGCAAACCTACAACGTACCCTACAGTTGCCCTATGAAGAGCTTTTAGGCCACATTTCAGCGTGGATTCCACCCCTTTTCTTCTGCCATCTTTCCTGGCAGTAGGTTTTGAACCTTCTTCCTGTAAAGGGGTCATTTTGGAGCTAGATCTGTTTGCATAGTCCTTTACTACTAGACCTTGCTGTTTAGCATGTCAACATGTATGTTTTTTTCTTCAGGAGTCCAGTCCTGGAAGGAAGAGAAAGATTAGCCTATCATTGATGGATGAGGAAGGTCAGTGCCATTTTTGTTTGAAAGGTTTTTCTATTGCATTGTGTAGGAAAATGCCCCTCTTTGCATGGTTACTCCCTAACCTTTTGCCAGATACCTGATGCTAACTTGACTGTGTGTGTGCTGGGACTCTGCTAACCAGGCCCCAGTACCTGTATTTTTTCCCAAAACTGTATCTTTGTTTCCACAATTGGTACACTTCTGGGCCACATGTAAGTCCCCTGTAAAAGGTACCCTGGTACCAGGTGACCAGAGGGGGCCTCTGAGGGCTGCAGCATGTATTATGCTACCCTCCGAGACCCCTCACGTCAACACCTACACACTTCCATTGCAGGCTGCGTGGTTTGGTGCTGACCAAACTGAAAAGTCGACATGGCACACATCCCTGTGTGCCATGCCCACTACCACTGCCTGTGGCATGGAAAAGTCACCCCTCTAGCAGGCCTCACAGCCCTTAGGCAGGGTGCACCATACCACAGGTGAGGGCATAGCTGCATAAGCAATATCCCCCTACATTGACTGTGCCATTCATAGACATTGTAAGTGCAGTGAAGCCATTTGAATACATGGGCTAGGAGTATGTCAACACAAACTCCACAGCTCCATGATGGCTTTACTGAAGATTGAGAAGTTTGGTATCAAACCTGTCAGCATAATAAACCCACACTAATGCCAGTGATGGATTTATTGTAAAATGCACTTAAAGGGTATCTTAGAGATGCCCCCTGAAAAACGACCAACCTCTAGTGTATTGGGTAACTGGTCTCTGCCAGCTAACCACCACCAGACAGGTTTCTGACCTCATGGGGTGAGAGCCTTTGTGCTCTTGTAGGTTTGAAACAAAGCCTGCTCTGCGTGGAGGTGGTTCACACCGCCACCTGGCAGGAACAGCAACCCTTGGCGGTGAGCCTCAAAGGCTCTCACCTGGTGATGGGATGATTTGGGTAGCTCCAACCAGTGGATATGCCAGCCCCCAGTCCTACCCCAATGTTTAGCAGCAGGACATGCAGGAAAATTAGTAAACAGAGTAGGAGTGTCCACCTTAGCCTGACACACCGTAGGGTAGCCAGGAGCTAAAGTGAACTTGAATTGAAGAATTAGGCCCAATAGGCACAGGGATGTGCCCTTCTCCCCAAAGGCTACTTGCGCCCGGCCTCAGTAACTCCCTTAAATTTAGTATGTAAGGGCTTCCCTGAACCTCGTGCCTCAGATGTGAGGACCTACGAAGGAGGACCGAAGAGCCGTGTAGTAGTGGAGAAGGCGAAGACAACTGACTTTGCTCCAGCTCTACCGGCCTGTCTCTGCCTCCGGCGACCCTGCTCCAAGAAACTGATGTGGCCCGCAGACAGCAGTCTCAAAGAACCCTGGAGACCTGCGCTGACTTCAGCAAAGACTCTTGCTTCCTGTGGACACCGGATTTGTCCAGCAAGAAACTAACTTAAGGACTCCGAATCCAGGCGCATCCACAGCACTTGCACCATTCTGCGCCAGACGCCCACAGCTCCAGTCCAGGTGGCCCACTGACCCAGTGAAGTCTCCCCGGCGATCCTGACCTGGAATCCAGCATTGGATGACCTATCCTGACCTCCCCCTCGATGCCTGCACCCTCAACCTGAAGGGTACCACCGACCGCAACCGAATCTGGTGAGAAAAAACAGACTCCTAAAGACACCCCTGCACCTGTAGTCCCAGGCCTTGGTGTGCCCACCCGATGGTGTCCCGGCATCACCCACCATCCTACTTACCTCTTCAATCATTCAGCCTTTGGAACCGAGCCTGCAGTTGTTTTCCCCAACCCAGGCTCTCCGTTGGTTTCAACAGGGCACCCGATGCCTCCAATGCACCCTGTACCCGGCCGCCCGTGCCTCTTGTGGTGCAGTCTCAGTGCACTTTGGTGGCCCCTCCAGTGCTGACCCCAACCGCCTTTGCCCCTCACCGTAGGTACTTACCTGTAACCGTGCCTTTTCGAGGTGCCCCCAGCCTCCATAGGATAACATTGGGTCCAGTGACCTCTTCACCCTTCGCCCCAGTGCCGCCTCTGGTGGTTCAGTACCTACCTTGGTCCAACCCTTGACCAATGTTAACCAAAACACCTGAAGACTGAACCTCAAAACCGTCTATTTACCTGTAAGTTACTCACCTGTCTTTCTTCCCATAGGATTGCATTGGTCTCTCACTGTGTTGTACTCTGTGTGATCCTGAATCCAAAGTATCTTTTTCTGTACTGAAAAGCATTTCATGCACATGTAAAGTATTCATTGATGCTATACAAACCTATTGCCAGTCATATGAAAGTATTGCATACAAGTCTACTTACCTGTAACTGAGTGTTCGAGGCATGTGGGCTGCTGAATTCATATCTATAGCATAGATCGCCGCCTAGTGTTGGGTCCGGATGATTGCACATTGTTGTCCTGGAAGAGTCTTCGAAGTATCACGAGATAGGTGGCTCCTCCCCTGGACTACAGTGCGCATGGGCATCGACTCCATCCCCAGATTGTTTTTTTCCGCCATTGGGTTCGGATGCATATTTGATCACTCAAGTTCGGATTCGACAGAAACTTTCTTTTAGGCCCAAAGGCCTTTCCTACATCCATCTGGTGTGCAACAAGTGCCTGTCGCCGGATCACGATGAAGCCAACTGTATGGCTTGTTCTCGTTTTCGCTCCAAGAAGACGATTCGACTTCGGCCCAGCAGACGGCACCTGACCCGGTGAACATTTTCGATACCGAGGGAGAAGAGGCAGACGAGCAGGAAGATCGAGAGCCGATTTCAAATCCAGCGGCAGACGCAGACGTAGAAATGCTCGATACTGAAGACGTAGTCGATGAGGTAGGAGACGACGATGGGGCCGATGGGGCCACGGAAGATAGCTCAGGCGAGGAGCTATGCCCCGTTCGGACAATAGCTAAGGCTCAGGTCGAGGGATCGCCACATGGCCTTACCCAAGATCTTGCACCTAGATCCACAGCCTCGCCTCCGGGCCCGGCTACGGACACTTCTACAGAGCCGCCATTAGTCAAATCGAAACCGAAAGAGAAAGCTTCGGTCTCGACAAAACCAAAAGTGATAGAGGCGCCGTCGAAACATAAAGCGCCTGTCGCCTTGGTCGGCTCCACGTCTTCAGACCTGTCGGCGCAGACGAAGTCAAAGAAGGTTGTCGAAACGGTGAAGTCGCTCAAGGGCGTCGAGCTGAAGACTGGGGCACCGAAAGCACTTGTCAAGGTCGCCGACCCGAAGACGTCGGCGCCAAAGGCCGTCGACACAGACAAGGGACTCTGAGCTACAAAAGCTGTCGATCCTGCGCGTCGGCCGGACAAGGCCAAAAGTACTACGGCCCTCGCACATGGTGGTGGCCCGAAAACACCTGTCGAGTCGACGCAACCGTCCGCATCCTTCACAAAGCAGGTGTCGGACTCATTGAAACGCATTAAGGACAAGGCTTCCGCGGTCGATCCGAAAAATGCTCCCACGCCGAAGCCTGCCGCAAAACCGCAAAAGTCGGCGGCGCCGATTCAGTTCACGCTGCCGCCGAAAGTGGCACCGAAGGCGTTCGCGCCGAAGAAGGTCGTCGAGGCGTCCATGACGGTGTCCACGGGGCCGAAGCCTACCCCTGCAGTTGTAGGCACAAAGCATCAACAACCCCTGCTGGAGGAGCAGTCGGAACGATTTCTCGACGCCGACACCGGTAAACTTTCCATTTACAAGCGGAAAATCACACTGGCTCAGCCTATGGAGTCCTACACAATTCCTTTAAAGAAGAAAAAGGATTCCACAGATTCCCCAGTTCTTGTTGAACTGACTAATCCACGTGGTCAGGACACTGTTCCAATATCGCCCAATTACTCGGATGTGGAGGCTGGGGAACCATGCTACACCACGTTTCTAGAACTTTCCGTGGTACCGCATCGAAGGCTGCACCTCACACCCAGACTTTTGACGCTGAGCCATGGCGACATTCAGCACCCAGATCCGCAACAGCTCAACCTGGCGATCTGGCTCCTGAGGTCTTAGAGTTTGGCTACCTCAACTTGCCTCCTGACTGCATGGATATCATACGGGAGGCAAGAAAGCCCACCACCAGAGCATGCTATGCAGCAAAATGGAAGCGGTTTGTCATTTATTGCGTGGACCACAACATTGACCCGCTTGACGCGTCCACGCACAACATCATTTGTTATCTGTTACATCTTTACAAATGCAATCTGGCATATGCTTCCATTCGAATACATTTATCCGCCATAGCGGCTTATCTCCAAAACAGGCAGCATCTCTCCCTTTTCAGAGTGCCTGCCATTAAAGCCTTTCTAGAGGGGCTCAAACGAGTCATTCCTCCCAGGACCCCACCTGCTCCTGAATGGAATCTTAATGTGGTCCTCACCCGGCTGATGGGTCCACCTTTTGAGCCTCTACATTCATGCGAGCTTCAGTTCTTAACATGGAAAGTGGCTTTCCTGATAGCCATTACGTCACTGCGACACGTTAGTGAGCTCCAGGCGCTCACTGTACAAGAGCCATTCATACAAATTCACTCCAACCGGGTAGTGCTGCGCACTAACCCTACATTTCTTCCAAAGGTGGTTTCACAGTTCCATGTCAATCAGACTATTGAACTGCCTGTGTTCTTCCAAAATCCTGAGACAGTGGCAGAAAGAATGCTCCACACTCTTGACGTCAAAAGGGCTTTAATGTACTACATTGATAGGACCAAAGATTTTAGGAAGACTACACAACTCTTTGTTGCCTTTTCCGCACAACACAAGGGCAACCCCATTTCCAAAGCAGGTGGATCGTTAAGTGTATTCAAATTTGCTATCAAAAAGCTAAGCACACTTTAACAATCCCCCCAAGAGCCCACTCCACCCGTAAGTTGGGGGCCTCCATGGCTTTCCTTGGAAATATCCCTTTAGAAGACATTTGTAGAGCAGCCACATGGTCTACCCCACACACATTTACAAAACACTACTGTGTAGATGTGCACTCCAAGCAGCTGTAGGGCAGGCTGTTCTAAAAACTCTTTTTCAAACTGCTGCAGTTGGCACAGGCGGCCGCCGCTAATGGAGGGACTGCTATATATTCTATGCTATAGATATGAATTCAGCAGCCCACATGCCTCGAACTGAATATGCTACTTACCAGTATGCATCTGTTCTTGGCATGTAGGGCTGCTGACATTCATTTCGCCCACCCTCCTCCCCGGCGCCTGTAGCGGCTGCAGAACTTACACTTACTCTTAGCATGGTCATCGCTCACGCTGTTACACTCCATCTTCACCACAATGGCTAAAAACAATCTGGGGATGGAGTCGATGCCCATGCGCACTGTAGTCCAGGGGAGGAGCCACCTATCTCGTGATACTTCAAAGACTCTTCCAGGACAACAATGTGCAATCATCCGGACCCAACACTAGGCGGCGATCTATGCTATAGATATGAATGTCAGCAGCCCTACATGCCAAGAACAGATGCATACTGGTAAGTAGCATATTCATTAACTTGGTTCCTAGAAATAAAAGTAACTAAAGTAAAACATTTCTATACACATTGGCCTAGAGTCCGTAATTGAGTGTCTGTTCCTGCCATGTATGTGGTATATACACCAAATGCATTCACACTACCCTCTTCTGATCAGCTCAGCAACCACTAAATTGAGAGTAAGCTATTATCTACTTTAACGTCTGCCATACCTTTGGGGACTGACTTTCCTCTTTGGTGTAGTAAATACAGAGCTAGCTTCCTACACATCACCTAGACATTATTATACAGTCCTGTCTTTCTAGCAAAGTGCCAAATACACTTTCTTTTTTCCATTGTTGTGTAAATTCCTTTTTTATAAATACCTTTTTATTTCAGAAGGACAGTGGGATCTGCAATACTAATACGTGTGAATAGAAACAAACCTACTTGGGCACCTTGTTGAATTCTCCCCAGTATCTTTGAACCACTACACAGTTCAGCTCTATGGTGTTACAACCCTCCTATCAATCTAATATTTAGCATTTTGTAAACATTTCTGGCACCTTAGTTTGAAGACTCTAATGCAGCCTTTCTTTTGTTGTATTCATTTCTCATTTGAGTAGGTGTTTAGTGGCTGCACCAACAATAGTCCTGTTTTTATTGCTTTTCTTATTTCATACTTTGATACCTCTTCTTCTAGTGCATTTTCTCTGACACAATTTTGGCGGTCCTGGAGACCAGATCTCATAAATTTGAGTGCACTGCCTTGGCTACTGTTCTTTGATCCGTGTACACCATATTGTACTCAATAGATCGATAATACACCGTAACCCTGTTAACCTATACCAGTTAGTCTGCTGTAAAATGACCATATTCAATGTAGCTTACAATTGTGGTTTCTGGAAGGGCCTCCTGTATGGTCGTTGCTAGCTGTAGCCGCAGCCTGGTGTGAGAAAATGCTTCTTTTAAAATTGTTAGCCCCACAGTTGCCCACCACAACCGCCTTGTTCTAGGTGGCCCAGCTTTTGTCACCTCCTACTCAACCCCCGAGAGCTTGGTGGTCGAAGCATCTACTTCCCGTGGCATGTTCCCGTCTGCACCCCTGGGTAGGGAATCCAAGAGACTGGATAGTTTCAGAAAGAAAAACAATTCTTCCACCAACCTAGCATTGCCATATGTAAACACTGCATTCCTATTGGGCTGTTACTCCCATTCGCAGTTGGAGATGGTTGTGCAAGTGCTGCTACAATTCCCGGAGGAGACCCGGGCTGTCCTCTCCCAAGCTGTTATAGATTGGAAGGATGCAGCATAGTTTACTATACGCTGTGGCCGTGACATGACAGACTCGCTGGGCAGAGCGATTTCCTCTGTGGTTGGCAGTTAGGCGCCATGCCTCGCTGAGAAGTCTGACTTCTCGGGGGGGGGGGGGGTTTCTATCAAACCTGATGAACATGCCTTTTGATGGCTCTCGTCTCTTCATAGACTGGGCGAACGCAGCACTAGAGCACTTCAAAGAGTCACAGGCTGTGGCCAAGTCCTTGGGCCTCTCAGTATCATCCGGTTCTGCGTCTGCCTTTCGGTTCTTACGTGGCTATGGAAGAGGTTTCTAACTGCGCCAGCTCTACCCTAGGCTGAAGACCGCGCAAGTTCTGCAACCACTTCGTGGGTGAGGTTCGCCCCGACTCTGTGGGTCAGGAGGCCAGAAGTCACAACAGGCCACAATCCCCCCTCTCCCTCCCTCTCTCCCTCTCTCTCTCTCTCTCTCTCTCTCTCTCTCTCTCTCTCTCTCTCTCTCTCTCTTCTCCATCTCCAAAACTTACTAGTCCGATTCTCCCAGATCATGGGTGTTGAGTTGGTGTCAGGATACGCCATCATCTCCACCACTGGCAGGACATCACCTCGGACAGGTGGGTTTCGCAAATAGTCCGAAGGGGTTACTCCCTCCCCTATGAGACTGCCTCTCCCTCCATGCCTCCAACATTCGATCAACTGATGGAGGATCACCTTGCTTTGCTTCGAGTGGAAGTCCACACTCCCTTGGCCAAATGAGCTATAGAGAGGGATCTCGGGCCAGAAATAGGCTGTGATTGCTGTTCCTGCTATTTTCTGGTCCCAAACATACAAAGGTCTTAGTCCTATTCTTGCCCTCCGAGCCCTCAACTACTTCCTCAGAAAAGAGAAGTTCAAGATGCTCATTCTTGCTCAGGTTCTGTCTGCCATGGAGACTGGATGGTAGCGGTGAACTTGCTGGACACCTATTTCCGTATCCCTGTCCTGCCTGCCTAACACAGCTACCTGCGGCTTATGGTGAGCCACAAGCACTCACAGTTTACCGATACTGTACTTAACTGGTCCGCCTCCTTCCTGCAAAACAGATCACAAAGATTCAAGGTCAACCAATCCTTGTCCAATCCTATGCCTGTAACACTTGGAGTCCCACAAGGCGCCTCCCTCTCACCAACCCTCTTCAATTTTTTATGGAACCTCTTACTGATCTTCTCACCCTCACTAAAATCCATTTCCATATGCATGCAGACGACTCCCAAATCTACATCAAGATCCACTCACTGGATGACATCAAATCACTCCACTCCACCTTACTAAAAACCCAAACTTGGGTGGTCGAAAATCATCTGAAACTAAACTCCCTCAAAACGGAATTCCTCCTTATCGCCCCGCCCCCCCCCCCTCTAACAAATCTCCCACTATCCCAGACTGGTTGAAGCATTTAACATCTCTCAAAGCTCAACTGCTCATCGTCGATTCAGCGAAATCGCTTGGGATTATTCTTGACAGCAACTTAAAGATGTAGAGCATATCAGCGCTTCCACAAAAGGAGCCAACTTCCACTTAAAGACCTTGCGAAAACTGGAACCCTTTCTGCCAACCTCCGATTTAAAACAAGCAGTTCAAGCCCTTGTATTACCTAGAGTGGAATACGGGGCAGTAACCTTATGCGGCCTCCCAAGGACATCGACAGCCCCACTAAGAGCCACCATCAACTTAGCTGCGAGACTCATTACAGGTTCAAAGAGAAACTCTCACATATCCCCTGACCTCAGATCCCTCAACTAGCTACCGTTTGAAGCTAGAATTCATCTTAAAATCGCATGTATGACTCATAAGGCCCTTCTCCACAACTCCCCGCATTACCTTGCTCAGAAACTGGAGCTCTCTGCTGGCAGCAGAGCCTCTAGGAGTGCCAAGACACTCCTTCTAAAACCCCACCGATTTGCCAAGAAAAAAACCTATATCCGTTCTTTCTCTGGTATGGCTCCTAGGATCTGGAACGCTTTGCTCACTGAAACAAGAACGAACCCGTCGTCTACCTCCTTCAAAAAAGAAGTGAAAGTGATCCTCATGGCGCAATTCATGTAAACTTTGGCAATTCTGCTAACCTCCTGTATATTACACCTATCGTGGTCTCTGTGCTCAATATCGGGCACTTGATCCCCCAAGATAGTTGACTGTATTTGTATAAGTTATGTAACTCTACTTCGCATATCTCTTGTTTTTGCTACTTTTGTTGTCTCTCTTACATTTGACTTGTTACTCGCAAGAGTCTTGTTCGCGCTATATAAAACCTTCAAATAAAATAAATAAAAATAAAATATGCCAAGGCTGTGGGTTGAATGTATGGTACACAGGGATGTGTGCCATGTTGACCCTTCACTTTGTTCTGCACCAAAACACACAGCCTGCAAAGGCTGTAGGTGAGTGTAAAGGTACAGGACCTCTAAGGGTGGCACAATAAGTGCGGCAGCCCTTAGAGGCCTTCCCTGGCCACAGTGCCCAGGGTACCTGGGTTACCATTTACCAGGGGCTGACCTGTGGCCAGAGAGTGCCAATTGGGTTTTGTCTTCAATGCAGTTTTAGGGAAAGAACATAGGCCCTAGGTACCTGATTAGCAGGAGCCCAGGGCACACTCAGTCAAAGTACATCGGCAGTTCAGCAAAACGTGGGGGCAACCATACAGAAAGAGGGCACTTTCTTACAGACCTTAACTTGGTCCTCACTTATTTAATGTGTGCACCATTCGAGTCGCTGCACAATTGCCCCCTTTGGCTGCTCACTATAAAAACAGTTTTCTTATTTCAGTAACTTTTGCCAGGAGGGTGAGCGAGCTGCAGGCGCTCACCTATTGGCCTCCTTACCTGAACTTATTTCCAGACAAGGTAGTGCTCCGCACTAGGGCTCTTTTTTTTTTTACCTAAAGTTGTGTCACCCTTCCACCTAGGGCAGTCTTTCACGTTGCCCACCTTCTATGCTCCTCTGCATCCTTCTAAGGAAGAACAATGTCTCCACCGGGTAGACCCAAAAAAGCGTTATCGTTCTACCTTGACCACTCTAAAAAGTTCCGGGTGGACCACCAACTCTTTGTGGGTTATGTTGGAGCAAAGAAGGGACATGCTGTACAGAAGAGGGCCATCTCACGATGGGTTATCCTTTACATTAAGATCTGTTGCGCTCTTGCAAAGAAACAGCCTCCTGAAGGCCTCCGAGCTCATTCCACCAGGGCGAAGGCAGCCACCACGGATCTCCAGCATGGTGTACCGGTTCTTGACCTCTGCCAGGTGGCTATTTGGGCATCCCTGCACACGTTTGCCAAGCATATTGCCTGGACAATCAGGTCTGTATGGAGGGCTTCTTTGGCCATTCGGTCCTACAGGACTCTCTGGTTTAAACTGTTCTGCAGTTCCTCCTCCGGGGATGGTATTGCTTTGGTATCTGTTCACAGATAATGAGTCTGCTGCTAGATGTCTCTATCAGATGGACAAGTTACTTACCTTTGGTAACACCTTATCTGGTATAGACCTGATCTAGCCGCAGATTCCTTACCGACCCTCTCATCCTCCTCACACTGCAGACACGTTTCTAGGGTCAAGGTTGTTCCCCTTCAGGGCCCTAGATGTGAACACACCAATGTAAAAAAAAATTTAAAAAAATGTCCGTACTCTTCCTGGCTCCGTGCTTCCGGCATGGAAAGTTGTGAAAAGTACTGATGTCATTGCACAGAGGTGGCGCCTATATACATGACAGTGACGTCACGACGACTAACTCTACGCCTTACAACATCACGCGGAGTCGACCAATGCCACCTTCCGTGCTGGGGTACTGCTAAACAAAATCTTCCGGAGCCAGCCTGACGCCTAGGTGGTCACAGGTAAAGAATATGCGGCTAGATCATGCCTCTCAGATAAGGCATTACTGTAGGTACATAACCTCAAAAGTACTTACCCGATTACGAAGATCTTGGTGTCTAAAATTATATAACATTTTTATGTTTCTAAGTTGCTCTCGAGTTTCTTCTTGAGCGTTTCTCATTTATTGACCCTTTGTGTACAACAAATACTTAACGCTACCATCTGATAAGCCTAAACTGCTCGCTCACACTACCACAAAAGAGAGCATTTGGGATTATTAATTTCAGCCCTGTAAGCCAATAAGGATCGTCTAGACTTGCTACATAGTGGACGTCTTTTTGGTACACTACATAAAAAGTCAGCTTCCTATAGCTGTTTAATTTTAGCTCAGGGACAGAAAAATTCTGAACATTTCTGATTGATAGCGGATGAGGTGTTCTTTGAAGAGGCGCCTTTTCAGGTCTTTTCTGAAGTGGGGCAGCTGAAGATGTATAGCTGCATTGTTGTGGACTTTTTACTGAACTTGGACATGTAGCTTCAGACTGCTTGTCTACTTGTCTTTTCTTTTTTGGAGTTGTTAATTCCCAGTCACGTGATGTCATATCTTTGCACATTGCATTGGCCTTCCAAGGTGTTAATTTCCTTTCAGGAAATGCAGTGTTGTGTTGATTGTCACTGCTCTTAGACAAGAGAATGTTTTAATGTACTTGGGAAACAATTTGTTTTTTAGAATAAAACTGCTATAAAGGCACCAGAATATATATGTATTCTAACTCTTTGCTTTGACTGTGCCAAGAGTTTTTTTCCTTCAATGCAGCAGATGAAATTACAGCAATAATTAATGCTTCAAAAATGAATAAGTAGAAATGGCATCAATTGATTTCTGACTTAATATGGAAGCAGTGACCTGAAATATAATTAAGTACCCAGAAAATGAAATGCATTTTGGAATGTTCCCTCACAAGTATGCCACACTTGCCTACACCTTTAACATTTGTGCATTGAATTCTATAGAGGTAAATGCTGCTAGCTTCCTCGGAGTTCTAGTTTGCCCTTCCCTTTTGGAAGGGGGGGGGGGTGTAACCAAAGGCAATGCAATCACACCTGCTGGAACTCAGGCAACTGTATAAAACCTCTTTGGTATAAATGAATTGGCTCCTATTGGACCATTCTCGCTAATCTGCCTGAAGACGTTAAGAAGGTTGTGTCTTGATGTACCACATGCCCATATAAAACTCCCTTATTCTGGACTCAATATACCTCAGATCATCTCACTGTAAACCGCATCCCATCACTAGAATTTCAACCATGTCCTTCCTTCACTGAAACTCCCTTTGTCACTGCATGTCTTACAATGTCCTCCTGGCATTCCTCCACTGGAAAACCTTCCCAACTCCTGCCCCACTCTAATTTTGGATCTGCTGCCTGACGAAGGACCTCCAGCTCTTGTGTTCCCATGTCTCCTCTGCTCCCCTCAGCTGATGAAATTTCATGGCCAATTTGCAACATGACCGACCTAAGGATTGCACGCAGACATATGTATACTTTGAACACGCTCCATAGCTTTCCTAGTCCCTTCATCCTGTATTTTTCCCTTCAGTACCTCATTTACCTAATAATGTTGTTATCTTAATCTTTGCAAACTGCAAGAATCTGGCAAATTAATTTTCGAGAAATGTTGACCCTAATGCGTTATTTACTTGCTACTTGTTCACAGTGGAAGATGAAGAAGAAACAATTGCAGAGCAAGAGCTGAAAGAAGGCAATATTGATCATCATTTGGAGCTGTCAAATTTAGCAAAAGAAGGTAAGTCTGGTAGGGATGGGAAGAATCCAGGCTAGTTGTACATTATTCACATGACGATGATAAGCATCACTCTGTGGACCTGTTGCGATAAACGGCAGCATACTTGTCTGCCCTTGGTCACCAAGAAGGTGCATTCCTTTAAACGTCAACCATACCATTGTTTCACACCCAATATTTTGCTAAATTAGGAGCAGCCAGCCTGCATATAGTGAATTGACTCTTGAGGAACAAGGAATGTTTTGTGAGCATGCTTGGGCTTTTTGCAAGGGAGTGCAGCAGAAGGAAACAGTGTGTCTTTCTTTGCATTTTCTGGCCTGAAGAATGGCTTACTCATTTGCTTTCTCCATTATCACAAAGGGCATCTTTCTTCCCATTCTTTGTCACCTGTACTTTTCCTCACTTCCTCTCTCGCCTTCTCTCCTCACCCTTTTATCATGCACACTTAAACCACTCTTTTCTCTGCCTTTTTCTCAACACCTACGTTGAGTTCCTTTTTCATTTGCTCTTAAGTTCTTCTCTGAATCTCGACCTCACTTTCTTCAGTAACCCCTTATTTCCATTTCCTTCCCCATTCTATTCTATATTTACCCTTTTTCTCATGTTCTCCCCAGTTACCCTCAACCCTCTTCTCCCTCTGCTTTAGTCTTTTCCGCTATCCTTTTAACTTTCTCACTACCCTATAGGGAATAAACGTAAGTCAGAGGGACAGTGAGACGCCTCATGACACCTAGAGTATGGTTGTTACTTGCCACAATATTTAGTGGACATAGAATGCATTGCCTTAGCACACTGTTCAATTTTGTGTGAGACATATGCGTCAGTCATCCAAAAATACAGTCTATTTTTTTTCTCTTGTATGAAACAACTTGGTGTGTTCCTTAAAGCACACTCAAAACAACTTCTAATACTACTGTGCCCTTATAGCGATTGAACAGGTTTCTGATGTGCATTTTCCCTCTGCTTGTCTTTTAGCTGACCTGCCACTGAATGAGTTACTGAAACATTACGAAGGGGCATATGCTGAGAATTTTCACTGGCCCCAACCCAAATCTGATAGTGAAGATGAATCCAGTGAGCAAGGTTTGAAACTATGCTTTTGGCAGACAGGTCTGCACAATGGTTTATTTTGTACTGCCCTTTTTCTGTGATTCGCATGTCTGGTACAATTTGTCTGCAGACACTTTGTTGTCGGGTCTTCATGTTTGTGACCATTTGTGCTTTCAGCCTTTGATATTAACTGTTTTCTTTTCTCTGACTAGCAGTGGAAGATCCTGCGCAGGCAGCCCAGAAGCATGTTGTCCTTATTGACTCCTTGCTGAATATTGACCAGAACAGGACACCTGAGCAACGTAGCAACACTGGATTTGGGGCTGGAAAGAAGCATACGAGAGACATTGCAGAAGTGGCAGCTGCTGCAGAATTGCTGCTGCCCAGAGGCAGTGCCCGTGTCACTAGCTCGGTAAGCTCTTTAGTGAGGGAGTACTGTAGACACTTCTATCCTGCAGTAGCAACGTCTATCATACAGTAGCAACGGTCCCTTCCCACACTTCTTTTCTCCATGCTCATAAAGACAGAATTCTCCTCACCCCTAATCTCTGTTTATAAGGTGTGTTTAGCACAGACTGATAGTTTCCAAAAATAGGGGTCCACTATCTGGAGAGAGGTTTAGGATTAGGCAACTTAAGTCTTTACACTCCTCTGCCGGAATAGGTGGATGCACACTGTAGGGCCTTACATGATACACCACTAAAAGGCCTGAATATTTTCTTGGTGCAGCTCTCAGGAAGGCTGTTTGAATGAGATTCTTGCATCAAGATCACTCTAGACCTCATCTCAATTCTTCGTTTTCACCCAACATGCCATCTCAGTTTTAGCCCAGCCATATGCAAATCAGTCATGACCCTGCTCCAATGGGAACAGTCCAGCCCAATGTGCCAAGCCAGGTCTTACCGGAGCACAAGTAACTCTGGACTGGTTTTGCCCTTTTTAGAGCTCATCAGCCAATTATAGCTTGGTTCCAGTAGCAGAGTGAACACGCAACCCATGTCTGCGCATTGAGCCGGGCCCTGTGAAGATGAAGGTTGCATTTCCAAGCCATCTGTAAACCTCCATGTTGCTGCAACATGCAGCTTTCTGCAAGCTGCCCAGCTTATTCATCTGTCCACTGCTCCCCCCCCCTTTTAGGTCGAGGTACTATCCGGTTCGTCAGAACCGGAAGTAGCGAGATCTTATGTTTCTTAGAGGGGCTCTTTATCCCGCCTCTAAGTTTGGCTCTCTCCCATTGGCTGGCTTCCTAAATGGAGGCCAGCCATTGGAGGAGAGAGCCATCACTCCAAATAGGCTCCGTCCTTTTCGGATTTGGAGGTGTGTTCGGTGTTCTTCTTTCCACTTTTTAGGCACGCCTACTTTTGAACACCGAACACGCCCCCAATCCGAAAATTCTTCACCGTTGTGTCCGCCATTATTTCGTTTGTCTCCCTATGAGGATGGTTTCGCTTTCTCCGTGATGCAAGGATCGGCAGGTAAGCCATTGCCATTTTATATTTGTTTGCTTATATTTTTTGTTTGTTTGTCCTGTGTTATCGTCACCATTGCGTCGTTTATGTTCCCCTTTTCCTGGTGTGCCCGTGTCCTGTGCGCTCCGATTGCAGTAGTGACTGTTCAGCTTTTTTTGCTTTTATTTTAGGTTTGTCCCGTCCGATTTGTTATCGTCACCATCCCGTTGTGTATGTCTCCCTCCGATTGCAGTAGTGGCTGTCCCGCTTTTTTTTGCTTAAATGTTTGTTTGTCCTGTGTTATCGTCACCATCCCATCGTGTATGTTCCCCTTTTCCCGGTGTGTCCGTGTCCTGTGCGCTCCGATTGCAGTAGTGGCTGTCCCGCTTTCTCCCTGATGCAAGGTCCGGCATGTAAGCCATTTTTTATTTCTATGTTTCCCTGTGTTCATGTGTCCTGTGAGCTGTGTTTTCAGTTGTGGCTGTCCGTCTTTCTCCATGTTATCGTCATCCCGCCGTGTATGGCCCCCTTCTTCCGGTGTGTCCGTGTCCTGTGCGCTCTGATTGCAGTAGTGGCTGTCCCGCTTTCTCCCTGATGCAAGGTCCGGCATGTAAGCTATTTTTTTCTTTCTATGTTTCCCTGTGTTCCCGGTGTGCCCGTGTCCTGTGAGCTGTGTTTGCAGTTGTGGCTGTCCGTCTTTCTCCGTGTTATTGTCACCATCCCGTCGTGTATGGCCCCCTTTTTCCGGTGTGCCCGTGTCCTGTGAGCTGTGTTTGCAGTTGTGGCTGTCCGTCTTTCTCCGTGTTATTGTCACCATCCCGTCGTGTATGGCCCCCTTTTTCCGGTGTGCCCGTGTCCTGTGCGCTCCGATTGCAGTAGTGGCTGTCCCTCTATTTTTGTACACAATAGTTCATCTACAATATTTACATTGATATTTGCCACTATTTCTGTAGCATACCCCTGTCGCACAGAAACAGCTCTGCCAACATGACTTTGGCATTGTGCCATTGTAGTGTGCAAGATGATTATGTCCAGAATCTACTAAAGATATTCAAGCCGTGTAAGTGGCTTATGTTGTGGGTCACTCTGTGCACATTGTGTACTGAAGCACGTCATCACAGGTTACTCACAGCTGATCTCAAGTGGTACGAACTTGAGTCTTGCAAGCGTTTTAAAATCTCAGTTATCTTGAAAATACAAAAAAGTGCTCAAGTGACACAGGTCTGCAAATACTTTCACTGAAGAGTAGAACTTCAAGTTAGTAATTTACAGATCATGAAGCTGAACTCGTAAACGGATTTAACCATGCTTCAATGTACACATTACGGTGCCATTGTAGTGTGCAAGATGATTATGTCCAGAATCTACTAAAGATATTCAAGCCGTGAAAAACGTTTTTTAATGCAGATTTACCGATATGCTGCATTTACACACACGACGTGCTATATTTCTGTATGCATAAATATTTACTCATGGAAGTACTCATGGGACTCTTGACAGTCATAGCACCTTGGAAGACTACATTATTCTTTATGCATTTCAAGAAAGATGAAAGTGTCTGTAAAACATGGGCATAAATTGGCGAATGTCCTACTTTCCTTGTGAAACTAGACAGAAAGAGGGAAGGGCCGAACCACTCTCTTCCCACACACCACTCTCTACTCCCACACACTACTCTACCCCCACACCGCTCTCTACCCCCACACCGCTCTCTACCCCCACACCGCTCTCTACCCCCACACCGCTCTCTACCCCCACACCGCTCTCTACCCCCACACCGCTCTCTACCCCCACACCGCTCTCTACCCCACACCGCTCTCTTCCCCCACACCGCTCTCTTCCCCCACACCGCTTTCTTCCCCCACACCGCTTTCTTCCCCCACACCGCTCTCTTCCCCCACACCGCTCTCTTCCCCCACACCGCTCTCTTCCCCCACACCGCTCTCTTCCCCCACACCGCTCTCTTCCCCCACACCGCTCTCTTCCCCCACACCGCTCTCTTCCCCCACACCGCTCTCTTCCCCCCACACCGCTCTCTTCCCCCACACCGCTCTCTTCCCCACACACCGCTCTCTTCCCCACACACCGCTCTCTTCCCCCCACACCGCTCTCTTCCCCCCACACCGCTCTCTTCCCCCCACACCGCTCTCTTCCCCCACACCGCTCTCTTCCCACTCTCTTCCCCCCACACCGCTCTCTTCCCCCACACCGCTCTCTTCCCACCACACCGCTCTCTTCCCACCACACCGCTCTCTTCCCACCACACCGCTCTCTTCCCACCACACCGCTCTCTTCCCACCACACCGCTCTCTTCCCACCACACCGCTCTCTTCCCACCACACCGCTCTCTTCCCACCACACCGCTCTCTTCCCCCACACCGCTCTCTTCCCCCACACCGCTCTTCCCCCACACCGCTCTCTTCCCCCACACCGCTCTCTTCCCCCACACCGCTCTCTTCCCCCACACCGCTCTCTTCCCCCACACCACTCTCTTCCCCCACACCACTCTCTTCCCCCACACCCCCACACCACTCTCTTCCCCCACACCACTCTCTTCCCCCACACCACTCTCTTCCCCCACACCACTCTCTTCCCCCACACCACTCTCTTCCCCCACACCACTCTCTCACTTTACTACTCGATCACTAACTCTATAACTCACTATTCAACTATCTCTCACAGCAACACAATATAACTACAACAGTAACTATCTCTCACTCTAACACAATACTCAAAATTCTATCTCACTATCTCTATCAGTACATCACTATCTATTTCGGTATCACTCCCTCACTATATCACCACACACTCTCAAAAAATATCTACATCACTCTCACTAACTCACAAATTCACTCTCTTTCTAAATTACTAATTTACTCACTCACTACCTCACTCTCAAATACACTAAGTCACTAACACGCTCTCTTTCACTACCTCACTATCTAACTCTGTTTCTATCTTAATACCTCACAACATCACTAACACTCACTACTTCACTCTCTCTTTCAATACATCAATCTTTCTCTATCTCACTACCTCACAACATCACTCTCCATAACTACCTCACTATCTATCAACATCACTCTCTCACATCAATCACACTCTATTTCAATACCTCACTATCTCAATACATCACTCTCTCTGCTAATGCAATACATATAATTCAATATATCACACATATAGAAACACTTAAGCTATTAACAACAAAAAACACAAATCCATTTAATTAAGGGAAAGAAACACACACAAAAAAACTAATAGTTCTACCTGTAATATTGCCGAGACCATTGCATTGTAACATAAAGTTCTCTTCTAAGTTTGAGGTAAGATTAAAATAATCAAGAAATGATGCTAAACATAAGTAGCAACTGTAAACCTGATAAGGATCAAAAGTAATACGATTTCCTTTTTTCCTAACAGACCCCCGATGAAGGGGCTCTCAAAGCCCCGAAATGCATTGGGTTTATGTTTTGAATATGATTTGATTATGCAATTATTTTGCTGATGTTGATTTCATTGTAATCATGTTTTGAAAATCATGAAGAATAAAACAAGAAAAATGTTAATTGTGAAATGAACTGAATAATAATGGTTTAAATATAATTGAAATGATAAAAAGGAGCAATTGTTCATTATAAGTAGTGCGCTTTTGAGTTCTGACAGCCATCAGAGGCCAGGCCTTATACATTCATGTTTTTAGTGATGCACTTATTTCTGATTTTTGTTCCATCTTGACTGCCCTTATGCACCCCTTTTTCCTCTTCATTTCCTTCTCCTTCCCACTCTACTTTGGGGGTGAATGCTTTGAGCCTGCTGCCTGAAATGTGCTGTCTAGGGATCTGGCTCTTTATATAGTATAACTAAAGGATGTATACTGTGCAAATAGTCCAAGTGTTCCTTTAAGGGTGGACTGGGGCTTTCTCTAGCAATCCCAAGCTGCTTATCTAGGGGGTAGTGTGGTCGAGCAGCCTTAGGCTTATCAGAGAGGAGTGTTAGACATTTGAAAAATACAAACAGTCAAAAAAGGGTGCACACAACTCAATAAGGAGATAACACATATCTTTATGTATATTTCGGCACCGGAATCAATACGATCATGCAAGAACGTTTTGTGATAGAAATACTTTATATTTTCAGAAGTCGACAGTGCATTTTTCAGAGTCTGCAATGTTATCCTATGGGAGGAGTACGGTATGGAGGTAGAGTACAACGACTTACGAGCACAATCTGGTGGACTTAAGGCGAGTATGGGGCAAGGTCCAATGCAGCACCAGCACGTCACTTCCAGCGGCACTAGGGCGGCTAACTGCAGTGGTGCAATACAGCATTGGGTGCCAATGTTGGTCTATGGGGATCTGGCTTGATGAAAAAAGGCTGCAAGTTTCGACTGGTAGGCCAGTTGACCTGAACCAACAGGGGGGCCCAGCCTCACGAAGCTTGGGGATATAGTGACCTCTTTGGTCCTCTTCTCCACAGGCCTGGGGAATGGGTGCAGAGGTGTCTTGAGGTGTCTGTTTCTGTCACCAGGAACGGTCATTGTAGAAGGGGGCTGCAAACAGAAGCTAAAGGTGGCGTACAGAAGTCCACAGCGGGGGAATCCAAGGTGGGCTTCTAGTATGTAGGGTCTAGGGACCATGCTGGCACCGTTGGCCCACTTCAGCTCGGGCTAGGTAGCTCAGGTGCAGTGGTGCTTTCTGGTGTTGGGTTTTCGCGGACTTCGAGCCTCAGAGTTCTTTCTTGGTACCTGCAAGGTGCAGGGGAGCAGCTCTGTTGTTCCTGCTTCTTGGGCTAAGTGCGGGCAGGTCTCCCATGCTTTGGAGAAACAGCAGCTGCAGGACAAGTTGTCTTTTGGTGCTATTGTCGAAGTCAGCAGACAGTCCGTCAGGGTTGGCACCAAGTCAGTTGCTGGTTCCTCTGTTCTTGCTTCTTGTGACTCCTAACGTCCTCTTTTTCTTTCATGCAGACAGGCTCTGATTTCCTGGTGGCCAGGGCTCCCCAAAATACTAGATTATGGTGTGTTAGGGGAGTGTAGGGTAGTAGCCAATGAGCTACTTACTCCAGTGGTCACTGCGGCCTGTGTATGACTGCTTCCTTTGGGAAGTGGGCATAACACTGTTCCAGAGTTTCTAAGTTTGTCATCACAAAGATGGCAGACTCTGAAAAGTCGTATGCACTAGAGGTAGCCCACCTTGGCGTGTGGTATGAGCCTGGGGGGTGGGCATGCCTATTTGACTACCAATTTTCCTGTCTGTCCAGGAGACAAATGTGTCCTGCACGAGGAGGGGTTGACCTCCTCTCCTGTGAGGAATGCGAAAATGGCGGCGCTTTTCTGACGCTATTTCTGCCCGACCGCCGCCGGAAGAAGTCAAGAAGCTGCCGTGTCCTCCTTTGAGTGCTCGCTTTTCTTGCCTATCTTCCCTGATTGTGCCCGTGTTCTTGCCTCTGTCCCCTCTGTTGTACGTCTGTCCCCTCTGTGGTGCGTCTGCCCCGTCGTTGTGCTTGCTTTCCGGCCCCCCCTTGCTGTGCTTGCTCCCCTGCCCCCTCGCTGTACTTGGTCCCCTGCCCCCTCGCTGTACTTGGTCCCCTGCCCCATCGTTGTGCTTGCTTTTCTGCCCCCCCACCCCCTGTTCCTCGTTGTGCTCGCTTTTCTGCCCCCACCCCCCTGTTCCTCGTTGTGCTCGCTTTTCTGCCCCCACCCCCCTGTTGCCTTGTTGTGGTCGCTTTTCTGCCCCCCCCGGTTGCCTCGTTGTGCTCGCTTTTCTGCCCCCCTGTTGCCTCGTTGTGCTTGCTTTTCTGCCCCCCACCCCCCTTTTGCCTCGTTGTGCTTGCTTTTCTGCCCCCCACCCCCTGTTCCTCGTTGTGCTCGCTTTTCTGCCCCCCACACCCCTGTTCCTCGGTGTGCTTGCTTTTCTGCCCCCCACCCCCTTGTTCCTCGTTGTGCTCGCTTTTCTGCCCCCCACCCCCTGTTCTTCCTCGTGCTCGCTTTTCTGTCCCCCCACCCCCCTGTTCCTCGTTGTGCTCACTTTTCTGCCCCCACCCCCCTGTTGCCTCGTGCTCGCTTTTCTGCCCCCACCCCCCTGCTGCCTCGTTGTGCTCGCTTTTCTGCCCCCCACCCCCCTGCTGCCTCGTTGTGCTCGCTTTTCTGCCCCCCACCCCCCTGTTCCTCGTTGTGCTCGCTTTTCTGCCCCCCACACCCCTGTTGCCTTGTTGTGCTCGCTTTTTTGCCCCCACCCCCTGATCCTCGTTGTGCTCGCTTTTCTGCCCCCCACCCCCCTGTTGCCTCGTTGTGCTCGCTTTTCTGCCCCCCCACCCCCCTGTTGCCTCATGCTCGCTTTTCTGCCCCCACCCCCTGCTGCCTTGTTGTGCTCGCTTTTCTGCCCCCCACCCCCCTGCTGCCTCGTTGTGCTCGCTTTTCTGCCCCCACCCCCTGTTCCTCGTTTTGCTCGCTTTTCTGCCCCCCCACACCCCTTTTGCCTTGTTGTGCTTGCTTTTCCGCCCCCACCCCCCTGTTCCTCGTTGTGCTCGCTTTTCTGCCCCCCCACACCCCTGTTCCTCGGTGTGCTTGCTTTTCTGCCCCCACCCCCTGTTCCTCGTTGTGCTCGCTTTTCTGCCCCCGCACCCCCCTGTTGCCTCGTGCTCGCTTTTCTGCCCCCACCCCCTGCTGCCTCGTTGTGCTCACTTTTCTGACCCCCACCCCCTGCTGCCTCGATGTGCTCGCTTTTCTGCCCCCCCAACCCCCTGTTCCTCGTTGTGCTCGCTTTTCTGACCCCCCACACCCCTGTTGCCTTGTTGTGCTCGCTTTTCTGCCCCCACCCCCCTGATACTCGTTGTGCTCGCTTTTCTGCCCCTCCACCCCCCTGTTCCTCGTGCTCGCTTTTCTGCCCCCACCCTCCTGTTGCCTCGTTGTGCTCGCTTTTCTGCCCCCCCACCCCCTGTTCCTCGTTGTGCTCGCTTTTCTGCCCCCCACACCCCTGTTCCTCGGTGTGCTTGCTTTTCTGCCCCCCACACCCCTGTTCCTCGCTGTGCTCGCTTTTCCGCCCCCCACCCCCCTGTTGCCTCGTTGTGCTCTCTTTTCTGCCCCCACCCCGCTGTTCCTCGTTGTGCTCGCTTTTCTGACCCCCCACCCCCCTGTTGCCTCGCTGTGCTCGCTTTTCTGCCCCCCCTGTTCCTCGTTATGTGTGTGTGTGGCTCTGTGTGTGTGGGGGGGGCGTTGTGTGTGTGGCTCTGTGTGTGTGGCTCTGTGTGTGTGTGTGTGTGTGTGTGTGTGGTGTGTGTGTGTGTGTGGTGTGTGTGTGTGTGGTGGGCTGTGTGTGTGTGTGTGGTGGGCTCTGTGTGTGTGGTGTGCTCTCTGTGTGTGTGGTGTGCTCTCTGTGTGTGTGTGGTGTGCTCTGTGTGTGTGTGTGGTGGGCTCTGTGTGTGTGTGTGGTGGGCTCTGTGTGTGGTGTGTGGTGGGCTCTGTGTGTGTGTGTGGTGGGCTCTGTGTGTGTGTGGTGGGCTCTGTGTGTGTGTGGTGGGCTCTGTGTGTGTGTGGTGGGCTCTGTGTGTGTGTGGTGGGCTCTGTGTGTGTGTGGTGGGCCCTGTGTGTGTGTGGGGCCCTGTGTGTGTGTGGGGCCCTGTGTGTGTGTGGGGCTCTGTGTGTGTGTGGGGCTCTGTGTGTGTGTGGGGCCGTGTGTGTGTGTGGGGCTGTGTGTGTGTGTGGGGTGGGCTCTGTGTGTGTGTGGGGTGGGCTCTGTGTGTGTGTGGGCTCTGTGTGTGTGTGTGGTGGGCTCTGTGTGTGTGTGTGTGGTGGGCTCTGTGTGTGTGTGTGTGGTGGGCTCTGTGTGTGTGTGTGTGTGGTGGGCTCTGTGTGTGTGTGTGTGTGTGTGTGGTAGGCTCTGTGTGTGTGTGGTGGGCTCTGTGTGTGTGTGGTGGGCTCTGTGTGTGTGTGGTGGGCTCTGTGTGTGTGTGGTGGGCTCTGTGTGTGTGTGGTGGGCTCTGTGTGTGTGTGGTGGGCTCTGTGTTTGGGAGGGGCTCTGTGTGTCTGTGTGGGCTCTGTGTGTCTGTGTGGGCTCTGTGTGTCTGTGTGGGCTCTGTGTGTCTGTGTGGGCTCTGTGTGTCTGAGTGGGGCTCTGTGTGTCTGTGTGGGGGGCTCTGTGTGTTTGTGTGTGGGGTTCTGTGTGTGGGGCTCTGTGTGTGGGGCTCTGTGTGTGGGGCTCTGTGTGTGTGGGGCTCTGTGTGTGTGGGGCTCTGTGTGTGTGGGGCTCTGTGTGTGTGGGGCTCTGTGTGTGTGGGGCTCTGTGTGTGTGGGGCTCTGTGTGTGTGGGGCTCTGTGTGTGTGGGGGGCTCTGTGTGTGTGTGGGGCTCTGTGTGTGTGTGGGGCTCTGTGTGTGTGTGGGGCCCTGTGTGTGTGTGGGGCCCTGTGTGTGTGTGGGGCCCTGTGTGTGTGTGGGGCCCTGTGTGTGTGTGGGGCCCTGTGTGTGTGTGGGGCCCTGTGTGTGTGTGGGGCCCTGTGTGTGTGTGGGGCCCTGTGTGTGTGTGGGGCCCTGTGTGTGTGTGGGGCCCTGTGTGTGTGTGGGGCTCTGTGTGTGTGTGGGGCTCTGTGTGTGTGTGGGGCTGTGTGTGTGTGTGGGGCTGTGTGTGTGTGTGGGGTGGGCTCTGTGTGTGTGTGGGGTGGGCTCTGTGTGTGTGTGGGGTGGGCTCTGTGTGTGTGTGGGCTCTGTGTGTGTGTGTGGTGGGCTCTGTGTGTGTGTGTGTGGTGGGCTCTGTGTGTGTGTGTGTGGTGGGCTCTGTGTGTGTGTGTGTGTGGTGGGCTCTGTGTGTGTGTGTGTGTGTGTGTGGTGGGATCTGTGTGTGTGTGGGGCTCTGTGTGTGTGTGGGGCCCTGTGTGTGTGTGGGGCCCTGTGTGTGTGTGGGGCCCTGTGTGTGTGTGGGGCCCTGTGTGTGTGTGGGGCCCTGTGTGTGTGTGGGGCCCTGTGTGTGTGTGGGGCCCTGTGTGTGTGTGTGGGGCCCTGTGTGTGTGTGGGGCTCTGTGTGTGTGTGGGGCTCTGTGTGTGTGTGGGGCTGTGTGTGTGTGTGGGGCTGTGTGTGTGTGTGGGGTGGGCTCTGTGTGTGTGTGGGGTGGGCTCTGTGTGTGTGTGGGCTCTGTGTGTGTGTGTGGTGGGCTCTGTGTGTGTGTGTGTGGTGGGCTCTGTGTGTGTGTGTGTGGTGGGCTCTGTGTGTGTGTGTGTGTGGTGGGCTCTGTGTGTGTGTGTGTGTGTGTGTGGTGGGATCTGTGTGTGTGTGTGTGGTGGGCTCTGTGTGTGTGTGTGTGGTGGGCTCTGTGTGTGTGTGTGTGGTGGGCTCTGTGTGTGTGTATGTGTGGTGGGCTCTGTGTGTGTGTGTGTGGTGGGCTCTGTGTGTGTGTGTGTGGGGGGCTGTGTGTGTGTGGGGGGCTGTGTGTGTGGGGCTGTGTGTGTGTGTGGGGGGCTGTGTGTGGGGGGCTGTGTGTGTGGGGCTGTGTGTGTGGGGCTGTGTGTGTGGGGCTGTGTGTGTGTGGGGGTGTGTGGTGGGGGGGTTCTCTGTGTGTGAGGGGCTCTGTGTGTGAGGGGCTCTGTGTGTGTGAGGGGCTCTGTATGTGTGTGTGAGGGGCTCTCTGTGTGTGTGGGGCTCTGTGTGTGTGTGTGGGGCTCTGTGTGTGTGTGTGGGGCTCTGTGTGTGTGTGTGGGGCTCTGTGTGTGTGTGTGGGGCTCTGTGTGTGTGTGTGGGGCTCTGTGTGTGTGTGTGGGGCTCTGTGTGTGTGTGGGGGGGCTCTGTGTGTGTGTGGGGGGGCTCTGTGTGTGTGTGTGGGGCTCTGTGTGTGTGGGGGCTTTGTGTGTGTGTGTGGGGGGACTCTGTGTGTATGTGTGGGGGGGCTCTCTGTGTGTGTGTGTGGGGCTCTGTGTGTGTGTGTGGGGCTCTGTGTGTGTGTGGGGCGCTCTGTGTGTGTGTGTGGGGCTCTCTGTGTGTGGGGGGGGCTCTCTGTCTGTGGGGGGGCTCTCTGTCTGTGGGGGGGGCTCTCTGTCTGTGTGTGGGGGGCTCTCTGTGTGTGGGGGGCTCTTTGTGTGTGGGGGGCTCTGTGTGTGTGGGGGGCTCTCTCTGTGTGTGGGGGCTGTCTCTGTGTGTGTGTGTGTGGGGCTCTCTCTGTGTGTGGGGGGGGCTTTCTGTGTGTGTGGGGGGGCTCTGTGTGTGTCGGGCTCTCTGTGTGTGTGGGGCTCTGTGTGTGTGTGTTGTGTGTGTGTGTGTGGGGGGCTCTCTGTGTGAGTGGGGGGGCTCTGTGTGTGTGTGTGGGGGGGCTCTGTGTGTGTGTGTGTGTGGGGGGCTCTCTGTGTGTGTGGGGGGGGCTCTATGTGTGTGTGGGGCTCTCTGTGTGTGTGTGGGGGGGGGCTCTCTGTGTGTGTGTGTGTGGGCTCTCTGTGTGTGTGTGTGTGGGGCTCTGTGTGTGTGTGTGGGGCTCTGTGTGTGTGTGTGGGGCTCTGTGTGTGTGTGGGGCTCTGTGTGTGTGTGGGGCTCTGTGTGTGTGTGGGGCTCTGTGTGTGTGTGGGGCTCTGTGTGTGTGTGGGGCTCTCTGTGTGTGTGGGGCTCTCTGTGTGTGTGGGGCTCTGTGTGTGTGTGTGTGGGGCTCTGTGTGTGTGTGTGTGGGGCTCTGTGTGTGTGTGTGTGGGGCTCTGTGTGTGTGTGTGTGGGGCTCTGTGTGTGTGTGGGGGGGCTCTGTGTGTGTGTGGGGGGGCTCTCTGTGTGTGTATGGGGGGGCTCTCTGTGTGTGTGTGGGGGGCTCTCTGTGTGTGTGGGGGGGGCTCTCTGTGTGTGTGGGGCTCTCTGTGTGTGTGGGGCTCTCTGTGTGTGTGGGGCTCTCTGTGTGTGTGGGGCTCTCTGTGTGTGTGTGGCTCTCTGTGTGTGTGGGGCTCTCTGTGTGTGGGGGGCTCTCTGTGTGTGTGGGGCTCTCTGTGTGTGTGGGGCTCTCTGTGTGTGTGGGGCTCTCTGTGTGTGTGGGGCTCTCTGTGTGTGTGGGGCTCTCTGTGTGTGGGGGGCTCTCTGTGTGTGGGGGGCTCTCTGTGTGTGTGGGGCTCTGTGTGTGTGTGTGTGGGGCTCTCTGTGTGTGTGTGTGTGTGTGTGGGGCTCTCTGTGTGTGTGGGGCTCTCTGTGTGTGTGTGGGGCTCTGTGTGTGTGTGTGTGGGGCTCTGTGTGTGGGGCTCTGTGTGTGTGTGTGGGGCTCTGTGTGTGTGTGTGGGGCTCTGTGTGTGTGTGTGGGGCTCTGTGTGTGTGTGTGGGGCTCTGTGTGTGTGTGTGGGGCTCTGTGTGTGTGTGTGGGGCTCTGTGTGTGTGTGTGGGGCTCTGTGTGTGTGTGTGGGGCTCTGTGTGTGTGTGTGGGGCTCTGTGTGTGTGTGTGGGGCTCTGTGTGTGTGTGTGGGGCTCTGTGTGTGTGTGTGGGGCTCTGTGTGTGTGTGTGGGGCTCTGTGTGTGTGTGTGTGGGGCTCTGTGTGTGTGTGTGGGGCTCTGTGTGTGTGGGGCTCTCTGTGTGTGTGGGGCTCTCTGTGTGTGTGGGGCTCTCTGTGTGTGTGGGGCTCTCTGTGTGTGTGGGGCTCTCTGTGTGTGTGGGGCTCTCTGTGTGTGTGGGGCTCTCTGTGTGTGTGGGGCTCTGTGTGTGTGTGGGGCTCTGTGTGTGTGTGGGGCTCTGTGTGTGTGTGGGGCTCTGTGTGTGTGTGGGGCTCTCTGTGTGTGTGGGGCTCTCTGTGTGTGTGTGGGGGGCTCTGTGTGTGTGTGTGTGTGGGGCTCTGTGTGTGTGTGTGTGGCTCTGTGTGTGTGTGTGTGGGGCTCTGTGTGTGTGTGTGTGGGGCTCTGTGTGTGTGTGTGTGGGGCTCTGTGTGTGTGTGTGTGGGGCTCTGTGTGTGTGTGTGTGGGGCTCTGTGTGTGTGTGGGGCTCTGTGTGTGTGTGGGGCTCTGTGTGTGTGGGGGGCTCTCTGTGTGTGTGGGGCTCTCTGTGTGTGTGGGGCTCTCTGTGTGTGTGGGGCTCTCTGTGTGTGTGGGGCTCTCTGTGTGTGTGGGGCTCTCTGTGTGTGTGGGGCTCTCTGTGTGTGTGGGGCTCTCTGTGTGTGTGGGGCTCTCTGTGTGTGTGGGGCTCTCTGTGTGTGTGGGGCTCTCTGTGTGTGTGGGGCTCTCTGTGTGTGTGTGGGGCTCTCTGTGTGTGTGTGTGGGGCTCTGTGTGTGTGTGTGTGGGGCTCTGTGTGTGTGTGTGTGTGTGGGGCTCTGTGTGTGTGTGTGTGGCTCTGTGTGTGTGTGTGTGGGGCTCTGTGTGTGTGTGTGTGGGGCTCTGTGTGTGTGTGTGGCTCTGTGTGTGTGTGGGGCTCTGTGTGTGTGTGTGGGGCTCTGTGTGTGTGTGGGGGGCTCTGTGTGTGTGGGGCTCTCTGTGTGTGTGGGGCTCTCTGTGTGTGTGGGGCTCTCTGTGTGTGTGGGGCTCTCTGTGTGGGGGGGGCTCTGTGTGTGTGGGGGGGGCTCTCTGTGTGTGTGGGGCTCTCTGTGTGTGGGGCTCTCTGTGTGTGTGGGGCTCTCTGTGTGTGTGGGGCTCTCTGTGTGTGTGGGGCTCTCTGTGTGTGTGGGGCTCTCTGTGTGTGTGGGGCTCTCTGTGTGTGTGGGGCTCTCTGTGTGTGTGGGGCTCTCTGTGTGTGTGGGGCTCTCTGTGTGTGTGGGGCTCTCTGTGTGTGGGGCTCTCTGTGTGTGTGTGTGTGTGGGGCTCTCTGTGTGTGTGTGGGGCTCTCTGTGTGTGTGTGGGGCTCTGTGTGTGGGGCTCTGTGTGTGGGGCTCTGTGTGTGGGGCTCTGTGTGTGGGGCTCTGTGTGTGGGGCTCTGTGTGTGGGGCTCTGTGTGTGGGGCTCTGTGTGTGGGGCTCTGTGTGTGGGGCTCTGTGTGTGGGGCTCTGTGTGTGTGTGTGTGGGGCTCTGTGTGTGTGTGTGGGGCTCTGTGTGTGTGTGTGGGGCTCTGTGTGTGTGTGTGGGGCTCTGTGTGTGTGTGTGGGGCTCTGTGTGTGTGTGTGGGGCTCTGTGTGTGTGGGGCTCTCTGTGTGTGTGGGGCTCTCTGTGTGTGTGGGGCTCTCTGTGTGTGTGGGGCTCTCTGTGTGTGTGGGGCTCTCTGTGTGTGTGGGGCTCTCTGTGTGTGTGGGGCTCTCTGTGTGTGTGGGGCTCTCTGTGTGTGTGGGGCTCTCTGTGTGTGTGGGGCTCTCTGTGTGTGTGGGGCTCTCTGTGTGTGTGGGGCTCTCTGTGTGTGTGGGGCATCTCTGTGTGTGTGTGGGGCTCTCTGTGTGTGTGTGTGTGTGGGGCTCTGTGTGTGTGTGTGTGTGTGTGGGGCTCTGTGTGTGTGTGGCTCTGTGTGTGTGTGTGTGTGGCTCTGTGTGTGTGTGTGTGGGGCTCTGTGTGTGTGTGTGTGTGGCTCTGTGTGTGTGTGTGTGGGGCTCTCTGTGTGTGTGTGTGTGGGGCTCTCTGTGTGTGTGTGTGGGGCTCTCTCTGTGTGTGTGGGGCTCTCTCTGTGTGTGTGGGGCTCTGTGTGTGTGTGTGGGGCTCTGTGTGTGTGTGGGGGGGGGGCTCTCTGTGTTTGTGTGGCTCTCTGTGGGTGGGTGCAAATGCAATAGGCAATGACAATGCCATTTATTTATCTGTTTTCAAAACCAACACATAAATAAACATTTTGTCATTTACAATGCCAATAGCTCTAACTTTGGCAATGGCGAGACCGTTGCATTGTAAATGCTTGTTTACTTTTGTTTATTTGATTTTCACAATCAACAATGAAACAAAAAAAAACAGTACAGTTGAGCATTAACTGTGTTTGATGTTGATTTCAGGTCCATGTACATACATACGTTATCAAAACAATCATTAATTACGATCCTGGATAGCAGGGTGAGTGGGAAGTGCATATACATCACTATTACATCTGCCTACTCAACGGATGATTGGGTTCCCCCGCTTATTCCAACACTTTGAGGGGTGTGCTGCTGCAGGGGCGGCATGTCTCCTACGTCCTGCATGGCTAACAAATATGAGTGGAATGGCTGCCAGATGTTGAGTGGGCTGCAAGCAGGCGGTTGCATCAGTGCGTATGTATCGCTATTTGTGTTGAAATATGTCATGCAGCGTAACCATGCTTTTAATGTGGGTGAGAATTTGCTACTCTAATTTATGGCTAATTTCCTTTTGGCAATGAGGAGAGCAATTGCGACAAAGCATCTCTTAGGTTTAGGGAGCTTGTGCGTGGGTGCCCATAAGTGCCAGTAGTGGGGACGGTGTAAGTTCCATATCAATCATATGAGAGAGCACTGTAAAGACTGCTTTCCAATATCGAGCGATCTTATCGCAGGTCCATGCCATGTGTGCAAAATCTGCCTCTGGAGAGCGAAACCTGGGACACACGTGTGGGCAGAATGGGTCCATGCGGTGTATTCTACTCTGTGTCATGGATGCCCGCCAAAGAAACTTAAGGTGCAACAACTTGTGGTTGGGAGAGACTCGGCGTATTTGTATACAACCGCTGGGCCACTGTGAGTCGGAGATGGGATGGCCCAAATCCTACTCCCATGCGGCACGCACTCCAGCATCCCGACTTGGGAGTAGGGTTACTGCGGCTTTATACAGCCTGTATAGCCTGGACATAAGATGGAGCCCACTCTTGTCTGTGATAACCCCTGTCAGAAGAGGGAATTCAGGGGATTCGAGGGGATAACTGGGAATTCTGTCCCTCACAGCCCCCGTAGTCGTCGGAATATAAAGCGGTCCATTATTGTGCCGTCACCAAAACAGGGGTCTTCCGTACGTGAGAAGATGTGACCGCTGGGGAACAAGTCTTCAAACGTTGCCAGGTGAAACTTTGCTAACATGCGGTTCACCGAGGTCTCCTGTAGACTTGGGACCCAGCCATTTCCCGCCAGCGGCAGTGAAGCAGAGTACAGGAGGTGGGACCCAGTGACACTAGTCAGACGACGCCAGGCCCAACTCGTTGTGGATAGCGTCCGAATGTCCTGCGGGTCGTGCTGGTAAGTACGTTTTCCAATAAAAATACTTTTCACTTTAAAAAGTGGACACAGCAATTTTTAAAGTCAGGAATGATAACCTATGGGAGGGAAAAAAGAATTTAGTTTTGAAGGTAAGTACACAACTTACATATCCAGTCTTAGGTGTCTGTGGTCAACAGCAGGCAAGGTTTGAATCAGTACCAAATGTGCACCACCAGCGACATAGGGGCGGCTGGGTGCAGCGGTCCAATTCGGGGTTGGGTGCCCAATGTTAATCAGTGGAGGCTGGGGGTTAGCGAAGATGCGCTGCTCACAGGTAAGTAAAGAGGTGTCAGGGGTCGATCTCCTCTGGGTCAGGTAAGTTCATGGAGGGCCACAAGGCATCACCGAACTTACACATTCAGCGGCACATAGATGGCCGGGTGCAGTATGCCAACACAGCATTGGGTGAACAATGCAAATCCATACTGGAGACCGGTCTTGAAGAACGACTGCAGGCTCAGGACAAAGAAAACCCAAAGCTGCTCAGGTGAGTAGTGATGCTAGGGGACGTAGCGACACCATTGCAGGCGTCTAGGTAGAGTCCGGCATGAGTCAGCCTACGGTGGACTCTGGCTCAGAATCTTTGGGAAACCTTTGCAGGACCGGTGTACCACTTGGACTCAGGCTGTGGATGTCTGGTACAGAGGTGAGTCCGGAGGCGGGTTCGTGGTTCCTCAGGGTAGAGTTTTTATCTTTTAAAGTTGGTTTCTTCATGAACAGGTCCACTGTTATTGGGATATCTTGATCTTTGTCAAAGGCAGGCAGTCCTTCCAAGGTCTTAGAGGTCGCTGGGGTGTAGGCTGGGTTATCTTTTGGTGCAGGATCGTCAAGGGCTGCAGACAGGCTTGTAGAGCTGTGGCCAAGTCTGTTGGTTTCTACAGTCTTCTCTGCTGATGCAACACTGTAGTGTCCAGCCCGTTTTAGGAAGTCCAGAATCTGTTTTCATGGTCTGGGGTGCCACCTAAATACAAGATTTAGGGACGTTACAGGGGGATTGACCAGTAGGATCCAATGGGTCTCTTATCTGGGGAGCCTACACCCGCTATTATGCCACCTTCCTGTGGGAGGGGGCATAGTCCTAGCCCTGTTTTGATAAGTCCCACCATCTTCAAGATGGTAGGCACTGGAAAATGTGCTTCGCCTCTCCTCCAGAACCTGAGAGATGGTGTTGGCAAAGGGGAGGGCACACCTCCTACTCTACCTTAGTTTTCCTACTGGTTCGCCCATCAAAAGTGTTTTTTTTTTACCCGGGGCTGCCATCTGCTGCTAGTAGCAGAGGCGTAGGTCGCATAACGAAGGCGGCAAGACCTTTGAAGCTTCCCTCTCGAGCAATGTGCCTGTCTGGGAGAGGAGGTGTGACTCCTCCGCCCAGGATGGGCTTTGTTTCTCGCCTCAAAGAGCAAGGGCTCTCGCCTCCGGTGTCCAGAAACATGTCTGGTGGTGGAAGCCAGCCTAAAGCCAGTCAGTGACCACATCAGGGTTGGTAGGTTTTCAGGGGGCATCTATGAGGTGCCCGCTGGATACATGTTTTAATAAATCTAACACTGGCATCAGTGTGGGTTTATTTAGAGGAGTGGTTTGTTGTCCAACACTGGCTCAGTGAAACAATGTTTGTGCTGGGGAACTTGAGTTGTCGGTTTTCAGCCCATGTACTCTCTATGGCTTCCGTTGCACTTAGAATATTTAAGAATAGAATTAAATATTGTAGGGGCTTATCTGCTCATGCAGATATGCCCACACCTGAAATATAGTAGACCCTGCCTTAGGACTTGTAAGGCCTGTGAGAGGGGTGACTTACCTATACCTTAGGCAGTGTTGCTTGACATGGCACACCGGCAGTGTACCCAGCTGCGGCCGGCTCAGGTGAGCGTGGTGAGGCGGGGCAGGGTGTGGCAGGGGAAGCCAACTGACGGCAGGGTACGTATTATTTATTTATTTAATTATACCTATTCCGTCATCTGTCGACTTCCGGACCTCCCACCCCGTTTACCTGTACCGGCCGCCGCTGAGTGTGCCATGTCGACTTTGTTTTTTTTTCTCTGCACCAAGGCATGCAGGCTGCAGTGGTAGTTTGCATGGCCTTGGTGAAGGGTTCCTAGAGGACCCTCTTCAGTCCCAATGCCCTAGGTACCATGGGTACCATGCACTAGGGACTTACAGGGGGGGTCTTAAGTGGTGCCAATCGTGGTATGGTTTTAGGGTAAGAACACTGGTGCTGGGAACCTAATTAGCAGGGACCCAGTACTCTACAGTCACAATTGCACCAAAAGCAGGCAAAAAGTGGGCGTAGCCTTGTCAAAAAGGGTCACTTTCCTACATACTGTCACTTTGCATTGTTTGGGTAAGATCACTGCTTCAAAATGTCCTCTTCCTCATTCACCCTTCCTTAACCTCGCTTCCCCTTTCTCATGTTATGCCCCTAACTCCCTCTCCCTAACTCTTTGAGATGCCCTTAAGCGTGGCCTGATTTGCTGTACAAATAATTACACAGCATTACAAAGCCTCTTTCTTTCAGGTGAAAGTGGGCACTCCATCCCTGCTTCATGGGACCCTGCGTGAATACCAGCAGATCGGGCTGGACTGGTTAGCCAAGCAGTACAAGAAGAACCTCAATGGTATTCTGGCAGATGAAGCGGGGCTCGGCAAGAACGTGCAGGTGATTGCCTTCCTTGCTCACCTGGCCTGCAATGAAGGTAAGGACTACAGCAGCTACACCGACTTCAGCTGCTGACATTGGTGTTTAATGTGCTGGGAGAACCTGTATGAATGTCATGAGGGAAGTGGGAAAGCGGGTAGTGAAGAGGTTGATACGCCTTTAGTTTTTTGTACTTCACTTGCCATCCAAGTCTCAAAAAATAATTTTCTGCCTTACTAAAAGTCAGCTTATCGTTGAAGTATTGAGCCCCCGGGTAGATTATAAACCTTAGACTATACACAGACTCTTCAGTCAATGCACAGACTATCACACAGAAGTCTTCTCCGAGCACACAGTAAACAATAAATCGAATACTGTGCCAACAGAGGAATATTCGCTTGAAGAGAGACTGCATATGGACAGTATTGATTTATTGTATACTGAGTGCTCGGGGAAGACTTCTGTGTGATATTATCATCTGCATCTGTGGATTGTGGTGGGGTTGTATGGTGACCGACCTCTCTTCCCCTTGAAGCACCATTAGAGACGCTGTATATTTTACACATTCTCTGACTTGCTGAGCGCCCTTTATATCTCTGGTTACCATTTAATTTAGAAATGCACAGACTAGGTTAGTGCTTGTGACCGGTTGTAGGGTACTACTGTGGTTTATTACACTATCACAATCCAAAAACTAACAGTGCCCGTTGGTGTAACATTTACCTTTTACTTACCTCAGTCAATGAATAGGTACTCCGAGTAGTGATATTTTTGATTAAGTACTCTTGTTGTAGCAGACGACCAGTATGGTGTGGGTGCTCCCCAGTAACCACTTAAATGCTTAGTGCAGAGTCACTGAGAATTGTGAAATGTGTGATAGGAATGAATGAAAAGATATCTATCATATGAGCACTCGACATGGTTGTGAGATATTTTTAAGCTCTTTTTGAACATCTGTCTCAAAGTGGATAGCTTTTATAGACGCCGTAGCTTAAGACTTCCTCTTATAGGGAAATAGACTTCCATTATGTTGTTTTTTTTATTAGCATGTCTGAGCCTTCTGGCAAATGGATCCATAGTAAACATGACTGCTTTGAATCTACATGAAGGATCCTTCCAGCCTGGATGCCTGGCACATTCTGACGTGTCAAAAACAAACACCAGAAGTCACGTTATTTCTTCCTGTATGAAGCTTGAGTTGGAGACCTGTCCTGGTTAATACCCCTCTCAATCATGGAGTTTACTGGCCATCCATTTTAGGGATCTCTTCTTTCCTCAAACTAAATCTTGTACTAAAGACCCAGAGATTCAACACCTAGACTCCCAGATTCACTGGCTCGAAGTGAAATAGCAGATTTCACAGAGCCCACACTTTTTAATCGGAGACTGACTTGCTGTCATCCAGCTAGTGCCTTTTATTTTCTATACTGTCACTCCTTGGTGCTCTTGAAATACAGAAAGTTCTTTTCTGGCACACTCGTTCCACACCATTTTCTTTCTCTACAGCAGATAATTCCTTTGTGGATCACAGTTCCCACTTTAGGAAACATAACTTCTCTTGAGGGTGTTTGCCTAGATTGGGTGCCATTTGCCACTTCACATTCCCTCCCACTGAGAATTGTGTTATTATTGCGATAGGTGCTGCTCTTCTTTCAGCATCCAGTAGGTGTGACCTTATGCTAATTCCTGCTTATTTTTAATGGAGGGTCTTCTGTGAATTCTGCAAGTATAATATAGCTGTCTATCTGAGGTTGATCACTCCACATTCTGCTGGGTGAATGAGGAAGACTTTTCGTGTACACAGGCGGAAGTCTAAGAGCATAGTGTGGCGTGTTGCATATTCTGCATTTCCAAAACACATTTGATTTTTTTTTAAAGTCTTATGATCTTGGGGTGTTCTTTAGTTGTGGTTTCTGCTGATTTGTGTTTGATATACCCATTTCCTGAAGGTAACTGGGGGCCACACCTGATCGTTGTGCGCAGCTGTCGAATTCTGAAGTGGGAACTCGAATTGAAACGCTGGTGTCCAGGCCTCAAGGTCCTTTTGTACTATGGCCGCCAGAGAGAACTGAGGAAAAAGAGACAGGTGTAGTAATTTGTGATATTTATAGCCTGTATAGTAATGAGTGTTAATTACAGAATACAGATTACTTCCGCTGTTGTTCACAGTACACACCATCACGCTGAGCCGGATGCACTGTTTCTGATGTTTATAGTGTACACAGTATTGAGCTGGATACAGGCATTTGAAATGTTTGCAGTATATATAGTACAGAGAGAGTACATAAGCCTGTTAGTATTGTTTTTGCTCTTCGTAGTACTGAGCCAGGCGCAGTAAGTTGCAGTGTTTACTGTATAAGGATTACTGAGATGGGTTATCAAGAGCTGTGATTACAGTATGCACAGTACTAAGGTAGGTTCTGTGATTTTCTGAAGTTTACCATGTACACAGCATAGTGTCAGATGCAGCAATCTCAAATATTTTCAGTATACGCAAAATATAAACGGTAAAAGATTTATGAAAATGAACAGCTTTTGATTACTTGGGTAGCTTCAGTAATTTGATTGTTCGCATTGTACACACTGGGGAGATTAGTGCTGTTTCTGATGTGTACATTGTCTGCTACTGCCTCACAGTTGCACTCTCACACCTGTGGTTCAGTGAGCACAGAGAAATGGCAAGTTTCTGCTTTTTCTCTTCTTTCATGTGGGGGAAGAGGCGGAAACCTGAACTAAAGTTCTGTGTGTATCCTTTTTTGCAGGAGTGGCAGGAGCCCAACAGCTTCAATGTGTGCATCACCTCCTACAAGCAGCTCTTCAAAGGCCTTCAGGCCTTCATGAAGATGAGGTGGAATTACCTGATCCTGGATGAGGTCCAGCACATCAAACCCATGACCGAGAAGCACTGGGTGGCCCTTTTCAATCTCAGAAGGTAACTCCTGAAAGTTGTCTCCATTTGCCTAATTACTGGGTTTAGATTATGGTATGAGAAATTACATTTAGCTTTGTGCTGCTGCATTCTGAAGCGTGTCTGAGAGCATGACCTATTGAATGGCTAGTTGCTTGGTGCAGTATGTCAGTTTGTTTTAGATGCAGGCTTTACATGCACCTTAACAGGAATTGAGTCAATCAAAGATGGCAGACCTTTTGCCTTGTTGTAGTACAGACACTTGAAGATGTTTTTATTATCCTTAATAAGACTGTTACCTACAAGAGTTCATCTCAGTTTGAGAACTGCCAGTCATTGCAGCCTGAAAGTCATTGGTAGATGACAGCATTATGAAGATGGTTATAAGAAGGCAGTTGCTTGCCTCTAACACATTTGTTTTATTTTTGTGTCTGTCCCAGCCAGCGGCGCCTACTCCTGAGAGACACACCTCTACAAAACACCATGATGGAGCTGTGGACTATGGTGCACTTCCTGATCCCAGGCATATCCCGTTCCTATCTAGACTTCCCAGTAAAAACCGGGAGTGAGGAAAACCAGGATTATGGTCACAAAGTGGTCATCAGGCTGCACAGGGTAAAACCGTTAAGCCTTTCTTTAATATTTCCCTTAAAAGTTTAATCACAAGCTAAGTTTCCTTTAGAGTTATCATTGACAGTGTTTTTTCAACATACCCCTTTTGTATACTTGATCATATGTAAGTGATGGGTATTTGAAGGGTGTAGATGTAGTGAGAAAAGAAGGGTATTTGGGCTGATCTTTCCACCATTGTGACTTGTAACTGAGTGTGAAGAGTGGGACAGAGAACTAGACTTAATGACTCTTAAGTAATTTTTGTTCTCTGTGTGAATGCTTCGTTCAGTAGTGCTTTGTTTGTGCCTGTTTCTGAGGTTCATGCCTGTTTCTGAGGTTCATGCCTTTTTAGGATTGAGTTGCAAATGGGGAAGATTAACATGTGTTTCATAAGGGTTCTGGACAGTGTTGCATCGAGATGGGATAGCTGTTGGGTGAAAGATGGGGGCCGCAAGATAGGCGTGCCTGTTTGCCTGTAGTAAGACACCCCGTTCTGTTCAACAATGCATGTGTGACAGTCCTTATCTTGGTTTCATTTGACTGCTAGGTGAAAGCACAATAGGACTGATGTAATTCAAAAGGATGAACAAGAATCGCTAGCCCTAAGAGGCTGCGCCCCAGAACAATTCTCCTTTTGTTGGATATAAAGAAGGATGAGCGGGACTGGCCAGTGGATATAGTTACAGTGTGTGAGGAAGTCTCAGCACAATGTCAGCCTGTTGGCGTTCTGTTACTTCTACTGCATAACCCTGCAATATGGAAGAGTCCCACATGTAGAAGCATCCTTGGTACACTTAGACAACACGCGCATACTTCATTCTGCTCCAACACAAGACAGATTTGTTGCACTGGACTTTATCACAGCAGAAAATAGTACAGCAGCAAGTTTCACAGATGCAAGAATAGCCTGTGCCACAAATGCAAGGATGACCCTCGCACACCGAATAGGCTCATGTTTGTTTTGGCATCATTGTTTCTTTGTTGCTCCCATTGAACAATACTTTTTTAGCAACATTGCAAGGGAGAGGTGTGTTTGCCTAGTCGATGGATGGTATCCCTTTCTGCCCCTTCAGTGCATCTTGTTGCATGCAGTAGAGCACTTTTGTGAAAGCATACCATTGTGATTCCTCGGCTGCAAATCACCTCGGTCAACAGGAGGCTTTGCTTCTCCTTCCAAAAGCCCACATGCTGATTAAGAAATCAGGAAAGAGGGAAATCGGAAAACGTGTATGCTAGAGACACGGGACCAAGCCCTCTCCGGCATAAACACCATCCACTCAGAGACATCGAGGTGCCAGCACTCAGATTTAATCAAAAAACAGATAGCTTAAGGCAGGAAAGAAGGCGCCCCGAGCCCAAATGGCATACCACCCGCCCTATACAAAGCAAAGAACAAAGAGTGTTCCGAAATCATGCAACCCCTATTTTTGGAAATCAGATTACTAAACAGGATTCCAGAATCTTGGAAGGGCTCGACGATTGTCCCAATTCATAAAAAGGGAGACAAGGCTAAACCAAACAACTATCGCTTAGTAGCCCTCATTGACAACGAGGCGAAATATTTTGCCGTAACTATATTAGAGGAGCTTACACTTTGGGCTGAGTCAAACATGATAATACCGCTGAACTAAACTGGATTCAGAAAAACGACTGGGACATCAACAAACATCATTGCCATGTCTTTAATCACTGATGCAGCAAAAGCATCTAAGATTCCCTTACATCTGTGCTATATCGACTTTAGCGCTGCATTTGATAACATCGACAGAGGACGACTTTGGGGCAAACTAGCGCAATGGGGTCTACCACAGCGGACCCTAAATATGCTGCTGCTCCTCCACACGGACACCTGGGTACTGGTGAAATTAGGAAGCGGCACCCACTTGTCCTCAAAAGTACCAACTACTAAAGGCTTGAAACAAGGGTGTGTGCTTGCGCCAATCTTGTTCAATCTTTACATGGCGGACCTTTCGAAAGCGCTCGACGACTGTAATTCTCATTCCCCAAGGATGGGAGGAAAAATCTTGAGTAATCTTTTGTATGCAGATGGTGTAGTGTTACTCAGTCACACTTACATTGGCCTTCAACGACTCCTTATTGGAATGCAGAAATACACCAAGGAAAATTACTTAAAAATAAATCTCAGCAAGACACGCACAATGTCATTGTACACCAACAAAAAACAACAGAAGAGCTGGTTTCTTGGCGGCATAAAAATTGACCCAGCTTGCGAGAATAAATACCTGGGAGTCACATTTGATAAGGAAGGCTCTTTTGCACAACAGAAGCAGGAAATAAGAAGGAGAGGCTTATTGATTGCCTTGACAATGAAAAATCTGGCAACCTGACTGATGGGTTCGACAATGACCCAGTTTCTGAAGGTAATCCGGCAAAGCTGCTTCCCTCGATCACATACGGCAGCGAGGCAATGCGGGGAACGGACTCCAAGGACCTGGACAGCATACAGGTCGAGGCCTATAGAACAATGTTCTCACTCCCGATTTACACATCTCCAGCACAAATAAGATTGGAGTTCGGCCTCCAAAAACAATATCTACCCAGGCACGGAGCGTACATAATTTGTTGCCACAAACTAACAAGCGTGACTACAAACACACTAAACTGTATGCTATGGAGCGACATACAAAGCAGGGGCACTTCAGAGGCAAGAAAATACCTCCAGTCAGCCCTGGCAGTCACCAAACTCTCAGAGTTTTGGTACAAACAACTTGGGCACAGCAATTCAAAAAAATAGTCTGGAAAAACGTCAAATTACTCTCCTTACTGGAGGACAAGGCTTTATTTGCAAAAAGATCACATGCATGGATGACTTTAAATTCCTACAAATCATTAACACCACAAATATACTTTAACCAGGGGTACCCTAAAGCCATAAAAATTAACGTTCTAAAGTACAGATTAGGGATTTTGCCCTGCACAGGGCACTTACCACCACGGCAACAAGACCTGCAGGCTTTGCAATGCCAACAAGGGCGACATCCTTCACATAATTTGTCTATGCGAAGAACTGCAACAGGCACGCCAATTGCTTCTTAAAGATCAATTTAAGTGAAGAGTGATTGGCACCAGAAGGCAAGCGGTGCTTGCCTGCCTGAATCCATCAAACACGCAACTGAACTGCAGATTTGTGAAATTCTTGAGAGTCGATGAACTGAGAATGCCAAAACTGACGGATATCATTAAAGACGCAGGCCGAGTAGTAGACGGGCAATAGAACCAAATGGCACCTTATGGAACATGACTACCTAACACCAGTGCAATATCATTTAGCAAGAGAGAGATCAAGGTAGAGCACATGGGGCAGACACGGCATATGGCTGAACAGGATGAGAGCTTATTACAGAGAGACCGGCACTCTCAACTATGTGTTTTATTCTGCTTTGCTGAGTTTCTCTTTTTATGGAAATTCTTAAGGTGTTTTTATAACTGATGTTTTAAGAGTTTTTTGAAATTTGTGTTGCAATGGTTTTAATTAGCTATGCAAATAAATAAACTTTAACTTAAACCCACATGCTTATTAAAATAAAGAATGAGAGAAATCGGCTCTAAATGAGTGCCCTCATGTACGGAGCAAAACCCTTTATACTACCACCATTAGCATGGAAATTATAGATCATATCATGTCTGTGTAGAATTCAAGTCAGAAAAAAACATGCACTTTAGGGAATGAAAGAGAGAATTTTAAACCGCAAACTCAAAAAAGTTAAAATTAAAGAAAGGAAACCAACTAGACCTTTTATTGGGAAAGGAGTTGTGCTATCTCTTCAAAGGGGTAAAGATGGAATGACCTATGCCTCTGCACTAGAATTGTCACCCACTAACCCCTGCTCGCAATGGCTGCTGAGGAACTGAACTGCACCTGCCTTGAAGTGGGAACATCTTTACTAGGCCCAGCTGTCTAGAAGACTCTACATTGGGCTAGCTTGATGGTCTGAGAAAAACCAGGAACTAGAAGGCAGTCCTAGCCTAGCTATCCAGGAAAGAGCGAAGGAGCACAACTTGGTAATCGACATGGCACACATCCCTGTGTGCCATGCCCAACAACACTGCCTGTGGCATTGGTTAATCACCCCTCTAACAGGCCTTACAGCCCTAATGGCAGGGTGCACCATACCCAGGTGAAGGGCATAGCACCAAGAGCAATATGTCCCTATTGCGCCTGTGCCTTTCACAGATATTGTCAGTGCAGTGAAGCCATTTTAAGTTCATGGGCTGGGGGTTTGTCAGCATGAACTCCACAGCCCCATGATGACTTTACTCTAGCCTTTGAAGTTTGGTATCAAACTTCCCAGCACATTAAACCCACACTGATGCCAGTGTTGGGTTTAATAAAAAATACACACAGAGTGCATCTCAGGGGTGCCCCCTGAAAAATGATCAACTCTGGTGTGGTTTCTGACGGGCTCCCAGCCATCTGCTTCCACCAGACATGTTTCTGGACCCTTGGGTAAATAGCCCTCCGCGTTCTGAGTCCGGGAACAAAGCACATCCTGGGCAGAGGTGTCATGCCTCCTCCCCTAGGATGGGCATGGTACGCAAAGAGGGAGCTTCAAAGGCCTGCCGCCTTCGTTAGCTACCCCCAGCCTTTTGCTACTATCTGCAACTTACTCCAACCGGTTGGAACTTCCATTTTGGGTGCAGGAACCTGTGGAAAACCTAGCCAGGATGGGTGGAGTGCTCAACTTTGCCAACCCTACCCCTCAGTTGGGGGAGGCGAGGTGAAGCACACTTCTCAGTCCCTGACATCTCGTAGGTGGGGGGACCCCTCCAATCAGGAAGAGGCTTATGCCCCCGGCCCACTGGAGGGTGGCATACTAAGGGGTGTAGACACCCATGGGAATGGACCCATTGGTCCCAACCTGCACACCCCTTTATTACCCCTAAATGTAGTATTTTGGGGCACCCCTGAAGCTTGCCTCTTTAGATTTGATGTGACAAGAAGGAGGACTAAAGAGTGGTGCTGCAGAAGAGGACGACAACGAGAAATGCTTTGTCCCCGGCTCTACAAGCCTGTCTCCTGCTCTGAATCCCTGCGAGCTGTACCCGGCATGTCCTGCAGCCAGCAGCCTCGAAGAGCCCTGGGGGACCTGCCATGCCTTCCAAAGAACTTTTATCTCCTGTGGACACCAGATTTGTCCAACACCAACCCAAGGCAGGACTCCAAATCCACGAGTCCTCACCACTCTGCTCCTGACTCCCAAGCCAGCGTCTGAGTTGCCCAACACCCCAGCGAGGTCCCCCCGGCGAACCTGACCTGAGTGTCAGAGTTGGACGATCTCCGCCGACCTTCTCCGCGAAGCCTGCAGCCTCATCCTGAAGAATCCTCCCAACCGCTACCGAAACAGGCTAGATGAATCGGACACGAAAGGACACCCCTGAACCTGAAGCTCCTGAGTCGCCTAACTGAGGGTGTCCTAGTTTCTTGCAACTCATCATCTTCATCCTTCAGTTGTTGGTTCTCTTCATCCAGTCTTCTGGCTCCAGCCTGCTTTTCTTTTCCGTGACTGATGTTCTCCATTGGAAAGCATTGTGCTCCCGACACCTCCTGAGCACCCTGCACCTGACTGCCCCTAGTGATGTGGACTTGGTGCCAACCTGGGACCCCCTTTGCCCTGACCTTAACCCTAGGAGTTTGGCTCCTGAGACCTAGTGGGCTGCACATGAGCAGTCCCCAACCAAGTGCCCCCAAGCCCCATTGGCTAACATCGGCACCCTGCACTCTGCTACCCTAGTGCTGCTGATGGTGCCCCTTGAGTGCCAACCTTAACTTTGGTTCTACCCCCCAAAACTCCAATCCAAAAACTGTTTTACTCATCTGTAAACCTAACACTTCGTTTTCCCCATAGGAGTAAATGGTGAGTTTTCTCTGAAAGTTCTTGTACTGAATTGTCTTGTACTGCACAAAAAGTAACCTGTTGCGTTCACAAGAGTTAACCTGCTTACACATGTCTTGTGTCGTTTAAACTATGCTAAGAGAGTATTTCATACCAAACTAGAACAGTAATCTAAAAATAATTACAAGCATTTTTGAACAGTACACATTTTTTGCATTGAAAAAGTAATCTGAATGCTCCTACAAAGCTAGTGTTCACTGCATTTTGAAAAGTCACATTGTATGAAGAGTTTAACTTGCTACGAAGTCATTCTTGGTTCTAGAAATAAAAATAACAACTTTTTATACAGACAGTCTGTATTCAGTCTCTGAGTGTGTGAAAACATTTCTTGTTTGAGTGTGTACAACAAATGCTTAACACTACCCTGCTGATAATCCTGACTGCTCAACCACACTACCACAAAAGGGAGTAAGGTTTTATCTTCTTTAGCCTCTGCTAAATCTCTGGGGATCCACTGGACTCTGCACACTATACCTTACTTTGGTATAGTATATACAGAGCCAGCTTCCTACACATAGTCTTCACTTTACAGTTCCTACGTATAGAAGTGTCACTAGCCAAGTGATGCCCGTCTTTAGTGTGTCACATGCCAGCTTCTTTTGAACACTTCTTTTGCCCATATTTTTGAGTGCTTCCATGTCCACGTGGCATTGGTTTTGTCAGAATAGCTGAAAATGAAGGAAGCACCCTGTGAAAGGTTTTAAACTCTATTTGCCTTATTTCTAGATGACACAGCCGTTTATTTTGCGAAGATCCAAAAGGGATGTGGAAAGACAACTGACCAAGAAGTATGAGCATGTGTTGAAGTGCCGTCTATCCAATCGACAGAAGGCCCTGTATGAAGATGTCATCTTGCAGCCTGAGTAAGGACTCCCATTGGAAGCATCTTTGGCATGAGCTTGGACTTGGGTGATAGGTTCCATCCTTTATGGGTTCCAGAGTAGCATGCTACTCACAGAAAAAGCGCTTCGATGCATCGTCAGGGGTAGTAAGCGCTATATAAATGTAATTGCAATACAATACTATACAATGTTTACCTTTGTTGGTGGCTATCACTTCTTTTCTTTGCCATCTAGCTGTCATTGCACAACTGTAATATTTAAGACTTGATGTGAATAGATTCAAGAGATCATAGTGTAAAAAAACATAAGAAGCCTTTAAGGAATCTCATGTCCTTTATGTGGGTAGGGTTTGTCCTTCAAACTTGGTTTCTTTTACCGTCACCAACAGAGACCATTATTGTGCGACTGTTTGCAGAAGCCGTTGAAAGTCTCAATGTAAACCAAGAAAGCTACCGGCATGTGGATGTCCATTGTCTTAAGTCGAGACAGCAAATATTGTCAAGCTAAGACTTCTGCCTGATTCGTTAAATGACATTGTGTTGTATCACACATTAACCAGCTGGAAGCTCTTATTTATTTTATGCATTTGCAAAGCATCATGATAACCTCGAGGACTCTGTGCAAAAAGGTATAATGGGGATAGGAGAACATTAGAAGGAAGGGATCGATGCTGGATGTTAGTTGTATGCCTTGGAGTAATTTAATCTGGCCATGGATGCTCTCATGGCAAAGCTATCCTTACACACAGTATTTGAAGGATAGAAGGGCAGTAAATGTCTTAGTAGGAGCCAGCACATTGACCAACTTGGAGACGTATTTTGGCGCCTCATTGTTGAAAGCTTTGTGGTTCATGACAAGGATCTCATAGAGCAATAGTTCCTTGACTGGAAGCAAGTGAAAGGCATTGAGAATCATCTAAAAGAAATGATAGCGACATACATTGGCGATGAGTTGAACCATAAAGCCTTTCAGCATGATCAGTTTTCTTCCTCCAAATGTCTTCTGTGATAGTGCAGGTTGACATTTAGGAGTGCTTGGGTTGAGGATATGAACTCTACGTTATAGGGGGGTTTCATGTTTCATTTACATTTAATGGTGAATTTACTAGATAATATAGTGCTGTTTAGGTATTTAAAGTAGAAAAAGGCAAGAGTGACTCCAAGTTACTTGTTATTAAGTTATTATAGGTGAAGATGTAAGGATTTGTGCATGACTATATATGAAGTTAATCATGGCTCTGGGTGGGCCAGAGTGTGGCAACTTGGGTAAGTTCTGAAGATGTTTGATACAAGATGGTGCTGGGGGTACTTTTTTTTGAGAGGCCATAATATAGGCGAGCGTCACTGGTGTTTGCTTTGGAACTGAGCCTGAATCTAAGTAGTTCTTCCTGACACTTGATGGAGCCTTGGGATTCTGTACAAAATGACTAAATAGGTGCTTCACAGGGGGTGCCTTAAGCACAGGAGAGAAGGGACACTTACATTTTTAAGATATATTCATGTTTTGAAGCGGATTCCTTACACCCTTCTTAGGTTTTTAGAGTATGATGTTCCTTGAAATTACATTGGGAAGCAGTCTGTAGAGCATCAAGCACATGACATTGCTCAGAAACAAATGAAAGTCATCATGCAAACGGCTTCAAATACACATTCTACTTGTGATTGTAGACCTTGAAAAAACTTGATGCTGAGCTATGTGCCCGATTTAAAAAGAAAAAAAAAGTATTATTATTTTGTTTTAGTCTGCATGGTGACATGCACTCTGTTTTATGCACCCACTAGGACCCAGGATGCTGTTAAGGGCGGCCATTTTGTCAGCGTGCTTCGTGTTCTCATGGAGTTGCAGAAGATTTGTAATCATCCAGATCTTGTAGACCCCAGAGAAAGCAGTTCCTCCTACGTGTCTCAAGCCTTGGGATACCATACAGCCTCTCTGGCATTGAATGCCTTGGAACAAGATCTCTGGAAGGTGAGACTCAGCCCCAAATTCATTCACTTTTGTCTGCCCCACATTCATGAAAGAGAAACAGCTTGAGCTCTCCTAAATGAGTAGTTCGTTGAATGATTGTCACACATCATTATAAATTCCTCTTTCCTAAAGAACTTTATTAAGTGAGAAAATTGTCAGACTTTATTTTTATCATTATAGTCGAGGGAGGAAAGGGGTGTGTTGTTATGATCCAATTATAGAGGCTTTGCCTTGCGTGAATCAAGGGCCCTCACTCCACTCAACAAAGGCAGTACATAACACACTACACTTTCTGCATCTGTGTCTGTCTCACTTGAGGTATACATACATATACATACATATACATATATATATATATATATATATATATATATATATATATATGTGTATATATATATATATGAAATCATTTTCACCTTCAAAGCACTCAAAGATGACAAAGGACACAGCAGGGCTTTCTGAGGCTGCAGTTTAATGGCATTACTCTGCACGACCGGTTTCGGCGTGAGCCTTCATCTAGTGCTTACATCCCAAATGCGTGCTTGCCAATGGGCTCCTCCTCCTAGTGGCTTTGGAGCCTCACCTGCATTAAATTATCCATCTTGCGCCGATACTGGGGACTACCAGTCCCACAATGCTGCATTCCGGTAATTCAATGTTTTTGGCAAGGCGCAGTAGTTTTCTTTGAATGTTCGCCTCTAATTCCCTTCTTTCAGCCACAGTTTTCCTGGGGGCAAGATTCGGCAACACAAGTCTGTTCCTCGCGTCGCACCAAGCTGTCTCGGTCCGCCGCACCGCAGCGGCTCCTCTCCCCTCAGTACACGCTTGTGGCAGTTCACGGATAATTTCCAACACCTTGGCTACCATCAGTTCATTCCCAATCTTCCGTGAACGCTTCTTTGAAAGGGTCCTTCGCACGCCCCTTGGGTAGAGCGGAAAATGAAATCATTTTCACCTTCAATGCACTCAAAGATGACATATATCGATAGCTAGATATAGATAGATGTATAGAGATATAGGGATAGATAAATATATATATATATATATATATATATATATATATATATATGTATGTATATATGTATATATATATGTATATGGATATATGTAGATATGATCTTTGAAAGATCATATAGTGTAAAGCGAACTCTGAGAATTCTGTAAATCAAACCTGGCTGCAGCAGAAAGAAGGCTTTAAAACATGTTTAAAATATAAAGCCTGTCAGCCTGGGGAAAATCTTTCTAATTTTAAAACTGTTTTTTTATAAGACTGTAAAAATAAGAGGATTTTTAATCTGCAAATCTAGCTTTGGTGTATACATCTTAAAGTGCCCCTGTGAGAGAGTATATGTAGGCAGTACAACATTGCCAGCCCATAAAAGGATCCTCCAGCACAGGAGAGCAATAAGTAATAAGGATCACAGCTACCCTGTGGCCAGGCAAGTTGAAAGGGAACACCAAAGCTACCCAGCATTGATGCGCTACAGCTGTATTGTGGAAGTGCCTAAAATAAGGAGGGTTGGTAACAGAGAAAAGGAATTAAGAAAACTAAAAACTAATTTTATCCTGGAACTAGATAGCAAAGAGCCCCATGGATTGAATGTGGACGAGGATTTGTTCACATGCTTATACTAAATAAGCTGTAGGATCTGCACACTCAAGAGAGTCAGTTTGCAATTAATTTTTTTTATTTTTGGGGGAGGACAGAAGCACTAGCACTTTATAAGAACAATCACTTTATATTAGGAATAAGCACTAGCACTTCATGAAAAAGTGTAATGCATAACAATTGATAAAATCAGCACGATCTCTTTGGGTAAAAGAGGCAGAATTTGTATGTTACACCTGGGAGAACTGGGTGTAAATATGTCAGCTGGAAATTAATAAGCACTAATGCACTTTACATAGAATCAGGAACTTTTCTTTTTGAGGTAGTACGCGTTTTTTTACTCCTGGTACTAACAAAGACTGAGTAGAGTAAATATATTATCTGAAAGAGACACGTTAGTGATAGATTCCTTACCTTAGAATATCCTCAGTCGTCAGACTGGATCCGGAAATTTTTGCGTAGCAGTACCCTTGCGCGTCAGGCGTCGTCTGCAGCTCCGCGTCCGTCGTGGGCGCCGTGATGACGTCGTCGGAGTACTTAGACGCCGCCTCCGCGTGCTGACGTCAGTTCTTCTTTTTTCTGCACCAGCAAGCGCAGATCTGGAAAAAGCAGTACTTTAGTCACTTTTTGACTAACTTTTTGGATCATTTTGATCATCTTTTCGAAGTCGAAGCGACTCCGATCGGTGCTATAGGGATGCCTGGATTTAAGCACTGCGAGGATTGCGACCGCACGATGTCGGTCACTGATCCTCACCGCCGGTGTCTACTCTGTCTAGGCGTCGACCACGACGACAAGGCCTGCCCCGACTGCCGGGCCCTATCTCCGAAAGCCAGGCGGGAGCGGTCCCGCAGGCGACTCGAACTCCGGCAGTCGGCCCCGTGCCGCGAGAGGTCCCGGTCCCAAGGGAGGTCGAAGGACAGGTCGCGGGGTCGGAGCCACCAGAGCTCCGAGAGTCGGCACCACTCCATCGGGTCGAAGTCGTCGTCAGGTAAGAAACACAAGAAGTCGAAGAGGCGTCATCGCTCTTCTGACTCCCCCCCCGACGATCGCGCGATGCGGCCGGGGGTTCAGGTGACACCACTCCGTTGGAGTCGCTGGCGCCGCGTCCAGCTCCACACCTTCCGGTCCCTGGGCGAGACGCGACGCGGGAGGAGATGGAGCGCTTCCTCATGGCCATGAGGTCCCTTTCTCCTCCCGACGGGCTCCACGGCGCCTTCGGGCCCAGCGGACCCGTCTGGGGCCCTTAGCGGGTCGGGGGCTTCGGCCCCGATGCCGTCGGGTGCTTCGGGCCCGGCGCCGCAGGGCCCCGTGGTCCCGATGCCGCCTTCGGGCTTGGCGTTGCAGGAACCCACTGGATCCGCTTCGGGATCTGGGTCGTCGCCGGTGGACCTTACGACCCCCCTGGCGTCGGTCCGTCAGGTGTCACCTCCGTCGCCGTCCTCGGGCGCCGCCGTCCCCGATGCCTCCCTCGACCCGGCTCCGGCGGCGCCGCTGGGCGCCACTTTCGACGCCGCTTGGGGAGTTTAACTTCTATGAGCCGGACCCATCCATTGACAACCCTGATTATCAGGAGATGGGTGATGAGGAGTGTTGGGAGGGGTCTGAGGACCCTCTGACCAGGGAGTGTCAGTCTCATGAGGACTGGACAGGTGGACTTGGGGATGCCAGTGGTCTGGACACCTCCCCGGTCACTTGTTTTGTCTCACCTCCTACCGTGGCGTCGGAGGCGGGGGCAACCTACAGTGTGGTGCTGATGAGGGCACCCAAGGCCTTGGGCCTTGAGCTCCCCGTCGCGGCCATGAGGACTAACCTCCTCACTGAGGTCCTTAAACCGCAGTCAAGCTCGGCCGAGCCTCTGCTGCCCTTTAATGAGTCCTTATCCGACGTTCTTTTGGGCACTTGGTCCTGGCCCGCTACGGGTTCGCCGGTAGATAGGAACGTGGCCAGACGCCACCGCCCGGCTCTGGGCGACCCATGTTTCCTGTCCACCCACCCCATCCCCGAGAGCCTGGTCATCCAGCCATCCAATTCCCAGAGCGCATTCCCGTTGGCTCCGCCGGACAGGGAATCCAAGAGGTACGAGCAGTAAGGTAAAAAGATCTTCTCCTCCCTTAGTCTGGGACTGCGGTCTTCCAACACCGCATGCCTCTTGGGCCGCTACACCCACTCTCTGTGGGATACGGTTGCGGAAGTGCTGCCAGAGTGTCCGTTGGAGGTACGGGCCAAACTCGGCCAAGCCCTTGTGGAGGGCCGGGATGCAACCAGATTTTCTATCCGGTGTGGGCTGGATACCACCGACTCACTAGGTAGAGCGATGGCAACGACGGTGGCGGTCAGACGCCACGCCTGGTTGAGGTCCGCCAACTTTTCGGCCGCTGTCCAAAACACACTGATGGACATGCCGTTTGATGGCCGTCGCCTTTTTGGCGACAAGGCAGACCATGCGCTTGAGCGGTTTAAGGACTCCAGGGCTACGGCCAAGTCCTTGGGCCTCTCGGCCTCGCGCCAGCAATCGGCTGCCTTTCACTCCTTTCGTGGCCACGGAAGGGGTGTACCCACACGTGCTGCCTGCCACGCTCCGCAGGGTAATACCCAACGCGGTGGCAGCCGTGGAAACCGCCGTGGCGGCGGTCGGGGACAACGGCGAGGTCAGACCACACCTTCCCCCGCAGCATCCGCCTCAAAACCCTCCTAGTCCGTGCTTTCAGGCCCATGTGACGCCAGTGGGGGGCAGGGTTCGCCATCACCTCCTCCACTGGCGCACTGTCACGTCGGACAGGTGGGTGCTGCAAATCGTCCGAAGGGGCTACTCCCTCCCCTTCAATGCGACCCCTCCAGCCATGCCACCGCAGTACCACCGCGTATCGGGGGATCATTTGCGACTTCTGCAGGAGGAAGTTACGGCCCTTTTGGCCAAGGGGGCCATCGAGCGCGTTCCTGGGCCACAAGTAGGGTGTGGTTGCTACTCCCACTACTTTCTGGTACCCAAGAAGGGCAAAGGGGGCCTACGCCCTATCTTGGACCTACGGAACGTCAACGGCTTCCTCCGGAAGGAGAAGTTCAAAATGCTGACTCTGGCTCAGGTTTTGGCTGCCCTAGACCCAGGAGACTGGATGGTAGCGTTGGACCTGCAGGCCGCTTATTTTCACATCCCCGTCCTGCCGGCCCACCGGCGTTACCTACGGTTCACGATGGGCCACGAGCACTTTCAGTTTACCGTGCTCCCCTTCGGCCTTACCAGCGCACCACGGGTGTTCACAAAGGTGATGGCGGTGGTTGCAGCTCATCTGCGCAGGTTAGGGGTTTCAGTCTTCCCCTACCTCGACGACTGGTTGTTGAAGGCGGGCTCGCCCCAAACAGTAGTCAGCCACCTCCAGACGACGGCAGACCTCTTGCACCAGCTGGGCTTCTCCATCAATGTGTCCCTCTCAGAAGCTCCTTTTCATCGGAGCGGTTCTCGACTGAGCGCGGTTTCGGGTTTATCCTCCCGAACAGCGGGTCCGGGATATTCAGGCTCTGATTCCACTCTTTCAGCCTGTATCCCGGGTCTCGGTCAGGTTGACGCTGCGGCTTCTGGGGCTGATGGCCTCCTGCATCCTACTGGTGCATCACGCCAGGTGGCGGATGCGGGCTCTGCAGTGGGACCTGAAGTTTCAGTGGGCCCAGCATCAGGGCAACCTGTCCGACCACGTCCTGATCTCGGAGGGCACTGGGAGGCAGCTGCAGTGGTGGCTCACGGACCGCGATTGGGTCAGCGGCAGATCCCTCTCCCTACCCCAACCGGAGCACGTAGTTGTGACGGACGCGTCCCTCCAGGGCTGGGGGGGCCACATGGGAGAGGCGGAGATCAGAGGCCTCTGGTCTCCGGCGGAGGCCCGGCTCCACATCAACCTTTTGGAGTTGCGGGCGATTTGTCTTGCACTGAAGGCATTCCTCCCCTCTGTCCGGGGGAGTGTAGTGCAGGTGTTCACGGACAACACCACCGCCATGTGGTACTGCAACAAACAGGGCGGGGTGGGGTCGTTGACCCTTTGCCAGGAGGCTCTGCGCCTCTGGCAGTAGGGCGTGACCCTGGTTGCGGTCTGTTGTACGCCTTTCCGCCTATACCACTTCTGCCCAGAGTGCTGAAGAAGATCAAGCGCGACCGGGCCCAAGTCATCCTTGTGGCTCCGGACTGGGCACGAAGGTACTGGCATCCAGAGCTACTCAGTATGTCAGTCGATCCCCCGGTTCGTCTGCCTCTTCGGGAGGACCTTCTGTCGCAGTAGCAGGGGACGGTCCTCCACCCGAACCTGTCCAGTCTCCACCTCCATGCTTGGAGATGGAGCGGCGACAGTTGAGGCCATTTGACTTGCCTCCTGAAGTCTGTAACGTCATTCTGGCAGCCAGGCGTCCCTCCACTAAGTCGGTCTACGCCTGCAGGTGGAACAGATTTGTGGCATGGCGCACAGCAAAGGCTGTGGATCCTCTTGCTGCCCCTCTCTCTGAGGTTCTGCTCTTCCTTCTTTCTCTTGCCCAGCAGGGCTCTGCTCTGGGCACTATCAAGGGCTACATTTCTGCCCTTTCAGCCTTTCTAAGGCTGCCTGATCAACCTTCCTTGTTCAAGTCCCCTATTGTAAATTGCTTTCTGAAGGGCATCACACACACGTTTCCTCCTGTTCAATTTGTGATGCCTCAGTGGGACTTGAACCTTGTTCTTGCGTTTCTGATGTGCGCTCCCTTTGAGCCACTTCACAACTGTCCTCTCCGCCTTCTTACTCTGAAGACCGCTTTCCTGGTTGCCATCACCTCTGCCAGGAGAGTGAGTGAGCTCCAGGCTCTTTCTTGTACTCCTCCCTTCCTTTCTGTCCATCCGGACAAGGTTGTATTGCGTACTAAGCCATCTTTCCTGCCCAAGGTTGTCACGGCCTTCCACATCGGGCAGTCTTATCACCTTGCCCACCTTCTTCCCGCCACCGCATCCCTCTAAAGAGGAAGAGCGGCTCCACCGTCTGGACCCAAAACGTGCACTTTCATTCTATTTGGATCGCACACGCCAGTTCCGGGTGGATGACAAACTCTTTGTTGGTTACGTGGGCGCTAAGAAGGGAAAGGCGGTGCACAAGCGGACCATCTCTCAGTGGATCATCTTGTGTATCCAGGCATGTTACTCCTTGGCTAAAAAGGAGCCCCCTGTTGGATTGCGGGCTCACTCCACTCGAGCCACGGCGACTACAACTACCCTGGGCCGGGGAGTGCCCTTGCAGTACATTTGCCAGGTGGCTACGTGGGCCTCGCTGCACATGTTTGCAAGACACTACTGCCTGGACAGTCCAGTCCGGAGGGATGGCTTCTTTGGCCGTTCCGTCCTCCAGGACTTTCTGGTGTGATTATTGGTTCGCAGACCCACCACCGGGGTTGGTATTGCTGGGGTATCTATTCTAAGGTAAGGAATCTATCACTAACGTGTCTCTTTCAGATGCACAAGTTACTACTTGTGTAACGATATATCTGTAAGAGACATTAGTTAGTGATAGATTCCTTACCGACCCACCCATCCTCCCCGTTCTGCGAACCGATATCTAGGGTTAAGGACATCCCCTTTCAGGGCCCTAGTTTCAAGGCACCAGTTTTTGGTTTTTAGCATGGCTCTGCGTTTCTGGCGCGGAAAAGCTGTGTCTAAGAACTGACGTCAGCAGACGCCGCCTACCGACGCGCAAGGGTACTGCTATGCAAAAATTTCCAGATCCATTCGGACGCCTGGGGATATTCTAAGGTACGGAATCTATCACTAACTAATGTCTCTTACAGATATATCGTTACACAAGTAGTAACTTGTGCAGATGAAGGCGATAAGCTAATGGAGAATTTATACAATATGTTTAACATATTCCTAATTGGAAACACTAGCACACTTTGTAGAAATTGGGAATTTTTCAGTTTCTATCTTTTGTATTTGTTTTAATTGGCCCGATCTATTGTCGTCCCATAATTGCATTATCCATTTCTTCTAATAATTTAAATGAAATAGGTCTGTGTAAATGGTTATGTAAGGAGTTTTAATGTGAATGCATTTGAAACACAAGGAGTGGTATGTGCAACATTGTACATTTTAAGATGGCGCCTAAGTAACTTGCAATATCTCTCATTTTGCAATGGGTAATGTCATCCCCTCGTTTTTCGAAAAAGTATGTGTATTTAAATGTGGAAATAATGTCCGGGCAGGAGCTAAAACACGTAGATGCCATCACTTTACAAATAAATAATCGAGTGAAGAAACCTTTGGAGTGCTGGTTCAATCTTTTGAAACTAAAAGGATTATTGTTTGGGATATATGTAGATATATGTATATATGTGTATATATATGTATATGTATATATATATATATATATATATATATATGTGTGTGTGTGTGTGTATAGGAAAGGTTTCCTCACCAGAACGATTCATGAGAATCAAACGAGGGGGGAAATGGAAGTAAAAGGACCATCAGAGAAAAGGACAGTCATGAATTTATCCAGTAGGCAACTGGCACCAGTGGAAATAAAAGTATTAGAACTTGGCCTCCCCTTCTTTCCACCAACACAATTCGACTACGCAAGCACACATATAGACCTATATAGGTTTATACATGAACTAAAACTGATGAAAATACATATGTTACATCCCAAGAAACAAAGAAAAGACAGCGGAAGCATGACTGAACAAGAAAATCCGTTAACAGGGATGGAATATGACACCCTAAGGATTATGAGAGAACTGGAATAGGAAACTGAAATTGACCATGGTGATACAAGCAGCACTGTAGAATTCTTAGAGGATATGGGAATTACTCAAGTAGAAGCAGTAAGTAACTTTAAAATGTCACGATGCACCCTGCAAACAGCAAATGATGCACTAGACACTTTTCAAGACTTGGTAATAAATGTCTTAAGGGAATTACAAGCAAGAGATCCCAATTTACAGAAAGAGAACCTAACATCAGCACAGCGAAAGGCAATAAAGAATTTAAGGAATGATGACGACATAATAATCAAAGCATCTGATAAAGGTGGAAATGTAGTGGTAATGGAGAAAATAACATGCTTAAATGAAGCCAGGAGACAACTTTCAGATAAAGAATGCTACAGATTGACAACAAGAACGGAATATGAAAAAGCATACAGGATTTCCATGAACTGGCAAATAAATGGAGGGCAAAAGGCAGATTGGGAGAAGCGGATTACAAATGTTTATACTGTGAGTCACCGGAACTACCAACATTCTTCCACCTTCCCAAAGTGCACAAGTGTATAACCAACCCTCCCGGAAGACCGATATCCTCAAAAAACAGTTTATTAGAAAATGCCTCCATCTACATTGATTGTTTTTTTAAACCTCTGGTAACGGATTTCAGCTTATGTATCAAAGACATGAAGGACTTTTTACGTATTATTGCCAATATTGAGTGGGAACCTGTTGGACTTGGCCCGCAGGGCAGGTTCGCCCCTAAACTTTTTGCCTTATGTGTGACCCTGTGTCAGTGATTTTTGGGTCTGCGCACTTTTCCCTGGGTCCCAGAGTGAAAGTGCGTGCGTGTAGCATGGCTGGCCTGCCCTCCCATAGGAATGCATGGGGAATGTGTGTGTCCCTGGTAGTTCCTGATGCGTGGGGAGTGCAGGCTCGAGTTTAGTATGTGTAAACTCGTGAGAGTGAATGCTGCGAGATGGTGTCTGCGACATGTATGTGTCTAGTTGGGAAGTGCTACTTCTGGACATTGAGATATGTGTGCGTGTGCTGTGAGGGTGCTGGAGCGTGATTGGCTGGAGCTGGCTGGCATGCCAGGCTCCAGGAAGTCTGGATGGGTCTGCCCGGTGGTGAGTGGGAGATTAGCATGAGTGATGTGTGGGAGGAGTGTACCTGTGTCCTGGATGGGCTGGGTTTTCCCCACACAATGCTGGCTCCGCCCCCCTGTGGTGTGTCTAACGACCCTAGCCTCCCCAGTGAAAGAAATGGGTGGTTGGGCCATCAAGAGTGCTCCAAAGCCAGCTGAAACTGGTTTTCCCCCCACCCTGCACCTTAGACAAAGGGATTTTACAGTATAAAGAAGGGGCTGTGTCCCCATGAAAATGTTCTACTTGTGGATCCTTGCCAGAGGGGGCTGTTGCTGCTGCTGGGGCCAAGAGGACCGCCACTTGGCTTGTCTCCCTGCCTGGAGACCCAGTGTGCTGGCTCTGGCCCTGCCCTGCCCCTCTGCCTGCCTCCAGTCCCTGCTGGAGCTTTTGATTTTGGCTTAGAGTGCCTGGAGGCGCTCTTATTTGATTTATAGCGCTAGGCGCGCTTTCCTGATGCCCCAGCGCTCAATAGCGCTTTGCTTCTATTTTTAGCGATAGGCGCGCTTTCTGTGGCCCCTAAGCGCTTGGGAGCGCTTTATTGTCTCGCTGGCGGCTGCCCACGCCGCAGATTCACCTTTTAAGTGACTTAGTTCGAGTGCCCACCTCGATTTCGTCCCCGTAATCCCTGCTGCAGCCTGGGGCCGGGGAGAAGCCGAGGAGCAGCTGCTGGCGTCACCCGGGAGCCGCGCTGCCATTGGCTGTGGCTGCGGGAGGCTCGCCGGGCGATCAGCGCCGTGATTGGAGGAGCCCTTTATTTCGGAATATAGCGCTGGGAGCGCTGTGTTAATCCCCCTTGTTGCGCTTGGAAGCGCTTTATTCCCCAGAGCCGGTGCCCACCCGGCATTTGCCCGCAAATCGCTCCAGCCGCTGCCCGGCGCCCGACCAGGAAGTCAGGCAGGCCGGGGGCGGGCCTCCGGGACCACCGGAACCGGAAGTAGGAGGGCGGGAGCCTACCCCGCCTCCCAAGGAAGCGCTGCGGCGCGAGAAACAGAGTGGTGGCTGCAGGTGCAGGCGGGGCCCCGGTGCCTGAAGGAGAGCCCCGCGCTGCCCACAGAGGAAGGAGGAAGCCGGTCCCCAACTGAGGAGAGCCCCGAGGTGCGGGAGCTCTCCGGGAGCAGGGAAGCAGCCGCCCGCCGCAGGAGACCCGGTGAGTGTGGGAGTCTTGACTCCGGGGGCATTCTCCTTTGCAGAGTCCAGGAGGGACTCCAACTCCGGGGGCAGTTTCTCCTTGTTCTCAGAGCGGCCCCAGTTGGCAGAGGGCCGCTCCAACGCTTCGGGGCATTTCCTTCGAGCCCACAAGGGGCCCCGGGGGCCGGATAATTACAAGCCTGCGAGGCTCGAGGCACCAGTGGTTAGAAGAGCCCCGAGAGTCTGAGGGGCCATTCCGTTCGTGAGCCTGCGAGGCTCCCAGCCCCCCCTTGGTTGCAGAGTCCCCCGAGGAGGGACTCCAACGTGCCCACATGTGTCTGTGAGCCCAGCGAGGCTCTGAGAGTGCCATTCCCTCGTTCTGGAGCCCAGAGAGGCTCCAGCCCTTTTGCTTTGCGAGCCCTGAGAGAGGCTCGAGGGCCCCTTCGTGTCTGAGAGCCCAGAGAGGTTCTGAGGGTGCCATTTTCTTGCCCAGAGCCCAGAGAGGCTCATCAGTGCCACAGTGGTGGTTCTTGAGCCAGAGAGGCTCCAACGTTGCCCTAACTTTCCCTGCACCAGTTGCCCAGCACTTTGTGGGCAACTGCCACGTTTAGGCCCTGACACTTGGGACACAGGGCGTCCTAGCCCCAACAAGGCCAGAGGGCCTAGGGACAGTCACAGGTGGTGACTTACGTGAGTTTGGCGCAATTGTACTTTCTATACACCTCTGAATGGGTAGTTTATTCATCATGTGTTCTCTTGTGCTGCACCTCTGAATGTGTTTTTATGCGTCATGTGCTTTGCTTTTACACCGCTGAATGTAGGTTCTGCATCATGTGTTTCCTTCCCCTGCACCTCTGAATGTGTTTTTATGCGTCATGTGCCTTTACACCTCTGAATGAATGTTATGCATTGCATCATGTGTTTTCCTCTTACACCCCTACAGGTATTGTAATACATAGGTGGTTGTTTTCTCCCTAGTACAGGTGGTGCTAGTGAGGTCCTGTTACCAGTGATTACTGGTTGTGTGCTCTATTTTCATATTGTGTGCTACAGTGATTTTTATTCCTACAAAGTTCTAAAAGTGCTGATACCCCTGACAGTGGTCCAGGTGGCCCTGTCCTGTACAATATCCCTTGTAAATTCCGCCCGTGCCTGTTGGCACAGTGTAACAAGATGTGTGTTTTATCTGATGTTTATTTATTATAATACAACGGCTATTTTTATATAACCTTGTGTGGAGTTTCCTTTGTGGTGGGCCTTTGGTTGTTGTTGCTGGGGTGCGTGCGCAAATACTTAGCCTACATCGCCTCCAAGTTTAGCCTTGCTGCTCGCGCCACGTTACCTAGAGGGTGAGTAGGGGTTATCTTGGCGTGTAACTCCCTTGCCCTGACTTGGGTGTGGTGGTCTCTGACTGACTTTGGCGAAAGCCCTGGCCAGCCGGGGATCCCATTTCCAACATTGGCGGCAAGCGGTGGGATAAGGATTTGTGTTTGCGTTGTACCACAGTAGCAGCTGGCCGCACTTCAAAGCTCTACATTTGTTAGATAACCACATTTTGGGGATTATTGTTTTTGATGAAATTCCATTGTTTCTTCTCCTGAAGAGTGTCATTTTATAATTGTGTTCAGTACATTTGTCCCCCGCCCTGCTTCCAGAGTTTGGTACCTGTGTCACTCTTGGTCAGGTTGAGAAGTCAGGGGTGGTAGAAACTGCCTTACCGATCCGAGGGGAGGGTGTGTGTGGATGAATGGTGTGTTTTCCTGGACGCATGAGTGAGTTCTTTTTTTAAGGAGAGTGTGAAAGTTTTGGGATTGTATACTTTTACTTCAGATTGCTAGATCCCTTGTGTTGCACGTGTCTGTGAGCATCCTGTCAAGATGGAATCTCCTTTTAACCTTTGTGGCCTGTTTAAGTACAGTGTGCATGAGTTGGTACGGTTATGTAAGGAGAGAGACATCCCAGTGAGTGAGTCAGACACCCAGTCCAAGCTTAGGGATAACATGATCCTGTGGCAGAAGAGTGACTGGGAGCGTGAGCACAGAGAGAGAGAGAGGGCCCGGGCCGCACACCAGGAGGGTGGTGGGCCTGAGGGGAGCCCTGAAGAGTCTGATGTGGAGAGTGAGTTTGACAGTGGGTGGGCGCCAGCAGAGAGCGAGTATCCCCTAGATAGGGAGTCCCTTGCTGGGTCCAGTGTCAGATGTAGCACCCCATCCCTTTCCCTGTCCCCAGAGGTGTGGTTGGATAGGAGAGAAGAGAGGGAGCACCAGCTGGCCATGGAAAAGCTCAGGTTAGAGCATGCCAGAGAGATGGCGCAGTTGGGTGTGAATGAGCGGATTGCAGAGGCTGAGAGGGCCTTTGCCAGAGAGAGAGTAGCTCGGGAGGGTAGATTATCCCCTGACCGCAGTCATAATGTTCTGGATCCCCCAGGGAGGGTTGAGTCCAGTGGTGGCAGCTATTTAGATTCCAGTATAGGAAATCCCAGTCCCAGCTCCCCCAGTCTGGTACCTGTTTCCCCAGAGGAGGAGTATAGGTTGAGATTCAGGGGCAGTATGAAACTGTCTCACCAGTCTTGGGGAGAGTTTGTGGATGAATGTCAAGATGCACTGTCTGATTGGTCATCGGTTCACACAGAAGGTGATTTTGTAAAACTGTTTGATCTGGTTCTCAGAGAGCAGGTGCTCAGTAGTTGTTTGCCAGGGTTGCGACAACACCTGTTGGACTATGGGTTGACTGATCCAGACACGCTTGCTGAGGAAGCCGAGCGCTGGGAAAGGGCCAGAGGTTCTGTAGAGTCATTGGTGAGTGACTCCGAAAGTAGTGGGTCAGGGATCTTCCAGCCCAGCGTGGTGGAAGAGGCTCAGTGTAGCCCAGCTAGGTCCCAGTATAGTGAGAAGGGTGTAGGGGCTGACTGCCTGGCTCAGTGGAGCAGGAGTCAGTGGGTGGCTGAGAGCCCCCAGAGGCCCGAAGCCCTGTCTCAGAGCCTGGGTGGTTTCTTGAGGGAACACCAGGTTGGGGACCTAGGCTGTCCTGTTAGCCCATTTGAGGAGGATCTCCTAGTGAGTAGAGGACCTGGAGCGTCTGTAACCAGAGCTCCTGTGGTTCTAGAGGCTGGCAGTACCGCTCCGGTAGGGAGGGTACAGGAGTCCAGCGTGAGGAGTGATTGGGGGATGAGTTTCCCAGTGGATGCACCAGTGGACCAGAGACTAGCCAGTTGGGCTAGATCTTCTTGGAGGGACCCGGGTGGCACCACTTCTGGTCTGGGGGATCGTCCCGCACTGTCAGGTGGACAGAGGGCGGGAGATCTGCGCCAGACAGACAGTCACACAACAGATGTGTCAGTTGTTAACCTCAGGGGGATTGCGTGTGAATCCCCAGAAGTCCTGGAGTGCCAGGCAATTGTTCCACCAAAGGTTTTAGACCGGAGGTTGGATGGCCAGGTTCAGGATCAGCCTGACCTGAAGGGTAGGACGACTGTAACCAGTGTCCTGACCGGTTCTTCTTCCAGAGGAACTTCTCCAGGTGGGAGAGGGCAGACCTCTGGAAGGGGGTGCAGAGGGTGGGAGAGCCCACCTCTGACCCCGGTGCAACCTGAGGGGTTAAACCCTAGGTTGGAATGGCGTTCTAGGTGTCCCCCTCGCACGGGGAGGAGGAACCCTAAAAGAAGAGGAAAGGGGAGGAGAGCCTTCCCTGAGACTCCTGGTCCACCTGAGGGTGTAGACCCTAGGCTGGAGAACCAGTGGCAGTCTAGCCCTGTCTTGCAGACAGGAAGAGTGGAGAGTGGCTACTATGGGCCTGGGGTTACTACCCCCCACTTCATGAGTAGGCAGGAACCAGTGGCACCTGGGTGGCCTAGGGCCTGGTCCTGGCCGCGGACAGCTGAGGAGTACCAGTGGGGTAGCCCAGCTGGTCCTTACAGTAGCTTTAGAAGGAACCCTAGGGGTTCACCGTGGCATAGAACAGGAGGGTGTCCCGGCAGTGGCGGGCCTGCGTCCGTGTTCTATCGCCCCAAGCAGGGAAATCCATCACGGTGGTGATTGTTCTCCCCTGCGTTTTGGCTGGAAGGGGGTTGTGTTGGACTTGGCCCGCAGGGCAGGTTCGCCCCTAAACTTTTTGCCTTATGTGTGACCCTGTGTCAGTGATTTTTGGGTCTGCGCACTTTTCCCTGGGTCCCAGAGTGAAAGTGCGTGCGTGTAGCATGGCTGGCCTGCCCTCCCATAGGAATGCATGGGGAATGTGTGTGTCCCTGGTAGTTCCTGATGCGTGGGGAGTGCAGGCTCGAGTTTAGTATGTGTAAACTCGTGAGAGTGAATGCTGCGAGATGGTGTCTGCGACATGTATGTGTCTAGTTGGGAAGTGCTACTTCTGGACATTGAGATATGTGTGCGTGTGCTGTGAGGGTGCTGGAGCGTGATTGGCTGGAGCTGGCTGGCATGCCAGGCTCCAGGAAGTCTGGATGGGTCTGCCCGGTGGTGAGTGGGAGATTAGCATGAGTGATGTGTGGGAGGAGTGTACCTGTGTCCTGGATGGGCTGGGTTTTCCCCACACAATGCTGGCTCCGCCCCCCTGTGGTGTGTCTAACGACCCTAGCCTCCCCAGTGAAAGAAATGGGTGGTTGGGCCATCAAGAGTGCTCCAAAGCCAGCTGAAACTGGTTTTCCCCCCACCCTGCACCTTAGACAAAGGGATTTTACAGTATAAAGAAGGGGCTGTGTCCCCATGAAAATGTTCTACTTGTGGATCCTTGCCAGAGGGGGCTGTTGCTGCTGCTGGGGCCAAGAGGACCGCCACTTGGCTTGTCTCCCTGCCTGGAGACCCAGTGTGCTGGCTCTGGCCCTGCCCTGCCCCTCTGCCTGCCTCCAGTCCCTGCTGAAGCTTTTGATTTTGGCTTAGAGTGCCTGGAGGCGCTCTTATTTGATTTATAGCGCTAGGCGCGCTTTCCTGATGCCCCAGCGCTCAATAGCGCTTTGCTTCTATTTTTAGCGATAGGCGCGCTTTCTGTGGCCCCTAAGCGCTTGGGAGCGCTTTATTGTCTCGCTGGCGGCTGCCCACGCCGCAGATTCACCTTTTAAGTGACTTAGTTCGAGTGCCCACCTCGATTTCGTCCCCGTAATCCCTGCTGCAGCCCGGGGCCGGGGAGAAGCCGAGGAGCAGCTGCTGGCGTCACCCGGGAGCCGCGCTGCCATTGGCTGTGGCTGCGGGAGGCTCGCCGGGCGATCAGCGCCGTGATTGGAGGAGCCCTTTATTTCGGAATATAGCGCTGGGAGCGCTGTGTTAATCCCCCTTGTTGCGCTTGGAAGCGCTTTATTCCCCAGAGCCGGTGCCCACCCGGCATTTGCCCGCAAATCGCTCCAGCCGCTGCCCGGCGCCCGACCAGGAAGTCAGGCAGGCCGGGGGCGGGCCTCCGGGACCACCGGAACCGGAAGTAGGAGGGCGGGAGCCTACCCCGCCTCCCAAGGAAGCGCTGCGGCGCGAGAAACAGAGTGGTGGCTGCAGGTGCAGGCGGGGCCCCGGTGCCTGAAGGAGAGCCCCGCGCTGCCCACAGAGGAAGGAGGAAGCCGGTCCCCAACTGAGGAGAGCCCCGAGGTGCGGGAGCTCTCCGGGAGCAGGGAAGCAGCCGCCCGCCGCAGGAGACCCGGTGAGTGTGGGAGTCTTGACTCCGGGGGCATTCTCCTTTGCAGAGTCCAGGAGGGACTCCAACTCCGGGGGCAGTTTCTCCTTGTTCTCAGAGCGGCCCCAGTTGGCAGAGGGCCGCTCCAACGCTTCGGGGCATTTCCTTCGAGCCCACAAGGGGCCCCGGGGGCCGGATAATTACAAGCCTGCGAGGCTCGAGGCACCAGTGGTTAGAAGAGCCCCGAGAGTCTGAGGGGCCATTCCGTTCGTGAGCCTGCGAGGCTCCCAGCCCCCCCTTGGTTGCAGAGTCCCCCGAGGAGGGACTCCAACGTGCCCACATGTGTCTGTGAGCCCAGCGAGGCTCTGAGAGTGCCATTCCCTCGTTCTGGAGCCCAGAGAGGCTCCAGCCCTTTTGCTTTGCGAGCCCTGAGAGAGGCTCGAGGGCCCCTTCGTGTCTGAGAGCCCAGAGAGGTTCTGAGGGTGCCATTTTCTTGCCCAGAGCCCAGAGAGGCTCATCAGTGCCACAGTGGTGGTTCTTGAGCCAGAGAGGCTCCAACGTTGCCCTAACTTTCCCTGCACCAGTTGCCCAGCACTTTGTGGGCAACTGCCACGTTTAGGCCCTGACACTTGGGACACAGGGCGTCCTAGCCCCAACAAGGCCAGAGGGCCTAGGGACAGTCACAGGTGGTGACTTACGTGAGTTTGGCGCAATTGTACTTTCTATACACCTCTGAATGGGTAGTTTATTCATCATGTGTTCTCTTGTGCTGCACCTCTGAATGTGTTTTTATGCGTCATGTGCTTTGCTTTTACACCGCTGAATGTAGGTTCTGCATCATGTGTTTCCTTCCCCTGCACCTCTGAATGTGTTTTTATGCGTCATGTGCCTTTACACCTCTGAATGAATGTTATGCATTGCATCATGTGTTTTCCTCTTACACCCCTACAGGTATTGTAATACATAGGTGGTTGTTTTCTCCCTAGTACAGGTGGTGCTAGTGAGGTCCTGTTACCAGTGATTACTGGTTGTGTGCTCTATTTTCATATTGTGTGCTACAGTGATTTTTATTCCTACAAAGTTCTAAAAGTGCTGATACCCCTGACAGTGGTCCAGGTGGCCCTGTCCTGTACAATATCCCTTGTAAATTCCGCCCGTGCCTGTTGGCACAGTGTAACAAGATGTGTGTTTTATCTGATGTTTATTTATTATAATACAACGGCTATTTTTATATAACCTTGTGTGGAGTTTCCTTTGTGGTGGGCCTTTGGTTGTTGTTGCTGGGGTGCGTGCGCAAATACTTAGCCTACATCGCCTCCAAGTTTAGCCTTGCTGCTCGCGCCACGTTACCTAGAGGGTGAGTAGGGGTTATCTTGGCGTGTAACTCCCTTGCCCTGACTTGGGTGTGGTGGTCTCTGACTGACTTTGGCGAAAGCCCTGGCCAGCCGGGGATCCCATTTCCAACAGAACCTGATATGTTATTGATAACATTGGATATAACCAGCCTTTATACCAGTATTGAACACCAAAAGCGACTGGACGCAAATCAATTCTTCTTAAAGAAGAGAAATCTTAAGTACTGTGAACACAGTATGATAATGGAAATTATAGCATACTGTCTCCAAAATAACATCTTTTTATTTGCAGGAGAATTGTGCCACCAAAAGCAGGGAACTGCGATGGGCATGTGCCTCACCCCCAGCTATGCAAACTTGTTCCTAGGCTGGTGGGAGAAGCACGTGGCCTGAGCAGGAGAAAATGAAGTATGGCTGGAGAAAGTTGTATTATGGTCTCGCTATATCAATGACCTCATCATCGTATGGAGAGGGTCATCAGAGGAGTATGTGACAGCCCTAAATAACAATAATTTGAACTTGAAATTAACTGAATGTATGAGAAGAACAAATCTACCATACTTGGATCTAATGGTGTACATTAAAGAGAACATGATTGAAACAACTCTTTATAGAAAATCCACGGCGGGAAACAGCACATTACACGCTGGCAGTTTTCACCCGAGGAGTGTTATCAGTGGGGTCCCCTATGGAGAACTTGTAAGATTGAGACACAATTGTTCAATAGATGGGGATTTTCAAAATGAGTCCCAAATCACTATGCAGGTTTAAAGATCGAGGATATTGAAAGGAAACCCTTATAAATGCAGTGAAAAAAATAAAAACAGTACAAAGAAAGGATCTCCTATTAACTACTAGGGAAGGGTCTCCACGGTAGAAACTAAAGGAAAGGTCAGAATGATAACAGAATATACAACCAGTTCCTCTGAAGTGTTTCAGATCTTTCGAAGGAATTGGAGGATATTAAAAGCTGATAACATCATAGGGCCAACGATTCCACGGAGTCCACTTATAACATATAGAAGAGGTCCGGCATTAAAGGATCAGCTTGTTAGAAGCCATTTTACCAAGGGACCCAAAAAGGACTAGATTACAGGATTCATTCATTCATTCATTGAAACTTTATTTCGGCTATTACAGCCATAAAAGCACTTACAAATTTACAACATCTTAAAATTCAAGTCACAAAAAGAGTCAATGGTCATGTGCAACAATAAATAATACACAAAGCATTATTTAGGTCACACATTGGGAAATTGGCCAGTAAAAATCATCACTATGGAAAATTTAATTAAATATAATTTAGACTATGAATATTAAAAACAATGGAGGATTCATTTAAATTATTTATCTAAAACCCAAAATCGCAATAGCAGCCAATAAAGCCGGTATTGCTATAATTCAAGTAGGTTAATCAACTAGTACCTAGACTTACAAACTGGGATTTTACAGAACCCATAATCACAGCAGATGACAAGTAGGAGCAAGTGTTATAAATTCTCATATCAATTTTTAAGCAAGTGTCTAAGTTTGCACTACAATGCAATTAGAAATCAAAAATTGCGACAACTAAAACCGGGTTAGTATCAGTTTTTAGAATCCTGTAAAATTCTATGTAATTTCTAATACCCAGGCTTCTGCAAAGTTGAATCACCCACTTCGATCTAGCCCTCGTATATGCCAAGCAGAAGAACAACACATGAATCACAGTTTCTTCCTCCACTAGGCACCCAGGGCAAGTGGAGGAAGAATTCTATCCCTGCATGAACTGCAAAGCTTGCAGAAAGTAAAAAAATTAAAGAATTTCAAATACTGGGTAGACAAACCAAGCAAAAAATCAGAAAATTAATGATTTGTTATTCCGATTACACGGTGTATTGTTTAATCTGCCCATGTGACATGAATGATGTTGGGAGTACGATTCACCCAACAAAGAAAAGGATTTTGGAGCACATGCGTGCCATAAGGAATCATGATTTAACTTATCCTGTTGCACGTCATTTCGAGGAGAAACATAACTCCAATCCGAATCGCTTGAAGTTTTTCTGCTTGGATCAGGTTTCGAAGGCAGAAAGAGGAAGAGATAGAACCAGGAAACTTAGGAAGTTGGAATCTCGTTTTATTGTTGAGTTGCGTCCATATTTCATTTTAAAACATTTAAAAAAGTTTCTTCAATTTCAGAAAAATTGTCGCTACGTCCAAAGAGACTAAATGTAGTACAATCAAACGACTTTTGAAAAAGGAAAAAATAAAAAATGTGTGGCAGTGCTATGAGGTAGGCTGCACAAACGAAGCAGAAAAAACTGGCACTGTGCCTTTAAGAGCCTCACCATTCCTCCAGTGTCACATTATGACCCAGAGATGAATGTTTGGTCAGTTTTTTTTACCGGCATCTGGCAGCAGGATCCTGGAGCATGTAGCTCTCACTTAATTTTGTATTTTTCTCTATAACAGCCTATTAAAATCCGTTTTTTTTATATATAAATCTTTTTATTGTTTTAAAGCAAAAAAATAAACAGACATATCCGGTGCCATATATACAGCCAATGATAACAGGGTGAATTGGTACAAAAAACAGGATAGACGTAGAGCAGTAAAAACATTTTTCGAGAGGCCCGCACTATTAAGCACAAAGTCAAGATTGGCATCGGTATAATCGCTAAACAGTTTAGATGCGGATCCTCAAAACCCTCCCACCCATAAATCAAACCAGCAGGAGAAACATGGCAACCAGACACTAGAAATTAAGGATCAAATTCCGGAAATTTCGACAATATTACGAATAAAGGAAAGACTAAGAAAAAAAATTGAAAAAAGGGAAAAATGATATGGGCGATAACAAAAAGAAAACAATAAACCCACCCCCCCCACCCTGCACCCCTGCAAACAGCTATCACCTAACCCCCAGTAGCAGCGTGCCTGTCACCCCAACTAACTAGGTTCTAAAAAAAGAAGAGATCTACCAAAGTAGAGAAGAGAAGTGGAGGAGGACATATTCGTACGGGCTCCCGGGCGCCCCTCCCCCCCGCTTGAACCAATAATCCCCTGAGTGAAATCAAAAAAACTATAGGATAGCAGATGTGCAGCTCTACAAAATTCAAACACCGCCCAGCCTTCCTAAAGCATACGTTTAAGTGATCCCATGTCCATCATACTGCAATCAAACCCAATCTTTCAATCTCATCCTTGCCCCTTCCGATCAGACACATGAGTCCCCTCCGGACAAACCACCTCTTCCACCGGACAATCCGAGTACGAAGGAAATGTAATAAAATTCAATGCAAGACAAAACAGAAGAACGAAAGTGCTGTGAACACAGTCAGGTCCAGAGACTCCCTTCCCCGTTACGAACTCCCAGCATTGATTCGTCCGACATCTTAACTGCTCCGATGTATAAGGGAGTGACGCAGTTTCGTTCCGATAACAGTTCTCATCAAAAGACTCTGGAGTGGGAACATCAATCAGTCCTTCCATAGTTGGCAACGATCGTAGGCTTAACAATCCATTGGTGGCATCGAGCTTGTTCTCATCGTCCAAAACACTGGTCAAAGGCTCCGGCACCTCACATAGGACGGGGTCTGCTTCCTCCATGAGAGTGGCCATTTTGGGTGTCTGGGTCGTCTCCGTTTCTCGTAGTGGAGTAGGGTCCGGTCCAAGTCGTACCATCTCATGCAAACACGCCACCATCGTCTGAAGGCGGCCTTCGACATACACATGAAGGGACTCAATGTCTGCCGACACAGTCCGCAGCGACGGGTCACTCCCGGTCCGTCCCACCACTCCTCGATCGGTGACAGTCATGATTCCTTCCCCAAACGAGCTTGATCTCTCAGAGGGGGGCGGGCGAGTCGGGAACAGTCGACTGCAGAGGGAGACTTATCAGTTGTTCCGATGAAATCCGAGGTCCGCCACTGCCGGCGGAGATCCTAACCCAGCGAACACCAGCAGGACCCCCGTCCAGAGCTGCAACCGTTGGGTTGTCTCCCCTCCTCCAACTTTTACCTAGGCAGCCAAACGTCATCCACATCAATCCGAGAAAGCGAAAAAGAAGTTTTCCTTTTTCTCTCTTTTCCCCCACTTCGGTAGACCGGACCCGGTCACACCACCACAGCCGATGTTGTTGAACTGGAACCCGGATGGGCCAGTACTCGAGACCCTGGCTTCTGGGCAGATCTAGGCCGCAAACATCCACTCGACATATCCCGGGATAGCGCCATTAATCTCCCGGCAGGTTCATACACACGGTGGCTGGGCGCAAGGACAGGATAAATGACAGGATATTCCGGCGGGAGTCAGAGGTCGGCGGAGCTGGGAGCCTACGCGGCCATCTTGGTTGCTAGCATGGCTCCTCCTCTAAAATCCGGTTTTAATCAACCTCACTCAACCCCCCTTTGGATGACGGAGACTTTCACTGTTTTCTGAATGTCATTTATTAGGTCTCGGCTAGAAACGCGCTGAAAGCGCGTTCTCGCCAGAGAACTATAGTCGGCGTCTCAGCAATCTGAAGACGACGAAGGGAGACCAGACCTGGCCGCGCGCAGCGTTTCCCCATAGGATAACGTTGTGCGCGCGGCCAGGTCTGGTCTTCACAGCATGGTATTGCAGACCGGATCGCGACGTGCGCCTCTCTGGAATGCAAGGGGAGTCTGCAGAGAGGCGCGCGGCGCTGATAAACAGGCAGGCTTTATTTCTTTGTTTCCTTGTTTTGAACAGCTTTTCGCGCACATTCGTGCGCTTCCCCTCATCAGCGTGACGTGTTAATTCAACTTCACCCATGGTGGCCGCTTCTGGAGGCACCGCGTCGTAGGTAACATTTTATTAATAATCATTGAGCCGGCCGCCGCAGCCTCATCTTAGTATTGTAGCTGCACGCATTTGTTTTGTCCTTTGTCCATTCCTGCATGTGTGGATCCGGGGCGGGGGTGGCGGGGGGGGGGGGGTGTCGGCTCCGGTTAAATTTAGACTTAAGAGTCCGGTTCTTTTTATGTATCTACATTCTATGTCTGCTCACTGAGAGGTGCAATCTTGCGCAGCTCCTTGCACCACAGTAATGGAGGGGGGCCTCCTTCACCTACCCAACCCCCCCCTGAATCACATGGGTTTGTTTTTTTAACTCACGCCTGAAACTGTACACCAGTTAAAAAGTCGGGCCGTAAATCCAAGTTGACCGTAAGTGGAAGCTGGCCACGCAATTGCTGCTCTCACTGCCTCGCCTACAGTGAGATATACGTTTATAATGCTGCCTCATAAAAATATATTTTTAGACTCCTTAGGGCGCCACACTATCATGATCACATTTATTCTGAACTGCTACACAGCAGTGTCTTTTCACTGTGCTACTTCGTATTCAGCGTTTTTCAGACGCACTAATTCCATTATGGGTCCTGAGGTGAGACACTATGGGTGCCGGTCAGACCCATTTGAAAACAACTACATGGTCCTCGCTGATGGGAGTCATTGCTAATATTTATGTTTCCATCGTCTTCATTGCTTGAAAAGAATATTTGCACTGCAGAAAGTTAAAACTGTATTAATGCCGATTGCAATAGTTGAAGCTAGCATTCAAAAATGTAACATCAAAATTACACATGGTTTTGCAAAACATTATTTCACCTGCTATTACAGAAAGGAGTGCCAAAAACCATGTGTTATAATGGATAAGAAAGAGTAGAACCACGAGAGGATTGGTGCTCACAGGTTTGCGGTGACCTTTGGCTCCGGGAACCTGGCATTCCATTATCATTGCAATGCTATAGGTCTCGCATTTACACTAGCATAAGCTATTGGCATTGTAAATGACCACGCCTTTTATTTATATTTTGAAAATAAAAAGCATTGCTATTTACAATGTCAATAGTTCAAACTTGTTAAAGCTTGTTATGAGTCAAAATTCGCCAGGCCCTACCAGGTAACACAAACACAACTAGGATCCTGGGGCCTGTTAGTCAGTCGCACTGAGTTACTTGATGATGACAGTTACCCAGCAATTTGTGCTGTGACTAAGGTTGCATCTGTGTTTGCCATGTACGTGCTTTCTTGTTTATTTAATTAAGGCAGAAGTGTTTGTAATCTATGCACCTTCTGCTTTTCTGAGTAAAGGCACATGAAGAGTGCCCACGGGCATCTGTTAGTGATACCATTTTTACATATTCTGTGACACTGGCCACATGACTACTTGCTGTTTAGCCTTGCCAAAAAACTTTCCTTGTAGCGCATTGTAGACCTCCTTTCTTCTAGTTCGAGCTGTTGCCCCCCATATCAAATGCTAATTTTGGGGGAAAGGAAGCTTTCAGTGTACACATTTTTTTGACCTACAATTTATAGACTTTTGGTGCAATTGGTGTTGCAATATTAAGCAATGCCAATAGCTCAAACTTAATTAACCCGAGACCTATTGCATTGTAAATGCTTGTTATTTTTTCCAGTCGGACTGTCTTCAATTTTTATGACATACCCTTCCTGTGGCAAGACAAATGCCCAGTCAGGTCCTCGTGCACTCTGTGCCTCATGCCTTCCAGATGATCATCATCCCGAAGACTGTAGACCTTGTCATAAAATGTCCTAGAGGACCCTGCTGGATAGTCAGAAGATCAGGCTACACAGTCTAAAGGAGAGACTTCAGTAGGCTGCTTCAGCACGTCCTTAGCGGGTGAGGAGAGGTTTTTCAATCACTTCAGCACCCTCCTATCCCTCAAGGGACTACCCAAAAGGTAGATCCAAGGCGCGTAGAAGGAAAGAAAAATGAGAATGTTTCTGTATGATGTTGAGGCCCTCAATGTCGGCAGGCTACTGCGGCAACGCGTTTCAAGTCGAGACATAGTGCATACATGACATCGCGAAGGCACAGTAAGTCGATGTCGAGACCACCTCCCTTGACATCAGGGCCTCCATTGACATTTACACCAGAAAGAGCCTCCCCATCGACATCAAGACCACCATCAAGACTATCGTCTGCGACTGCTTGTCGGAGGCATTTGCTGGCCAGTCTTGTCACCTACTCCTACACCACAAAGGTCTATCTCTAGACTTTTCTCCAGTGCCACTTGTTAACGCCACAGTGATCGAAATTATTAGGGATTCCAACGGGTGTTACCTAAAACTGCTTGAAAAATTAGACCTCACACTAGATCTGGATCTCCAAGAAGCTCTCATTCCCCTGGCACTCTAGAGGCCCCAGTGAAAGGTCTGCTCTCATTCAGGTTCATGTTACACTTTGGACTGTATCTCTACCAGGGAGTACTTACAGACTTTATCAACTCCATTCCAACGAAGAAATCACTAGTTGATGATGTTAATACCTTCAGTGAGGTATTTGTAATAGGAGCAGCTAAGCTCAATATTTGTATCCTGACTCTTTCCACTACTGTTTCAGTAATGTTTGAAACTCAACTTGTCAGGGCATCCTCTAGACCCTGTTGCACTTGGTTCCTGGTATTTTGTGACCTGCAATGTAATTTTTCGTTTCACCAGCTTCATCATCACAAGCAAGCAGTGGGCATCCATTTTCACAAGTCAACAGTTTGATCCACTACTAAGGGTTCCCTGCTTGGGTGTAACATTAGACCCTATTGTCACAAACATGCATTCCTTGGAGGAGAGACTTGAATCTATCTGACAGAAATGTTGCTGTCTGAAGCAAACAGTCCATCAAACTGCTCAACATCTTTCTTGATTACTATGCTCAATGGCATCATGCATCTTTATATCTCTGAATGCCAGACTACTAATGAGGCCAGCAATGCGTATAAGACCAATGGAACCAGAAATCTGGACGCTTGGAGAACAAGTTAGTTAACCCAAGAAGAACTCTAGTCATTCCCTTGGTGGTTTCAAGAACCCAACCTCCTGAAGGGAGTATCTGTTCATAAGGACATTCCATTGCAGATCATAGTGGCACTACTATGAGGGTATGTTCACATGGTTCATCTGCAAATACACAGAATATGGTCTGAGAAGGAGAAGTCCTACCATATCAACCTGTGGAGTTGAGAGCTGTCCCTCTAGCTCTGAAATCATTCTTCCCGCCATTCAGGACATGTATCCTTTTTGCTCCGATGGGCAATGCAACCACAATTTATTATCTGAACAAGCAGGATGGAACATATTCAAGACCATTGCCCCTGGGAATCCAAACCTTTTGGAAATGGCTATTGGCGAGAGGTCTGACTATTACAGCAGTCCACCTTACAGGCGATTCAAAATGTGCAAATGGATACCCTCTGTCGAATAATGTAAGAAAATCACAACTGTATCCTCAACCAAAAAGTGATCCGAGGCGTCTTCAAAGAACGTGGCTATTCACAAGTACACCTATTTGCAGACGCAAACAACAAAAAAGTAGCCAAACTTTGTCTCAAGGATCTTTCCAACGGGGCTCCATGGGGCCTTAAGTATCTACAAAAAGGGGGATTGTGCTGTTCCTCGTATAGAAAATTCTGGGGGAGTCACAAGAAACTAGGTCCCACTATATCAAGGAGGGATATAGGTGAGGATCCATATATTGGATCTTCATGCCCTCACACACCCTTTCAGGTGTCATGCTTCAACATATGGGCTGCTCCTCGTTGGGTCGGCGGTGCAATACCCAACGGGCTCCCTAAAATAGGGGCACTTTATCGGAGATCTTCTATCCAACTGCCGTTTGGTGAAGTGCGGGTGTGGGGCCAGGACTGCTAGATGTCATGGAGTGATTAAAATAGGATTCGGAGTACCTAGAAGGACAACTTTATTCTGGGGGTCTCCTATCCTATCTAAAAACAGTGTACAAGGCACACACGCCGAGGTTAATGGCTCGTGTGGTGGTGTCCTTGTATGGATTTGTTGGTCAACATGTTTCTCGCTTTATTGTTCAGTGAACTAGCGATTCTTCAGGACCTAATTGAGTGTAATTTACATCTAGTGAACGCAGTGTACAAAATCACGTGTGCAAAGGCTATCAATTAGACACAAATACCTTAACACAACCTGGAGCTACCTGTGGTGGGAGACAAAAAGGTGTAGAAGGTAACATTCATGATGTTATTACATATCATATGTTGTTGAGACGTAGCTTCATCGTGACTCCAAACTACACATAAGTGGTGAATATAAATGTGTAGGGCGAGCATAAAACTAGACAATGGGTAAAAACATTGGTGGTGAACTACCAAGGTGAGCTAGGTGACTAACAGCCCACGTGGAGAAAATACAGTGAACAGAAGAAACAACTCAGCGAGGACTCACCCAAACAAATGTGGTCCCCAGGCTTCAACAGTGCCCGATGGATTCACGCACAAGGCATGTCTCCTGTGTGTGTAGAACTGGGATGAGAAAAAGAGACAGGGCACCTTTATGCAACACAAAACATGAATATATGTGTATCTCTCGTGGGTAATCTTGAATCAATGGTTGTGTCCCTGATTCAGTTGCAGCTCGTGGCTCAGTGGTGGTTAATTGGCCTCTGGGAGGGGAGTTCTTGGGTAATGGTGTGGCTTACAATAAAGTCCCACATCTAGATTTGTCCAGAGGAGTATATTGCCAGAGAACAGATGACCAGGGTTGGAATACTAAGTGAGGCAAAGCCTGCCGGTGTCTGGGCGGTTTTGGAGGTGGTCGGTGTTGTGTTTATGCTATAAGTGCACTTCAAAGAAAGTGCCCGGGGCGCTCCATGGCCATATGTGTACTTGGATGTTAAAAAGTGGGGAGGCAATAACCTTTATTGGCCTTGCGGGGTGGATCAAGAGTTCCCCTGCAGTAGTTTATGGTATAGCACGGTGTGCCGCTAGTAAACTTCGTGGGAGTTTAACCTCTGTGCAAGTTGGAGTTGCATAATGCAGTGTGCATCGGCTTGTTGAAGTTAATACTCCATGGGGCCTTCCCTTTTGTTTGACTGCTCAGTGAAATTTCTTGGTGCTTTTCCGTACATCCCACCGATTTCAACAGTGTTGATCAAGCAGCATTATTCCGGAGCAAAAATGATTCTTGTATCCCAGGAACAGCCACAACTGTGGTGGTTCACGGGTCTTCTTCATCTATCAGAGAAGATAACACATGAAGCTGCCGTGCATTTGGATCTTCTCTACAAGTTTGGGTCCAAATGTTACATCAAAACCTACCATTGTTTAACTTAGTGGTCTGGCTCCTGAATTCTTGCACTATGAACATTTAGTTCTTCTGCAAAACCGCATGGACATTTTTAAACTTCCACGACAGGGTTGTATATATTTAAGTGGAGGAGATTCTGCTTCTGGCGTATATTGACTAACTATAACCCTGTTAGATGCTAAGATGGAGGTGTTTATTCCATACGTTTACACTTGGCAAAGTCTGGCCTTTCCTTTACATCCATAGAAGCACACCTTGCAGTAATCTCCTTCACAGATCTTTTTTGTAATTAAAGGCCAGGAGGGAAACACTTCCTGGAAGGTACCAAGTAAAGTTTTTCCTTCCATCACTCCACCATGGGAATTGAATATTGTGCTTTCAAAGTTGATGCGGCTACTCTTTAACTTATACAGAAGCCCACTTCTTTGCATTTGTCATGGACCACAGCATTTCTGGTGCTGATTTCTTCTGTGCGCAGAGTCTGAGAAATCCAGGCCCTGTGTTCACACAACCCTTACACAGATATTCATGAAAATAAATTGGTACTGTAAACTCACCATACCTTTCTACTGATGGTACTGTCAGATTTTCATGGGAATCACTGTTTTCTTACGAACCTTCTTGAATCCTTCCCGTCCACTCTCTAGATGTCTAAAGCGTTCTGAAATTCTACCTAGCTAAAACAAGAGATCATTATTGTTTGAATTCTAATTCGAGAGCTGAGATCCAAGTGGGCCAAACCTCTTTCAGGAATCTTTTAGGATGCTATGGAGAGCTGTTTTGTATTTTTGTTTCTTCTGATCAATCGAATTTATTGGAATGGGCTTGTTATTGTGTTCAGTGCTTAATACTATCAATAAGGATCTCCTGGAAGCTAAGGAAATGTTTCTTATTGTAATCCTAGTTTACTTCCAGGGAAATTCTCATCAAAGTCGTAAGCGAACCTCCTTTCTCCCCAGACAAGAGCTTAAAACGGAGGTTCTGCTCTTTGCCCAGATCTTATCTCCTTAAAAATTAACTGATCTGTCACCTTTGCAACATGATGGGTCACTGGATCAAGTATGAGGCCCCTTTGTTTTCTGCTTTGCTTGTGCAGCCTTCCTGATGGCATTCTCCTCATTTCTCCTTTTTCAAAAGACATTTGGGAGGATTATTTCAATTCACTTTAGATGTAGTGACTAGGTTCCAATAGTTGGACAGATTTTAAAACGAAAAAAGTTATTTTGTTCTTTTGGCCTACTTTAGGCTGCAATGTCAGGTGTCTTTCTGTATATGCAGTTATTTGTATGTATATGTGTGTGTGTATATATATATATATATATATATATATATATATATTTTATATGTGTGTGTAATATGCTGGTTGTCACCATAGTTTAGTGTAACGAGGGGCCATGACTCATGAGGCAAAGCCTTGAGTGGCCAACGATGCTCCTGGTGTCTCTCAAAGACTACAGAAAACTTAAACATCACAGTTCATCATGGGGTGCAAAATCCTCTCAGAACGTGTTTATCACGCATTACATAACATTCTCTAAAACTATTGAAAATGTAAAATTAAATTTCGCTGTTGTGTGCTTAATATAAGGTGCTATCTAACTGAGAAGCATTAAAATATAAAGTGCAAATCCATACGGAACACGGTTGAACACATGAGAAAACGCCTCTTTTGACATGGTTAGCCCTCACTTTTTTGCCTGGAAAATGATGTGGTTTTGATTGTAGTGCACAAGGGCCCTATCAACCAGGTCCCCTGTGCCAGTGCTGCTCCCCTAAAGCTGTTCCCCATTTGACCCTTCAGGCCCCTTGTAAGTCACTAGTAAATGGTACCTGGATCCGAAAGCAACACCTGGGCCTTGCAGACTGCCACTGCAGCATGCATGCCTTGGTGCAAATAAAACGACACACTCGACTTGGCACACTGCCTGTGTGCCTTGCCAACAAGCACTGCCTAAGGTATAGGTAAGATACAAAGAGAAAAGTCAAGTGCACTCCTTGTGAATAGCGTGAGTTTCATAGTTAATCCCAATTTCAAAAGTTTTTGGCGTGCAGCCCGGTAGTGGTCTGTCCTAGGAACCACATGGGTTAAAAGTTATTGAGAAGTTGAAGTGAATGTACTTCAAGCTCGAGCGCACTGCAATTGCCAAAAATAGCGTATCAAAAGTCCGCAATTTGTTGCAAGTTTTAGTCCTTTATTACAAATAATTCAAATCGTTCCTTCAGTTGTATATGTGTTACATAGTAGACCGTCAAAAGTATCAGTGCTTTTACGCGGCAGCTGTGCGCGAGCCTCTTGCTGTCGTATGCCCGTACTTTAAAACAAGTCTTTAGCGATTCTTCTTAATGCATTTCGGGCTTACTTTATAGCCCTTCTTCAGGGGATCACTAAAAGTTTAAGCAAACATAACCGTTAGGTGTTATCATGGCCCAACCATATTTAGAAACATTACATCATTGCATTTCTGATTAACCTTTTTCCCGCTACGTGCTGTGTGAAACGTTATAACCTTTCACCTAAACAAAGCTAACATCACTCCACGTTTCTCTGAACACATTAAACAGCATAGTTGGTGCGATATTGTTATTCCCCATTTAACTATCTTCGAGCTGGAAAATAGTATGTACGGCTAGGTCTTTCTAAAAATGTGTTCTCATTCTTCCTACCTTCAGTCTTTGTTCGTGACGGTCTCCCGTTTTCAAAAATGTTATCCTTACTCTATCGCGTAACATCCTGGCTTTTAACTGGTACTTGTCGGGGCTCCTCCCCCAAAACTACATCGCTAGTGGGATTGATTTCACCTTACTACAACTCCCATGGTACCATATGTCGATCTATAAATATCCCACCTGTTTTCACAGCATTTACATTTAAACAAACAATCTCGTTTTCTTTTAGCCTTGTTTATGAATAGTCAGCTTTTCGTATACCCCGCCCTCCCTAAAGTGGTGTAAATTATGTCAATCAAAAACGTTAAAGTTAGAATTAGAAACATCAATGTAAAATGAGTTTTCAGAATAAATACAATATGATTGTTACAATCTAAAGTCCAACATGTTATTTTCTCCAACTGCCGTAACTAAAGAATAGATGAATATTCTTAATATGATATTCGTAATGTTATTTGTTCCTCGGTAATCATGGGTGCCACTTGGTTTAGGACACGGGTAAGATACAAAGAGAAAAGTCAAGTGCACTCCTTGTGAATAGCGTGAGTTTCATAGTTAATCCCAATTTCAAACGTTTTTGGCGTGCAGCCCGGTAGTGGTCTGTCCTAGGAACCACATGGGTTAAAAGTTATTGAGAAGTTGAAGTGAATGTACTTCAAGCTCGATCGCACTGCAATTGCCAAAAATAGCGTATCAAAAGTCCGCAATTTGTTGCAAGTTTTAGTCCTTTATTACAAATAATTCAAATCGTTCCTTCAGTTGTATATGTGTTACATAGTAGACCGTCAAAAGTATCAGTGCTTTTACGCGGCAGCTGTGCGCGAGCCTCTTGCTGTCGTATGCCCGTACTTTAAAACAAGTCTTTAGCGATTCTTCTTTTCGGGCTTACTTTATAGCCCTTCTTCAGGGGATCACTAAAAGTTTAAGCAAACATAACGGTTATGTTTGCTTAAACTTTTAGTGATCCCCTGAAGAAGGGCTATAAAGTAAGCCCGAAATGCATTAAGAAGAATCGCTAAAGACTTGTTTTAAAGTACGGGCATACGACAGCAAGAGGCTCGCGCACAGCTGCCGCGTAAAAGCACTGATACTTTTGACGGTCTACTATGTAACACATATACAACTGAAGGAACGATTTGAATTATTTGTAATAAAGGACTAAAACTTGCAACAAATTGCGGACTTTTGATACGCTATTTTTGGCAATTGCAGTGCGCTCGAGCTTGAAGTACATTCACTTTAACTTCTCAATAAGGTATAGGTAAGACACCCCTCTAGCAGGCCTTATAGCCCTAAGGCAGGGTGCACTATATCACAAGTGTGGGCATATTTGCATGAGCAGATATGCCCCTACAATAGTGAAGTCTATACTTACATATTGTAAGTGCCAGGGAAGCCATAGAGAGAACATGGAATGGAAACCTGATAACTCGAGTTCCCCACCACCACAAGGGCTTCTCTGAGCCCAGGAGTGTTTGGTACCAAACTACTCCTCTTAATAAACCCACACTGATGGAATTTTTAAATTTATATCCCAACTTACTCCTGCTGTCACTGGTGTTCTTGGTGAAGCCTCCGGTTCGATGCCTGCAGCCTGTTTTCAAATCCAAGATTTTCCAATTACTTTCTCTGGACGCTTGGCACCGTGTTTGCACCCTGCACCTGGCCTCCCCTGTGCCGCTGGTGGTGTATTTTGGTGCTGCTTTGTGCCCCCCCAACCCCCTCTGTGCTTGCATAAACCTCCGAAGCTTGAACCCTGCAGCCGTTTCACTTGCGTGTGTCTTCAAGCACCCCAGACCTCCAAAGTTGACCACTATACCTGGCCCCCCTGTGCCGCTGGTGGTGTAGTGTTTGTGATTGCTTGAACCTTGCTCTCTGCTGACCCTGCAGCCCAAAGACTGGATTTGTAAGTTGCTTAATTACCTGTCAAACCACATTATTGTTTTCCTCTGTGGGTTAACATTGCAAAGAGTCAAAATTGCACTGTGTCCACTTTTGAAACTGAAAATAATTTCTATTTAAAAATGTACTTACCTTTTAGCAAAGATCTTGGTCTTAAAATAAAACTTGAGCAAAATTGGTGTGGATCTCCTTTTTAAGTCATGCCATTTATTGGTCATTGTGTGTGCAGCAAATATCTTTCACTTCTCTGTGTTAGGCCTAAAGCTGCTGACCCACACTACCACAAATAGAGCAATTTGGGTTTGCATCGAACCCTGTACACTTCTGGGGGTATCTCTGGACTCTGTGCACGGTATAACCACCTAGTGGTAATACCATATACAGAGCCAGCTACCTGCAACACATTTCATAAAGTTCCCTGAGGCTCTTGGCCACAATTTTCTGTAATTCCTCGTTAAAAGCACTATATAGCCAGGCACCAGTAAAAAAGTATAGAGGGCAAGGTTATTGCAGAACCTGATTATCATACATTACATAAAGGTTCTCTAATAATAATATGTATATCTCGACAGTTTGACATAAAATGTAAACTGGATTCCATTAACATTAATGTTTGTATAACTTTTGCCCATCAGTGGTTTGAGGCAAATTTCTGTTATGTATGAGCATTTCACTGCAGTTAGATGAGCACTTTACCAACCTGATGTTCAATCCAGTGTTAACAGGATTCTGAGCCGCCATAACGGTCTGTCTGCAGGTCCGCACATTAAGGGTATTAAAGCGGTCTAAGCGAGCTATCTCTGGGCCCTTGGTAAAGTGCTGGCCGCAAACAAGCTTCAAGTGTGAGGGTTTCTTTTCTTCTCTCTTTCAACAATGGTAATACAGAGCATAATACTTTCTGCGCTTCTGCATATATGATTTATGCTACTTTATTTGTTTTAAAAAGATATTTAACTTAAAACATAAAGTAAGAAAATAGCTCTGTATATGCTGGACCAAAGTAAGGTCCAGTGTGCACAGAGTCCACTGTCCCTAGAGGTTTGGCAGAGGCTAAAGTTAGATATAACCTTACTCTGTAAAGTGGTAGCTTGGCCGAGCAGTAAGGCAGTATCAGAGGACAGTGTAAAGCATTTGTTGTACACACTCAGCAAATGGTCTCGCCCATTCAAGAACTGAACTCTAGGCCAATTTTTTTGTATCAAATTCTATAGTTTTATTTTAGAACCAACAAGGTATCAAAATATACTTTCTCAGAATAAGTTACTTTAGTTAAATACTTTTCAAATAGGCAATAGACTTTTTAGTATTAAATCTTTTTTATTGAGCAACAAACCGAAGCAGTGCATCTTGTTGCAATAGGCAACACAATTTCAAATACAATGCAACATTGAGCTCAATGGGAATTTCTAGATAAAGGCAATTAGTTACTGCATAGATTACTTTTCTAACCACTGGACTGGATCCTAGATTCAGTCCTGGGACATCTCCTGTAAACAGTAAAAGCGTTTTGGTTACAGTAGTGATTTTTAAGGAATATTATTGTATTTTAAAAGTTGACACTTAGAAACTTTTTCACGTAGAATCACCAATGTTATCCTATGGGAGGAAATTCACTTAGCAGGTAAGTAATGTTACTGTTACTTTTTCTTACTCAGTGTTGGATCCTGGATCCAGCACTGGTGTATCTCCTGTAAACAATTGAAAGAATGCGTTTAAGTCATACAGGCGATATTTAAGGAATAGTTGTAGTTTTTGAAAATCGACACTTCAAAACTTTTCTGGTGAAAACCAGTCAATGGATTCCTACGGAAGGAAATTCAAGTTACTGGTAAGTACGGTTAAAATTGCTTTTCAGGGTCAGTGCTTGGCTAAAAGATGCAGCACTGGGTTCTCTCCTGATAACAGGTGAGTAAATCGGAATTCATTGTTTGGCTGATTTTAGATGAATATTTTAAAGTTTCAAAACTCCACACTTCGAAGAATTTCCAAGTGAAACCAGTCAATGTTACCCTATGGAAGAAAAGCGAGTTATCGGCTTTTGGGTAAGTACTCGGCTGGCAGAGTTAAGGTACTGGGCATAGACTCGGGGGTCTCCCAGGGTCAGGTAGGTACAGTTGGTACACCCTCAGCGGCACAGGGGCAGCCGGGTGCAGAGGTAGTTAAGCCCAATGGTGTCCTATGGCAGGCAAGGGCCTTCGGTTGGTGGCTGCTGGTAAGCAGGCTTTACGGCTGTGGAAGCTGGGCTCCTGGTCACTTGCTCAGGGCAAATGGGGAAGTAGATTAGAACAAAGGTTGCACTGCCAGGGGCACTCGGGCGGCTGGGTGCAGGGAATCAATGTTATTCAATGGAAGACTTGGAAGATGAACAAAGGCTGCAGGCTCGGGGACGGAGATTCTTCTGGAGCGACCAACACTTCAAGGGGTAAGTTGGGATCTTGGAGGATAGGTAGGCACCCTGGAGTTGGGCACAGGGGGCCTTGGGGCGCCGGGGTGTCTTTTGACATCGGAAAATCTTACCCTCTGCTGGTCGCGTTTGGAGTGGTCCCTGGTTGTGAGACTGCAGGCGTCGTCTGGGTCATCGAGGAGAGTCCTTGGGCACTGGATTTCAGGTCACAATCGCCGGGGGGATGTCCTCAGGGTCTTTGTCCACTCATACACAGGCCAGACTCGGCGGGTGCAGAGTGTGCTGGATTCACGGTTCCTGGCTGGCACCAGGGGTGTTGCTTGTTTAAATAGAACCACTGCTCATGAGAGTCCCAGTCTCTAGATGAGCAAGGCCGGCAGGTCCTCCGAGGTTTTCAAGGTTGCTGTCCGCAGGAGACGCCGGGATTTAGCAGGAGCAAGTTCAAGGATCAACAGGCCAGTAGGGCTGGGGCAAAGTCAGTTGGTGTCATCCGTTTGTTAGCAGCTGCATGGCAGGTCGTCCTTCTTGTTCCGAAAACGAGATCCGAGGAAGGAAGGTTCAGGGTGCCTCTAAATACTCAATTTAGGGGTGTTACAGGTAGGGGAAGGGCAGGGACCAATGGGTCCCTGCCCTGGGGTAAATACTCCCCCTATCCTGCTCCTCTCCTGTGGAAGGGGGGCAGGAGCCTATCTCTGATTGGGCAGGGCTCCCCATCCTCAAGATGGCTGGAGCCCGGAGTTGTGCTTCACCTCACCTCCCCCACCTGAGGGGTGGGGTTGGCAGAGCCAGGCACACCCCCTTTCCTCACGTAGGGTTTCCCGCCTGTCTTCCCGCCAGAGTGGGGGGTCAGAACCGGTGGGGGCCAGTTGCTGATTACAGCAAGTGGCCTGGAGAAGCTCACAAAGGCGGCATGCCTTTGAAGCTTCCCCTGCCCATCCTGGGGGAGGTGACCTAGCACCTCGCCCAGGATGTGCATTGTTGCAGGCCCAGGAGAGCGGGGGGGGCTCTCTACCCAGGGGTCCAGCAACATGTCTGCTGTGTGGTAGCCTAGACAGCCTCTCAGACCAGATGTGGATTGTAGGTTAGGTTTCAGGGGGCATCTCTAAGATGCCCTCTGTAATACATTTTACATTAAATCCCACACTGGCATCGGTGTGGGTTTAATGTGCTGAGAGGTTTGATATCAAACTCCTCAATCTTCAGTGTAGCCATCATGGTGCTGTGGAGTTCGTAATGACAACCTCCCAGCACCATATACTCTTAATGACATCACTGCACTTATAGTGCCCAGGAATGGCCCTGGGTACTGTAGGGGCACAGGGCTCATGCACCTGTGCCCTCACCACTGCAATAGGGCACCCAGCTAGAGGGGTGACTGATGTATGCCAGGGCAGTGTGCATGCAAAGGCAGTGTGTGTGTGTCAGGGTACAGGGCCCCTAAGGGTGGCACAATAAGTGCTGCAGCCCTTAGGGGTCTTCTCTGGTCACAATGCCCTGGGTACCTAGGGTACCATTTACCAGGGGCTGACATGTGACCAGAGATGCCAATTGAGTTTTAGTTCAACACAGTTTTAGGGAAGGAACACAGGCCCTGGACACCTGATTGGCAGGAGCCCAGGGCACACTCAGTCAAAGCACATCAGCAATTCAGCAAAATGTGGGGGCATACCATGCAAGAAATATGGCACTTTCTCACAAAGGATTCAAGGGATTAAAATTGTCCCGTAAGATAAAATTCAGCTGGGATAGGCCTTGTGACTACCTTTGAAGTAGTAAGCCATGTTTTTCTTTGTTCAAGTTCATTCTGCTGTGGAAATAAACTGCAATGTCACCATTGCTCTGTAGTTATATGTATGTGAATGTGTTTATTAGTACACTTGTAGTAAATAACAAGTGTTAATGAGGCATTTATTTTCACTGCTGTGTCATAAATACGTTTATGCTATAGCACTGAAAATAAATGTCGCCTAATAACTAAATTAAACTCTTTGATTGATATCATTAGTCAGTTCATCTATGAGCTGATACTTTTCTTTCTGTTCCTTCTCCTAACAAGTTGGTCTTCAGTAAAGGGCATTTCTGAAATTCTGATGTGGTTGCTGTCCATAATCGAAGCAGAGCTGAGGTCCTGTTTAAAAAGTAGCTCAAAAGCTATTGTGAATTTTATTTTGTTAAATTTAAATATTGTACTAGTAGATATTACAGACAATCGATGTATTTTCATCTATGGGTATAATTGTGCACTCAAATCATTTTTCTCCTATCTGCCCTATCTAGCGTGTGGACCTGTCCCTCTTCGATCTGATTGGGATAGAGAATAAAATGAGCCGCCATGAAGCCGAAGCCCTGCCAAAGCTGAAGGTGACTCGGAAGCTTATCGAGGAGATTCATAGTGCCCCTGACCCCCCAGCCAGGCCAGTTCCAGTCAAGATCAAACCAAAGAGGTAATTTTACTTTGTATTATTTGTTCAACCAGAACAACGAATATTTATCATTATTATTTTCACAAACACATTATGAAAGCATGAAACTGGCCTGTGTAGTCAACAAAGTGCCGTATGCAGACACAGTCCATACAACAGTTCGGAAATTTAAATAAATTATTCGACAATTAGATTTGAAGAGCTGAGTCTTTAAAGAATATTCATCTGAGTATGAATAGACCCTGGGGAGTTTCAAAACTTGGGCCTCAGTTTGCAAGTGATTGGTTTATTATTGTGGCTCCTCGAGTGATATTAATTATTTGCATCTAATTGAGCAGGAGCTCCGGTAAGTAGGCTCCGACATCCAAAGGCAGCCCTGCACCTGAAGCCCCTGGGCTTTGGTGAGTTGAATCGTTTGTGGCCCTACGACTCCCTACATCTCTACTTACCTCTACTGTCATTGGTCTTCCTCCAGCAACCTCCGTTGCGTCACCTGCAGTCTGTTAGTTGAAAGCTGTGCTGCTGGTGGTGTATGTTTGGTGCTGCTTTGCGTCCCCTCAGGTGCTTAACTTAACCCCCAAAGATTGGCCCCTGCAACAGATTTGTCTATCTGCAAGCAGTGTGGCTCCAAGCACCCCTCATTCTCCATTAAAATGCATTGGGCCGATTTTGACCTCTGCACCCGGCCCCCCTGTGCCGCTGGTGGTGCAGTTTTGGTACTCACCTGACCCTTGTCTATCTAGGAAAACTCTATGGTTTTTACTTTCTCTATGTATATATGCTTGTGCTATAGCTACATTGCTATGTTATTTACTGTGGGACTCCCACTTCGACGACGGGGAATATTCAAGCATGTGAATCTATGAAAGACACCAATACTGGAGAACCACAGTTTACAAGTAAGTAACTTCTGTTCTTAGAGATGCCCCCCTGAAAAACGACCAGCCTCTGGTGGGTTTCCTGATTGGTACACACCAGCCTGCCACCACGAGACATGTTTCTGAAACCCCGGGGTGGGAGTCTTGGCTCCTTTAGCCCAGAAACAAAACCTTTCTCGGAGGAGGTGGTCACTCCTCCCCCATGCCTGGAAGAGCCATCTGTGGCCGGAGGGCTTCTAAGGCTTTGCAGCCTTTGTAATGCGACCCCCAGCCACTCCTGCTATCCGGAGCAGGCCCCCTTCCTGTCTCCCATCCTTTTGGGCGGGAAGGCAGGGGGGAAAAATTTGCCATCCCAGAGGGTGTGCCCAGCTTTGCCAACCCCACCCCTCATGTGGGGGAAGCGAGGTGAAGCCCACTGATGGCAGGCACTCCTCAATCAGGATTAGCGATTGTGCTCACGCCCCCACGTAAAGGTCAGTAGCCCATTGACTACTGACCTCGAGGCCCCTAAAACGCCCCCTAAATTCAGTATTTCGGGGGCAGCCCTGAACCAGGAAGACAGACAAGAAACGACCAAACGAAGAAGAAGGACCGAATAGCCGTGTTGAAGCTAAGAGAGGACGCCGCCCACTGACTTGGCCCCAGCCATACCAGCCTGTCCCCACCTCAAACCTGCAGAAGCAAAGCTCCGGTGTCTCCTGCAGCCAGCAACCTCAAGAACCCCGAGGACCTGCTCTGCCTTCCAAAGAAAAGACTTTGTTTCCAGTGAACACCAGATTTGTTTACCCTCAGACTCGGGCTCCGGCAAAATCTGCGAGTCTGCACAACTTTGCACCCGTCGCCCACGGTCCGAGTTTGAGTGGCCCAACACCACGAGGAGGTCTCCCCAGCTATTCTGACTCAAGATCCAGTTCGTCAAGCCTCCAGCCAACGCCTGCAGCCTCAATCTGAAGGGTCCCCCAACCGCAACCAGGAGCTGGTAAGAAGATCCCACCCTAAAAGACACCCCTGCACCCGATGCCCCACGGCCTTGACTGGCCGAACCGATAGTGTCTAGCCAACCTCCAGCATCCCAACTTACCTCTACAAGTGGTTGTCGCTCCCTTTGTCTCCGAGCCTGCAGTGTGTTTGCAAACCGGAGAATCCCTATTGAAAGTAACAGGACACTGGAAAATTAAGCCCTTCATCCCAATTGATTACGGCAATGCCATCCTCACCGGAATTCCCAAAACCCACCTGGCACCTCTTAAATCTGTGCTCAACCTCGCGGCTAGGCTTATCACGGACTGCAAACGATTTGACCACATCTCTCCCGCCCTTAAATCCCTTAAATGGCTCCCCATTGAAGGTAGATCCACATATAAAACCGCCTGCATTACGCACAAAATCCTCCACCAAAACACACCGGCATACCTCTCCAATAAACTGACCAAAGCAGGCTGCACGCGATCACTGAGAAGCTCCAACACCCTCCTACTTATTCCCCCATTCAGAAAAAGAATTCCACTCAGTCACGCTCATTTTCAGGCAATGCCCCACTTATTTGGAATGCCCTCCCTAAAGACCTCCGCTGTAACCAGTCCTACCCCAGCTTCAAAAAAGAACTCAAACTTCTTCTCCTTAATAAATACTGGGGTTTCTAATCCCTCCCTGATAGCCTCGCCCCTCTGCATCACCCCACCTATCTGCTCTGCATATGACTTGTGACCACCCGCCTGGCCAACTCCCTTTCCTTCTATCTGATCACCTTACCTCCCCTCCTCATGACAGTCAGTTCTCTTGCATGTTTTTGTATACCTAAGTGAGGCTTCCCGCCAAACTGTGACCGCTATTTTGTATGACTCATAGTGTCTAGCAATTGTTTTTACTTTTTTATCTAGATGTCATGTATCCTATGTGGACTTGTTCTTTTATTATTCCGTTGTCTGTGCTTATACACACTGTACCTGTATGGAAACACCTTGTAAAGCGCTCTGATACTCCTGGGTCCAGCCAGCGCTATATAAAACCTCTTAAATAAATAAAATAAAATAAAACACTGGACGCCAAAACGTACTTCACCCAGCCGCGATGGCTGACGGCAGAATGTGCCACTATACCGTGGCCAAGGTTCCCTTTGAGTGGGGAGGGGTTGCAGGTTCACTTCGAGTTGCCGTAAGCCCTGCCGTGCCAGTCGACTGTCTACTGGGCAATGATATGGAGCACAATGCTTGGTAGGAGGTGGAATACCGGACTCATTCTGAGATGCTGGGTACACCTGATTGGGCCTGTGTGAGTACCAGGTCTGCGGCTGCTCGGGAGGAGAAGTCGCATGGGTTGGAGCCTGGAACAATGGCCCACCCAGCTGCTGATGAGGGAGCATCTCGAGGACAGGAGGAGCCTGCCTCGATGTCCGTGCCCCGTGAGACGGATAGGCCACCTGTGGAGGTGGACCCGGAGTCCACGGAGGAGGACATGGTTCTGATGGAGGACCTACCTATCCCCGCTGAGTGGCGAGTGGAGGGAGGACTGTCCAGAATGGAACTAAGCAAGGGACAGAGGGAATGTCCCACCCTCGAGGGTCTAAGGCAACAGGCTGAAGCCCAGGCAGCAGGTAACGAGTCTGGGAACCATCGTGTTTACTGGGAGGAAGGTCTCCTCTACAGTGAACCCAGGGCGCCAGTGCACGGACTGTCACGGGCCCTGGTAGTCCCACAGTGTTACCGAGCCTTCCTATTAGAGTTGGCTCATGGGATTCCCTTGGCAGGACACTTGGGTCAGGACAAGACCTTTGCCCGGCTTGTCCCCCACTTTTATTGGCCTCAAATGAGGGTGACGTCCGACACATACTGACGGTCGTGCGTGTCATGCCAAGCCAGTGGGAAAACAGGGATGAAGCTGAAGGCTCCCCTGGAACCACTTCCCGTCGTTGGCACCACCTTTGAAAGGGTGGGCATCGACATTGCTGGGCCCCTAGATCCACCGACATCATCCGGTCACAGGTTTATCCTGGTACTGGTGGATCACGCCACAAGGTATCCAGAGGCAGTTCCTCTGAGAACCATTACTACACCGGTAGTGGCGAAGGCCCTGATGGGGATCTTTACCCGAGTGGGATTCCCCGAAGAAGTTGTGTCTGACAGGGGGACCAACTTCATGTCAGCGTATATGCGGGCAATGTGGAAGGAGTGTGGAGTGACCTACCGGTTCACCACTCCTTATCACCCACAGGCCAATGGCCTCGTGGAGAGGTTCAACCAAACCTTAAAGGGTATGATCAGAAGTCTACCCAAAAGCCTGCGGAGGAAATGGGACGTCCTCCTACCCTGTTTGCTCTTTTCCTACAGGGAAGTGCCACAGAAGGGAGTGGGCTTCAGGCCCTTTGAGCTTTTGTACGGGCACCCTGTACGTGGACCTCTCAGCCTGGTGAGGGACTCCTGGGAAAACTCTCCCCGGAAAGTTCCCCAGGATGTGGTGAGCTACATGCTGGCCTTCCGAAGTCAAATGGCTAAGTTGTGGAAGCAAGCTTCTGACAACTTGGAAGCCAGTCAAGCAGTTATGAAAGCGTGGTATGACCACAATGCTCACCCAGTGGAGTTGGAGCCTGGACAGAAGGTGTGGGTGATGGAGCCGGGGGAGCTGAGTGGTCTCCAGGACCGTTGGTCAGGCCCCTATGAGGTATTGGAGAAGATGGGCAAGTCTACCTATCTGGTGGACGTAAGGACCCCTCGGCATCCGCATTGGGTGTTACATGCCAATCGCCTCAAGCCCCACTTCGAGAGGCCCGAAGTCATGTTGGTAATGGTGACTGACGGATCGGAGGAAGAGGACACAGAGCCTCTCCCCGACCTCCTTGCGTCTCAAGAAAAGGATGGGTCAGAGGAGGGAGTAAAACTCTCACCATCCCTGACTCCTGAGCAGCAGGAGGAATGTCGCCAGGTCCTGGGGACATTCGCTCCGCTGTTCTCCCTTGTCCCGGGTAAGACCCATCTGTGTACCCACGACGTGGACACAGGAGACAGCCCACCTGTGAAGTCAAAGTCTTACCGGCTGTCTGACAAGGTGAAGGCCAGCATCCGAAGCGAGGTAGCCAAGATGCTGGAGCTAGGAGTCATCGAACCTTCGAACAGCCCTTGGTCCAGCCCGGTGGTTTTGGTACCCAAAGCTGCCCCACCTGGCACCACACCAGAATTACGATTCTGTGTGGATTACCGAGGACTAAATTCGGTAACGAAAACCGATGCTCATCCGATCCCTCGGGCGGATGAATTGATTGACCGGTTGGGAGCTGCCCAATATCTCAGTACCATTGACCTCACTGCAGGGTACTGGCAGATTCCCATGACTGATGGAGCCAAGGAAAGGTCAGCCTTCTCCACACCTGATGGACACTACCAGTTCTGCGTTATGCCTTTCGGGCTCAAGAACGCTCCTGCCACTTTCCAGCGGCTGGTGAACACGATCCTCACCGGGATGGAGTCATTCTCTGCTGCTTACTTGGATGACATAGCTGTCTTCAGTAGCAGTTGGGAGGATCACTTGCAGCACTTGCAAGCCGTTCTCCAGGCCCTGGAACGGGCTGGCTTGACGATCAAGGCCAGCAAATGTCAGATTGGACAGGGGTCGGTAGTGTACTTAGGTCACTTGGTGGGCCGGGGAACGGTGCAGCCCCTTCAGGCGAAGATTGAGGCAATCATGGCCTGGAAACCCCCCAAGACCCAGACTGAGGTCCGAGCCTTCCTGGGCCTCACAGGTTACTACAGACGGTTCGTGAAGGGGTATGGCACTATCGTGGCACCCCTTACAGAACTCACGGCCAAAAAGCAACCCAGGAGAGTCATCTGGACGGAGGCTTGCCAGCGAGCCTTCGACACTCTGAAACAAGCATTGTGTAAAGCTCCAGTCCTGAAGGCTCCAGATTTTTCGAAAGAGTTCATTGTCCAGACAGATGCATCCGATATTGGCATTGGGGCGGTGTTATCGCAACTCAATGAAGAGGGTCTGGATCAACCCGTGGTCTTTTTGTCACGGAGACTGCTTCCCCGGGGACAGAGGTGGAGTACCATTGAGCGGGAAGCCTTTGCGGTGGTCTGGGCACTGAAGAAGCTGCGACCATACTTGTTTGGTTCACACTTCCTTTTTCAGACAGACCACCGACCCCTTCGCTGGCTCATGCAGATGAAGGGGGAAAACCCCAAACTGTTGAGGTGGTCTATCTTCCTACAGGCAATGGACTTTCGGGTGGAACATCGGCCCGGAGTTGACCACGCCAATGCAGACGGTCTCTCCAGGTATTTCCGCCTTAGTGTTGAGGACTCCCAAGGGGTTGGGTAGTTCTCCCCACTTTCGGCTGGGGGGGACGCGTGTTGGACCCGTCTGCTTCTGAGAGTCCCCTCACCAATATGATTTCTTTTGTTCCCCTGAACCTCCCAAAATTTGCCGCTTTTTATTTGTCTACCAGGACCTTTCTGTGCGTTGTTTCATGGGGCTAGGTGTTCCTTGACACCCAGTTGCTCACAAGGTTTCTGGCACCTATGTACAAGGCGCCTGGCGAAACCTGTGGACATGAAAACTGAGGTTGGCAACCTGTGTGTGTTTAACCTTAAAATGGTGGACACATGTTCGAGGCATGTGGGCTGCTAAATTCATATCTTTTGCATTAGATCGCCGCCTAGTGTTGGGTCCGGATGATCGCACATTGTTGTCCTGGAAGAGTCTTCGAAGTATCCTGAGATAGGTGGCTCCTCCCCTGGACTACAGTGCGCATGGGCATCGGCTCCATCCCCAGATTGTTTTTTTCCGCCATTGGGTTCGGATGCGGTCTCGACGTCTCTCTGTCGGAACCGAGAAAAACTAGCTTTTTTACGGCCAAAAGGCCTTATATTCTTTGCGTCGGTATTGTTTGCGCACGGTCTCGAGTTCTTCCGTCTCTTTGAGTCGGAATCAGCGGAGTCGTTTCACTCTTCGGACATCGAGGCCTTCTCATCGCAACACGACCGCAACTTTTCAGCATGGAGCGGAGCCCGTTTAAAAACTGTCCACTCTGTGGGTCCAAATACCCACATATCGACGTGCACCCGATCTGTAACAAATGCCTTTCACCAGACCATAACGAGGACAACTGCAAGGCCTGCGCCAGATTCAGGTCAAAGAAGACACTCAAGCTTCGGCGCGCGGTGCGCCTTGAGGCCAGACAAGCGGCCCCGGATCCAGAAAACATCTTCGGCGACCAAGAAGAGGAGGAACAGAGCCATCCTCTTCAAATCTCCCTGCCCGAGACGGAGGTCGAGGCGGATCCGGAAGACGACGACGGAGTCGTGGGTCAAGGCCTTGAATACGTCGACGAGGTAGGGGACGTCGAAGAGGTTTATGGGGCCGCGGAAGATAGCTCAGGGGATGAGCTATGCCCCGAAGGTTACGAGGATCAGGATCGGGTCACGGGATCGCCTGTCGGCCTTACCCAAGACCCCGTACTGCAAGCCACGGCCCCGCCTTCAGGCCCGGCCACGGACATACTTGCTGCGCAGCCCGTATCGAAACCGAAACTTAAACCTACGGTATCGACTACACCTAAAATGGCCGACCCGAAATCGAAACCGAAACTTACGGATTTGAGCGTCCCTAAGATGGCGGCCGTTACACCAAAAACACATACACCGGCTGCCTCATCGACTCCGTCGGCCACCGGTCCACAGAAGTCGAAGAAAACTGTCGATTCCACAGTGTCGAAATCGTCGCCAGAGGAGGTTTCCTCTAAGAAGGGAGTTCGGCACGGGTCAACCGCTGCGACGCCGTCGAAGCCCGCCAAGGCCAGCGACAAGGCTCCGGTTCCGACTGGGACTTCGTTAGTCGGACGCGTGCTGGAGACGGACCCGGCGAAATCACACGGATCGAAAGCTGGAATGTCAACGCATCGGTCCAAGGACTCTGGGTCGGCGGCTGCGGCATCATCGTCCAAGACTCAGAAGGGCCTCCAGGACGTCGGATCCGAGGGCAAGGTCAAGACCTCCTCGTCGGCGCCAAAGGCCGCTGTAAGTGACGCGTCCCCCATCGCCTCTTCACTACAGAGAATCAGGGAGAAGGCCTCTGCTACGTCGGCTCCGATGCCGTCGCCACAGAAGCCGATGGACATTCCGGCAAAGCCTGCTAGTAAACTTCTCTTCTTTCTGCCGCCAAAAGAGGCGCCGAAGGCCTTTACAACGAAATCGACGCCAAAGAAGTCGGATTCTTCAACGTCTGGAGCACTTTCAGGTCAACTACTCCACTCAGAAGAGGAATCTGAGCGTTTTATCGACGCAGACACGGGCAAATTGACCCTTTACAAGAGGAGAATCACTTCACAGCCAGTGGACTCCTATGTTATTCCCCTAAAGAAGAAAAGGCTTGCTCAGGACGCTTCAGCCCTGATGGAACCTATCCAGCCTCCTCCTAGAAGGAGCCCTACACCTTCCCCAGAACACTCTGAGGGTGAGGGATATGGTGAAGATGACCAATACACTTTCCCCATCAATGAACCCGATGCACAGCAAGATTCCTATGATGACATAGGTGACCAAGGCACACAAACTGTGGGGCAGGACCCACAGCCTTTCAGTGCACGTGCATCCCCGACAGAAGACTCTGCAGGTTTTCATGCACTTATTGAAAGGGCAGCAGCTAATCATGATGTGGACATGCATGCTGACCCAGTAGAAGAGGACTTTCTATTTGACACTTTTTCAGTCTCTGAAAGGACTGTAAAGACACTGCCTATGCTCAAAGGGGTCATTAAACATGCTGCGGACATCTTTAAAGAACCTACCAGGGCAAGAGTGGTCAATCCATGTATCGAAAAAAAGTACAGACCAGCACCTGCAGACCCTGCATACATTCGGGGACCGTTGCCGCTTGACTCCCTTGTGGTCGCAAATGCCCGCAAAAGGGCGAACTCCCAAACAACGGGTGAAGCTCCTCCCCCAGATAAGGAGTCAAAAGTGCTAGAGGCAGGAGGCAAAAGAGTAGCTGCACAGGCTGCCAATTTTTGGCGTATTGCGAATACACAGGCACTCTTGGCACGTTATGATAGGGCGCATTACGACACCCTAGAGCACGTTTTAGAACACCTGCCTCCGCAGTTTCAAGAGGGCACCAAACTGCTTATAGAAGAGGGAAAACTGATCTCCAACGCAGCCATAAAGTGTGCACTTGATGCCGCAGACACAGCAGCTAGGGCTATTAACACTAGCGTCATGCTGAGACGACAGGCGTGGCTCCGCATATCGGGGTTTAAACCAGACATTCAAACAACCATACTTAATCAGCCCGTCAATCCTGATAGACTGTTTGGTCCAGATGTTGACACCACCTTAGAAAAGATTAAGAAAGACAACGAAACTGCTAAGTTTATGGGGGCCCTACAATCACAACAGTTCCGTGGCAACAATTTTCGTCGCTCAGGTGCACGTGGAGTCACCAGAGGACAGATGGGTCAACAATCACAATTCTCTAGAGGTGGAGCACAATCCTCGTACCCCAAGCAGAACAAAGGGGGTTACCGAGGAAACAGCACCAGAGGACGTGGCAGAGGAAACAACAACTCCCGCTCCTCTGCCCCAAGCAAACAGTGACTCTCTGTCACTGCCCCCCGACCACTTAACACCTGTCGGGGGGAGACTACAGCAGTTCCTGCCCGTCTGGAGAAACATCACCACAGACAGGTGGGTGCGACAACTTGTCCAGTACGGTTATTGTCTAGAGTTAAAGTCCACTCCACCCAACATTCCACCAAGGCAACGGCCTATGTCCGCAGAGCATTTGCACTTATTGCAGCAGGAGGTAGTGGTGATGCTGCAAAAAGGCGCAATCGAGCTCGTGCCGGTGGAGGAGGAGGGCACAGGGGTATATTCCCTGTACTTCCTTATTCCAAAAAAGGACGGATCTCTCAGACCCATTCTGGATCTGCGTCCCCTCAACCTGTATATACTTTCAGAACATTTCCATATGCTTACACTGCAACAGATTCTTCCCTTGTTAAACCAAGGGGACTTCTTAGCAACCTTAGACCTCAAGGATGCTTATTTCCACATTCCATAACACCCATCCCACAGAAAATACCTCAGATTCACTATCCAAGGCAACCATTATCAGTTCAAGGTCCTACCCTTCGGAGTGACCACAGCCCCAAGAGTGTTTACCAAGTGTCTGGCGACAGTGGCGGCGCACCTCAGGAGGCAGAACATCCATGTCTACCCCTACCTAGACGACTGGCTCGTTCAAGCCAAGTCGGAACAACAGTGCGCCGCGGACATGTCGACTACCATTCACCTCCTTCACGATCTGGGCTTCTCGTTGAACTACCCAAAGTCGCATCTTCAGCCGGCGCATGTCCGGCAGTTTCTAGGTGCGACAATCAATACCCTGACGGCCATGGCCCAGCCAAACCAAGTCAGGATAGACAGCATGCAGTCGCTAATCCAAAAGTTCAGACCGCAACACTCGCTTCCAGCGAGAGTGTTCATGCAGTTGATTGGCATGATGGCCTCCTGCATCTTCATAGTCCCTCACGCACGTCTACATATGCGTCCGCTCCAGGAGTGCTTAGCAAATCAGTGGACGCAGGCTCAGGGACAATTGACAGACCTAGTGTTGGTTACCAGTCGGGCATACGACTCTCTGCATTGGTGGACTCCACACAACCTTTGCAAGGGCCGACTGTTCCAGGAGCCAGTGCCACAGATTATCCTGACGACGGACGCATCTCTCCAGGGATGGGGAGCTCATCTGCTCACTTACACGGTGCAGGGACTATGGACGACGCAGCAACAGAAGATGCACATCAACTATCTGGAACTGATGGCAATCTTCATGGCGCTCAAGTCCTTCATTGTACATCTGTGCAACAAGGTAGTGTTAGTCCGGACGGACAACATGACCGCGATGTACTACATTCAAAAGCAGGGGGGCACCCACTCGCCACAGCTGTCTCATCTGGCTCAGGGCATGTGGAAGTGGGCCATTCAGAGGAACATTTTCCTCATGGCAGAACACCTCCCGGGCAAGGACAATCAGATGGCGGATCTGCTCAGCAGATACAGCCATCAAATGCACGAGTGGGAGTTACACCCATCTGTACTCCACCCGTACTTCCAGCAGTGGGGTCATCCGGAGATAGACCTGTTTGCCACAAACGAAAACGCAAAATGCCAACACTTTGCCGCCAGGTTCCCTCACCCACAGTCGCAGGGGAATGCGATATGGATGAACTGGTCAGGCAGATTTGCGTACGCTTTTCCGCCAGCCCCTCTGATACCGATGGTGGCAAGAAAGCTAAGGCAGCACTCGATGACTCTCATCCTGGTTGCTCCAACGTGGGCGCGCCAAGCATGGTACACCACGTTCCTCGAACTCTCGGTGGTGCCGCATCAAAGGCTGCGCCTCACGCCCAGACTTTTGACGCAGAACCATGGAGATATTCAGCATCCAGATCCGCAACAGCTCAACCTGGCGATCTGGCTCCTGAAGTCCTAGAGTTTGGATACCTTCACCTACCTCCAGAATGCATGGACATCATCAAGGAGGCAAGAAAGCCTACTACCAGAGCATGCTATGCTGCAAAATGGAAGCGTTTTGTCATTTACTGTACAGCCAATAACATCAACCCGCTAGATGCATCTATCCCTAACATCATTTGCTACCTGTTACATCTTTACAAGTGCAATCTAGCGTACACTTCTATTCGGATACATCTATCCGCCATAGCAGCTTATCTTCAGAATAGGCAGCATCTCTCTGTCTTCAGGGTGCCTGCCATTAAAGCTTTCCTTGAAGGCCTGAAACGAGTCATTCCCCCAAGAACACCGCCAGCTCCGGTGTGGAACCTCAATGTGGTCCTCACCAGACTGATGGGACCACCTTTTGAGCCACTACACTCGTGTGAACTCCAGTTCCTAACGTGGAAAGTAGCTTTCCTAATAGCTATTACGTCACTGAGGCGTGTTAGTGAGCTACAAGCGCTCACAATCCAAGAGCCATTCATTCAGATTCATCCAAATAGGGTGGTACTATGTACTAACCCAAAATTCCTTCCGAAGGTGGTGTCACAGTTTCATCTCAACCAATCTATTGACTTGCCGGCATTCTTCCAAAACCCACAAACGGTAGCGGAAAGAATGCTTCATACTTTAGATGTCAGGAGGGCGTTGATGTACTACATTGACAGGACACAACACTTTAGGAAAACAAAACAGCTTTTTGTTGCCTTCGCGCCACAGCACAAGGGCAACCCTATTTCCAAAGCAGGAATAGCCAGGTGGATTGTTAAGTGCATCCAAATATGTTATCAAAAGGCAAAACGTACCTTGACAATACCCCCAAGGGCGCACTCCACACGCAAATTGGGGGCATCTATGGCTTTCCTGGGGAACATTCCTTTAGAAGATATTTGCAGAGCAGCCACGTGGGTTACTCCACACACCTTTACAAAACACTACTGTGTTGATGTACATTCCAAGCAGCAAGCAGCTGTAGGACAGGCTGTTCTCAAAACACTTTTTCAGGTTTCTGCAGCTGGCACAGGCAACCGCCGCTAATGGAGGGACTGCTATTTATTCTATGCAAAAGATATGAATTTAGCAGCCCACATGCCTCGAACTGAATATGCTACTTACCAGTATGCATCTGTTCTTGGCATGTAGGGCTGCTAACATTCATATCGCCCACCCTCCTCCCCGGTGCCTGTCGCAGCTGCAGACATACTCTTGTATTCAATCATTAGCATGGACATCCTTTACACTTTACACTCCATCTCTGCCACAATGGCTAAAAACAATCTGGGGATGGAGCCGATGCCCATGCGCACTGTAGTCCAGGGGAGGAGCCACCTATCTCAGGATACTTCGAAGACTCTTCCAGGACAACAATGTGCGATCATCCGGACCCAACACTAGGCGGCGATCTAATGCAAAAGATATGAATGTTAGCAGCCCTACATGCCAAGAACAGATGCATACTGGTAAGTAGCATATTCAATTTCCCTCATGTGAGTGACTCCCATTGGAGCCTCCTTGAACCCTGACCTTTTGAGGGTTTGGCGCGCTTTCCTGACAGGAATTTCATAACTTTCCTCAGGTACACAAAATGGCTGCTCCAGAGCCCCAGTACGGTGGCTCTGAGTGACCAAAAGACACCTCAAAAGTGCCATGCCATTGACACAGCCAGGGAAGGTTCTAGAACCTTCTGGCTCGTGCCAGTACCTCAGGGCACTGGCTATATAAAGCCCAGTCCCTGGCGGCCATTTTAGATGTAATTCAGATTCCAGACTTGACACCAGAGTGACACCTGCCCTGCTGACCCCTGAGGTGGCTGAGAGCACAGGCAGTAGAGTGGCAAGGGTTAATAGCCTGATTCCTGACTGGCTCGGCTGGCCCGGCAGCGCTGAGGAATGTACCCGCTCTGATGTGTTTCTGATGTAAACACATGGACTGCAAGATTAATTAACGCATCTGGAGAAGCCACAAAGCGGGCATGAAAACAATATATCGACTGATTGGAAAGCCCTGGACGGCCCAGTTACTTTCAAACATAGAGGAACCTAGGATGGTCCAACCTTAAAGGCCACTGGACGGCCCAACAATAAGCGCTCCTGCACTTCTAAAGTCCTGAAGAAGACCCCAGCATGAGGCTTCAATCAACCCTTAATCCAGGGGTCAAAACGTAGACCGGATTGCACTTACTCTCTTAATATAGGAAGCAACCTATGGATTAATAACGAGCCTATGTTAAAGAGCCACTTGGAAGTAATGAACGAAATTAGTCAGTGAAGGTTGCATTGGATACCACTGTGATTGTAGTATGGTCACAACATCCTTTACCCAGTCCTCACCTTTACCCAATCACACCCATCCCACTTAACGGTCTCTTTTTCTTGTCACTTCGAGCGCGTTGAAATGTTACTATGTAGACAATGTATATGAATCTACAAGAAAGTTTTGATATCGATTTCACTGAGATTTCATGTCCTTGAGCATGTGCTTGACCTAATGAAGTAATTGGTCTTTTGCATATTTTACACTTTAATTCTTGTTATTTTTTTGAAAGATACTAAGTACACTGATCACTAAAATGTTTGAATAAATGTTTTTTGTACTGCACAGAAGCAATCTGAAATAACTTATTAATGCAAAGGTTTCTATGATATATTCTGTGTTATAATCAATAGACTCTGACCACTGCATACATATTTATCTGGCGTTCCAGTCAGGCGTGTTCCAGTAACCTTGCGCCTACAGCGCCTGCCCAGCTAGTGCCTCATTGCCCCAAAAGACTGTGGCCAAGTTTATGTGCCTCCCCGCCCCCCCCGGTGGCGAAATCGTGAAGAAAAGTCGAGTCGCGACCTTCCACAGTGCCCCCTTCGTGAATAGCGCCTATCGCGGGGGACTCGGACGTCTCCGAGCCCCAACGGCGTTGCGCGCTTCCTGGTTGTGCAGTGATCGAAGGTGAGGTGGTGCGCCGGGGCGGGGAGAGGCCGGCCTTCATTGGGCGGGATTAGCGTCCCTGCCCTTTCCCAGAGACCCGGGAAACTGTTGCCGTGGGCGGGACCAGCCCCCGTATGAGGAAGTCGGAGGGAGGTCCGTGAAGCCCCTGAGAACCCTGATGCTGGCGTAGGAAGTGCTGTGCCCCAACTGAATCGCTATTCGATTGCAGCCGTAGTGAGGTGGGTCGTTTCCCCTGGAGGGGTGCCGCGTTATCAAGGAACTGTGCACCGGCATTGATTTGAGCGAGCTCTGAGACTGAGTGACCCCGCTGGCAGCCGTTCATTCGTCTACTGACTTCGAACTGTGCTACCCTGGTGCCTGCGATATTGCCGTAGGCTCAAGTAAACCACACCGGCAAGCGGACATCCTTCCCCGGTGGCAGCGGAGGGCCAAATGTCATATTTACCGTGTTTCCTTGTCTTTAGGTACACGCGCATGGGCCCCGCGTGAACATAAAAGAGTCTCCAGTGCACCGTGAATCCAGAGAAGCCCGCATGCATTCCCCATGATTCCACAAGTACTGTTATCCTTTTCAAAGTGGGTTTATCTTGCAAATATAAACTTCCTGATTTATTTAATTGGTGGCAGCGATACCAGAATGAAAATGTGGTTATGCATTTAAATGAACCAGGCTTTATTATTCCATGTATTGGTAAACCTGATATTCATTTTATTTATTGATAGAGCTATTCCTAATATTTATGCAACACCAGTGTTCCTGAAGTCCTATTTACTGTATTTATTCTCAACCTGAATCCCAGAGTGCTGTAACAAATGAAATGTGAATGTGCTTCCCCAATTGATCCCTATTTACAGCAGAGAACTTTTATATAAAGGAATCGTATTTTTCTACAGCAGTGGTGTGGTGTCCTTCTTTTTGGTGTGACTGTGCAGGAGTTTATTATTGGGTCAGAGCCGGCTTAGCCCTACAGCCTTCACTGCCTTGACACTTGAGCCAAGCTACCCCTTTTGTGCTGGGCTTGCCCATCGCAGGTCCAACAGCTGGTAACCGATAACTCCATGTTCGAGGCATATGAGCTGCAGATTGCACACTGTGCATAGATCGCCACCTAGTGTTGGGCTCGGATGTTTGCAGAGATAGGTGACTCCTCCTTTGGACCACATTGCGCATGGGCCTCGGCTCCATCCCCAGATTGTTTTTTTCCGGCATCGGGCTCGGATGTGTTTCCTGCGCTCCGGTTTAGAACCGAATTTCCTTTGGCGCAATCCTCACCCAGTTCGATGGTATTGTTTCGATCGCTCTCCATCGACGCGATTCTTCACCACTTCGAAGTCTTCGATTCCGGTCATCGATGAAGGCCTTCGGGCCTACCTAGGCCTTACTTCCTGGCTCATGGAAAGGACGCCATTCAAAAAGTGTCCTCAATGTGGGTCGAAGTTTCCCCACACCGACCTACATGAAGTGTTCAACCTTTGTCTCTCACCGGAGCACGAGGCCAAAGACTGTTCCGCTTGTGCCTCATTCCGCTCCAAGAAGACGATCCAGGACCGATGAGCTCGAAGAACTATGGCTCGCTCGTCAGCTTCCATCCCCGACAACATCTTCGAAGAGGGCGTCGACGTGCCAGAACACCAGAACACCAGCACGCCAAAGAGAGTACCAGCTCCTCAGATGCCGAAGACTCTGACGTCGAGGAAGTCACTCCAGCTCAACGGGTCGTAAGTAAGATCGTCGACCCCCAACCCTTCCTAGACACCCTCCAAAAAGGCTTCGGGCACACCCTCACCTTCGGGCCCGGGTGCACACCGAGAGACTGCTTCCCACGCCCCACCTTCGGGCCCGGCAAAAAAGCCTACTAAGCCTCCAGGCAGCTCGGGCTTGAGCACCCTATCCCTGGTGCCTATCCTATACCGACACCGAAGAAAAAGCCATCTTCCTTAACCACGCCGACCGTTGCTCCAACACCTAAGCACACGGCGCTGAAGACTGGCAGCGGCTCATCGATGCCGAAACCGCACTCGGAGGCGACTAAAAAACTGCCTAAAGCTCAAGAGCACGCTTTGGAACCGAAAAAACACCCAGAACCGAAGAAACCGGTTCCGGTAAAGGATATTTCAAAAGGGCACACTTCTAAACCAAAAGATCCAAAACCAGCTACCGACTCTGTGCCAAAAAAACCTACGGAGCCAAAATCCTCGACGCCGAAAGATTTGCCCTATTCAGAGGAACTTTTCACACCTGATCCTAACCAAAAAACCCTTGTAAAGGATCCTAAGACTGGTCACTTGACTCTCAGCTCCAAGAAGAGACCACTTGAGGCGCAAGCACCTCCTCCTCCTCCAAAGAAGAGACATTGCAACCTCTCCATTAAGGGTCCCTTCTCCACCACCTCCCCATATTGTTCCTCCCCCCACACCTCCTCCACCTCACCATTTACCTACACCATCCCCTAATCCAGATGATGATGCAGACATAGACTCTGATGACACAGGTGGGGGGTGCACATGACCCAACAGGGACCAATAGTCCCCCTCAGTCACCTAATCCATGGGATGATTACAACACCCCTGATGTGCCTTATGTCCCACAAGACTATATATACCCTTCTAGACCTTCCCCACCAGAGGACACTATAGTTTTTAACCTACTAGTCCAAAGAGCTGCCCAATATCATGGGGTGCACTTACACACTGATGCGGTGGAGGAACATTTCCTACTAGACACTTTTGATAACACACAAAGGTCTACTGCCATTTTGCCAATGCTTAAGGGTGTCATCAAGCACGTAACAGAAGTTTTTAAGGATCCTGTCAGGGCTCGGTGCCACAATAAACACCTCAACAGCGCTAGCTTATCCCACTCCAGCAAGAATAGCGACTGCCAGAGCCTTCCTCATTTCAGGAAGCTGTTAAAAACCCATTTTTTCTGAGGCCCTCTTGTTTGTTGTAGCATGCCGCCCCAAGGGCAGAGATACCCCTGACGGGGTGATTTGTGCGCTATATAAATTAATAAATATCAAATATCAAATTCAAACTGTATTGTCATTGCTAAGTACAAATAGATTGCCTGTGCCAGGCTTGCTTTGTTATAGGACATAAATATAACTAAATAATATTTTAATATAAAGCAAATTGGTCGGAGTTCAGTCTTTGAGTGTGTGAAATCATTTGATGACTGAGTGTGTACAGCAAATGCTTAACACTACCCTCTGATAAAGCCCTACTGCATGCCCACACTACCACAAATAGAGAGTAAGGTGCTATTTTTTTTGGTCGAGCCTAGCAGCGCTCATGCACTGCTCTGCGAGGCTTCTTGTGATTACTCTGTGGGTCTGACTCCTCCCACGCATTGGTTTGGCATTTGCGTGCATCTTTTGGGAATCAAAGCCTGTAAATGGCTAAAGGTGATTGCATGTCCCAGCTCTTCTAAAAGGTTCACTCCCATGGCGTTTTGCCTCGGGAGAGAGCAGCGGCGCACAGGGCGTCTGCTGCAGCGCCTCCTCCCCTGCAACACTCCAGAGTATTTTCCCCGAGCTGGCATGTGCATTCCGCATTATGCACAGTGTTATTTGTGTAAACAGCTTCTCTGCAAGCGTGGTTCTTTTTTTTCTTTAGGCTGCATTGTTTTGTGCTGAGACGGTGAGATAAAAGTTGTTAAAATTCATGTTGGTAAGCAGTGGGGTTCTGAAGATAATCTTCAGCGTGTGCTTAAATACCTTTCCTAGAGATGTCTCTGCTGCTGGCCTCATTATAGCTGCATCCTGGGTAGCTAAGCATCGCACAGGTTAAGCCACATTGCACATCCATAATGAGGGCCATGCGAGATAATTGAAACCATGCGGAGAAGGGCTTTTTCTTTCCAAGACGTATTGTTTCCAAGGTACGCTTAGCGGGGAGCGATCTTACAGCTCTAGATTTAGGAGTGAAAGATGCGGTTTTCAGCGAGTCACGTGAATATTTGTCTGTACTTGTTTACTTGAGCAGTCCTCCGCAGGGATGGAAACAAAGACATTCAGCGCAGGCATGGGGAGCAGTTTTAGGATGGGTGGGAGCGCCGGAGTGAAAAGGCAGTGCGGAGTGCATGAAGTGTTCTCGGCAGGCCCAGCCCCAGAATACGTTATTATATGTCTACAGCGCGAGACAATGGCCTGGACTGTAAGTAGCCCCGTCTCACAATATAATAACGCGTGGGAAGTCGGGGGTCAGGCTGGGTTTGCGCGGGGCTTTATTGCCGCCAGAAGGTCAGTGGGGGAATCAATGGACAAGAATAAAACCTGAATTCTACCCAGTCAATGGAAATTTTTTATCTAAAGTGGACACTGCTGTGCGCAAGTCTTTGTGCTTCAAATACAATTTTGCTGGACTTTAATAGACCGAGGAAGAAGATACATTTCTTTAACGCGGCTCGCCGTATTTATTTTAACACGTTTGTTGTTGTTTTTTTGTTAAAGCGCACCCCATGCGGCGCTTTAACTTTAAAGGCAGCCACGCCCCTTTCTGTATGCCACACTCGCCGGAATCAGTTTACAAAATAAACAACTATGTAGGCTATAGCGGCATGCAGTGTGTGGTTTCATTTCCTGGTTCCCTCTGCCTAACTGTGTTACGGAAAAATGCAGCCTTTTCATTTCAGTAGTATTGTGCAATTGCTCTAGCTAAATACTTAAAAGGTCCGAAAGGTGAGAACTATTGGCTATGCCAATGCTGTTTTACCTCTGCCTACCTTTGGAGTTCCACTGGACTCTGTGCACATTATACCGCATTTTGGTATAGTATAGACAGAGCCAGCTTCCTACACAAGTGACCTTATTATTGTACATGATTGTTGGTCACACTTTGCCTTTGCCTGTATGTTGTCTATTTTTGTTTGTGTTTAACACCTGTTTTGGATTTAACCCGCCGGGGGTACATTCCTTTATGTTGTTGTGTTGGTTTTTATTCTGAAAATAAATTGAATTCCTTATAGCCATTAGAATAATTCATTGGAATAATTTTTTCATGAGTATTGTTATCATGCTTAGGGGACAATTGTTCCTTTATTTGCAGGGTAAGTAACACATTTTGTTGTAGGAATCTTTATCGAAGCTATAAACAACATACCCATTTCCGAGGCTTTAGTTCCGATATGGGAAGGCAAGGAACATTAAGGGTCTGTATGTAGAGATTTCCCCATCACATTAACTAAAGCTCTGGAGCTTATTTCAGGCAGGAAGGGATAAAGATAGGGATGCATGTGAATTTATGGAAATATTAAAACTGAGAAAATAGTTTGGAGGAAACAAAATCATGGAAATATAGTTTTAAGGAATTACAGGTAATACTAAAGAATATTATTCTATAGTACATAGAAATTAGGAAGTACATTAAATATGCAACTGAATATACATTAACAATAGAAAACATGAATGTTTATTTTTCCTAAGAAAAATTCATGATATTTGGAAAATTGGCCTTAGGCTGTATTTTTCGTGTTTATCAATGCCACAATTCTATGGCTTGCAGTTAGTTAAAGTGTTAAAGGAGGAATATTCTAATGCTTATGATTTCAATGAATACTCCTACTATACAGAACTAGGATTCAGATTAACTATTTTTTCCTTTTACTTGATTTGTGCACTAATTTGGTTAATTACTTCCTTCCCTGCTCTGCAGCTTGTTTCTGCCAGTGCCTTATGGCCAGAAGCCAGAGGGTAAAACTGTAGCTTTGCCAAGTGCTCCAGTAACCCGCGCAGTGACCACCACTACCACCACAGCCACAGTGACACCGCAGACGCAGGTGCGCGGAAGGCCACCTGTGGCCACAGCATCAGCTAACCAGGGTAAGGAAAGTTTTCCAAGCGCCATTGCTTTGTCAACTCTGCTATTAGTGATGTGCTGCTAGTAGCCTAACTAAAAACATTATTCACATACCAGTGACACTCTTCAACTTTAGGAGAAATAAAACTCTGAAATTAAATTTTTTGTGAAAATCACCAACGCATTGTGGTGTCAAATTAATTTTTACAACACCTGTGCATGACGTTAAAATGCTTCAGATGTCATTTCCTGTAAGCATCTACAAGCATGAAATAATGTGAACATTATTAGTTTTGAAAGTAAGCTAATGTCTTATTTGTGGTTTCCTCTTTTTAAAACTGTTCTTTTTCAGTAGCTTTGAGCTATTCCATTGGAGAAAAAGAAAATACTCTTAAATGGACTGATAAAAGGGAATTTAAAAGTATGTTTATGCTAATTTCACTTTAAAAATAAAACCTGCATCAACGCAATATGCACATAAAAAAATCTGAACGTTTATACAAGGAATGGTGGGTCTGCTAAGATCTTACATGTCGAAGCTCTGTGCACTAAGTGCAAAACTTGGACATACCAAAGGCAATGTAAGTGTCAGCAGAGTTTATGATGTGGATTCTTCAAAGTATGGTTTGTCCTTATGTACCGACTGAGCAGTTTTCTTGCTGGTGAGAGAAAAAGAGCCTTAAAGAAACACTACCAAGTTTTCAGTGTAGCTGCAAAGTAGCCCTTTCTAGTTTGCATTCTTTTTGATGAATTGCCAGTAGATTTTTTGCAAGAGTTGAAGCAACTATAGCAAAAAACCTTGGTGGTCTCATTTCCTTCTACAATATTCAAACCAAACGGGTCTCAAAGTAGGGAGCATGTGTGAATGGTACTCCCTCCTCCAGCCTGGTCTCAATTAACCATGAGAAGACCATTTCGCAGGTCTTCAGTCTCAGTAAAAGGTGGGGAAGCCCTGTTGATGTGGTGGTTAAACACTTATTCACATCATAGTCACGTAGTTTGGTTCCTCATTTTACGTAATTTGAGTTAGTTGATGGAACTGTTTCCCATCATTGGAACTACATTTCCATAAATATTAAAATGTGTGATCCCAGAATGTACTTTTCGAAAAACATGTCCTTAAAAAAAATATATAATTATTTAGAATATAAAATACATTTAAACATTTTAAAATGCAGTTTTGTCAACTGCTTTGAAAATAAAACACCACCACTGACAATAAAAACATTTGGCTGAATAACCTTTTGCAAAGGTTTTCCATTTAGCAATAAGCGACCACCATTGTCACTGCCCTGGCATTGGCTGCCATCCTTTGCCAGGGGAGAAGGGGGATTGGAGAGAACTACGAGGGAAGCGGTGTGTTTTTAACTATGAAAGGCAGTGACCCCCAAAGAAGGGCATGTAGCCCGAAATGCATTGGGTGATTTTACTGGAATAAACACTGCTTTGTATGAAATCACGTATCCTTCATGTTCTTGGAAAAAAGTCCGGAGTGACACCATTGAGCAGTAGAAACTTGAAAATAACGTGTACACGCAGCGTGTGGTCCCGTTTCAAAATAAACTTCTAAAAACTTGAAAATTATGGTTCAAAGGATTATGATGACATGGATAAAAATGATAAGAATTAAAAAGATAGATAAAATATTGGCCGAAAGTGGCACTACGCTGTGCATTCACTGGGGACTGGATGCAGTCCCACCTCTGTTGATCCTTTTGGCTTTGCCAGTGCTTGTTATGTTTCATCATGGTTTTGTAAAACTTTGCGGGAGCTACCAGGCCCTCGTAAAATTTTTGGGTCTCAAAAAGCACACAATACCATAATAGTCCATTGCTCTGAAGTGAATTTCTTTGTGTGCAAATCTGCATCATGTGAAAGAGTAGAATGCTGTCATTCACAGTGAAGTTAGCCAATAGCTGAGGTGGGCTGACTCATTACCCCATGCTGTATGCTGTAGTGGAAGGAACAAGAATGTGAATGACCTAACCACAAAGTAATGGATAAAGAGGCTTGACTGAAAACCCCTATAAGAGTATTGTAGATAGATAGATAGAGAGAGATATAGATAGATATATAGAGCTAGATATAGATATATATGTATAGATATAGATGATCTGTATAGATAGATATATATCTATGTGTGTAGATATATATCTGTAGATAGCTGTAGATACACGTGCTCATAAGTCTAGTTTTGGGGTCAGAAGTGTGCAAGTTGTTTTTCTTCGCAGAAGTCTTTTGAATCACGAGTTATAGCGGTGACTCCTCTTGCTTGCAGTGCGCATGCTGATCGACTCCGTTGTTAGTTTGTTTATTTTCTGCCGTCGGGTTCGATAGTGTGCTCTTCGGCTCCGGTCGACACCATCATTAGGATCCTTTCCTAATGCCGTCAGTATTGTTTTCGATGGAGATTCAACCCATATTTAGGCAATTTAGGTGTATAATTTGTGCCGGTCTCCTGAGCATCAAGAACAAAACTGTGAGGTCAAGAACAAAACTGTGAGGTGTGTAAATTATTCAGGTCGAAGAAGGCTCTACGAGATCGGAAAGCCAGAAGACTGCAAATGTATCTACGCAGCATCAACGAAACACTGGATATTTTTTGTTCAGAGGCGCCGGGAACCGAAATGGGGGCACATTCATCGGCTGCAGATGAGGGTCATTTCTCTCCAGAACCAAAGCTTTGAATCTGAAGAACAACAAGATACCCTTACCTCAGTGCAACAAACCGTGAATAAACTGCCCCATACAAAACCACAGACATTATAAAAGTCTGCTATTAGGCCTCCACTGCCTTCGGGCCATGGTCGGCACCGACTGACTGATTCCAGAAAGTCTAGCCTCGACATGGCCCTGAAAACACAGCCTAAACTCTTTGGTCCGAAACAGTCTACCTCATAGTCTTCGATTTCAGCACTGAAACAATCAAACGCAGAAACGTCTAAATCTTCAGCACTGAAACTCTCGGCTTCGAACAAGTGCTCAAACTCTGCGGTTAAAGCCAAAGCTTCGGAACCAAAACAATTGGTTCATAAAAATTCAGGGGAAAAGACATTTTCAGAGTCGAAAAAGCCAACTGGTTGAGCATTCTCCACAGACTGTATAACCAGTACTCGAGAAATTACACCAGCAACTGGATTCTCAACAAAAACACTTAGTAATTCATCCTGATACAGGACGAATATTCACCAGCCCCCTCAGGAGCATGCACAATCTGCTAAGCGACAATTTTCTTCTCAGGAAGCAATAGACATTCCTATAAAGACAAGGATAAAAACAGGACAATGCCACTAGTCCACTTCACTTTAGTCCTCCTCCACAGCACCATGAACTTACTCCATCACCACAACACTCTCCAGCTCATGAACAAGCACATTCAACAGAAGAGTCACTACTTTGCAGAGGATGGATATGGATATGTGCTGGTACTGAACAGTCAATCCCAGCACAGGATGACTGGGATACAACTGATACAGATCCAATAGACAATACAGATCCCTTAACTTTATCCATCTAAACCCTCATCCCCACCAGATGATACCACTACATATCATGGCTTTATCAATAGGGCAGCTAATTTCCATAAGGTACAATTACATACTGAGGAAATAGAGGATGATTTTTTGTTTGATACTCTTTCTTCAACACAAACATTTACACCCCATATCCTTATGCTAAAAGGAATGCTCAAGCATGCTTCTGATATATTCAATAACCCTGTCACATCTAGAATGATCACTCCTAGAGTGTATAATAAATATAAGCCTTCTCCAGCAGACCCTATTTACAGTAGGAGTCAACTTACACCAGACTCTTTAGTTGTTGCTACTGCTCGCAAAAGAGCAAACTCTCAGGCAACTGATGACGCTCTACCACTAGACAAAGAGAGCAAACGTTTAAATGTGGCGGGTAAGAGTGGCAGCTCAATAATCTAATTATTGGTGAATTGCTAATTCAATAGACCTTTTATCATGATGAAAGGGCACACTGGGACGAAATGGAAGACATTTTACAACACCTCCCAGAAGAACATTAAACAAGCATTAGCATAGCCAATAAGTCTCACCTTTGGGACCTTATAAGTGTTTAGGAAGTCAGTTCCAGGGTGAAGAGGAGGCGGGGGTGAGAACCGAGAAAAGGAAGTCAGCCCTGAGGTGAAGATGGGGATAGGGTTAGAACAGCGGAACAGCGGGTCAGTGTGTGGGTGAAGAGGAGAGAAGAGGATGGTTGTAAATAGAGGAGAATGTGAAGGAAAAAAACGAAGAAATGGTGGTAGCGCTGGAGTGAACCGAGGACAGGGTAGTATGTGTGGAGACTAGTGATCAGAAATGTTGTAGTATGTCAGAGTAAAGGGGGGAGGGTTTGACCCAGAAATGAAAGGGCACTGGTTGTGAAAGTGAAGAGGAGGCAGCAGGACTGGAATAAGAACAGGACCGGACAGTGACATAAAGAGAGGGCCAGGTAGTGCCACCTTGGGGAGACAGCGGGACGGAATTAAGGAGGAGGGCCAGCGTGAGGAGACCCAGGGACTGAAATAGGAACAGGGCCGGGTAGTGCTATAAGGAGAGGGCGAGGCAGAGCCAGCGCGAGGAGACCATGGGGCCGAAATGCGGAGCAGTGCCAGCCTGAGAGGAGACTGTGGGGGTAAAATGGGGGAGAGTGTGTGGCGCGCCTGGGTGTAGAGAGGCCGTGGGCAGTGAGGCCACTTTCGGTTGTTGGCGCCCTTCCGGTATTGGGGCTAGACTGAAACGGTTTTGCCCCTGTCAAGGCCAAACGCAATAAGAAAACAATTAGGTTAGAAGGGAACCTTTACCCCGGCCTTTGGAGTTTTAACGATAATACTTTGGTGAGGTAATAGGAAAAGGTGGCGACAAAGGGCTGATTGTCGCCTTACAGTGAAATTAAATTTCGGATGCAATGGTTCTGCTAAGTAAAGGGTCGGAGGCAGGGCCAGGGCGCTCTTTTCCAAAGGAACTGGGCAGTAACTCAGGGTGCCAAACACAGGTTTAAGAAGCCCTACACAAGACTGGGAAACGTGTTCTTGTCCAAACTTTGTTTTCCACTTTTGACCCTCTTGTAAAGAGCTGAACTGAACACAGAATTTCAAATAAAAATAGTACCACAAAAGTATCACTGATTTAATTAGGAGACGTGCCAATGAAGTCTGTAAAAGAACGGAAGTAAACGAAAATTGGATGTAATTAGCACGTGTATGGTTCACTTAACAGAATGTATGCAAAGAGCTAAATCGTTTGCAAGCACTCCACACCTGCGACGACGATTTCGATGGCCCATCAGGACGGAAATGGGTCTCAACTCGAGGACAATTGCAGCTGAGGTGCCTGCAATCCGGACAGAGCAACATCCTCTCCAGCCTGGGTGCCAGGGCGGGCTTAAATTTAATGCAAATGCTAATCCTAGAGTGTGTTTCAGAAAATTCTGGCTTTCCTCACAAAAGATACACCACCCGAAAAGTTCAACTACCATAACTGCACTCCCTCATCCCTGCTGAGGAAGTTAGAAATCACATTCACTGAAACAAATAATACAGAAGGGAAAATATTTTTAGAGCAAAAAGAGTGGAAAATATATTTTTCACATAAAATAACCAACGAAAAGGACTGGACATTATTACATCGTAAATAATCACGGGGATTTGAGGTTGAAAATACTCAATATGACAACACGTACAACTTTATTCCGTGGATGTTTAAAGAAATGCGTGTTCAAGAATGAAATAAAAAGCCTGGCAGATCGTTCATAAGAAAGTGCTAAGGCTGCAATTTGTTCCTCCAGCGGGCCGAATGCATGGTTTCTCTACCAAGCGGTGTCTGTGACTTGCAGATCTGCAGACACAGACAAGGGGTTATTCCTGGCACGGTTTCCCAGAAACAGGAGTTACAAGGCTGAGAAAACAAGCGCGTCTGTAAAAACGCACTCTTGTGGAGGTGGGTGGTGTCCCTTGCCCAAGGTGGACGGGACGCGCCTTCTAATGAAAGCGGCAAGGAAACCTGACCCAAAACAGATGGCTCCTGCTCGCCGCTGCTGGCTCCCGAGAGCAAAACTCTCTGAGAGTAAATATTTCCTGAAAAGCTGGGACATCCACACGCCTTTGGCCAATTGTGTGCTTTCAATTTTGAAAGCCAGGCGCAAAGGCCAATAGCATGTGAGCCCACAAACGAGCTTGTAGAAAAGCTGAAGTGATTCCAAGAGGCCGATTTCCTAGAGCAGCGCATGCGTGCTGCGCTAGGCTCGACCTAAAAAGGGCATACCAAATTCCATCCGAAGGTAAACTTATGTTCGAGGCATGTGAGCTGTTGATCACATGTTTTGCATACTCCTGCCATCTAGTGTTGGGTCTGGATGTTTGCAAGTTGTTTTTCTTTGAAGAAGTCTTTTCCAGTCACAAGGTAGGTGACTCCTCCTTTCGGTGATAGTGCGCATAGGCATCGACTCCATTGTTAGATTGTTTTTTTCCGCCATTGGGTTCGGACATGAATTGCTGTGCTCCAGTTCAACAATGTATCTCCGGTTTCCCTCAGTGCGCAATACACTCACCCTCGACGGTATTATTTTCGATTGTGTATTTCCATTCTCCGCGTATTGTATTTATTGACAAATCCCTCTTTCGATCGGGTAGCTCGTGGAAGGCCATCGGGCAAAGTTCCTGTGCACTGACTCACACGCAGTGTGCAACCTGTGCTTTCATACAAGAGAACAGGGTTTTCGTATAAAGGAAGGAATGGCGCTCAGCTTATTAACGTTGGTGTGTTGTACATGAAACAATTTGGTATGGTGCTAACTGGGAAGGGGAGACCCAATAACCCCTTGTTCTGTGAAGGAGAATCCTACCACATATACATAAAACAACAGTCCCGTGCACACATACAGTAATAAAGTAAATAGTGTAGATGTAAATCGAAAGCAAATGGAACAATATCCAACATAGATGTCTTGATTTCTTTAATTGGTAATAACACAAAACAGCCAGCCGACACTTGTGTCGTCAGAGAAACAGTGGTCTCCGACTCTTCAGGGCTTAATGGCTGATTCCAAGGTCAGTGAAGGCCTTGAACCGGTGATAATTCCAAACCGGTAGGGCACAAGTCAAAATCAGAATAGTGATTCCTGTTGAGAATGAATACAAGTAGCTGTGAGGTGAGGCTACAGATGGCGTGCACGTGATGACGGTGAAAATTCCAAACCGGCATCCACGTTGCTACTTTCAAAGATGAGACTATGAACTGTACAAGTGATCTTAAAGGAATACACCTAAGCAAAATGAAGCCAGTACGGTCACACAATTAGACACAATCCTCCCACCTGCAAAAAGGTCGTACTCCCGGATTGAGTTGGAGCCGCCAGGACATCAGCAATTTGCCTTAATAGAGTAAATCGGTAGGCACATACACGTGTCTGACCGAGAGTGGCACGGATTCAAGCGCGTATTAGCACAACCTGTGCTTGTCTCCGGAGCATAGTGAACACCACTGCGACGTGTGTAAGGCTTTCTGATCCAAGAAAACGCTTTGCGACCGTTTGGCTCAACGTCGCGACATGCAGAGCCAACACATCGGTTTCATTCCAGACCTCTTCAGAGAAGATTCGGAACCAGAGACTGCAGATGCCATGGTAGCCTAGGAAGAACAAGACCCGATCTCCATCTCGGACTATGGCTCCGAGGGGGATGAAGATACCCTGCAAGGGCAGCGTACCATGAGTACAGATCCTCCCTTGCCCCAAAGTCCACCGCAGACCAAGAAGAAGGCTCCCGTCCAACCTCCGCATCTGGGCCAAGGTCGGCACCGAGACCATTTTTCCGACGCCCCGCCTTCCGGCTCGGCACCAAAACATACCCCGAAGCCGTTCGGCTCCGAACAGAGCCGTTCTAAATTGGGCACTTAGCTAAAACCTTCGGGATCGAAGAAAAAGTCAGGCTCCGCCCTACCCCCTTCGATGCCGATAACGCCTTCAGATCCGAAATCCTCGGCACCCATAACACTGGCACCGAAGCCTTGAGCACCGAAACAAACAGATGTGCCGATTCCATCAAAAGAGCACCATTTCGATGTTGCGCCTTCCAAACCGGATCCGAAACAGCGGGAGCTCTATATTCAACAAACTACTGGACATATTGCCACTAAGGTGACAATACAACATAAACCTGAGACTGAAGAGGCCTACCACATTACTTTAAAAAGGAAAAATGTAAGTACTAACCCTTCTCCTCCTCTGCCATCACCTCCTTGCCCTCAGTTTCCACCCTTACTAATTTCACCTGAGAACTCACCAACACATACACCTGATGATGGGGATGGGGAAGGGGCTGGGGTTAATGAGCCAACACCTTCAGACACCTGGACAGATTACAACACTGATTTCGCCCACAGGGAAGGATCCTGATCTGTACCCTACCAAGCCTTCTCCACAACAGTGTAGGATACATAGAACTGTTGGGTAGAGCTTCTAACTACCGTGGGGTTCAGTTGCATAAGGAATCCCTGGAAGAGGATTTCCTTTTCAAACCGCAGTAGTATCCAAAAATCCTCGCACACAATACCCTTCTCAAGGGTATGATCAGACATGTGGATGTCATTTTTTATTATCTGGTCAGGGCACGTATTCTCACCCCTAGGGTAGACCAGAAGTATAAGCTGGCACCATCAGATCCAGCATATATAAGGGGGCGGTTACCATTGGATTCCTTGGTAGTTTCCAATGCAAGCAAAAGGACCAATTCCCAAACCACAGGAGATGCTCCACCCCAGACAAAAATATCTACGTTTCTAGACGCTTTGGGGAAAAGAGTAGCCTCCCAGGCTGAAAACTTTTGGCGCATCTCCAGCACCCAAGCACTTTTAGGTAGGTACAACAGGGTGCATTGGGATGAAATGGAGCCGTTGCTCCAATTTCTACCTGATGAGCACAAGCCCAAGGCGCAAGACCTAGTGCAGGAGGGATAGCTCATTTCCAATAATTCAATCAGGTGCGCCCTAGATGCTGCGGACACTGTGGCCAGAGCTGTCAAAACCTGCCTTCTTTTAAGAAGGCATGCTTGGTTGCACATGTCAGGTTTTAACCCAGATGTTCAAACACCTCTTTGGCCCCGCGGTAGGTTCATTATTAGAAAAAAATAAGGAGGACACAGAAGTGGCCAAATATATGGGAGCCCTTCAATTAACTGCAGGAGGTGGTTCCTTTCGGCGCTCCTTCTATCGCGGAGGGTCCAAAGATACCTCCTCAGGCCTCTACCACCTACTCACAGGATACTACAGTTACTGCACCAACTGGGGTTCACAGTCAATGTGTTGAAATCGCATCTCCAACCTTCCAGCATTCAAAATGACCTAGGAGTAACTTTAGATATTCAAAAGGCTCTGGCCTTTGCCAATGCAGCCAGAATCCGCAACATTCAGGCACTAGTTCTCCAGTTTCAGTCCAATCACTCGCTTCCAGCTCGAGTGTATATGCAACTACTGGGAATGATGGCATCTTGCATCATGATCGTTCCCCATGCCAGGCTTCACATGCGTCCCCTACAGGAATGCTTAGCAACTCAGTGGAACCAATCGCAGGGTCTGTTAACCAATCTAGTGTTGGTAAGCGGCCCTACTCATCGCTCTCTGCAGTGGTGGAACACACAAAATGTATCAAAAGGACGGCCCTTCATAGAGCCAGTTCCACAGCCAATGCTAACAGCGGCTGCGTTCCTCACTCGTTCGGGGGCTCATCTTCAACAACACACAGTGCAAGTTCTGTGGAGTCAAAAGCAAAAAACTCTCAGCGTAAACCATCTAGAGCTGCTAGCAGTGTTTCTAGCACTCAAAGCGTTTCAGACTCACCTGGTCGGCAAAGCTGTCCTAGTTCGTACCAACAACATGACCGCTGTGTATTACGTACAAAAATGGGGGGGGCACACTCTCTCCAACTGTCGCACTTGGCCAAGACATTTGGAGGTGGGCCATTCACCACAAAATCTATCTCCTAGCGGAACACCTCCTAGGAGTGAATAATCCGTTTGCCGATCTTCTCAGCAGACAGAGACCGCAAATACACAAATGGGAACTTCACCCTCAAGTTCTCCTCCCATGCAAAGTTGGGGAATACCTCAAATAGATCTTTTTGCCGCACACACCAAAACGCAAAATGTCCAAACTTTGCCTTCAGGAACCCACACCTGCTCTCCAAAGGCAATACACTGATCCAACGATCTGGGACTAATACATTTTCACAGACCAGGCCCAAATTCATTACCCAACAAGTCCCTTCATGCTGGGTGAGTGAAACACCGAACTTACCAAAATCCAATTTGTATCATCGTCTCTGCATAAAATTTGTGGCAATGCAACAGGGTATGGCAAACTAATACCTGATTCTATTGTACATGTAAATCATGACTAAACACCGCTAATAAAGACACTCATTTGTATATTTATAATGCTAAATAATGTGAAAATGCTCATTAATTCCAAATACAGTACGAATCATAGATCATACAAGAAACAAAATTAGAGAAATAACAATATATTGCATCACAATAACTGTGAATAAAGGAGTGGAAAGGTGAAGACAAAAGGTTCAGAGACAAAATATATTTGCAAATGATTATGCAAATTCAGTTTTCTGTCTATACAATCCCAATAGGAAATAGGACAACTACTCTCTGGCCATGAGAGCAGTAAGGCCCCTCAAGAAGACTTGAAGTGGCAAATACAAAGTTAGGAATTAGCAAACAGGAACAGCCAGCTCAAGAATAGGAGATGGCAACATGGGCCTCTCCTCACGCAGGTAGGAAACATGCACCAACCTCTACACAACCCCTCTCACCGGGAACCACAATTATACCCTAAAACCCAAAACACCAACCCGCAATTGTGTCAGAACAGACCATTTCTCCTCATTTGATTGGTTAGGGAAAGGGGTGTACTGTCACACCACTCTTGTCATGTCACTTTAGCTCAGGGATTTCATTGTTAATTTATTCATCTTATCAACTTCCAGCCCAGGAAATGCATATTCGAGCCGCTGTCATAGTACTCATTTCCTCCATCTCGTTCAAGTAACAACTTTTGTGCGATGTTTGTTCATTTGTGCCACTTTCGAAGGAAATGTTCCTTCTCTCGATGATCATTTTGTTTCTTCATGCAAACTCTTGGCAGACACATAGGACCCGCGAAGGACATTGGTCTTCCACCTTCCCTTTCTCGCTCAGAATTAAACCACATTTATTTTCTTTCAATAATCCAAACGTTTCCTGCAGAGCAGAAAACCATAGTTATACGGAAAACAAACGGTCATTATTAATCACTTATAATGCTTTCCTTTATGCACCCACCCTGTGTTACATCTACCCATGCGCAACCAGAGTTAATATTATTTTCCTAGCAAGCGTTAATAAAATGCATTAAAACAGCATTAGCCCTTTTACCTTACATTAGTCTAAAGCATTTCCAGCCTACTCCAGTGCTTTAGTTCGCGCTTGCTCAGTAGCATTTTCTCCCATGTTAGGCTCTTTTCCGCATACGTTTTTCACAGCACACAGTTAGTAAGTGTTACTGAGGGTTTAATTAGAGCAGGTTTCATTTTTGCGAAAACCCTGCTCCCAACAGCACTACGGAGGAACTGGTCAGGGGTATTTGCCTACGCTTTGCCACCTCTCCCACTCATTCCATTAGCGGATCCGAAACTCAGACAAACATCCCTCATGCTGATCCGAGTAGCTCCCACATGGGCTAGTCAACCGTGGTTCACAACCCTGTTGGAGCTGTCCCTAGTTCCACATAAAATGGTACACCTCACATCCAGTCAGTCTCCTCACACAGAGCCATGGAGAAATCAGACACCCAGATCCCAAACAACTGATCAGGCTTCTGAAATCATAGAGTTTGGTTATCTAATCTCCCACCAGACTGTATGAACATCATCAAAGAGGCCAGAAGGCCTTCTAGAAGAGCCTGTTATGCAACTCAATATAAACGTTTGTTATCTATTGCAATAACAACATCAATCCTGTTGATGCTTCAATACAAAATATAATTTGTTATCCGTTACACTTGCAGCAGTCAGGATTAGCCTACACTTCTATCTGACTACATATCGCTGAAATAGCTGTGTATTTACAAAATAGGCAACCTTTATCGCTATTCAGAGTGCCAGTAATCAAAGCTTTCATGGAAGGACTTAAGAGTTATACCACCAAGACTTCCACCTGCTCCAGTGTTGAATCTTGACATAGTCCTCACAAGATTAATGGGCCCACCCTTTGAACCCATGCATAAATGTGAGCCACAGTTTCTTCCCTGGAAGATGGCTTTCCTCATTGCAATCAATTCGCTGAGAAGAGTGGGTGAACTACAGGCACTACCCATAGAATAACCTTTTTTCCGACTTCACAGACACAAAGTAGTTCTTCGTACTAACCCCAGCTTTCTACCCAAGGTAGTTTCTGCCTTTCATATCAAACAGCCGGTTGAATTACCAGTATTCTTTCCTCAACCTGATTCAGTGGCAAAACGAGCTCTGCACACCTTAGATGTCTGAAGAGCCCTTTTATATTACATTGAAAGTACAAAATCCTTTCATAATACCAAACAGCTTTTTGTTGCTTTTGCACCATCACACAAGGGCAATCCCATATCGAAGTCTGGTATTGCCAGGTGGATTGTTAAATCTATGTATAATCTATGCAAAGCATGTGATCTACAGCTCCCATGCCTCGAACGGATAATGTTACTAACCCAGTTAGCATCTGTTCTTGGCATGTATAGCTGTAGATTCACATGCGGCCACCCCCGGGTACCTGTAGGTGTTGCAGTTCTCTTTCTTATTCTACATACATATGCATGGACCTCTCTATTCTTTACTTAGTGACTCCATTCTCACCCTCTGCGGGAAAACAATCTGACAATGGAGTCAGTGCCCATGCGCACTATCACTGAAAGGAGGAGTCACCTACTTCATGCCTGGAAAAGACTTCTTCGAATATAAACAACTTCCAAACATCCGGATCCAACACTAGATGGTAGGAGTATGCATAGCATGCAAATCTACAGCTATATATGCCAAGAACAGATGCTTACTGGGTAAGTAACATTATCCGTCTAATACAAATATAAGATTTACCCTTGATGCTGCTGATACAGCAGCTAGAGTAATAAACACTAGCATTATATCACGAAGACATGCCTGGTTAAGAGTATCTGGTTTTAAACCAGAAGTACAACAAAATTTACTAGGCCATCCTTCTGATGGAGAGCATATTTTTGGACTGCCGGTAGATAGTCTCTTAGAAAAAATTACAAAAGACAATGAGACAGCTTAGCCAATGGGAGCCTTACACAGTGTCAAAGGGGGACTTTTTGTCGTTCTTCATATCGTGGAGGATCAAAAACAAAATCCACTGACAAATCCTCCTCTTATAATAAAGCGCAAACTCTCCTAGAGGATATTACAGGGGTCCTGTCCTACAAGGGAAGTAATGACAAACTCCCAGTACCATAAACTCTTATTGGCAGCACTGCACTTAACAATATCTACAAATGGACTTACACACTGTAGGGGTACAGGGATCATGCTACTGTACCCTCACCACAGGCATAAAGCACCCAGCTAGTGGGGTGACCGATTTATGCCAAGGCAGTGGGTTGTAGGCTTGGCACTCAGGGATGTATGCCATGTCTACTCTTCACTTTGTTCTGTACCAAAACACGCAGCCTGCAAAGGCTGTGTGTGTAAAGGTACAGTGCCTCTATTGGTGGCACAATACGTGCTGCTGCCCTTAGAGGTCTTCTTCTCTGGTTACAGTACCCTGGGAACCTGTGGTACCATTTACCAGGGGCTGACCTGTGGCTAGAGATGCCAATTGGGTTAGTTTTGGAGAAAGAACACATGCCGTGGGAACCTGATTGACAGGGACCCAAGGCACATAAGGTGAGGCACATAAAGTGAAATTGCATCAGTAGTCTGGAAAAAAGTGGGGGTGGTTACTGCAACAGAAATTCACTTTCCTACTCATGCGCATACATTTTAGTGGAATGTGTGTGTGTGTGTGTGTGTGCAAGGGAGACTGTTTGAAAATGCAAGTACTCCTATGGAGTGCTTGAAAACAAAGACAAAATAGCTGCATAAACTGGGAGCAGTGTAAGGAGACATGTTCTTGTTCCATGTGCAATTGGAGGCCCAAACACAAGAAGAGAGAGCTTGATGCCCGCTTGCCATGACAAATGGCATTCACAGAAAATGAGGGCGACACTGAAGTTTACAAATGGGCAGAGATGGGTGGCCTGTAAGCAAACATTCGCAGGGTCCACGAAGGGGAAGCTTCAAAGGCTTGCTGCCTTTGTGAGCTTCCCCAGGCCACTTGTGTCAAGGTTCCTGATGCTCTACGGGATCCGGGTGATGCTCTAGAGGGTCCACCTCCGGATCTCCCCAAGCCTGGTCCGTATAACACCCAGAGCCAAGAGGTGATCCGGCGAGGGAAAAAGGAAGGGGGCCGGGTTGGAGCTCTGCGGGCTGGTACTATCTGCAATGATAAAGGACAAATCGTTATTACAGGCCGGTGTTCCTTCCCCATGCCTCATATATCTCCCGTAGAACCTTCACCTACCTCGGGGATCTACCACTATGGACAAAGATGGCGACGTACTCTGGAATCTCTCCTATCTCGGATCTCCAGGAACATATACAGAGCCTATGAGATGCAAACACAGGTTAATCCTCTAATCTAATACCCCTTCTCACTCAGTGTTCCTGTGGCTACTACCTCGGTACATACCTGGTTGTTTATACCATGCACCGTGAGAGAAAAGTAATGTCGGAGTTCCGAAGTCAGCCCTTAATAGTCCAGCAACCAACCCTCCTTCTGTTTAACGTCACAGAAGCAAAGAAATAGTCACGTGTAGAACCCCTCCAACAAACAAATTAAAATAATATGATAGATATTCATGAAAGGATGATTCCCTCCGATGTCTTACCGCCAACGGAAATGAAGTCAACAAGGTATTTGGGCTTCTCCGTTATCGTGGCGTCCTCTCTATGTAGCACACACTCCCAGCAGGGTTAAACAGCTCCGGAATCAAACACTCGTCGTGTCTCCTCCTCTTGCCGGGAATGCTTACAGGGTGTCCGTGTCTTCGCGCAACGGCCGCGAAGCACCACCGCACCCACAGAATGGATCAGCCGATCCACCCCTCTAGGCTCTCGATAGCCTGAAACCACGCGGGTCTGTGTCTTCGCTGAATGTGCACCGGCGAAGCAACACAGAACCCGTTCCAATGAGTCGGCCGACTCACAGCGTCGAAAACGCTCGAAGAGAGTGCACTTCCTCTCTTACACCGACACCATGCAGTGAGTGTCCGTGTCTTCGCTGGTCCTAGCGAAGCACCACGCACTCAAATCCCACAGCACAACGAACACCACTGCTACAACGGAAAATACATGGAATCCAATACAACCCGACTTCCGGGTTCAGTGAGTACATATGTCTCCGCCTACTGCCGCACGGACCCCTGGAACTTGTAGTTCTTAGTTATTAGGCAGGCGCACAACCGTACCGGATTCATCTCCTGACAACTTGCTGCTTTCAGCAACTGGTCCCCACTGGTTCTGACCCCCACTTTGGGCGGGGAGAAAAGTGAGGCAGAGATGTGTGCCCACCTCTGCCAGCTCCGCCCCTCAGATGGGGGTGGCGAGGTGAATCACAACTCTCAGTCCCCCCCATCTTGCATCCCCTTCGTGGATCCTGCTGATCCTGGGGGAAAGAGGCTTATCACCTCGCCCCAGGATGTGCATTGTTTCACTCCCCCGAGAACAGCAGGCTCTCGACCCAGGGCTCCAGAAGCATGGCTGGTGGTGGCAGCTGAAAGCAGCTACTCAGCCTGGACACTAGTGGTAGGTTGTTTTTCATGGGGCATCTCTAAGATGCCCTCTGTGTGCATTTTCCATTAAATCCCACACTGGCATCAGTGTGGATTTAATGTGCTGAGACGTTTGATACTAAACTTTTCAGTTTTCATTGCAGCCATTACGGTTCTGTGGAGTTCGTAATGACAAACTCCCAGTACAATATACTCTTAATGGCAGCACTGCACTTACAATGTCTAAGAATAGTCTTAGACACTGTAGGGTACAGGGCTCATGCACCTGTACCCTCACCACTGGTATAGGGCACCTTGCAAAAGGCCAGGGGAGTGGGTTGTAGGCATGTCACAAGGGATGTGTGCCATCTCGACTCTTCACATTGTTCTGTACCAAGACACGCAGCTTGCACAAAGGCAGTGTGTGAGTGTAAAGGTACAGGACCTCTAAGGGTGGCACAATAAGTGCTGCAGCCCTTAAAAGCTTTCCCTGGTCACAGTGCTCTGGGTACCATTCACTTGGGGCTGATCTGGGGCCAGAGATGCCAATTGGATTTTGGTTTCAATGCAGTTTTAGGCAAAGAAGATAGGCCTTGGGTACCTGATTGGCAGGAGCCCAGGGCACACTCAGTCAAAGTACACCAGCAGTTCAGCAACAAGTGAGGGCAACTATGCAGAAAGAGGGCACTTTATTACACTCATTGATTTCTGTGTCTCCAGAAACACTCTTTGAGTTTCTTAGGGCACTTTCTTTGTTTTGGTGGTGATATTTGGGTTCCTAGAATATGTTATATATTTTTAGGTGGTCTCCTTTGAATAAAATAAATCACGAACCATTTTAGAGGTCACAGATTGAAGTAATTTCCAGTACCACAGGTCAGGTCGCTAGATCAAAGTGGAGCCTGTACACCACCGTCCCTGCCTCTATCCTGTCAGTCAGTCTAATTTAGGTGTACAATTCAAACTCTTCTATTGTAGCCAGAGACAGCTTGAACATCTCCCATAGGATAGCAGTGATTATATAATGCTCTAGGATATACTGTTCTCTAGTGTCTGAGCTATAAAAATGTTTGTGGTTTATTCTGTGGCTCCAGTGATGCTAGATACTTCTAACCTCCAGTGTGCACCATACTTTAAATTGTTGTTGTTTCTTGTAAAAAAATCAGTTTTTCCTAAAACCTGAGAACTGACCGGACATTCATCTAACTGTTATTTGTTTTGTTACTCTTTTTGAGTTTCTAACCTCCCACCACCTCTTGGAGTAAGTTTTGACAGCTCCCCTTTTCTCCTCAGACATCCTTGTGCTTAAGGGAAACACTTGTTCGTTACCTTAGAGTGCAACAGTAGTGTGTGTCCCAAAACACCAGTGATAAACGAAATTCACCCTAACAGTTTGTTACTTTTTAGTAACCCCTGACAGCTTGGGTCTCCCCCCGAAAAAGGCCACAAATGGATATCTAGCACTAGTTCCTTTTTTCAAACCGACGTAGACCAGTTGTTTGTTTACGCCCATTTTAATAAAGTGGAATCTAAAATAATAGCACTTGTATGTTTGAAGGATTTATTTCTTTTAGAATAAAAATTGTCCGGGGAGGGACAAATAAGCAGAGATTTATTCTTATGTTATTGAAATTCATAAAGATACCAATAATGAAGAACCAGGATTACAAGTAAGTTGGTTTTCTTAAAAGTGATCTTACTTCATGGAGCTGTGCATATTTTTGGAAAATTACAGTTGAAAATGTACATTTTGAGGTAATTGAGAGAGATGCATGAGAGAGTTGTTGGATTTCTAAGTTCATAACAGCTTTGAATAGAGTGTGCATAAAAAGAAAGAAATGCTACGCTCTTTCCAGCACCCCACTTCCACATAGGGGTAGGCCAGACGTATGAAGCTTATGTACACATGCTCTTCATGTACACCAAGTTGCAGCTGGTCAGAGTCCAAATTCTTACAGATGTTTCAGTCCAGACAAAGGCGTGGACATCTGGTATGTTTTAGAACAAACGGTAAGGTGGAGTTTGTACAGTTTGCCAGAACATGGGGACAAATGTATCATTCATTGGCAGAAGAGCAGAGATCTGGATGATTGCAAAGGATGGATCCACTCCCTTTGATACTCTAGTTGGGTGTAAAGTGCAGTGTCAGTAGAAGCTGGTGGTGAACATGCGGAGTACAACTGGCAGTTTTCTAACACTCTCAGTTTGGCATCTTACGCTAACTGATTCAAGTAGTTTACCATGAATGATTTGCAGTAGCTTTTTAACCCACTGTTGAGCCTTTGACTTTAATGGTAAAGAGTCTTGCGACACAGTCTGCCCTCTTAACACTTGTGCGTTGTGTTTACAGCTCAGTGTCTGAAGGCATGCCACCTCTTGCACGGAGAGCTTTGTATCTGCATCTGCCTACCCTGAAATGTTTTTTGTCTATGTCTAACTCAGGTGTTGCCTGTTGTCTTTTCTGAACCGCTTGTTTTAACAGCTTTGCACAAATGAACCTTGTTGTTTGCAGCCCCAGCCGCCCTGTTTCAGAACTCTCAGACTTCCAACAGTGCTCCAAGACTCCAGCCAACGCCGATCGTCACCACTGCTGCTAACCTGGCCACGCCTGTGAAACCGCTGGGCACAATGGCACCACAGCCAGGCCTGCCCCAGCCACAGGCCCCCCAACAAACCGCGCTGCCCCAGAGGCTGGTTCTCGCCTCTCAGGCACGGTTGCCCAGTAAGTGGCCCCCTGCCCCCCTCTCCAGGTTTCTCTTGCCCTCTCACTGCTGGAGGTTGAGTTATGAAACACCCTCAAATGTCGACAGATTCTGTTTTTTTCTGGCTTGCACTGGGCTTTGTCTCACATTTCCTATTAGGTGCAGGTCACTGGTGTGTGTCTTGTCGGTTTCGTTCTTGTGTTTCTTTAAGTACAATTCATGTTAAGGGTTCAGTATCTTGAATTTCTGGCAATATGGCCTTTAGTTTGAGTAATGGGTAAGAATGTGTAAATGAAAGCTCACCATGCCCCTGATCAGTTTTAGGATGAGACTTTTGTGAAATAATTTGAACAAAGATGCATTTAAAGCAGAGTATACTCAGGTTATCCTTGGAGCACAGTCTGCATTTACTTCGTATACAGATGGACGGCTCTGTTGAAGTCCAGGTGTAAACAGTGGTGCTTTACAGCTTTCTACCACATGTGGCCCTATGTTCTTTACAATTAAAGGTTCTGTTGTTGTCAGAGTCCAAGTAGAGGTAGTGTTGAAACATGATGGGGTAAGGCTGCTGGAGATTTCACGTGATGCAAGACTAGGCCTCTCAAAAGGAGGGAAACAGTTATTGTGGTACCAGTAGATGGTATTTTAAAGCACTCCTTTTGATGAACAGAGACCCTGTGCTGAATGCATAGATTTTAAGAAGCTGATTTTGTAGTTAACGCATAAAGAGAGAGGATCTGAACAATCAGCCTGGTTGGAGGAAAAAGCATAAGAGTGTAAGTTTGTGGGCATTGTGTGACAGTGACGGAGGTCAGAAAATGGAGGTGGTGGTAGGGGCTGGACACTTCTTTGTGTTATATATCTAGCGCACACTATAAGGAGCAGAATAAAAGAAAGCTATGATTACTGGTAGAAAGGTTATTGCAGGAAGCCGGTCAGGAAGTGTTTTTTAGGTTGGTTTTAAACAGTTTCTTGATCTGTATCTCAGGGGATCTTTATCAATATTTATAAACTTACTTTATCACGTTTTTTTTTGTGGGATTCTCATAACACTTTACAAAAAAATAATTTAAACATATCTGTCTGGAGGCAAAATTTAGTTTTGGGCCGGGTACGGTAACTCACGGTTCATTTTGTTTTTTGGCTCTGTGATTTAAGAGACTCCTAACAAGCTGTGCTTTTTTGGTTTCTCATTCAGTTCTTGGGTTTCATTTACTTTAAAATTTCTTTGCCTTCACAGAAAATGTTTGTTGTTTTTTCACCAGTTTCCCCTACGTATTTGCTTCATTCGCCATGCTTGCAGCACTGACTGCTTGATCTTGGCAAGTGCCTCTCCCGTGACGGGGAAAAGTCTTAGAAAAAAAAAACACATCTTTACCTCCATTAACACCGATGCCTAGAACACTGGTGAGCGCCATGAAGCTTGCCTTGACACTAGCTTCAGTGAGACCATTCAAGCTGCAGCAAGATCTTTAATGGAAGGATCCTGATCAAGACAGTCACTTTCTGCAATGTAGTTATCTTCTAGATTCTTTCTGCACTGCATAAAAAGTAGAAGCCTTGGTCTTCTCTCCCGCTCTGAAGAAAGCAACTATGGGACTCCAAGAGGAGAAAGTTTAACAAAATCAGGCTACAAACTCAGAGCTTCAAAGTCCGATGACTATTGAGGCCTCTAATGGGCCTCTCTGTGACTTCCACGGAGAAATTTTCTCGTGAGGGTCAAGAAGACAGAAATCCAAAGTGACCCTGAAAGCAGGTCTCGGATCACATCTGCATGGAAAATAATTTATTGGGCCATTTCCTATTGTGGGTGCAGCTATTCGGTATCCATCAGACTCATCCTTTCTCAACATCATAGTTAAATCCAGATGCCAAACAAAGTGCTCAGCCTTTCTTTTTCAGGGCCTTCCCTCTTTCGGGTCAGTCAGGGGTAGTAAAATTTCCAAAAAGAAGACAGAAGTCAGCAGCATTAGAACCTTTGGCTTTGAGAAAACAATAATGCATGCATGTCCAGTATAAGATATACAGATGCTGATCCCAATAGCACGTTCAAACACCTCATCGTCAAGAGCAGCCAAAGCTGCCTTCTAATAATGAATGATCAGACCTGGGACGAATAAGAAATGTTTACAGAACACCTACTGTTTTGGGAAATTCCCTCGACAAACTCCTACTTGGCTTGTTTAAGCGCACAGTGGTTTCAGCAATATGTGGGAATGAGAAGAACTTTGAAAACGTCAGAGGTGCAAGGGCCTCTATTTTTGCTAATCTCCGAGTCAATGGATAATGTCAAAACCATTATCTACAAAGCAGAAGTATGTAGTCACCCCTCATGGATAATACATTTCTCAACACCTGTAAACCAGATGCGATCGCGCTGGAAAGAAATACTTCACGAACACCCCAGCCCATGAATTGACCGCTCACTTGTAGTCTGCATTGCTGCTTTGCTACACTTCCATGCAGCCCTTAAAACTCAACTGTGTTCCTCGTCTCCTTTGATATCTTATTCCTCTCGAATGTCTGATTTCCTGCTTGTGTTCCTCCTTTCATCTTCTGTACCTGCTTTTTTCCCTTATTCAGGAATATGGCACTGTTCTCTTTGCTCTAGCACCCTCCTTTTGTATTATGATGTTTCTCACTTTCTATCCCGATTAATTTAGACTGAGTTTATCTAAAAACTGTGAACTGATTGTAAACGTTACATTCAGAATGGTTGCCTTGGCCACATATTTCAACAACTAAAACAAAAGCACTGGCTTTGCCAATAAATCTCCAAAGCACATCTTTTCAGTACCCATTTGTGAAGAAGCACTGAAACATTTACAGATTCAATCAATAGTCAACACGATCCATACGAAACCCTGTGGAACTGAGGGTTGTGCCTTGTCCTAATGAATAAAGCTGTAGCTGCTCTCATGGGGAAGAAGCAGTTGTTGGCTATCTGGTAATTGGTTAATTAAAGCCAGTACACAACAAAGAATTGGGAACCTTCACCATGACCTTGATTTCAGGCTGCAGATAAACTACAGCAAGAGATCCATCCTTGTGCAGATAATTCAGTAATTTAGGGTTATGACATTCACACCAGTGCATCTAAGGGCATTCATACTTCCATCAGTGCATTTGAAACATGTCTTTCTTCAATAAGGTCTTCAATCTGCCATAGACTAGAGTTTACTCTCTCCTAGCGTCAATCACTTTGCAAATTATTTTTTTTCGCCATGATGTGTGACCGTAAATAAAGCCTCTTCTGATCTGCCAAGTAAACCATTACCAAGTAACAATTTGCTCCAAAGCACCTGAGGTAAATAAACGTTTGCAGCATGAATCCTTTTCTGGATTGACATGTTGTGCATTATTCCTCTTGTCTAGTGTTTGGTACCGGAATTGTGTCTGTTTTCATTTTTTTTTTTCTTGTGGGGATGGTTGACCACCATTTGGTTTTGGGTCTGTCCCCTGTGTGACGTCAGACGGCGCCCTGGAAGTTCCTGTGCATTGTAGCCATCTTCAGATTCTTTTTTTCTGCAGTTTGGTTTGGAAGTAAAAGGAGAGGCTCAAAGATTTTTGGAGGAGATTCCTGAAAATGAAGGCTTTTTGGGAACAAGAAGGTATCACAGAGGGAAGGGGACTTTCACCGCAGAATCCAAACTGGGGATTCCATTGGTTAATACATGTGGCTTGAGAATGAAGCAAGGTAGGGGATATGTAAAATACCCCCTTTAAGTGTTGTCCAAACTGCCACCACACCTATTTGCGCAACGCCACCAGCACAAAGTTTGTAATCTCTGCCTACCAAGGGACCATAGGGACAAGGACTTGGAGACCTACACCGTATTTGTGCTGAAAACTCAACGCCCACCGAAAGCAGAGAGGGGAACATCATGCAGCAATGTACAGCAGCCGGAAGCAACAGGTATATGAAAGATCTGGGCCTCTCAAGTGATGACTTGTAACATGTTGGGGCTGCAGAGTCATCCCACGGAGGCTGGGACATCGAAATCCTCGAGGTAGACACTGAGAGGAAACGTGCGGCGAAGAAGGCAACAAAGGATGTTAAAAAGAGACCTGAAAAAGTAAACAAATTCCTGAACCCCTCTGATACCAAGGGCCACAAGAAGAAATTGCACAAGGCAGACCAGACGTCAAAGAAAATGACGATCGACGGTGAGTCGCAACCAAAAGAGTTCCATGGATCCTATACCAGGGATACCGACGAGGGCAGATCTTCGAAATCGATAAAGACCAACTCTGGTCGAGAGGCCTGAATGAAATCACTAAGCCTTCGGAGGCAGAAACACCAACACCAAGGAAGAGAGCATCTCTGACGCAAGATGTAGAAAGAGCCCTTGAGGTAGAAAAGAAGAAAATTAGAGGCAGAAATGGTGGCACTCATTCAACCCAAAAGGAGTTCAACAACGTGCTAAAGGAATTCAGGATTCCAACCAAACCTCAATAGATATGGCCATCGACAATGAGACGTGATTGAGGAGCTAATTAAGAAGCTCCCAGAGGATGACAAAAAGAGAGCAAAGTCAATCATCCAAGAGGGAAAAAATATTTTGAACACCTTCCTGAAGTCCGCACTGGATTTGGCTGATACAGCCAGTAGACAAATGTGTACAGGCACAATCCTCAGACATGCCTAGCTCAGGATTTCGGGCTTCAAGCAGGAGGTCCATACCACAATCATAAGTAAGCCATTAACTTTATTTGACCAGGAGGTAGACGAGTCCTTACAACAAATAAAGAATGGCAACAAGGTACCTTCAAAAGGGGAGGAAATAATTTCAGAAGGCCCGCAGGAGGGGGAACTTTCCCAACAGGGCAGCATCAGCAACAACAAACTCGAGGCAATGTACAGCAGGCAACCCAGCAAACCGAATACCATTCCTGGCAACAACCTGCAAGACGGCCCTTTCGTGATGGAGGAAAGATTAGAGGACGGTCCTCCGGGTGGTGGGAACAAGTACCAAGTGACTCCAGAATGAAAACGGGCCCCCACATAACACCACTGTGAGGCAGAATAGCGCAATACCCACAGGAATGGGAAAGGATCACAACAGACCATTGTGTTTTAAATGTAGTGCGCCCCGGCTATTGTACAGAACTAACAAACACTCCACCACCAAAACCTCCAAAGAGGAAGAGGAGGATCAAAAAAATGAAACTTTTAACATTAGAGGGAAGAGGTAAAGGAACTCTTACAGAAACATGCAACAGAAAAAGTACCAACAAGGTAACACAACAAAGGAAACTGCTCACCTTACTTCCTGGTACCCAAGCAAGATTTCCAGTCCAGATTTAAAGGCAACATTCTGTAGTAGGGGATCTCTGTGTATAGTCATAATCTAGTGAATAGTCCCGCCCATGTGCGTGGACCCCGGAGCAATCAAAAATAATCTCTTACAGTGTCGAAAAATGCAGAACTGCACAGACACTTAAGAGAGAATTTAAAGACAGATAATGCAGCCTAATAAGGCTACACTGTCTAGTACTTCAACTAGAAATTCCACCACAGAAATTCACAAAACAGCAAAGCCTGTACAGATTTCCCTTGCTTTACAGCAAAATCCCTCATGAATGATAGAGAGAAGAACCTGGACAGACAAGCCCCATAGGCTGCCATTATGTGGCTCAGAACAGGATACTGTGCCTTTAAGAGAACTTTCCAGAACTTCACAGTATCCCAGAATGCCCTGCAGGTCCCAGTTACTTTCAGTTCTTTTTTCCGGCTCCTGCAAGCAGGACCCTGGAGCATTGAGCTCTCCCTTTTCAAGGGTTTGTTGGTGTTTTTTCACTTTAAATTCGATTTGGGTACTTTCTAAGTACTTTTGTGCCTTTCTTCTTGGTTTTTTGCACCCTTTTGATGTCAAATATGCCTGCATTATTTGACAAATGCCCGGAGTGCTCCAGGAAGAAGGCCAAATCAGACCCCCATGAGTTGTGTATCCTCTGCCTTCCCTCTTCCCACATCCCAGAGGAGTGTGAGATCTGTCAAGGCTTCTCTGGCAGGACCCTGAAGGACAGAATGAAGATCAGGCTTCAGGGCCTCGAGGAAAGAAGGCTGAAGGCGCAAGGTGGGTCTGGAGGGGCTTCATCTGCCCATGCTGAGGCCTCTGGGGGGCTCCCCAGGGGCAGGAAGTCCAGCAAACGCCCCCATTCTCCGTCTGGGTCGGTGGCACCCACCACGACGTCGAGAGGGAGGTCCAAGACCAGCTCCCCGTCTCCCCAGGGCTCTGGGTCGAGGAAACATCGCCCGTCGAGGGACTTGCACAGGCCGCCGTCGAACCCCGTGACGATTTCATCGTCTTCTTCGGCGTCGAGTGATCGGCGTCGACGGGCCCGGCATCGGCGATCGCCGTCGAGGCGACACCGCCGATCGCCGTCTACGGACAGGACACTATCGTCGTCGAGGGGATCCTCGTCGTCGAGGCCGCCGTTGAAACGGAAGAGGTCACCGTCGGGGCAGAAGAGTTCGCCGTCGAGGCGGAAGGGGTCGCCGTCGAGGCGGTCGAGGTCGCCGTCGAAGCGGTCGAGGTCGCTGTCGAGGCGCAAGAGATCGCCGTCGAGACACAAGGGATCGTCGTCGAGATGGTCCAGATCGACGTCGAGACATGGCAGACGTTCGACGCCGAAGCATAGAAGACGGTCGATGCCGAAGGGGCGCTCGACATCGAGGGACCTACGTTCGACGTCTGGTCACCGTTCTTCGGCGTCGAGGGATCGTGATGCAAGGCCTAGGACTGTGGGGGGCTCCCCTCAGTCCGGGAAGGATGGCGGGTCACCGGGATCGGTGTACTCGGAGGTGTATACTCCGAAGAAGTCTCTTACACCTCCGCCTCCGTTGCCAAGAGGTCCACCTCCGAGGGCTCCAACCCCTCCTCCGCTGCCTCCGCTTCCAACAGGACCACGGACCCCTGTGCCTGACAAGCCGCCACCGGTTCCACCGAGGTCGGTCTCGTTGCCCAGGCTTCCGACCCCTCCCAAGAAGACTCCTAAGTCTAAGGAACCGCCCAAGCCCAAGACGTCCGCCCCGGGGAAACCGGCAGAACGTCCCAGGCCCAGGAGATCAAGGTCGCGCTCCAGACGGAGAGAAAGATCGAGGAGCAGACACAGGTCCTCCACTAGATCTCGACATCGCCATAGGAGGCATAGGTCCAGGTCCCATACAGCATCCTCTAGGACCCGTTCCTATTCGCCTACTTTATCTGACTCCCCGGAGACTAGGGTGTCTCCAATCGACGACATCGGTACGTTCCAGGAGGTTCTCCTGAGGGGGGCTGCGAAGTTGGGTATCACGGTGACGGCTCCTACACCTACGACGTCCGTGATATTCGAGACTTTGCACAAGAAGCACCTGTCTCGCCCTCTGCTGCCATTGGTGCCAGGACTGGTCGAACCTGCGGAAGAGCTGTTTCTTACGCCAGCAGTGGTGAAGGCCGCTCCCTCCAGACTTCTGAAGAAGTACCGGGCGCCTGACTCGGACCCGGCCTTCCTACGGATTGACCCAGTGCCCGATTCCATGAGAGGCAAAGATGCAACAACACTAGATAAAACCATCAGTCGAGCATACAGGGCAATATTTCATCTCCCCACCAACTCATCACCCGCACAAATTCGCCTCGAATTCGGCCTCCAGAAACAAGCGGTGGAGAGAAGAGGCGCATATCTAAAAAGCTGGCGGAAAATCAGAGATGCCGACCACGGATCCTTAAACGCCCACCTTTGGACCGAACTAACCATCAGAGTCAATTCACCTGCAAGGACCTATTTAATGGAATCACTGAAGGTCTTAGGACTTGCAGACTTATGGGAGTCGGGAACTGACCTTGGCACCTTCAAAAAAGTGGTGTCAAAAGTCACCAAGATGGTCTCATCAATCGAGGACAAAGCCACCCTAGCTAAGAGAGCTCACGGATGGGTCGTGTTGAATGGTTACAGGGCTCTAAAACCACAAGAGTATCTAACGACGGGCCTCACACAGAAGACAAAAAATAAGTTCCTTAATATGCGCATGGGCAGGATTCCTATAGCTCCGCACCTGGCTCCATGGACAAGGGAGAATCCCGCAAATCAATGCCGCCTCTGTCTTTCTGCGAAAGAGGACCTCATACACATTATCTGCATTTGCACAAACCTCCAGGACATAAGGCGCTCCTTGTTTCGGGCTCTATGGAACCAGAAGGGCATAAGGAGCTGCAGGCAGGCCGTGCTGCTCTGTTTTAATCCAGACGAAACTCAGCTAAACTGCAGTACAACACATTTTTTTGATATAGTGGCCACAAGAACGAACGAAAAATCCAGAGGGTCTTCTCAAGCAAAAGAAAAACAATAACAGAGTAAACACCCCTGGCTATCACGGTCTTCGAATTTTGAAAAGTATCAAGGCCACGAAAACCCCACTGATTATCATGCAACCAAAGCTGAGACTTTTATACTTTTTAACACTTGAGCTATTGCACCTTACTTGTTTTTAAGAAAACATTGACCTTTTAAAATTTGTATTTTTCAAAATTGTGAGTTTTTATTAACTGTACAATAAAAGAAACCTTAAACCAGTGCCCGATTCAGTGATAGTGACGGCGGCCAGGAAGTAACCTTCTACCTCCCCGTCCTCCACCGTGCCTCCGGATAAAGAGAGCCGCTGGATTGATTCGGCTGGAAGGAAGGCGTGTGGGACTTCTTCCACTACTATGAAGGCTTCCAGCGATTCGGCGTTGCTGGGGCGGTACGACCGTGCGCTGTGGGATTCCATGGAACAGTTCGCGGACCTTGTCCCGCGTGACAGGAGGGAGGACTTCCTGGAAATCGTCAAGGAAGGGATGCTGGTATCGAACCAGGCCATCAGCGCCGCTGCAGATATCTCCCTGTTGGCCGCACATGGCTTCTGCCACGGTATCAACCAGCGCCGCCATGCTTGGCTCAGGCTTACGTCACTCAAGCCTGAGGCGCAACAGCGGGTGGCCAATCTGCCTTTTTCCGGTGAGACGCTATTTGGGAAACATGCAGACGACGAAATGGCTCGGATGAAGGCCGAGGCTGAAACCCTGACAGCTGTGGGCTTGGAGAAGCCCAAAGACAAGAAACCCTACCGCCAGTTCCAACGGCGGTTCGGCTCGCAGGGGAAAGGAAGAGGACAGTCTTCGGGACAACAACAGCAGCAGCAACAACAGCAGCAGTTCCGGAGACCCTTCCAGAAACGCCAGAGGGGTAGAGGTGGACAGCAGTCCTCTACCGCGAACAAGGGCCCGGCCGGGTCTCGACCCTGAGCGGTTACTTCCCCTTCATCCGTTACCCGCTCCGGTGGGGGGGAAGTGTTCAATTTTTTCTGGCAGAGTGGAGAAAAATTACTCAGGACAAGTGGGTGCTGAATATTGTTTGCAATGGATACAGTCTTTGGTTCACCAGCCCTCCTCCATCGATTCCTCCGGTCAGCTCGCAGTATCAGCTGCGCGAGCTCCAGGCGGAGGCCGATATCCTGTTAAGGAAAAGGGCGATAGAAGATGTACCTCTGTCTCAAAGAGGAAGAGGTCTGTACTCCCGGTTCTTTCTGGTCCGCAAGAAGGACAAGAACAAGTTCAGGCCCATTCTGGACTTGCGACAGGCAAACAAGTGGTTTCGCAGAGAAAAGTTTTGCATGCTGTCGTTGCATCAGATCTATCCTCAGTTGCAACAGGGAGACTGGCTATGTGCCATAGACCTGCAGGATGCATACTTCCATGTGCCCATTGCATGCAAACACAGGAAGTTCCTGCGATTTCAAGTCGGCACCAATCACTATCAGTACAAGGTACTTCCGTTCGGGCTGAAGTCTGCGCCCAGGACGTTCTCGAAGTGCATGGCAGTGGTAGCGGCACACCTGAGGAAGAACAAGGTGTTTGTCTACCCGTACCTGGCCGATTGGTTGATCAAGGCCTCCTCCTCGGAAGCTCAAGCACACTTCCAGAAGATGTGCGTTCTATTGAACCAAGCTGGGGTTGCACATCAACATGTCCAAGTCTGTCCCGACTCCGGTCCAGTGCATCCAGTACTTGGGAGCCTCCATCAATACGCTGTCAGCAAGCGTGTCTCCTTCGGAAGAGCGACGTTTATCACTCCTCCGGAAGGCTCGGGCTCTCATGTCCACTCCATCTACGACAGTGAGGACGGTGTCTTCTCTACTGGGATCGATGGCCTCTTGTATCTTCCTGACACCACATGCGCGGCTGCACATGAGACCGCTGCAAGAGTGCTTAGAGGATCAGTGGAACCAGAGGAGAGGATCTTGGGACGACAAAATACGACTGTCTCTACATGCTCTTCAGTCTCTGAAGTGGTGGTGTTCAGCGGAGAATCTCCTCAGAGGGGTTCCCTTCCACAAGGACATTCCCACTCAGACTATCGTGACGGATGCTTCTCTCCAGGGCTGGGGAGCGCACTCCGGAGACCTACAGATTCAAGGGACGTGGTCCTCGACGGAGTCCTCGTACCACATCAATTTCCTGGAACTCAGAGCTGTTCACTTGGCACTGAAGGCCTTTCATCCGTCCTTTCAGACCAACTCTCTGCTTGTACAGACGGACAACACGACAACGATGTATTACCTCAACAAGCAGGGGGGCTCGAGATCCCGCACTCTGTCGCAGGAGGCGCAGGCGATCTGGCACTGGCTTCTGGCCCGAGGACTGTCGATAACGGCCACCCATCTGCCAGGTGTGCAGAATGTTCAGGCAGACGAACTGAGCAGACTGATTAAGGAATACCACGAATGGGTCATAAACGACGAAGTACTAGGAGAAGTCTTCGCAAGGTGGGGAACTCCAGACGTAGATCTGTTCGCCACCTCCGAAAACAGCAATTGCCGAGACTTCGCCTCCAGGTACAACCAGCCGGGGACGCTGGGGAACGCGTTATGGATCAACTGGCCGAACAGCTTTCTGTACGCTTTTCCGCCCATTCCCCTGATCCCGACGGTTCTCATCAAGCTGTCCCAATCCAGGGCGAGGATGATTCTGATTGCTCCGGAATGGCCCAGACAGTGGTGGTTCACGGACCTGCTTCACCGGTCTCTCCTTCCTCACATGAAGCTGCCGTGCAGGCCGGACCTTCTCACGAAGTTCGGGGGGCGGATGGTGCACCCCAACCTCTCGTCTTTGAGTTTGGCGGCATGGCTCCTTAAATAGTGCAATATGGCCATCTGAATCTCCCAGAGGATTGTATGGACATACTGAAGGAGGCTAAGCGACCTTCCACTAGGACTTCCTATGCTTACAAGTGGAAGAGGTTTTGCATCTGGTGCAAGTCTAAGAACTATGACCCTACGACATGCAAGGAGGATGTCATCCTTCCATATCTGCTACATCTGGCACAGTCTGGCCTTAATGTCCATTCCATTAAGGTTCATGTGGCTGCTTTGACTGCCTACAGGAAATGCCCTTCACAGACTTCCTTCTTCCAGATCCCTGTGATCAAAGATTTTCTGGAAGGCTTGAAGAAAGTGTTCCCTCCTGTCAGGCTTCCTTCGCCTTCATGGGACTTGAATGTGGTGCTGTCCAGGTTGATGAAGGAGCCTTTTGAACCTATTCATAAGGCTTTGTTGCGGCACCTGTCCTGGAAGGCGGCGTTCCTCGTGGCCATTACATCGGCCCGCAGGGTGTGTGAAATTCAGGCGTTGTGTTGCCAAGAACCTTATACTGTATTTCATGCTGCTAAGGTTGTTATGCGTACTCACCCTAAGTTTCTTCCCAAGGTTATTTCTGATTTTCATATCAACCAGACTATAACTTTACCTACGTTCTTTCAGAATCCTTCATCTCCAGCGGAAAGGTCTTTGCATTCACTGGATGTTAGGAGGGTGCTGAAATTTTATCTGGATAAAACCAAAGATATTCGTAGGTCAGACCAATTGTTCATCAATTATGGATCAGTCAGGACGGGTCTTGCTACCTCTAAGCAGTCCATCTCGAGGTGGATTGTGTCCTGCATTCAATTGTGTTACTACAAAGCTAATAAGACCTTAGGGGGCAAACCTAAGGCTCATTCCACCAGGGGCAAAGCTGCCACGACAGCGTTGCTTCGTAATGTTCCCATTGCAGAGATCTGCAAGGGGGCCACTTGGAAGTCGGTCCATACCTTTGCTATGCATTACTGCCTGGACGCTGATGCCAGGGCAGACGCTCAGGTTGGGCAGGCTTCGCTGCGGAATCTGTTCGCACAATAGTGGCGTTATTTCTTCTTTCTCCACCGCCGCTTGGTGTGGGGATGGGCTTGCCATTCTATTCACTAAATTACGACTATACACAGAGATCCCCTACTACAGAAGGAGTAGTTTCTGTCCTGTAACTCCAGTTCTGTAGTAGGGGTATCTCTGTTATAGTCATAAGCGCCCGCCCGCCTCCCCGGTGGAGAAAGTTTTTCATGTAAGGAATGCTATAGGTCTGGCGTGTTACGCCTTCAAAAAGAACTGAAAGTAACTGGGACCTGCAGGGCATTCTGGGATACTGTGAAGTTCTGGAAAGTTCTCTTAAAGGCACAGTATCCTGTTCTGAGCCACATAATGGCAGCCTATGGGGCTTGTCTGTCCAGGTTCTTCTCTCTATCATTCCTGAGGGATTTTGCTGTAAAGCAAGGGAAATCTGTACAGGCTTTGCTGTTTTGTGGATTTTTGTGGTGGAATTTCTAGTTGAAGTACTGGACAGTGTAGCCTTATTAGGCTGCATTATCTGTCTTTAAATTCTCTCTTAAGTGTCTGTGCAGTTCTGCATTTTTCGACACTAAGAGATTATTTTTTATTGCTCCGGGGTCCACGCACATGGGCGGGACTATTCACTAGATTATGACTATAACAGAGATACCCCTACTACAGAACTGGAGTTACAGGACAGAAACTACTCCTTCTCAACCATAGCCTGCCAGCACTAAACATAAGCACTTGGTTACTGTATACCTTAACTATTGTTCACACAAGGCTGTGCCCACTCTCATCCATGCATCCCCAGAATCTCAAAATGTTCTTACTGTTTGACAATATATTTGTACTCCTCTGGTGTCTGGAGAAGCTCATTGGACAGACAACATGTTGAGAGAAGACCTACTAACATACTTGCTTCCTTTGACTAATTTTGTGTTGTAGTTCAAGTTCACCTAACAACCATTGTATCGTACGGAAAATGTTATTGTGGAAGGTTGTGCATAAGACCTCACAGGTGATTGATTTTTTTTCCCATTTGTTTTTTTTAAGCAGACATAAGTTAGCAGTGTACAGAACTCTTTGGAAAAAAATAAAAAGGGAAGATTGTAGGGTCCAGCCATTTCCATCCATGACATGCCCCCTTTTAGAACATCTGCTTCTCTCCCTTCTTTTTAAATCTAACTCGCCACCTAGTTTCCTCACATCCCTCTTTTTGGTATAGGGTGGGGAAATCTGTCCAAAATATGTTGTCCCAATCCTCACGGAGGACCTTTTATTGTCAGGTCTGGGTTAAACAAAACCTCCTTGGTAACTCTGGTCCCTTCCCTTGTGGTCACAGTTTCTCTGCTCTTACCTGCTCCTGTGGTTTCGTGCAAGGAATGTAGTTGTCCTTAAAGTGTAATGCAACCTTAAGACTGCGGTAGTTTGTTTTATGGCTGTGTAAAGCCTTCACGCGGGATAATGAATAAACCAACACAGATCGCAAAAAGAACCATGTGTGAAAGTGCAGGTGATGTGGTTTCTGCAATCAGTCTCTGGGTGCTGAAGCTCTTTGCTTGATCGGTCAAGTAACCCTGTGTTTGAGGCATGTGTGCTGTAGATACACATGCTTTGCGTACTCCTGCCATCTAGTGTTCGGTCCGGATGTTTGCAAGGTGTTTTTCATCGAAGAAGTCTTTCCAGTCACTAGGTAAGGTGATGCCTCCTTTCAGAGATAGTGCACATGGGTGCACATGGGCATTGACTCCATCGTTAGATTGTTTTCTTTCCGCAATCGGGTTCGGACGTGGTTTGCGGTGCTCCAGTTCAAAACCGTCCTTCGGGTTCCCTTTGATGCGCAATCCACTATACTCTTGACAGTATTGTTCTCTTACTCGTTTCACTATTCTACGTGGATTGAATAAATTGGAAAACTCTTCATCTTCTGTCAAAGACATCGTGGGCAGACTTCAGGCCTAAACACGTTGATTGACTTCTACTCTTTACCATGCTAGCCGGTCTTCTGTCGATGGAACGTACTCCTTTTCAATTTTATCCTCGGTGCCTCACCAAGTACCCGCGCATCGACCTGCATAAAGTCTGCAACTTGTGCCTCTCACCGGAGCACAAAGAAGAGGACTGCGATGCTTGTCGATCGTTCGGATCAAAAAAGATTTTGTGGGATCGTCTGGCTTGACAAAGAGACATGCAGCAACAAAAACATTGAACGCACTCCGGATATCTTCGGGAAAGATAGCGAACATGAAGAGATGGAAGCGTCGGCAGCGGAAGAAGAGGAAGCCTTCTCTGTCCCAGAATCGGATTCCAAGCGGGAAATAGAGTTGGAGTCCGAACATGTTACACTGGGACAGGGTGCCGTGTTTAACAAAGCCTCTTTGCCCCTCAAACTCTCCCATTAGGCAAAAGGCTTCGGCACCAACACTGCCTTCGGGCCATGGTTGGCACTGAGACGATGTTTCCGACGCCCCCGCCTTCTGTCCTGGCACCAAAACAGTTAGTCAAGCCTTACCGGCTTGGGACCGAGTCAAGAAAAGTCATTTTCAGAACCAAAACCTTCGGCTCCAAAAGGCAAAAAAGACAAGTCCAGTTTGGCACCGCGACCTTCATCACAGAAATCAAGAGATGCCCTTCAAAAGCCTCCGGAACCTATCCTGAACATTATGAAGGAAAAACTGGACCACAAGCATCAAAAAAATGATACTAATCCAGATACTGGACATATATTGGCTAAAGCAGTTACACCTTCCAAAAGAAAAGTTGGCGCAGAGGACACTGGCTACAAAATCCTTCTAAAAAAGGAGGATATGGTTACACACCCTATCTATTCTATTCCTCAATCCTCTCCACCATCTTCTTTACTACCACAATTGCCAGGCTCAGATCCTTTACGCATAACACCTCAGGGTTCTCCACATATGCAACCTGATATAGGGGATGATGATAATGACAATAGTCCACTACCAACAGACCCAGGGGATGACTATTATAATGATCCACCCATGATTAACAATCTTGATTTATATCCTCCGAAACCATCCCCTCCTGATGATAATGTAGAATATCAAGAGTTGATTTCTAGACTAGCATCGTATTATGGTGTTACATTATACAAAGAAAATTTAGAAGATTTTTTATTCGAGAGACTAGGACCAGATGTACAACACTTTTTTTGCATGCGCAAACGGTATGTGACCCGTTTGCGCATGCAAACACCTACAGGGCCATGTACAAACCCTATTTAGCACTTTATTTGTGACTCGCTAAATAGGATTTGTGACTCGAAATTAGGAAGGGGCGTTCCAAGGGCATCCCTTCATAATTGCGACACTAAACTCCATGTATGAATGTTTTGCGACCACAATTGCGGTCGTAAAACCATCACAATTTACCGCCGGATGGCAATGCAGTGGCAATTAGGAAGGGGTCCCCAGCGGATCCCTTCCCTTTTGCAAATGCAGGGGAAAATATTTTTTACGCCAGACAGTGGTCCCAGGGACCACTACCTGCCCTTAAAAAATGAAAAGAAAACGTTTAATTTTTCTTTTTTTAAATACATCCCATTTTCCTTTAAGGAAAATGGGGTGCATTAAAAAAAACTGCTTTATTGAAAAGCAGTCCCAGACATGGAGGTCTGCTGAGCCCAGCAGGCCACCATACCTGGGAGGGCCAGCCATTCCCAATGGGGTTGCAAATTGTGAGTGCCTCATGAATATGCATGAGGCATGCAATTTACGACCCCTTTGGGAATCACAATCACTGTCGCAGACACTGTAGTACATACGAATTTGCAACTCTCAAATTGCTAGTCGCTATTGCGACGCAATTTCCCAGTTGCAAAATCCTTGGTCGTACATCTGGCCCTAGGTTCTACACATAGAACAAGTCAAAATTTGCCTATGTTAAAACGCATGATGCAACATACCGATGACATCTTTAAAGACCCTGTGCATGCCCGCATATTAACACCTAGGGTTGATAAGAAATATAAACCTCCACTGTCTGATCCCATTTTTATTATTAAAGGAAAGTTGCCTTTAGATTCTTTAGTAGTATCTAATGCTTGCAAAAGAGCGAATTCACAAACTTCAGCAGATGAGGCTCCCAGACAAGGAGTCTAAGTTAATCGATGCATCAGGTAAAAGAGTAGCTGCTCAAGCCGCTAACCAATGGCATATTGCCAAAACACAAGGCCTATTAGCCAGATATGACAGGCCCACTGGGACGAAATGGAAGACCTACTTCAACACTTCCCAGAAGAGCATAAGAAAAAAGCACAAGAATTAGTACAAGCAAGTACATTTATATCTAATTCTTCCATCAGATGTGCTTTAGATGCTGCTGACACTGCAGCAAGGGGAATTAATACCAGCATTCTCCTTAGACGAGATGCATGGCTTAGGATTTCAGGATTTAAACCAGAAGTCCAGGAGCATATCCTCAATACTCCTTTTCACAAAGAATACCTTTTTGGACCTCCAGTAGATGATGCCCACAAAAACCTGAATGACACACAAGTATCAAAGTCTATGGGAGCTCTTCAGACCCCTCTACAGAGGCTCCTTTCGTTGTTCATTTTATAGAGGAGGGTCCAACGGTAATCCCTCAGACCCAATGCCTCCTCATATAAACCCAACAGACAACTCTTTCCATCTAGAGGTGTCTATAGCGGAGGGCACTGAGGAAACAATTTCAAGGGTAGGAGTAAAGGTACGCCAACACGTAACTCCCCTCCTCCCAATAAGCAGTGACTTGCCTACATGTCCCACCAATCATTTTACACTGTTGGCAATAAATAACATCAGACAAATGGGTATTGGACATTATCCAACATGGTTATTGCCTGGAGCTTACCAGCAGTCCTCCCAATATTCCACCGCACACCCACAAACTCTGTTCACAACACCTACAGCTCCTCAAACAAGCGGTACAAGCCCTTTTAACAAAGGGAGCTATAGAACCAGTGCCATTACAACACCAAGGGTTAGGGGTTCACTCGCTGTACTTCCTAATCCCCAAATAAGATGTGCCCCCAAGACCAATTTTGGACCCAAGAAGTTTAAACCTGTACGTACAGTCATATCATTTCCATATGGTAACGCTTCAGCAAGTGCTCCCACTTCTACAGCAAGGCGACTTTATGTCCACACTAGACTTAAAAGACGTGTGCTTCCACATTCCAGTGCACCCGGCACATCGCAAATATCTCAGATTTGTGATAGCAGGAAATCACTGTCAGTTCAAAATGCTCCCATTCTGAGTTCCTACTGCACCCAGAGTGTTAACAAAATGTCTAGCAGTAATTGCTCCTCTTCTTGGAAGACAACAAAATCATGTCTTCCCATATTTAGACGATTGGCTCGTCAAAGCCAGCACACACCAAAACTGTTAGCAACACACTCAAACTACATTAGACCTTCTCCATCAATTGGGCTTTACAGTCAATACGAAGACATCTCGGCTTCAACCTTCACAAATGCAGTCCTATCTAGGAGCGACTTTAATACTCACATAGCTCTAGCCTCTTCCAATACAGCCAGAATTCAAAATCTTAGAACTCTGTTACTAAAGTTTCAGACAAACCAATACTTAACAGTCAGAACTTTCATGCAACTACTAGGAATGATTGCATCATGCATTGCAATAGTGCCTCATGTAAGATTACACATGCGTCCCCTACAGGAATGCTTAGCACGTCAGTGGAATCAATCACAGGGTCAATTAACAGATCTAGTGTTGGAAGACAGTCACACCCATATCTTTCTGCAGTGGTGGAACACAAAAAACGTATCAAAGGGGCGACCCTTCATCGACCCTGTTCCACAGATCATACTAACACAGACGCAACTATGACGAGTTGGGTTGCCCATCTACAGAATTTAGCAATTCAATGTCTATGGAACAACAAGCACAAAAGTCTCCACATCAACTACCTTGAGCTTCTAGCTGTGTATCTGGCACTGAAAGCTTTTCAGCCTCACCTCATAGGGGAAGTTGTCCTAGTCTGCATGGACAATATGACAGCCATGTATGTTGTATAAGAACTAGGAGGGAGACACACTCTACAACTGTCACGCCTCTCTCAGACCTATTGACGTTGGGCAGTTCATTACAGAATTCATCTTCTGGCAGAGCACCTCCCAGGAATGAACAATCAAATTACCGACCTCAGCAAGATGCGGCAACAAATGCATGAATGGGAACTTCATCCCCAGGTTCTCCTTCAAAACGTCAAAATGGGGATTCCCACAAATAGATCTCTTTGCCACAGTAGACAACTCAAAATGTCCAGACTTCGCCTCCAGGTTCCCACACCATCTATCCAAAGGCAATGCCCTATGGTGGAAGGGTATGCCCAGACGTGGGTCCCGTGCTCACTACGCCACTGGAGTCAAGCTATCCTGGCTGATGACGGCTGACAGCCAGAAACCGGTCCTAGGATGCTTGATTCCGGTCCAGGGAAGACATGGCTTGGCAGTTCGGGCTGGACTGTTCCCATGAGGCACAGGGTCAAGACTGATTTGCATATGGCATGGATGAACTGGGGTGGCGTGGTGAGCAAAATAGCGATGGATTAAACCCAGATCAGTGACTGGGGTGAATGTTTTGCCAATGTGCAACATTCCGTCCATCATCTTGTGTGTTTTGCTATGGATGAATTTGTCAGAGATATTTGCTTACGCCTTTGCACCTCTCCCTCTCCTTCCGTTTCTAGTTTGGAAGCTCAGGCAAACACCACTCACACTAATTTTAGTGGCTCCCACCTGCGCCCATCAACCATGGTTCATCACACTCTTGGAACCATCAGTAGTTCCACATCCAAAGCTGCACCTCTATTCCAGCCTTCTCAATATGGACCATGGAGAAATCAGACACCCAAACCCCATGGACCTCAACCTAGTGATTTGGCTCCTGAAGTCAGAGTTTGGATACTCAAATTTGCCGCCAGATTGTATGACAATTTTTAAAGAGGCAAGAAAGCATACCACCACAGCATGTTATGCTGCGAAATGGAAAAGATTAGCTGTATATTGTAACAAGAACAATATGGATCCGCTAAATGCATCTACACAAAATATTATTTGTTACCTTTTGCATCTACAGCGAGCTAATTTAGCCTATACATCCATTTGATTGCACCTTGCAGCAGTAGCTGCATATTTGCAAAACAGACAACACTTCTCTTTATTCAAGGTTCCAGTAATGAAAGCCTTTATGGAAGGCCCTAAAAGAGTAATAGCACCTAGGGTACCACCTGCACCAGTTGGAAATCTTAACATTGTTCTCACAAGATTCATGGGTCCACCTTTTGAGCCTTTATACAATTGGCCTTTACAGTTCCTCGAATGGAAAGTTGCTTTCCTGATTGCTATCACTTCATCAAGGAGAGTTGACGAGTTACAGGCATTAACTTAATAAGAACCCTTCTTTCAACTTCATAAAGATATAGTAGTTCTTCGTACAAGCCCAAAATTCCTTCCCAAAATGGTCTCTGCTTTTCATATTAAACAATTAGTTGAGTTACCTGTTTTCTTTCCTCAACCTGAGTCAGTGGCAGAAAGAACTCTTCACACACTTGATGTTAGAAGAGAGCTATTATACTATATTGAAAGGACAAATGATTTTTGTAAAACGAAGCAACTGTTTATTGCATTTGCTACACCTCACAAACAAAATCCTATCTCTAAATCTGGTATTTCTAGATGGATTGTTAAATGTATTCAAACATGCAATGCTAAAGCTAAAATAACTTTATACCTCCTAGAGCCCATTCGTAAAATAGGAGCGTCCATGGCCGTTTCAGGTCACATTCCCATAGCTGATATTTGTAAAGCAGCTACATGATCTACACCACACACCTTTACTAAACATTATTGTGTGGATGTGTTAGCACGTCAACAAGCTAATGTAGGACAAGCAGTGCTAAAGACACTTTTTCTTACAACTGCAACACCTACTGGTTAGCCAGCGATTTGGGAAAATACCGCTATATAGTCTATGCAAAGCATGTATATCTACAGCACACATGCCTCGAACGGATAATGTTACTTACCCTATAAGCATCTGTTTTTGGCATGTAGAGCTGTAGAGTCACGTGCGCCCTTCCACTTTCCCGGACACGTGTAGTTGTTGCAGTTCTTATTATTTACATTATATACACATGGACATCTTTATACTTCACTCACTTACTCCATTCTCACCCTCTTGCGGTAAAACCATCTGACAATGAAGTTGATGCCCATGTGCACTATCACCGAAAGGAGGAGTCACCTTACCTTGTGACTGGAAAAGATTTTGCCGAACAAAAACAACTTGCAAACATCCAGACCCAAAACTAGATGGTAGGAGTTTGCAAAGCATATGAATCTACAGCTCTACATGTCAAGAACAGATGCTTACAGGGTAAGTAACATAATCCATCATTGGGCTACAACAGTCATCTATGATAGTAACTGTGGTAGCACAAGTTTTCCTTTCCTCTTGCCTATAGTCTTCCACCAATATGCTTTTTGCTACTTCAGTAATTAAAGATACTCAAAATGCTTACAGAATGTACCTCCTCATCTCACACAGAAAGCACACCCAGCCACCTCTCATTCAGAATACACTGTCCATAGCAATTAAACAAAGTCCTTTGGACATTGATGCATCCTTTTTCTTTTTAGGTCGAGCCTAGCGTTGCAGCGCATGCGCTGCTTGCTTTGCGAGGCATGCAGTATTCAGTATAGTGTGGAAGCTCCACCTAGTCTCCGCCCATCTTTTTCATTGGCTTAGGTCCTAAATGCTGCCTTCCGATTGGTTTTAGGCTTGTTAGTCCCTCCTCACGATGACCATGCCGTCATTTGTATCCTTCCATGGCTACTGACCCTTTACTTCCAGCCCTATTTTCAACCCGTGTCTCCTCACCCTCCCGCAGTCCGTGCCTTCTCGGTCCCCACCCCTGCCCTCCCGTTTGTGCATTCTTGCTCCCTGCCCTCCGCCCGCACTCCCGTTTTCAATGCAATAGGTCTCGCATAAATGCGGGTCCTATTGCATTGCAAATGCTTGTTACCTCACTTTTTGATCTGTATTACAAGGTCTTTTTTAATGTAGCAATTACATTAACCAGAAGGGTGTGCAAAATGGAAGGTCTGGGCAATCCTTTAAACCTTATTCTGTCTTACACTCCGAGTTTTGCAAAAGTCATTTTGACTTCCACATAAATCGAACTCTCTGCTTGCCGTCATTTTTTACAACTGAAGTCTCTTAACACCTGAGATACAAAAATTGCTCTTTGTCTTGAGAAAATGTGAGATTAAAAAAAGTTTCAATTCTTTTACTGCGGTGCATTCTGTCTTTACCGGGTACATCTAAACAATCCATAGCTTTGGTCATATTGTTGTGTGCATCTCTGCTTGCCATCAGACACTCCGCAGATCTGTCATAGGTAAACTTAGATTATAATTGCAGACTAGACCAATGTAGGTTGTGATTCCTTTGACTGCATGGTTAGTTATCGACTTTCGCTAGTGGTCTCTCTGGAATGGCTGATATGGGAAGCTGGCTCTCTATAAAGTGTAACAATATGAAGTGGACTGTGCAGAGTCCAGGTATTCCTTACTAGCTTACATGGGCCTGCTTTAACAATCCCAAGGTGTTCTATTTGTGGTATTATGGTCATGCAGCCATAGGCTTATCAAAGGGGAGTGTTAGGCATTTGTTGCATATACCAAGTCAATAATTTAGGCGCACACTCAATAAGGAAATCTGACATCAATGTAGAAAAATAACAGAGAATTTTATATTTAAACACCAAGATCTACGAAATTAAATAAGCAGTTTTCGAAATAACGATTTTCAGAAACACCGAAAATACAGCCGGCAGATTTGAGGCACAAGCCTCGAGTGCAGACCTATGCACTGCATAGGGGCACTTGCAATCGAGGTACAGGATTGGTCTTCTGGACTTGAGGTAAGTAACGGCCATGGTCCTTAGGACCACCAGCAGTTCTGGTTTACATGCCCTGGTGTGAGGTGCAGGTCACAAGGGTAGCCTCAAACGATACCACTGAAATCAATGGGAAAACCTGTAACAGAAAAAGGTTGCAAGTGGGGGACAGTGGGACCAGTCCAGCAGAACTCAAATGGAGTCTCGACTCTTGAGGGTCTCTGGAGCAAGAGTGCACCGTCTGTAGGCTCGGACTTGGGCTTTGGGGCTTGGGTGCAGAGGTGTTTTGTCCAGCTCTTTACTTGGTTTGGAGGCACTCACTTTTTAGGTCGTCCTGGGGAGGTAGACAAAAAGGACAGCAAGGCCACTCTCGACGATGGCCTCTCTGGTGCTGACGTCCCACGTCGGTAGGTCTGTCTTGGTGGTGTCCGGCTGAACACTGAACAAGCTGTGACTGCTCCAAAGGCTCTAATACACGAGATATTGGTGCAGGGTGGCTCCTGGTTGTCCTGGCGCTTCGAAATTTGGCGGGGAGACAAATATGACCTCCTGGAGTGCATGGATGTCTTCCTGGGCAACTGCTTTGTTGGTGGACCCACTGGTCAGCAAAACTGTGTACCAGGTCAATGTGGTCGGTGGTTGCAGGGAAGTGCCGCCTCCCACTTCAAGGGAGATCCTGACTGGTTGGCGAAGTGCTGGCATCAATGTGGTCGGTGGTTGCACAGAAGTGCCGCCTCCCACTTCAAGGGAGATCCTGGCTGGTTGGCGAAGTGCTGGCATCCCTCCAAGGCTTTTGAAGGATGCACACCTGCAGGATGAGTCAGGTCGTTGCAATTGTCAGGAGCAGCATGCATGGTTTGGCATCAGGTCCACAGCTAGTCCACAGTTCTTGTGTTCTTCGGCTCTTCGTTGTCCTTCTTCTTTAGTCAGGCGATTCTGAATTCCTGGTGCCAAGAGGCCACCTAAATACTGAATTTAGTGGTGTTTAGGGGAGTGACGGGTAGCAGCCAGTGGTCTACTTACCCTTGGGGTCACTACATCCCCTATATGACCACTTCCTGTGGGAAATGGGCATAACCCTATCCCAAAGTTTCTAATTCCATCAAAAACAAGATGGAACTAGTCTTTCATAGATAACATCTGGCAACCCACTTTAGGGGTGTGACTAGCCTGGTGGTGCAACAAGCCTTTTTATATAGCTAATTTCACACCTGTCACGGTGCCAAATGGGCCTCTGGCAGGGGGTGGCATCTCCCAGGTCTGGGGAAAGACGGGTCGCATATAAAAGGCAAGAGGGGCTTTGAAGCCCCCTGGCCTTTGATATGCTAAATCACTAGCCATCCTGCTGGGGGTGGTGTAAACACCTTCCTTCAGAGCAGGCATTGTTTCTGGACTCCGAGAGCGTGAGCAATCACCTGCAGGGGGTCAGAAACATTTCTATGGTGCCAGGCTCGACTATACCAGTCAGCCAGCACACTAAGAGGCTGGTAGGTTTTCAGGGGGCACCTCTAAAGTGCCCTCTGGGTGCATGTTTTAATAAATACACTACTGGTATCAGTATGGATTTATCAAGTCATCTTAAGTATATGTATGGGATATGTCCCAACACCATTTACATCCATTCTTTGATATTGTCAGTGCCAGGGAAGCCATAGACAGTACAGGGGCTAGAAACTCATCAACTCGAGTTCCACAGCACCATGATGGCTTCTCTCCAGGAGTGTTTGATACCAAACTCCTTCTCTCAATAAATCTGCACTGATGCCAGTTTGGGATTTATTGAACTATGTACTCAGAGGTGCCCCCTGAAAACCTACCAAACCTTGTGTGGTCACAGACTGGCGGTAGGCAGCCTACCACCACCAGAAATGTTTCTGGACCCCTGGGTCGAGAGCCTCTGCTCTCTGGGATCAGAAACAATGCACATCCTGGGCAGTGTCGTCACACCTCCTCCCCCAAGATGGGCACAGTGCTTGAGAGTGAAATGTCAAAGGCTTGCCGCCTTTGTAATGTGACCACCAGCCTCAGCTGCTAGCAGCAGATGGCAGCCCCTGGTTTGCACCCCCACTTTGGGCGGGAAAACGGGTGGGAAAACCTAGAGGAGTAGGAGGTGTGCCCACCTTTGTCAACTCCATCCCGAAGGAGGAGAGGTGAAGTACATCTTTGAGTCCCCGCCATATTGAAGATGGGGAGACCTCTCCAATCAGGCCTTGGACTATGCTAGTCATCCCAGGTAAGGTGCCTATTGGCCCATACCTAAAACTACCTTAAAACGCCCCTAAATTTAGTATTTAGTTGGCTCCCCCAGACCCTGAAACTAGTTCCTGCCGACCCTAGAAGAACTTGTGGGGGGGATTAGCAACCCTTTTCTTTAGTTCACCCTATAGGAAGCTGGCTCTGTATCAGGTGGACCAAAAAGAGGTACACTGTGTAAAGAGTCTGGGCAAACGACAAAGGAATTGCAGAGGCACAAATGGCACCCCAAATGCTTTCTTTTGTGGTAGTGTAGGAGAGCATTTAGGCATCTCTGAGGGTAGTGCTAAGCATCTGTTACACACCCAAAGGCAGTAAGCGAGACCAATATAGAAATTCGACCCCAATTTATAAAAAGAACACATACCTTTATATCAATTTATATACCATGATCATCTGACTCGTTTAAGTACTTTTCGAGTTTTGAATTTTAACAGTTTTAAAACAATGGACCCATTTCAGTTTCTGAAGCTGTAATTTCATCCTGTGGAGGAAAAACATGTATTGCATTTGGGCACTTGACAATGACTTACAGGACTGTTCTTTAGGACTTAAGGTGAGTATGGGACAAGGGCCAAGGATACACCAACAGATCACGTCTGGAAGCTCTGGGGCTTCCACGTGCAGAGGTGTGTCACGATGTTGGGTGTCCCATTCACTTTAATGGGAGAGCAGTGAGTCGGTATATAGGCTGCAAGCTTGGACTCGGGGACCAGTCTGGGGGGAGCCCACAGGGGGGGGTTCAACCGTTGAGGTCCTCGGGCAGCCAGGGACACCCTTGGTCCACTTATCCTCTGGCTCTGGGGCTTGGGTGCAGTGGTGTCTTTTGGCGTCATATCCGGTGCTGGAGTCACTTACGGTTGGAGGGGGGCCTGCAGAAAGTGACTGAGCAAACCCAAGCATGTGTCTAGCGCTTGTGGGTCTAGGTGCCCCATTGGCACCATCACCTTCCTGGGACTTGGGCTCTAGAGCACGGGTGCATAGGTGCTATGAGGAGTCGAGTGGCGGCAGTTGCGCTCTAGTCTTGGTCTTCGTTTTGCAAAAGAGGGGCAAACAGTAGGCCTGGTCGGTAAATTCCGTTCCGCTTGCGGAATTTGGGTAATTTCGCATTCACGAGAAAATGCGAAATTGCCCAAAATTTTAAGTCCCGCGGCTTAGCGGAATTTTTTGCTTGTTCGCGTTCTCAAAATGCGTGTTTGCGAGATATTTCTCCCCGAGCACACAGACAGCGATCGCGAACAGGAAAAAAGCATTGCAAACAAGCAATTCCGCGTGTTGGCAAAATTTCTGCGTGTTTGCAGAGTTTTTTTTTACCATTTCGCAGAACTTTGCGTAGCAGGACTACGAAATTCCACCCACCCCTATCAAACAGGACATCTGGACCACTCATGAAGTGGGTCTCACTGTCCCTGAAGTCCCTCGACTTGCAGGTTGGTCTTTCTTGGCTTTGGTGTCTGAACTAGGTCCAACAAGCCATGGCTGCTGCATGAGGTCCGGAACCCTGGGTATTGGTCTTGTGTAGCTCCAGTTGGTCCTGGTATCCTCCCACTCAGTGGGGAGACAGATGAGACCTTCAGGAGCACATGGTCTTCTTCCTGGGGAGCTGCTGCGTCGGGCTGGCTGGGGAGCAGTTATTTTTCTGGCCCGCACCTTCTGTCTTTGGTGCCTGTGGCTGCAGGGTATTAGCTCCTCTACTCCAAGGGAGTTTCTTCAGGCAATTGGCAATGCAGTACCAGGCTTCTGGGTTTCTTGGAGACTGCACAGCGGCATGGCGAGTCTGCTTCTTCCACGATTGTTGGGGGCAGCAGGATTGATGCCAAGTCAGTTGTTGTTCCACAGTTCTCGTAATAGGACTCTTCTTTGTCCACTCCTTTTCTTGATCTGTTGAAATCTGAAGTCTTGTTATCAGGGTGTTCCCTAAATACTCAATTTAGGGCCTTTAAGGGAGTGAGGGGTAGTAGCCAATGGGCTACTTACCCCTAGGGTCACTACACCCCTTAGATAACCACTTCCTCTGGGGAGTGGGCATCACCCTGTCCCAGAATTCCTAATTCCACCACTTACAAAATGGTGGAATTTCTGAAGACATGTTGACATCAAACTTGGTCACTCTAGAGGTGTGTTCAAGCCAACAAATCCGGGTAGGGGGGGGGGGGGGGGGGGGTTGGCATCCTCGCCTGTTATAGAAGCAAGACTTTCATACCAAAAGGCGGTGGGCTCTTTGACGCCCTCTGCCTTAGAATACTAATTTTACCAGCCTTCCTGGAGGAGGAGGTGATAACATCTCACCAGAGCAGGCATTGTTCCTGACCACCGGAGAGCGAAGGCTCTCACATCTGGGTGTCAGAAATTCATCTGTGGCTGCAGGCTGGACTTAACCACCAGTCACTAACACACTAGAGGGCTGGTAGGTTTCAGGGTTGCCTCTAAGTTACCCTCTGTGTGCAGGTATTAATAAATCCATCAGTGGAATCGGTGTGGGTTTAATAATACGAGGTGTTTGATACCAAACACCATATTTTTCAGTGAACCCATCATGAAATCGTTTTAGCCAGTGCCCAGTGCATACCTTAAGATGGCTTTCTTGCTCACTTGCAATCTCCAGCAATAGAACTAGACATCACTGGTCATATCGGGTCATGCAGATATATCCTCACATAAACTATAATGCACTCTGCTGTAGGGGTGACGTACATATATTATGTTATGTTATGTTAAATGTATTTGTTTTGCGCACAGCTGCTCCAGCAAAGGAGCGTCCTGGCGCCACCAACAAGAGAAGCACAACACAACAAGCAGCCAGAAACAAAAGAAAACTAGGCAGAAATACCAAAACAAAAATGTTTTAATAGCTTTCCGAAAGAGCATATGGTCCTCCAACAGACGAATTTCCACAGGGAGGGAGTTCCAGATAGTTGCGGCCTTGACACAAAAAGAGCGGCCGCCAGCACGACAGCGCCTGAAACGTGGGACCACTGCAAGGGCCTGGCCAGCGGAGCGCAAAGCACGCGTTGGAACATAGAGGGACAAAAAATTAGACAAGATCTGAGGCCCCATGCCCTTCAGAATTTTAAAAGCCAAACAAAGGACCTTAAAATCAATTCTCTTCCTGACAGGTAGCCAGTGGAGAGAGCGAAGGACATTGGAGACAGGACAAAATCTGGGCAGACCGACTATCGCTCTAGCCGCGGCGTTTTGTACCCGCTGCAGGCGAGAGATCTCTGCCAAATTAGCTCCCACCAGGAGAGAGCTGGCGTAATCGAGGCGAGAGATAACTGTAGCCTGGATCACCAGCTGCCTAGTTGGGGCATCAAAAAATCTAAGCACGGGTCTTAAGCCTCGGAGAACGCCAAAACAGCAAGCTGCTGTTTTCTTAGTGTGGCCGACAAAAGAAAGGCCAGCGTCCAACCAGACTCCCAGATTTCTTAGTTCCAGAACCGGAGTTGGAACTGGACCAAATTCTGAGGGCCACCATCTATCGCCCCAGAGCTCCACTCTCTTCCCGACAATCATAATCTCAGTCTTAGTGGCATTAAGCTGAAGGCAATTCGCCGTCAGCCAGTTGGCCACAGCCTTCAGTCCTTTCTGAAACCTGGGGGCATCATGGTCCGCGTCCCCGCTGAGAGTAACCGCCAGCTGAGTATCATTGGCATATGAGACCAAGGTCAGGCCCCACTGCCTAGCGACCTCAGCCAGCGGTCTCACGTACAGATTGAATAACGTGGGGCTCAGCGAGGACCCCTGCGGAACCCCCATGGCCAGAGGATAATATTTGGACTTGAAGGGAGGAATAGCCACGCAGAATGAGCGATTGTCAAGGAAAGAGCGGAACCACCGAGGGGCCTGTCCCCCGACACCAATCTCCCCCAGCTGATGTAACAAAATGCTATGGGAGACAGTGTCGAAGGCGGCGCTGAGATCTAATAGTATCAGTATTAGATGCAGTTACTTTGGCATGACACACAGGAGTGTGTCCTGTTGTGTTTCCACTCCTGGTTTGCACAATGTCACGCAGCCTGCACTGGCAGTCTGGGTGGAATTTGTATGTGGGTCTCTTAGGGGGGCATAAGATATGCTGCATCCCCTAAGGACCCTCATTCGTCCCCCTACCCCAGGTACGTGGAGTACAATTTACTAGGCACTTAAGGGGTGTTAAAGTTCTCAGCCAGTAGTAGCACAATTAGAATTTACTTTGTTTTAGGGAAACTCAAGGCTAATTTAGAAAAATAAAACAGATTTTTATATTCTTGTAGACACCAAGATCTTCAGAGTTAGTTGAGTGCTTGTTGAGTTATCAATTTTTACAGTCAAGCAAAAATGTTACACAACTGTACTTTGACGCTGGAATGCTTCCCTATGGAGAAAGAAACATGTATTTCATACAAGTATCTGCGATCGTATTTCTGGCCCTTTAGGACTTTAGGACTTAGGTGCTAGGGTGCCAAGGTCACAAGATCCACTAGCAGTCGTGGAGTGTCTTAGTGCAGAGGTGCTGCAAGGGTTGGTAGCCTTGTGTGGTACAATTTTGACAACATGGGGGGGGATTTAGAAACAGGCTGCAAAGTGGGACAAGACCGGGAGCTCCCATTGGGTGGTCCAGTTCATTAGGGTCTTGGCAATAGGGGGACACAGTCGATGTTCTTGGACCTGGGCCGGGGAGCTCGGGTGCAGAGGGTTTTGGTCGGCTGTTACTGTTCATCGAAGGCGCTCACAGGTCTTGGTCAGACCTGCAGAGGATGACAAAACAGGACAGCAGGGCCACTCCCTGTGATGGCCTCTCTATTGCAGGAGTTCATGTCAGTAGGTCAGTCTTGGTGGTGTTGGTTTCCGTGCTGGACTCTAAACAAGCCTTGGTTGCTGCAAAGGGGTCCGGTACAACCGGGTATTGGTGCAGGGCGGCTCCTGGTGGTCCTGGCGTCTTCAGTCTTGGTGGGGAGATGGATCTGACCCTCTGGGGCACAGTGACCTTCTCCTGGGTTGCTGCTATGTCTGTGGAACCTCTGGTCAGAAGAATTGTGAACCGGAAGTTGTGATTGATGGTTTCAGGGAAGTGACTCCTCCACTTCAAGGGAAAGGCTGACTGTTTGACGAAGTGCTGGCAGCCTTCAGAGGCTTTTCGGAAGATGCCTAGCTGCAGGACGAGTCCGGGCTGGGCGATTGTCGGGCAGGAGCAGCTGGTTTGATCCAAGCCATGGTTGTCAGGTTAGAACCCTACGTTTGATATGTGATGGCTGACGTGGGGCTTTCAGCACCTGATGCATTATAATATAGGTGACACCCATGAGCAGCTAAAAAATATATTCAATCCATCTGTTATCACCCCTGGCCTGAGGGAAGAACGCCCTGGTGTGGTCAGTTACCTAGTACAATAAAATAACACTAATTGGGGTTTCTGTGTGAAATCCCAGAATATAATGCAAATCTTGGTTCATAGTATTGAATGTTTAGCATATCTGATTTGGATGTTTTTATTCTCAGATGCCCTGAGGTGGTCCTCAAGTATCTTTCCTTCACCTAAGCAGCGAGTCATGATAGAGTTGGTGGGAGGGGGAGGTGAAATGTGGGACAGCAAGCAACGGAATGTCTGACGTCTTAGAGGTGTATTTCTTCCTACCTTGCCTCCTGTGTTCTGCATGTCACCACTGCTGGAAGGACCACTTCCTTCCGGACCAGGTGGTTTTCTGTCTTTCATTGACACTGTCTTACTTTTAATCTTTTCACACTGAAACACTAATCCACTCACCAGCTAGCTACTTCTTAAAAGCGTAAACGCACTTGTAGCCTATTTTTGAACTGTGAAGAAAAGCTACAAGATCTTTCTTTTTTGTTTGTATGTGCACTGCTCTGTTGAATGTGCAGACAATACCAAGTGCCACACCATTCCTTTCCTCCTCTGGAGAATACGCTGCCTTTCCAACAGCATGGCTGCAATACGCATCTCATTTGCACGGTCATATCGTATATAATTTTATATATCTATATAGTTATATATCTATATATATAGTTATATATGTATATTATTTGAGAGCTAGGAAATGGCTCTCCTGTAATTTTCTTTGACATGAACCACCCATAGTATGTGGTTGCCCTCTTGGTCAGATTCTTTCACAGGTGCATTTGTGAAACTCGGATGTTTATAAAGGTGACATGCTATTGAAAAGGCAACACCACCTTGTTTCCTCCAGAGATTACAACTCTGCATTATTCGATCATTCTCATGTTTACAGGCAGACCTGCTTTTTATCAGTGTTAAACTTCCCACTATTTTGGACCTGTGTATTTACGCATTTCCCCCTGCCAGTGTAATTTGAAAGTCAAAAAGGGACCCTAAATGAATGTGACTTTTCTCCCAGATGTATGCGAGGCTGCCTGGAAACCCATGGATGAGATTTTAATGCAGTAGTTGTGATCTGGCATGGGTGGTGCTTGGACATCTGTATAACTAACAGAACTGGGGTTGAACCAAGCACTCCTGAGGTCCTAATGAAACTTTCTTGTTCCACACTTCGTTTCGCAGGTGGTGAAGTGGTGAAGATCGCTCAACTGGCCTCTATCCCCGGAGCACATGGACGGGTAACTCAGGCAGAGACGCCAGTCACGCTGCAGTTTCAAGGAAACAAGTTCACCTTATCTCAGAGCCAGCTGCGCCAGCTTACAGCAGGCCAGCCGCTGCAACTGCAAGGTAAGAGGGACTCGTTGATGCGGGCGATTTCAGTGCTCAGTACTAGGATTCCGTTTATATTGGCCATCTCCCGCATAGCACATGTCAATTTTCAATGATGTGGTTCACTAGCTTTCCGTACATTGGATCATTCATAGTATTAAATGTCCATTTACCAACTAAACAGCATGCGTCTCACCTTTTATGACTTTGGTCGGACAAATTGAGGCATAGGGTTTAATATCGTATTTTTCCTCTCACAGCCTGCACATATTGTGTGTTGTACTTGGCACGCTTTAGAAAAATAATTTTACTAATGATTTTTCCCATTAAAAAACAGGAAACGTTCTCCAGATTGTGTCTGCACCAGGCCAGCAGTACCTCCGCCCGCCAGGACCTGTAGTCATGCAGCCTGTAACACAGGCTGCAAGTGTCCAAAATGCAGTAAACTCTGTAGCAAACCAGCACCCAGGAGCGACTGCAACATCTGCTGCAACAACACAGCCTGGTGGGTGTATATTGTTAATTTAGCATTTGTATTGTACCGTAACTAGAGCACATTTGTAACTATGGTCTGTGTTTGCAAGCCTGAGGTTAGTGTTGCCATATGATTCTGCTGACGAAACATGTGCCTCTGTTACGAACATGGCTGTCTGGATGATTTGTGAACTACACCACCCAGAAAATGCTACAAACACCAACACTGTGAGCTCAAGCCTACCTTTAAAATAATCTGTTTGATTTAGGATAATTCAATGGCCCTTTGATACATAAAATACCCTCATTGCAAACACAAACCTCTAGACTACAGTATAGAGTGCTGACGAGAGTTTCCATTATATCTGCACATTGGTGACGGACTCTGAAATCCTGAATGGTGTAAGGGAGTCAGCATGTTCCCTACCTTGTAGGGGAATGAGCATGTTATCTACCTTCCAGACCAATGTCAAGATAGAGATGGCGTGCAGGGGCCGGGAATATGGTGGCAGGGAACAGATGTTTGCCTTTGACCTTCCCATTATGTGTCATATTGTTGTGTTCTTAGAAACAGAACTCGAACATCTTAGGGACGAAAGAGTTCCTTTTAAAGGATGCTGATCATGTTCATTAAAAATAGTGTTTGCAGCAGTTATGGCTGTACATACATATGGTCTTCATACTGCTGCTGTCTAGTGTTGGTCTTGGACGTTGCAACTTGTTCTTCTTTGAACAAGCTCTAAGTCATGTGATGTGCTCTGAATCCTCCCTTAGATCACGATGCCTACGGGCACGACGTCACCTTAGATTATTTTTGTCTTCCCATTGGGTTCCAACGAGGTCAGTAATTGCTCCGAGATAGATGATGTCCTCTCTGCCTTTTCATGCCTAACTTTCCCTTTTCTAGACCAATTAGTGGACTAACAAGAACTGGGCAGTTGACCTCTGTTTAACAGTTCTTCTGATGAAAATATCGCTCTACTCCCAAAGTCGTTGACTGATTATATGCCCTGGCAGCCAGTGCTCCATTATTCGAAACAGTTGAGTCATCTTCGATCTCTGTGGTGCTTGCTTTGAAGTATGCACTCATGAAGGGGATGATGGAACACACACCATTCCAGTTTTGACCAAGGTGCAATGCGAAGAATCCCTGGGCGGACTAGCACAGTGTTTGCAACCACAGCCTCTCCTCGACTATAACTAGAACTGTGAGTTCTGCTTCACCTTTCAGTATAAGAAGACCGTAAGATACTCAAGGCAAAGGTATTTGGCGCAACCGAAAATGCTGCAGTAGTAATCCTGTGAGATGCCTGAAATCTTTAGCGAACATGACCTGCTTCGCATCCTAGCAGCCCAACCGACACCCAGTTCCAAGATGTTGTCCGTGGGGTTCTTTGAGTAGGATCATCAAGACAACATGCTCTCAGCACCGACACTAAAGGGGTCTTCGCAAAGAACAAACTGAGGTGCATTAGTATTACTCCACAATAAAGCCAGGGACACTTATTGTGAGAACATGCCCTCTTTCTGCATGGTAGCCCCCACTTTTTGCTGAACTGCTGATGTGCTTTGACTGAGTGTGCGCTGGGCTCCTGCCAATCAGGTACCCAGGGCCTATGTTCTTTCCCTAAAACTGCATTGAAGACCAAAGCCAATTGGCGCACTCTGGCCACAGGTCAGTCCCCTGTAAATGATACCACAGGTAACCACGGCACTGTGACCAGAGAAGACCTCTAAGGGCTGCAGCACTTATTGTGCCACCCTTAGAGACCCTGTACCCTGACACTCACACACTACCTTTGCAGGGTGAGTGTCTTGGTGCAGAACAAAGTGAAGAGTCGACATGGCACACATCCCTGTGTGCCATGCCTACAACCCACTGCCCTGGCATAGATCAGTCACCCCTCCAGCTGGGTGCCCTATACCAGTGGTGAGGGTACAGATGCATGAGCCTTGTACCCCTACAGTGTCTAAGTCCATTCTTAGACATTGTAAGTGCAGTGCTGCCATTAGGAGTATATGGTGCTGGGAGTTTGTCATTATGAACTCCACAGCCCCATAATGGCTGCACTGAAAACCGAAATGTTTGGTATCAAACTTCTCAGCACATTAAGCCCACACTGATGCCAGTATGGGATTGAAGAAAAACGTACAGACAGGGCATACTAGAAATGCCCCTTGAAAAACGACTTACCACTAGTGTCCAGGCTGAGTGGCTGCCTTCAGCTGCCACCACCAGACATGTTTCTGGACCACTGAGTCGAGAGGCTGCTGCTCTCGTGGGCCTGAAACCTGTGGTACCATTTACCAGGTGCTGACATGCGGCCAAAGATGACAGTTGGGTTAATTTTTGGGGAAATAACACAGGCCCTGGGAACCTGATTGGCAGGGACCCAGGGCACACCAAGAAAAGGGCATCAGTAGTCTGTCAAAAAGTGGGGGTGTTACTGCAACAGAAACCCACTTTCCTATAGGCACAGATCCTACCCCTTTGTAGATTAAATTGATGATAGGAACATCGCTGAGACCAAAAACCAAGTTGACACTGAGGGCCCCTCTGATATCAGAGGAATCTAAGGTTCCCTTAATGAGGAGACTAAGTTAAGAGCTTGATGCTAAGCAGAAGTGGCTTTTCATGCACCCAGAAACTGACAAGATTTCTGCTGAGTCGCTCCCAGGAAAACTGCCATCCATGCTGTTCCCAATTCCCACGAAACAGAAGCTGACTTTGAAGAGGAGCTTGCTATCGTTGCACCACAGCATCTGATGCCCAAGAAACACAATGGCAAGGCTACAAGCCACCCCCTCCCTCACCTGCGCTACACCCAGACATTCTCCTCCACCACTAGGCCCCACCTTCACCAGAATATCCTGATAGGTGAGACAATTCATATTCTTACCCAAGTAGCCCTCATCGGGATGGAGCCCCTTGTGATGGGCCTGCTGGAGCAGGGTATGGGCACTATTCCTGGGAAGACTACAATGTTCACCCTGCAGATGATCATGATTTGGAACCATCCCTACCAGAAAATACCACCACATATCATGCCATCATTCAGTGTGCGCCCTCCACCATAAAAGCAACAGGTTGCCCGAAGAAGCTGGAACAAGATCACAGCCGACCAGCTCGCCGCTTCCCTGAGTCAGCACCCTCCCGCCAGCTCAGCGAACCCCAGCCAGGCCACCGACAACCTCACGAAGTGGATCAGCAACTGCGCGGACGAACTCGCCCCTTTGAGGACCCCGCCCAGCAGACCCGGCAGCAAGAAAGCCCCATGGTTCACAGACGAACTCAAGAGCTCCAAGAAGGACTGCCGAGCCCTCGAGAAAGTCTGGAGAAGGGAACCAACACCGGACAACATGACCACCCTCAAGCTCGCCACCCGGAAGCACCACCAACTGATCCGCGCCACCAAGAGAACTGCATTCCAGGACCGGCTGGACAACAACGCACACAACTCCAAGGAACTCTTCAACATCGTGAAAGAGCTCTCCAACCCCAGCGCCGGAAACAACGACATCACCCCATCGCAAGACCTCTGCAACTCCCTCGCCTCCTACTTCCACAACAAGATCACGGACATTCACAACAGCTTCAGCACTCAACCATCGCACACACGACCGCAGCACCGCCGCCCACCACCACTCTCCGCGCCTGGACTCCGATCAGTACAGTTGACACCGTCCGCATGATGAACTCCATCCACTCCGGATCTCCGACCGACCCCTGCCCTCACCACGTCTTCAACAAGGCCGACGCTGTCATCGCACCCCACCTGCGGGACATCATCAACACCTCCTTCGACACCGCCACCTTCCCGGAGGGCTGGAAGCACGCCGAGCTCAGCGCTCTACTAAAGAAACCCACTGCGGACCCCACCGAACTCAAGAATTACCGCCCTATCTCGCTCCTCCCGTTCCCAGCCAAAGTCATCGAGAAGACCGTCAACAAGCAGCTGGCCGCCTTCCTCGAGACGAATGGATCCCTCGACCCCTCACAGTCTGGCTTCCGTGCCAACCACAGCACCGAGACCGCCCTCATCGCTGCCACCGATGACATCCGAGCCCTGATGGACAACGGACAAACAGCGGCCCTCATCCTCCTAGACCTCTCCGCGGCTTTCGACACTGTCTGCCACCGCACCCTAGTGCAGCGCCTCAGCAACATCGGAATCCAGGGGAAGGCACTGGAATGGATCGTCTCCTTCCTCGACGGAAGAACACAGAGAGTCCGTCTACCACCGTACAAGTCAGAGGCCACCGGAGTCATCTGCGGCGTTCCTCAAGGATCCTCCCTGAGCCCCACCCTCTTCAACGTCTACATGAGCCCCCTCGCGACCATCGCACGCCAACACAACCTGAACATCATCTCCTACGCCGATGACACCCAGCTGATCCTCTCCCTGACCAACGACCCCGCCGCCGCCAGAGCCAACCTTCACGAAGAGATGAAAGTTGTAGCCGAGTGGATGACGACCAGCCGCCTGAAACTGAACTCAGACAAGACGGAAGTCCTCATCCTGGGTTCCTCGCCCTCCGCCTGGGACGACTCCTGGTGGCCCCCCGCCCTGGGCACCGCACCCACACCGACAGACCACGCACGCAACCTGGGCTTCATCCTGGACTCCTCCCTCTCCATGACCAGACAAGTCAACGCCGTCTCCTCGTCATGCTTCAACATCCTGCGCATGCTACGGAAGATCTTCCGGTGGATCCCCACCGAAACCAGAAAGACGGTCACCCAAGCCCTCGTCACCAGCCGACTGGACTACGGCAACGCCCTCTACGCCGGAACCACCGCCAAGCTCCAGAAGAGACTCCAGCGGATCCAGAACGCCTCAGCCAGACTTATCCTCGACATCCCCCGACGCAGCCACATCTCCGGACATCTGAGAGACCTGCACTGGCTCCCCGTCAACAAGAGAATGACCTTCCGTCTCCTCACCCACGCACACAAAGCCCTACACGATCAAGGCCCGAGCTACCTCAACAACCGCATCAACTTCTACACTCCCAAGCGCCACCTCCGATCAGCCAGTCACGCCCTCGCCGCCGTCCCCCGCATCCGAAGAACGACAACAGGAGGAAGGTCCTTCTCCTACCTGGCCGCCAAGACCTGGAACTCCCTCCCGACCGACCTGCGCCTGACCCAAGACCACCTCTCCTTCAGGAAGAAGCTCAAGACCTGGCTGTTCGAGCAGTAGCAGCACCCCCCCCCCTCCCAAGCGCCTTGAGACCCTCCGGGTGAGTAGTGCGCTCTACAAATGTCCTTGATTGATTGATTGATTGAATGCATGTCTTCTAAGACCGGTATAACTTCTGTGTAGAACCCTTCTCCAAAAATGTTATGAGGCTCTGGGAGAAACTCCCGTTAAGGTCAATGAATATCTCACTACAGAGATTGTCTACCAATGCAAAGTAAAAGGCAATGACATAAAACAGGGAAAAGCAAGTGCATATAAATTAGAATAAGGAACATACAAGATAATTGGGAAGAGGTAGGGGAACTACTGAAACACCTACTAGAACAGTTCCAGAAGAGACCTACCCACTTACTGGAAGGGTTAAAAATATTGCGAATACATGCTTAAAGTCAGCTCTTGATGCAGCAGAAACATTGAGCAGACAAATGACGATTGGCATCACAGAAAGAAGACATGCTTGGATGACAATCTCAGGTTTCAAACCAGAAGTCCAAAGCAACATATTTAACTCACTATTCAATGGAGAACAATTGTTTGAGAGCGTTGTTGATGATAAACTAAATCGGTAGAAAGAAGACAGCAAGGTCTATGGGCCCTCTTCAATTCAGAGGCATGCGGAGCGGCACCTCGTCAAGAAGACCACCGGTAGAGGTAGTCACAAACCTACTACCTCACACCAAGCATACCAGCAAACATACCAGGGATCAAGCCAGGTTGAACAACAGGGGCCAGCAACAGAACTGGCAGTATTAGCAGGGAAGACAGTCCATTCCTGGGCGCCCCCGCGGAAGAGGTCAGCCACAAAGAGGCGCTCCATAGACCACAACCAAGTGACTGCATTCCAAAAGGGGCACACTTAACAAAAACATCACCTAGTGTGCACACAGCATTACTACCTTCACAAAGACAACATCCTATAAGCGAACAGTTCAGTCATCATACAACACCAGTGGGAGGCAGACTAAAATCTTTTCTCCAGGAGTGGAAGGAAATAACTTCGGACAGATGGGTGTTAAACATAATGCAGTACGGTTATTGCATAGAGCTAAGCAAACAACCTTCCAACAAAAAACCAAAGAGAAAGATACATTCACAAAGGGAGTTATCTCAATTACTGCAAGAAGTGCAGGAACTTCTAACAAAACATGCAGTAGAACATGTGCTTCGCAAGGGGAGACACTATGGCAATTACTCCTGTACTTCCTAATCCTAAAGGTAGATGGAACACTACGCCCTATATTAGATTTACGGTTCCTAAACAGATTCATAAAGTCACAAAGGTTCAAGATGACTACGCTGCAGAAGGTGATACCTCAGTTGCAACAAAGAGATTATATGGCAACCACAGACTTAAAAGATGCTATGAACTAAAGACACAAGAACCTATTAAGATTTGTGGTAAACAAAACACACTATCAGTTCAAGGTGTTGGCATTCAGACTCAAATCAGCGCCATGAGTGTTCACAAAATGCCTAGCAACAGTAGCCGCTCACCTAAGAAGATAGGAAATTCATGTTTACCCGTATCTAGATGACTGGTTGGTAAGAGCAAGCTCATACAGTCTCTACAAACAGCACATACAACAGGTGATACAGACACTAATTCAGCTGGGTTTCTCAAATCATTGAAAAAAATCATCGCCAGAACAAGTAACGGTGTTCCTAGGCGTAGAATTAATCACTGTGTTAGGGAAAGCGTTCCCAAGCAGCAAGACAACATTAGCCATACTGAAGGAGACTCCTCTTTACCAGATGGGGCAACATCTGCCAGTGAGGACAGTGGGGAAACTACTAGGAATGATGGCATCATGCATTCATATAATTCCCAACATCCATCTACACATGAGACCATTTCAAGAATGGCTCCAACAACAATGGTCACAGTCAACAGGGAGTTGGGGGATCTAGTGGTAGTAACGCAAAAAGTTCATCAGGAGATGGCATGGTGGAACAAAACAAACATATCATGGGGCAGACCTTTCACACAACCAACCCCAACAGTGACCATAACAGATGCTTCCCAAAGAGGGTGGGGAGTGCACATGAACAACCTCAAGGTACGAGGATTGTGGACAAAACAGGACGCAGTGAAACACCAACGTTTTGGAGTTGAAAACATTGTTTTTAGCCTTGCAAGCATTTCAGAAACAAATCTACAACAAGATGATGTTGATCCAAACAGACAACACAACAACCATGTTTTATATAAACAAACAAGGGGGAATTCAGTCTGTAGCTCTCTCAAACCTAGCCCAGCAACTTTGGAAATGGGAAATCCAAAAGAACATAGACATAGTAGCAGACAAACATCATCAGACATAGTAGCAGACAAACATCATCAGCCCACGAGTGGAAACTGAATCAATTGGAACCCCAAAAGATTTTCAGGAAATGAGGGACTCCACAAATAGACTTATTTGCAACACCCCGCAATGCAAAATGCCAAAACTTCGCATCCAGGCAACCATGCAATCAGTCCCTAGGGAATCCGCTATGGATAGACTGGTCAGGGATATTTGCGTATGCTTTTACGCGCGATCCCACGACTTCACAAGGTAATCCTTAAATGTAAGATCAGTCACATGACAATGATTCTCATTGCACTACAGTGGGCCAGGCAGACTTGGTTCTCAGAGATAATGGAAATATCTCAAGGAACAAGGCACAAATTACCAAAGAGACAAGATCTATTAACAATGCAAAATGGAAAGGTGTTACACCGAGAACCAGAGAGCTTAAGCTGAGCAGCATGGCATAGTAACTTAGAATTTGGACACCTGAAACTACCAGAAAGTGCAATGACTGTTCTCAGAGAAGCAAGAAGGCCAACAACTAGGAGATGTTATACAGCAAAATAGAAAAGATACACGCAATGGTTCCTTAGGGATAATCTGGCAAAAAAAGATTGTAAAAGAAAGAACAACCTAAAGTACTTGACACACTTACTTCAGAGTAACCTAAACTACACTTCACTAAAGGTGCACTTAGCAGCACTTTTAGAATACACAAGAGGAGAAATAAGGAAGATTTTCTTCACTTCTCATGTGTTCAAAAGGTTCCTAGAGGGATCAAAAAGAATAGCACCACCAAGAATGGTGCCAGCGCCCACATGAAATCTGAACATTGTCCCACACAATTGATGAAAGCACCATTTGAACCGCTACACAAAGCAACACCACAAATGCTCACTCTAAATACAGCCTTCTCAGTAGCATTCTCATCTCTACGCAGAGTTAGTGAACTACAGGCACGGACACTACAGGAACCCTATTTCCAGATACATAGTGACAGAGTGGTCATGAGGACAGATCCACATTTTATGCCAAAGGTGGTATCAAAATTTCACTTAAATCAGACGATACAAATTCCAAGTTTCTTTAAAAAAACCAAAGACGAAGGCAGAAAGATCTCTGCATACACTTGACGCTAGTAGAGCAGTCACGTACTACGTTGAAAGAACCAAAGGATAAAGAAAGACAAAGCAATTCTTTGTCTCTTTTGCTAATAGCTTTTTGGGTTGACCAGTAACCAAAAATACCATCGCAAGATAGATTGCACAAGCCATTCAGCTATGTCACAAACAAGCAAGTCAAACATTACAAGGATCACCACAAGCTCACTCAACAAGGAAAAAGGCAGCTACATTCGCTTTTCTGGCAAATACGCCATTTCAAGACATTTGCATGGCAGCAACTTGGTCTTGAGTACCCACATTTACAAAGCATTACTGTGTGGACATTCAAATGAATAAGGAAGCACAAGTGAGACAAAAGGTCTTACATCATCTATTCACAAACCAGAGCTCCTCTTCCACCCAGCCACCACAAGACTAGCAAACTGTCTATGCACAGCATAGGAATCCAGAAAAGATTACGCTGCAAACTAATAGTTTATTACCTGTCAGTGTAGTTTTGTAACTTGAAGAATTTTCTGGATTCACTAGCGAACCCAGCCTCCTCCGCCAGGAAGAATGAGAAAATAAAAAAATTTAAAAATCCAAAGATGGCGACCAAAGGTGGGAGCTTCCAGAGGAAGCCCGTCGACGTCACAAGAGGACACCAAATGCTGGTATGTCGAGGCCCACCCAAACAAAAAAAATAAAAAGAGGAAAAATCTGGACTCAACCACTAGAAGGAGGAATAATGCACAGCATGTGTGTGAGAAAGTGGCTCTATATATACTGGACTAGAATGAAGTACAGTGTGTATAGAGTCCACCACCCCCAGAAGTATAACAGAGGTTAAAGTCAGAACTGACCTTACTCTCCAAAGTGGTAGCCTGGTCGAGCAGTAAGGCAGTACCAGAGGACAATGTAAAGCATTTGCTGTACACACTCAGAGCCAGATGTAGGAGCCTAAATACCGGTCGGTAACGGCCGAATTCGGCCGTTACCGACCGGTATTTAAGAATTGGCATGTAGGGGCATTTTTTTTACAGAATCGGTAAATTTACAGGATCGGTAAATTTACCGATTCTGTAAAATGGTAAATCCAAATGTAGGTGGGACTCTTCTGAGCCCTAAAGGAAATACAGATTCGGTATTTTACCACCCAATTCAATTGGGTGGTAAAATACCGAATCCAGGTGTGCATGCACATGTGTGCTTGCACACCTATGCCATGTGACACAGACATGCCCTTAGGGCATGTCTGTGTGCCACATGGCACACATGCCTGTATTTGGGGTGCAAGAGGATGTCAAAGTGACACCCCCTGCACCCTTGCAGAATTCGGTATTTACCAATTCGGTAATTACCGAATCGGTATTTCCCATTGATTCCTATGGGCTTCACAGCCCATAGGAATCAATAGGAAATACCGATTCGGTATTTACCGAATCGGTAAATACCGAATATTAACAAATCGATATTTCAACATCTGGAAATACCTACATCTCCCCCCTTCATATTTACCGACTCTTAAATACCGAATCGGTAAAATTCGGTATTTAAGAGTCGGTAAATATGAATTACCTACATCTAGCCCTCAGTCAGCAAAAGGTTTCACACACTGAAGGACTGAACTCCAGTCCAATTGTTTTTATATCCACAGATATAGTGGTTTTTAGAACCAACAGTTGTAAAAATATACTTTTGCGCTCATGTAAATATGTAAGTTTGAGCACACAATGATTACAGTATTGGTAGTAAGCAACACAATCCTAAAACACACTCTAGCATTGAGCTCACTGGGTTTTCTACATATAAGTACAGTTGATTACTCTATTGATTACTTTATAAGATCCAGGACCAGATCCTAGATTCAGTCCTGGGGTCTAAGCTGAAACCAGATTAGCAAAAACATTTTAGTTACTGAAGTGAATTTTCATGAATATAAAGCTGTTTTAAAAGTGCACACTTAGAAACTTTTCAATGGAAATCTGGCATGTTATTCAATGGAAGAAAATTCAGGTTGCAGGTAAAGTACGTTCGCGTTACTTTTGTGATCCAGCACTGGTCTCCTAGGGCCAGCACTGGGGTCTTAACTCAAAACAGGTAGGTAATTGCGTTTCAGTATTTCGTGTGATTTTTAAAGAATATTTCAAGTTTTCAAAAGTAGACACTTAGAAGAAATTTCAGAGAAAAGCAGACAATGGGTTCCTATGGAGAAAATACAGATTACTAGTAACCCCGCTAGGGATTACTTTTGCGGTTCAGTACTGGGCTGAAAGGTACAGTACTGGCTTCCCCCCTGACGACAGGTGACTACTTCGGAATTAGGACTTTGGCTGATTTTATATGAATATTTTCAGTTTTCAAAACTTCACACTTCGAAAATTTTCGAGTAAAAAATGGGTCAATGTTATCCAATGGCAGGTAAGTGAATTACCAGTTTCCAGGTGAGTACTTGGTTGGTGAAGTTAAGGTTCTGGGCATAGACTCAGGGGTCCCCCATGGTCAGGTAAGTACAGTTAGTTCAATCCCAGTGGCACAGGGGCGGCCGGGTGCAGAGGTAGGTAGTCCCAATGATATCCAATGGGGGAAAGTGGGCCTTCGGTTGGTGGCTGCTGGCAAGCAGGCCACGCGGCTGTGGTAGCTGGGCTCCTGGTCACTTGCTCAGGGCAAGGGGGGGAAGTAGGATAGGACAAAGGGGTCACAGCCAGCGGCACTCATGTGGCTGGGTGCAGGGTGCTTTTAAGCCACCGGGCGCTCAATGTTATCCAATGAGGGTCCTGAAAAGGGAACATAGGCTGCAGGCTTGCAGACGGAGACTCTCCAGGGGCGACTAGCACTTCGAGAGGTAAGTTGGGATCTTGGAGCACAGGTAGGTACCCCAAAGGGAGGCACAGGGGGCTGTAGGGCGCCGGGTGCAGGGGTGTCTTTGGGTGTCGATAAAGCTTACCCTCAGCTGGTCGCGGTTGCCCCTGGTTCTGAGTCTGCAGGCGTCGGCTGGTTAGTCGAGGAGGGTCTTTGGGAACTGGACTTCGGCCAGTGGCCGGGGGGACGTCCTCGTGGTCTTGGTTCGGGTTGGCCCGGGCTCGGCTGGTGCAGAGTGGGCTGGTCTGGAACTTCCTGGTTGGTACCAGGGTGGTTGTTGCAGCTGTTGCAGCAGAGCCTCTGCTGATGGGCGGCCCAATCTTCGAGAGGGTCAAGGCAGGCAGGTACTCTGGGTGTCCCAAGGTTGCTGTCCGCGGGAGTTCCAGGTTCCAGGATCAACAGGCTGGTAGGGCTGGGGCCAAGTCAGTTGTTGTTGTCCTGTTGTTAGCAGCTGCGCAGCGGGTCTTCTTCTTCTTGATCTTCTTTCTTCTTTTTGGTATCAGGATCTGAGGAAGGAAGGTTCAGGGTGCACCTAAATTCTGACTTTAGGGGCGTTAGAGGTAGGGCAAGGACAGGGACCAATGGGTCCCTGCCCTGGGGTGAGTACACCCCCTAGCCTGTTCCTCTCCTGTGGGAGGGGGGCAGGTGCCTAGCTGTGATTGGGCAGTGCTCCCCATCTTCAAGATGGCCGGAGCCCGTGGTCGTGCTTCACCTCTTCTCCCCCACCTGAGGGGTGGGGTTGGCACAGGCTGGCACACCCCCCTTCCTGACGTAGTTTTTCCCGCCAGAGAGGGGGTCAGGGCGGGTGGGGGCTGGTTGCTGGGTACAGCAAATGGTCTGGAGAAGCTCACAGAGGCGGCATGCCTTTGAAGCTTCCCCCTGCCCATCCTGGGGGAGGAGACCTAGCACCTCGCCCAGGATGTGCATTGTTGCAGGCCCAGGAGAGCGGGGGCTCTCCACCCAGGGGTCCAGCAACATGTCTGCTGTGTGGCAACCTCTGCAGCCACTCAGCCGGAAGTGGATTGTAGGTTAGGTTTTCAGGTGGGCATCTCTAATATGCCCCCTGGTGCATTTTACATTAAATCTCACACTGGCATCAGTGTGGGTTTAATGTGCTTAGAAGTTTGGTACCAAACTTGTCAGCCTTCAGTGTAGCCTTTATGGTGCTGTGGAGTTCGTAATGACAACCTCCCAGCACCATATACTCTTAATGGCATCACTGCACTTACAGTGCCCAGGAATGGCCCTGGGTACTGTAGGGGCACAGGGCTCATGCGCCTGTGCCCACACCACTGGCATTGGGCACCCAGCTAGAGGGGTGACTGATGTATGCCTGGGCAGTGGGTTTGTGGGCATGGCACACAGGGATGTGTGCCATGTCGACTCTTTGTTTAGTTCTGTACCTAGGCACTCACCCTGCAAAGGCAGTGAGTGGGTACCAAGGTACAGGGCCCCTAAGGGTGGCACAGTAAGTGTTGCAGCCCTTGGGGGTCTTCTTTGGTCACCATGCCCTGGGTACCTAGGGTACCATTTACTAGGGGCTGATAGGGGGCCAGAGATGCGAATTGGGTTTTCTTTCAACACAGTTTTTAGGGAAGGAACACAGATCCTGGGTACCTGGTTGGCAGGAGCCCAGGGCACACTCAGTCAAAGCACATCAGCAGTCAGAAAAAAGTGGAGGCATACCAATGCAAGAAAGATGGCACTTTCTCACAATGTGAATCCAGAAAATTCTTCAAGCTGCAAAACTACACCGACAGATAAGAAACTATTTGTTTTAGTTCACTTCTTTTTCTTTACGCCGTTACCTTGCAACTCATGGGTGCACAACGCTGCCTCCAGAGCTAGTTTCATTTTTTGTCCGACTCTGCTCGTGCCAAACTCTTACCTCTGGGCTTCCCACTGTTTCACCGTCTCACACAAATTAAAGGGCCTCGGCTATGCACATAGGACAGCTTCGGAGGTCTAGCAGGTTCGTGAAAAATGTTTAATTTAAGGTATTTTAATGTACACTGCTAAAAGAGGCCTGCAAACCAGAGATGTGGTGATACATAACAAGTCATAACTTAAGGACTGCAGCGGCCATATAATGGGTTGTGTCTCATAAGAAAAGTGTCCACGAATCAAACCCCCAGCTTCATCTTACTAAGAAAAACAACTTGCTATTACTGACCCAACCACCAGATGACAATAGTGTGCTTTGCTTGGGAATCCATAACAGGTTTGGGTTGTATGAGTTACAGGAGGTGTAGCGAACATTATTTAAAAAATCACTTTCCTCTTCAGGGCCATCCAAACTATCACCTCCTCCTCAGTTCTGCCTGTTATTCTTCATTCTTTGGTCAATGTAGTCCTGTTGCATTCCGTTACATCTGATGGTGTTACCTAGACTAAATCAGGGAATCTCACAGGTTTTCCTGTTTCTGGGAAAGGGTGTTCGAGAAAATGGGGCTAGGCACAAAACGACTGTTGTAGGCCAGTTGTGGGGCAATATATTGTCCTCCCTTATGCTGGATGTTTGGGTTTTGCCAGGACCTTCTTGACGGGCATGCAGATGAGCAGGATGGGTCAACGCCAATACTCCTTTGAATGATAAAGCGTGTCCGAATCAGCAATAATGCAACGGCAAAGAAAGTGTCGAGATGTCGAGCACCCTTAATTTGTCAATTGACTTGACTTCAGAGTCAGGCCATCACAGAGCCAAGACAGCGATAAACCAAGAAGATGAATCAAGCTATGTGATAAACCATGGGACTAAAGGGAGGGATCCTTCAAAGAAAGCATAAACCTGCAGTGGTGAGCTTAACACGAAGCGCCTTTAAGGACGTGTCTCATATACAGCACAATTTTACAAGCAGCACTGGACTCTAGAGCCAGTCGGCAACAAACAGAAGCAGGAGTCAAATAGAATGAGTAAAGGGCATTCACTGATCTTCAACCATTGAAAGAGGGGAGCATCAAAGAGACACTTGCTTAGGCACTGCTTGAACCAAGAGCATGCGGGCAGCCACCTTCACTTCACTAGAGACCTGATACTTAAAAGTAGGACTTCTGGAGGCCAAGCTACACTGTGCATGAATGGAGCCTAAATCCTGCAGTTAAGAGCCTCTAGGGCTGCGGTATATTGTAGTACTTTGTCGCTGTCACTATCCAGTGCTATTGCGTGCCCTGGCATTGACTGCTTTTTCTAACCGCCCACTGTTGAAGTGTCTTTGCACTGCCTCACTCTCACAACTTACCAAATGCAGTTATGTGGTATGTATGCCCAGCGCAATACACTCTTGCAGTGTAGATTGGCACAGCTGGTTCTCTGTGCCTTGCACTGCATAGTGTGCTAGCACTGAATTGCTCACTGCCCAGTATATACAGAGCTCGTGTACACTGACATTGCCTTGAATATGCTGTGTGCTATGCATTACCTCGCTCTCTCTACCCAGTGCAGGCAGTTCTGCACTATTGTGTTGCTTCAGTATCACTGCTGAGTGCGTGAACTGATTCAGAGTATGCTTGAACTACCTTCAATTTCCATACTAGCTGCATGTATTTTCATATGATCCTGCACCACCCTAGAACCCTGCATGACCCACAGCAATAAACAATGACTCTCTTGACTGCCTCTTGCTGCAATGTACCCTGGCACGGACCAGCGACTATGGTCCATTTTTGTATTTTGTTCTGGACACTACTCGCACATTGTTGCAGTAGGCCCAGCCGCTAACTCCCTGTCAGTTCCTAGTGTGGGCAGTTTGGCCCCACCACTCCTGGCACGCCCAGGCATTGTCCCTTTCTTGTTGTCCATTGGTGCCCTGGCTATTTGCAAAGTTAAGTAATACAGGTTTATTCATTTACTATTCCATTCATTCGCCGCCCGCTCTTGTACATAGGTCCTGTAAATTGCCTTTTTAGCAGGTCAGTGTTGGATTTGACAGCCAGCATGGGGAGAGCTGGCAAGACATGTACTGCTTGGCTAAACACTTATAAGGTCCCAAAGGCGAGTCCTATTGGCTATGCTAATGGTTGTTTGCCTTGTACATGATGTGATTTCGACTGAAAGTGCACTGGGTTCCCACTAATCAGGTCCTCAGTGCCAGAGTTCTTTGCCAAAACTGTACAATTATTCCAGAAATTGGCAAAACCTTAACACCCTCTGTAGGGTCCTAGTAAATGGTACTCTGGTAGCTAGGACCCAAGGTACTAAAGACATTCCCTAAGAGCTGCAGCACGAATTGTGCAACCCTAAGGGACCCCTCACCAAGCACATGCAAGACTGCCAATGCAGGCTGTGTTTCTTGGTGCAGGCAAAAGTGAAAACACAGCATCTCACACATCCCTAACACTGCATGTAGTATTTGTAAATTAATCCCTACTGCCAGCCTGACAGCACAAAGGCAGGGTGCTGAATATAACATGTGAGTGCATACCTGCATGAGCAGATGTGTGCCCTGTGCCGGTCAGTCCTATTACTGCCAGTACAAGTGACCAGGCAAACCATTTTAAGACACTTGCAGGACACTGGTAAAAACGGGTATCCCAGCTACATGATGTCTTAAATGATGTTTGGTATCAACATCTCGTATTGGTGATACCAATTTTGGATTTCTCAATTCCTGCACCAAGTGGGCACCTTAGAGGTGGCCCCTGAAAACCTACCAGTGTCTGGTGTCCTTGCTGATTGGTTTCTGCCCTCTGCCAACAGTGACACGGTTCTGATTTCCTAGGGTGAGAGCCTTTGCTCTCAAGAGACCCAGAACAAAGGCTTGTCCTGGCAAAGGGTGTTACATCGCCCATAGGATGACCTGCTGATTAGCCTCCTGGGGCCAGCAGGCCTCAAAGAAGCTGCCATCTTTGGAAGGCAAATCTGGCTTACATCACAGGAGAGGAAGTCGTCGATGGCTGCTTTGTCTTGGAGTACGACTGGACTAAAAAGGAAAAAAAGCACCCACATCATTTTGTAGGTTTGCACCTGTGTGGTGTGAGCGCCTACAAAATGACATGAGCAATTCGTCAAAGCGTTTTTCTTTTTTCTTTCAACTTTAGGCACGTTGCACAAAGGGTTAGACCAATTGGCTTTGCACGTGTTTGTCATGAGGCTGTACATTTGTATATGTTTTACTCATGCACTGCTAAGCCTCTGGCAGGAGTGCCAACAGTGGGTGCTAATTTGTGATTGGCTGGAATTTGGTTCATTTACAACGAAGTGAATAGGATGCAAAAGTGTTTGTAATTTTTAATGTTCAGTATAAAAGTACACTGATATATTAACATTATTTACTGAGTGTTCCCAGCCTGATCACAGGGACGAATGCAAGCATGTGAATCTATGAAAAATCCGAGTGTTGGTTTACTGGAGTTGCTGTTAACTTACTTGTGTCCCTCTTGTTCCTTGTGCCCCCTCTCACATTGATTTTTCAAAATGTTAACATAATAACAAGAACACTGGCAGCTGCCCACACTCCATCTGAGAGTCCCTATTGTCATTAATCCTTTCCACTTGTACCAGCCCTTGATGTGAAATCTTGATGACTGCACAGTGCTTTACCACAGATTCCTGCAACTACTAAAGGACCCTTGTTCATACAGTTGTAGTTTTATTGAACAAAACTCTAGGGTTGTTGCAGAATGGTTTTCGACTCACCGAGGAGGTAGATGCTCTAAATTCAGCAGGCAAAACCTGACTGAATCAGGTATAACTGAGTGTGTGTTTATGCTTTTAAAAAAGTATTATTTTATTGTGATTACTGAAGCTTTGAGATTCTGAGCTCATGCATGGAAGATCCCAAGAGTTATAACTGAAGGTGGGAACAGGATTTAATAATTTGTGAAACTAGTATTGGTCCGTCAACCAACATCTTTTGATCATTATACTGAATAATAAATACTTTACTCTTTTTCTAGCCATTCCTGGGAGAACCACGATGGCCAATACGGGGTCTGTGGACCTGGGGGCTCAGGCAAAGCCGACTGCTCCAGCTGGAAGTCCGGCCCAGGTAGGCAAATGGCACAATAATACATCAGCTGCACGGGTTATTGAAAGATATGGTTTAGTATTCCAAAGCTGTACTTCTACTATCTTTCCTGACCCAAGGCATTATGCCACTGTTTGAAAAACTGAAGCTTATCTTGTTTGGCGCACTAAAAGTCTGTCCTCAGAATGTGCTGTTGTGGCTGGTAGGATTAGTTCATATCCTCTGGTTTTGACTGAAATATAGTGGCTAATAATTTGTAAACCCACATATCCAACACACCATATGTCTTCTTTCTTCCTCTCATCCATAAAAATGCCTTTGCTTTCTCTCCTCTACTGTTCTTTGTGTTTGTCTTCTCTCTTCCTTTTTCTCCAGTGAATTCTTGTCAGCTTAGCTTCTGTGTGTGCGCCTCCATTGGTCAATCTTGTTTGCTTACCTTGATGGAAATACCTTTGTTGAAGTGATGTCCTGTGCGTCCCTCCTGATGAATATGTTATTGTTCCTATTTCCTGTTTGTGCGCCCATACTATTAGGACATGACTGATCCACAGCTGGGCATGCACTTTTTATTCCTTACATGACGTCAGGGGAGCTAGCAGGCATCTTGTGTGTTCTTTGGTTATTAGATGTGAACCTTCGCTTCACTTTCATCATTCTTTTTAGACAGATTTTCTATCTTAGTTTGGCTCACCTGTTTGCCTTCTGATGCTTTCTAAATGCTAGTGCTTCCTACACTGAACATTGGGCATTATATAAATTCACCACCCTGTTTTTACTGCCCCCTTTCGGCGAAAGTGAGTGAAACTTGTTCCAATCCTGCCTGTGGTATAGCTGATCTGTGTGGGCATGTATACTGCACTGTTGCTCCCTGTGTGGCTGAACACGGCTTCTGTCTGTCCTGAGGCCTGTGTGAAAATCCTGCTGCTGCTGTTTTGTACCTAATCAGTGTATGCAAGGAAAATACTGTCCTGCTCCAGTCTGTATGAGTGAGGTTCTGCTTGAGGAAAGCACACAGTGCCACTGTCTTTTGTGATCTATGAGAGGGAATCTTACACTGCTTCTGTCTAATTTGACCCTGTGACTGAAGTGGGTGCTGCTACTACCTGTCATGTACTTGATCTGTGTGTGAGTGGAGCTTGCAGCACTACTATCTGCCACGTACCTGACTTGTTTGTAAGTGACCTTTGCACTTCTGCGGTCTGCTTGCTGATGAATGTGCTGGCACTGTCTGTCACGCAACTGATATGTCTGTGAGTGACTGCTTTTGTTAGTCTTTCACGTGGACCGCTAGTTAATGTTACATTGCTCCTGCCATTCCAGTTCCTGATAACTTTTGTGTGTGTGACTTCAGCATGTACTACCACTCTCCTGTAATTCATCCACGTGTGAAGGAAGTGTGCTCTGCTTCTGCTGTATTATTCGCGTGGGTGTGTCCTGAGCTCACTTCCACTCTCCCATGCTCTGCTTCCATTCCCATCTCACAAGCATTCCCAGGAAAGAATGTGAAGGTGATGCCAAATATAAACATTTTTGTCTACTGTTAGGAATCACTGGAGGAAAAGAAGCGCCTCTTGAAAGAGCGCCTTGACCGACTCTTCTTTGGGAATGAGCGTCGCTGCAACCATTCCCCAGTGTACGGGTCGGACGTTTTGCACATGTGCTCGTTGCCTTATGACAGAGGCGCATCGCAGCACTGCCTCGTTGATGGCAGGCACTGGAGGTGGTCTGGCTACGAGAACTGTTGCCGTGCCTCGTGTCCTGCTGAAGGACCGAAGGACCCTCTGCAATACTTGATCCTGTCCCCCGACCAACAGCAGGAAGCGCTGAAGCCACTGGTGAAAAGGTACGGCTAGCCTCTTCTGGCATTTATTCTACTTCTCAGAGTCTGAACTTGTATATAATTGTGAGCACGTGTTTGGCTGGACATTAAGTGAGACATTTAGAAGCAGGGTAAGATGACATACATCGGGGGGGGAAAGTGCTGTGGGGTTTCCCAGCACAGCAGATTTCTTTTGCTTGTAAATCACTGGTTATTATGTATTAGCGTAGTGTTTCAGTCCTGTGAGAGTGAGAGGTTGAGATCTGGACTGCTAAGATCTGTCTAAAGATCCTGTTTTCTTCCCGTTGTAATGCCTCACAATTTGTGGTACCCCATACTTCAGCCCCCTTGGTTGCTCTGTGAACACACTGAGACTTGTATATCTGCACGAGGAATGCCAGTTGACCAACTCCCAAGGCTGTGGAAGACTAAAAAGGAAGCCATTTGCCTTAGATCATTGTGTTCTATGTTGTGTAATACTTGGGGTCCATGAGCCAGAGGCTGAAAAAGTTACTCCTAAATATGGGAAGCTACTTACATTAGTCAGCCAATTAGGGCCTATCGACAGAGTTGAGAGCTGGCTGCACCTAATATAAATAAAAGAAGAGCCAACACATATCCTTGAATCACACCCCTGCAGATCTCGGTCCTTAGATATTTCTTCCTTGTCACTAAATCTGACCTTGTCTCTCTTATATTAATGTGCAAAACGCAAGAAACTGCACAAGTGCTCTGACCAACCCCTTAGATAATAACATTACCCAAATGTTGGAACGAAAAACGCATTCAAATGCAGTAGACCAATCCATAAAAGCCAGGTAAAGGGGCATCTGCTTAGCAACAGTATATTTACCAAGCACCAACTTCAAGTTTAGACACTGCTCAATTGTCCCTAACTTATTTCTAAACCCTTAATGTGATGGATATAATACAGACTCTGCTTTGACCCACTCCTTGACTGTTATAAACTACGCGACCTAATATTTTAACTGTGGTAGCGATCAATGAAATGGGCGTGTAACAGCTGGAGTCTGTACGATTACCCTTATTAAATACTAGCAGCCCGTCCCGACCTTGTCCGGGTGCAACAGGCTTCCCCGCCCGCCCCGACATTGTGCAGCAGCCCGGGCCCCCGCCCGGCCTGACCCCCGCCTGCCCCGACCCCCGCCTGCCCCGACATGGGTCCCCTTACCTGAGCCGCCGCTCCTCCCGCCTGTCCGCTGCTCGCACCGCCGCTGGCCTGTCCACTGCTCCTCACGTCACCGCTCCTCCCGTGCGCCATGTCGGCCGCTCCCTTACCTCAGCCGCCGCTCCTCCAGCCTGTCCGCTGCTCGCACCGGCGCTCCCTTACCTCAGCCGCCGCTCCTCCAGCCTGTCCTCTGCTCGCACCGCCACTGGCCTGTCCGCTGCTCCTCACATCACCGCTCCTCCCCGCGCCATGTCCGCCGCTCCTCGTCGCGCCCCTGGACGCCGCTCCTCCCCGCGCTCTTGACGTGAGCACGCACGTCGCGGCCGGCGCTACTTCGGAGGGACTACTTTTTTTTTTTACTGTAAATATTTTTAATCACGTTTTAAAAAAAATTTATATAGCCTATAACCATCTACACACCCTCACGATTCCAGCGGTGTATCAGGTGTGTGGATTGGCGCTGTGGTTCCCGAGTTTACCCGCCTCAAAGGCTGAAAGTTCTTCCTTTATTATACTAGTATAGATAGGGACAGTAATCTTTGTATGTCATGAAGTAGGCAAATCATAATAAGTAAGGTTAATATATACATTGGTCAAAAGGGGAGCACAATAAGCGTTATTGAAATTGACAATTAACCTGAATCAGAACTACATTTGTGACTTGATGTGGTTTTATCTATCTGGAATCTGAATGTCCTGTCAGGTTGTTGTTACAGAACTGAAGTTTTCAGAATACACACATGAGTAACTTACCCACAACAGGTTTTCTCTTTGCATTGTGATACTTTGTAATCATGGCTATCGCATTGTAAATTCAGCTCTACACGTTCCACAATGCAACTATAACCCATGGATTGACATGTATTCTAGACATTTGGGAGGTCAGTTTTTATACGCTGTAGTTAAAGTAGATCTTTAATTATGAGGCCTGTAGTTGACAGTTGGTAAATTAGACTTTATTCTGATTGTCTGCTTTGCTATTTGACACATTTCATAATATGCAGAGTTAAAAGTTTGCTTCCTCCTCCTTGATTAAAGCATTGACTTGAGGTATAAAGCGAACGATTTCCCAAACATTATGAGTAACTTGAAAATCAGGCACTTAAAAATCTAAGATTGTTAATGACTAGAGGCTTGAATGATCTTGGGATATTGTGCAGAGCATAAACCGTGATCTGGAGATTCTGTGCCTACCAGCCTTGCATCATAGGTATCTCTTTCCTTCATCAATTACCCATTTGTTGTAAATGTTCTGCTCTTAAAGATTAATTTACTTTAAAGGACTACTTTGGTTGACCGTGGTGTGTTCTGTGGTATTCCCCAGGGTTCTCTGTGCGGTGCCACCTGCTGTTGCTGCTCCTCCGGCCCTGTATGTCTCAAACCCTTCTCCCGCACACTCCCATAGGATGCGGATCTTGGAACTTGGTCTCCGGGAACAGTGTGCTCCACATTTGCGACAGCTTCAGGCATTGACCACGCCCCACTGGGTGCAGTTCCCTGACCTGCGCCTGGTCCAGCATGACTCTGGTAGGTTAAGGTGCTGAGTGAATCGCGTACTGTGTGCATTTTTTTTTGTACATTTGTAATTCTCTTGCTCCTCTCCTTAAAACCAGGCAAGTTTGAGGCTCTGGCTGTCCTACTGCAGAAGCTGAAGACAGAGGGGCGACGTGTGCTCATCTTTTCACAGATGACTCTTATGCTGGACATCCTCGAGCTATTTCTGAATTTCCATCTTTTCACCTATTTGAGGATTGATGAAAATGCCAACACTGAACAGTGCCAGGTATGCTGCCCTAGCTTGACTTTAACTGGTAATCATTGTTAGTTGACTTGTGGATGCTTTAGGGAGTAAAAAAACCTATGGTTTTGATATTATCAGCTAGTGGATTCATCAAGACAATCTGTGATCAGAGTGATGCAGATCTTTTAGCTTCTACTTCTAACGTCTTATTTAGTCTGTGAGCACTATTTCCTTTAATGAGTTTCACCTACTGCAGGCACAACATGCTTTCCTTCAACTCGCTTTCACTTTCCAAGCAGCCTGGGACAATGGCAGCCGCTTCTTTGAAATACAATAGGTCTCACATTTACAAGACTCTGAGCTATTGGTATTGCAAATAATAATGCCTTTTATGTATGTGTTAATTATCAAAACAGATAAATAAAAGGCATTGCCACGTAGAATGCCAATAACTTAAACTCTCGCAAATGCGAGACCTATTGCATTGCAAATGCTTTTTTCACCAGTGTCCAGCACATGTGTTAAAATGGCTTCCCTTGTCACTTGTACTGGCAGTAATAACACTGACCAGCTCTGGGGCATATCTGCTCATGCAAGTATTCCCTCTCATGTAATATTCAGTGCCCTGCCTTAAATCTGTTAAGCCTGCTGTAGGGGTCACTTACAAATATTACATGCAGTGGTAGGGGACATGGCACACAGTAATGTCATGTCGTATTTTCACTTTTGTCTGTACCACAACAAGCAACCTGCAATTGCAGTCTTACATGTGCTTAGTGTCCCTTAAGGTGGCACAATTCGTGCTGCTGCACTTAGGGACCCTTTTTAGCGCCTCACGCCCTAGGTACCAGGGTGTACCCGTTACTAGGTGCTTACAGAGAGAACTAAAGGTTTTGCCAACTGGGTAAACAATTGCACATATTTGGGGAACGAACAATGATGCTGGGGACCTGGCTAGCAGAAACCCACTTCGGTCAAAGTTGCATCAAATACCAGGGAAATAGTGGGTGTACTACATCAGGTACCCAGATCCTACGGGTGTGATGTTGGTCTGTCTGGGGAGATCGAGAATGAGTCTTGCCACTGAGTTTTGTATTGTCCGTAGTCACATCAGGAGGTGTGCGGTTATTCCTATGTAGTGTTTCTGTTTTCAAGTCTATTGGTTATGAGGGCCTGCGTGACGGTTGTCCTAATGTTGTTTGGGAGCCACCTGTAGACCTTCGGAGGATGCGCAGGGTGTAGAAGCATGCGGATGAGACTGCTATTACTTGTTTCTTCATAGATAGCTTGCTGTCCAAGCTAAGGCCTAAGTTGTGGATTTGGTCTGTTTGGGCTGGGTTCAGCAGGCCACCATGCGTCGTTCCATGGCGAGGTGTTGTTCCCAAACATGAGGACTTACGTCTTGTCCAAGTTGAAGTTCAGACAGTTGACCTTCATTCAGCCAGTAACATTCCTCATACAACTGTGGAAATTGGCTCTGGTGTTGAAGGGGTCTTCTCATAGCAAGATGATGAGCTGGGTGTCGTCGGTGTAGGAGGTAAAGTGGAGTCTGTGCCATCTGACTGTGTTGGCCAGGGGAGGGGGCCATGTATGTGTTTGAGAGTGGGGCTGAAGGAAAATCCTTGAGAGACACCGCAGATGATCTTCTTGGGGTCCGAGGTGGACGGTGTCAGATGGATTCGCTGGGTTCTTCTGGTGAGATATGAGGCGATCCATTTGAGGGCGTCTCCTTGGATTCCGATGTGGTGGAGTCAGTTGATTAAGATGTGATGGGAGGCGTTGTCAAAGATGGCTGACAGGTCCAGGTTGATGAGGGCTGCAGTTTCGCTGCGGTCCAGGAGGGCCCTGATGTTGGTGACTGTGATCAGGGCTGCCTCGATGCTGTGGTTGACTCGTAAATCGGTTTGAGAGGGGTCCAGGAATTTGTTGCGTTCTAGGTGTTAGGTGAGTTGCTGGTTGATGGCCTTCTCGAGAACCTTCGCTGGAAAGGAGAGCAGGGAGATGGGCCTGCAGTTGTTCTGTTCTTCTGTTCTGGCAGATCGTTTCTTCAAGATAGGCCTCACTTCAGGGTGTTTCCAGTCTTCAGGGAAGCCAGCTGAGGTGATGGGGGTGTTCAGGACTTTCTTGAGCTTGTGGCCAATCATCGTGTTCCTTCGGTTGAACACGTGGTGGGGACAGGAGTCTGTAGGTGCTTCAGAGTACTCGGAGTTCATGATGGAGATTGTGGCCTGAGTTATGAGAGGGTCCCTCTTGGTGAATAGGAGCTTGAGGTTTGTGTTCGTGGGTGTGAGCAGGCTGATGTTGGCAGGGGACTAGGGCTTGAAGTTTTGGTAGATGACTGAGATCTTGTTGTGGAAGTAGTCTGCCAGGATGTAACTCCGTTCTTGGGAGGGGTGATGTCGTTGTTGGTGGCTGCGGAATTGGAGAACTCCTTCACGATGGTAAAGAGCTCCTTGCTGTGGTTTGAGCTGGCTTCTGTAGGGTCTGCTAGGTCGTTCCTCTTAGTTTCTTTCAGGAGGTGGTGATACTGGTTGAGTGCTGTCTTGAAGGTGGTATGGTCTTCCGTCTGTTTGCTGGTGCACCACTTCTTTTATAGTGTCCAGCAGTTGCATTTGGTGGATTTCAGCTCCGCGGTGCACCAGCAGTCTCTTCTGGCAGGTCCTTTGTATTTGGCTGGCTTAGCGGGAACAATTGTGTTGCTGCATGCTGTGATTTACTGTGAAAAGTTCTTCGCAGCTTGTTCTGGGTTGGATGTTGTGTCTCGGAGGTGGGAGTTGAGGGCGTTGTTCTACTGATCTTCTGATGGGAGGTAAGCTGACGGACCAGACCCCACTTTGGGACAGTGATCTCTTGCGAGAGGTTGGAAACCTTGGAAGCTTTTCAAAATGGGCACTAATTGGCATAGAGCATCTGGGCTACATATGGAGAGGACAGGCATTGGCGACCTTCGAGGTCCTGCAACGAGAATATGGGATGGCAGAGACTGAGCACTTCAGATACCTGAAGGTGGGGCACACCCTCCGACAGCATTTTTCAGAAGGGGAACAACTGGCTGATGTGGCACCACTGGAGGACCGTCTCCCCCGGACCCCACTGACAGACCAGACTCTCTCCTTGATCTACAAGAAAATAATTAATAACTCCCCAGACCCATTAACTGCTTGGAGAAATGCCTGGGAAAGAGACACCAGGACACTAGAAGGCGATGACTGGGTAGAGACAGTACAGAGTCCGAGGAAGGTGGCCATACAAGCCTGTTTTAAGCTAGTCCAATTCCAGATATTGCATAGATCATACTGCTCTTGAGTGCTTATGCATAAGATGTGGATGGGAGACTACGCTCTTCCTGAGAGGCTGTGGGCAGGTGGGCACCTTTTTCCATATTCTATGGTAGTGCCCAAAAATACAACTCTACTGGAGAAGAGTGGTGCAGATAACGGCCCGAGTTCTCAGACTGGTGGCTCCCCTAGATATACAAAATGGCTGTTCTTGAATATTCCAGGTGAGGCGATATGGCCTAAATGCTATAAGATAAGGCTGGTGGTAACGGCAAGGGCGGTGCAACACCCTCCTCTCCCCTCCCTAAATTCAAAACTAGGAATCTGACATCGATTTGTGCCAAGGGGCTGAGCAAGTGGTTTACTACAGCAGGGGCTGCCCAAAGAAATGGGAGAAGATGTTGGGTAACTGGCGTGCTTATTGAGCCTACTAAACAGATGGAGATGGGCGTGGAAGGAAAATTAACATTTTGGAGTTCCGCTTATGGGGGTCGGTGATTTCTGTAATGTGTGAAGTCTCCTCTCATGATGACTGTCACTTTCATGTTCAAGCTATTTTCTGCTTTGTTTAACATATACACTGTGCGATTGACTTGACCACTACATTTGCTGTATGCTGAGCAAAAGTTCAATAAAAAGATTAAATTTAAAAAAAGTAGTGAAAACCTTTGCTTGTGATGGAGACTGAAGTTCACCCTCTTACTTCAAAGACACTTTTTGTGTTTGCTCAGTTTAGATAATGCAATAAAAATGAAAGTATCTAGAACTGAAGGTTTGTTCTTGTGAACTCCCGAGACCTCTTTGTCTTTTTCTGTTGAAGTCATGTTCATGATTCATCTTGTAGGGTCTTAGTTGAAAATTAACCAGTAGGAGGCTGAAATTCAGGGAATGCTTATTTTTCTTAATGCTTGCGTTCTGTTAAATATCGACAGGTTAGTAACGTATTGTAAGCTTTCTAAGTTATGTAAGTTAATTGCTTAAAAGATAGTTTTAACTGTATCGTTAGTATTTCTGGGTGGGGGGTATCTCAGATAGAAACATGTTCAACATTCAGAGTGGAGTATGATGCAAGCCCTAGCCTGCTTCAAGAGGAAACAAAATGTTTGACTTAGACAAAAGACAACTCCAATGAATGTGGATAGAATAAAACTGTGCTTGTATGTTCCAAAGTCCCTCCTGTTATGGTAGGCGTAATTTAACCAGGTTATGTTATGCAGATTAATACCCCACATGGCTGTCCTCAAAAAAGCCTTCTCAGCGCCCCTGATGCAGACAGCATGTATCATGCAGATTCTGAGCTCAAAACAGCCATGTCTTAAGCTGCTTCGTGAAACTAAGATAGTTGGTACTGCTACGTAAGTTGGTTTTTAGTTCATTCTGAAGACTTGGACCGAGACACAGTATCACAGCCTAATTGCGGTCCAATGTTGTTAAACTGTTGGTGAGGTCATTGAAGTTGACTTTTAAAGGTTGTGTTGGATGAAATTGTTAAATTTAGTTTTCACTTTCAATATGTTATACTTTTGGTTTTGTGTTTCAATATTTCATCAAGGACCTCATGAAGAGCTTCAATCGGAACAGGCGGTACTTTTGTGCGCTTCTCTCCACACACAGTCGCGCCATGGGGGCAGACCTGGTGGATGCCGATACTGTTGTCTTCTATGACAACGACTTGAATCCAGTGATGGACTCAAAAATTCAGGAATGGTGTGACCGGATTGGGCGATGCAAGGATGTTCACATCTATAGGTAAGGTTGACCTAATGAAAGGTGAATGTTCAAACTTGACCACAGCTGGTGGGAAGGAATGTTGTATTACTGTCATTGACAATCAGGCATTTTCAAGGCAGGGCAAAGGTTATTCAGAGTGAGGAAAACCAAGACCAAACCTGAAAGGGCAGATTTAGACCATGAGTCCCTTACCTGTAAAGCCCCAGTAGAGGTCCCTCACTGCACCACAGGCAGTGTCGTTTTTAGTTGTCATGTAAAATTGATACAAATCTTAGAACGAATGTCTTTACTAGGCAACCCTGCAGCAAACCACTCCTTAAGAAATGTAAATTTGCAAATCTCTTCACATTGTGATAATTAATAATCATTTGTCGCCTGGGCAAGGGAACATTTTTTCTTTTATCACTTTATTCTAGAGAAAACTGTACTTTGCAGAAGCCTTTTTTTTTGCATCTGATCTAATATAGATTCACATTCTATGCACACTTTTCCCAGCAAGTGGCGAGATACCTTGGTATTTATTATAAAAAGTTTTCTGGCAAAGTGACCTTTACCCACAAGAGTGTTGGTAATGAGACATCTCTGTGGTATTAAAATGCAGCTGTGCCTTTTCTCACGTGCTTTATCATCTTTAGAATCTTTTTTTATTCCATCAAGTTGGGTGGTAGTGCTTATGTTAGAGCTACTTACCAATGAAAAGATCAAAAGGGCAGTTTTCTGAAGTACTGATTGTCTCACTGACTTGGACATGAATTTGCGGTTTTTTTTTTTTGGTTTTTTTTACAACCGAGCGAAGCATGGTAAGAAAAGTCTTTTTTTTTTTCCTCTTGTGGGTTTTCCTGAGTCTGTAGTTCCCCTTTGACAGTCAAGCCCAACAGTAGTAGTTACTGTCCCCCAAGGGCTCGTCAGACTGCAAGTGCAGGGCAGCGGCACCATCTAGCCTGCAGACTTCAGACCCAGGGTCAAAGCATTGGGCCTGGTGTGCCTTAAGACTCCGCTCAAAGCGTGAGAAGCAGCTCAGCCAGGGAACCTTTCAGAGAAGGTGATGCAGGGCTGTGATCTTGATCCACTTGAGCGCTGCAGGAATAGAAAATGTAAAGCTGTATTATATGCTGTGTTTCACTTATACTGGAGGCGTTTTTCTATATTGTTCACTCTTATGTGTTCGTCTTGTTATGTTTAGAGCTTAGGATTCTTTTTCTAATGCTTGCTGTTTATTTGATATTGCTTGTACAGCTACAACATGCATGTGTAGCTTATTGTTGCTACATGGATCCCATTAATAGTGCTGATTTACTGCTCAAATTATGGTTGATCAAATTTGACCTTTTTGATCCTTGATTTGGTTTGTGGTGTCATAGATCCTAGACCCCTGGGCTCACAGCCAGGTTGAGCTTTATTTCGTACTAACCCCTCCTTTTCTCATATACCCCCTTGCCTCACCAGGCTCGTAAGTGGCAATTCCATCGAAGAGAAACTTCTGAAAAATGGCACCAAAGACCTAATCAGGGAAGTCGCAGCTCAAGGCAATAATTACTCCACTGCGTTTTTAACACAGGTAAGGAGGAGGGGTCGTAGAGACGTGCCTTCATGAATGAAATGGTACTTTTTATCACCTAAAAATGAAACCAAGTCCTCTAATTAAGTATCAGATTTACATGTGCTGTGCATGAATCAGTTGATATATTCCAATCAATTTTCAGTGCACTGCAACCATCCGTAAAGAGCCAGATTTCTCACCCAGACCCTTTGTACCAGCCTTCTGGACCAGGCATCATCTATTGTGGGTTATTTTACACATAAACATTTCTAGATAAGGCCTTTTAAAAAGGAAATTCTTGTTAGTTTTGCCTGAGGTTTTTTTCCTTTGAATCTCTTAAAGTGGGTCACTCTCACATTGACATTTTAGTTCAAATGACGAAGAAAAGGGAACATTTTTCAAAGACTGCTTTTTGCTTTTGTACATCCTTAGAGCTTGGCATTCTTTTTCCCTGTAAGTTTGATGAAAAATAGGAAGATCTAGTTTCATGTAACTCACAATATTTAATTATATTTAAACGCCTTACATGTACATTCTAGACAAGGGCGATGGGGCGCAGTACAAACACAAAGTAACAAACACAGGTACCAGGATAAATACGAAAAAACGATCCCAAATGAAAACAGCAAATGTATCAGAAGAGCCGATTACTAAACAAAAATAAAAAATAAATAATAGTACGTGTTTCGATTGCACAAAGTTGTTTTTATGTAGTTTGAAATATATAGTTTAGCCCTACTCACAGGTACTTCTGTTGACAAATTTATAACGATCAAAAGCTCAGTCAACGCTGTCAGCTTTTTATTCTGTGCACTTGCTGCTCTAATGTCAGGTGTTAAGAAAAGAGAACAGCCTTAGAAGTGGTAAAGCATAAGGATATTATTAAATCAGCTAATACAGGAAGGAACTTTGGGTCTTTAGAGGTGCTGGACTGAAGTTCCAGAAAGTTGCAGATTCTCATAAAAAACTGCTGATTGACTTTGGGTAATTTCTTAATTCCCTACGTTTTAGACCCCTGTGTAATACAAGTATTGATTTAATATCAGATGGGTGGACTTAGGTTGAAGTAATCTTTGCTCACTTATAACACTTTTGGCAGATTATGAAGATTTCTGCACTTTTTTTAACCATAAAAGGCAATGAAACATCACAGTTATTTAGCCGGTTCATCAGTTGATGGCTCTCTAGTGGAGCAGTGCAGGAAGGATATAGAAAGGTGGTTATTTGCTAGAACACCACAGATAGGAGACACATCCACAATCTCAAGTTCCCACATTATTTACGCAGACATATTAAGTATCCTGGAATGAATAACTGAGGAAAATAAACTCTTAATAATGACAAACAGCATTCCTGTTGATGGCTGAGATTTCTGTTGGCAATGATAACAGCTTAGGCCTTTTTTTCTTTTTAATCGTGCTGTTTCAGATGTGAACTCACTCAGAAAAAGTTGATTTGGGTAATTTTCAATTGGGTCTGCCATCCTGGTGATGTTTCTGAAGTAATCTCGAGGCTGAAACACACGTGGCACTTTGCATAACAGAAGGTTTTTACTGAAAACGTTGACTTTAAAATTGTATCACTTTTCAAGGGATAGCTCAGTTTACAGGTAATGTACAAACAAAATCTGTTCCCGCTTCCAGATGAATAAAGTCCTCTATAGTGTGCATCTGTTTGTGTGATCTTGATCCCAAAACATCATGCCCTCAGATCCTTCTGAGGGCATCATGTTAAACCCTCTGAAAGCTGATTTTGCTGGGACCCTCTGTTAACATTAAGAAAAAGTGTAAGTCATAGTTAAAAGAAATTTTTACAATAGAAGAGATTCATAAGCGGCGCCACGCACTATTCAGTGACATTTTAAGTCAAATGCTTCGAGCTCTGGTTAATTAGAAAATGTTATGCAAAAGTGTTTTCTGTTTTTCAGCAAACCATTCAGGAGCTGTTTGAGGTGTATTCACCCCCAGAGGACTCTGGATTCAGGGTTAAAGCTGAGGAGTTTGTTGTCCTTTCTCAGGAACCTTCGCCTACTGATACAATTACTCCGAAGATTGCACGGCCATTTATTGAGGTAAGAAAAATGAACCTCGAGAATGGCTTCACCTGATCAGTGTAACTATAAAAAATGCGTAAATATATGTTCAAGGCATGTGTGGCTGTAGATGCAAATGTTGTGCATACTCCTGCTATCTCTTGTTGGCCCCGGATGCGTGCAAGTTTTTTCTTCTTCAAAGAAGTCTTTCGACTCACAAGGTATTGTGACTTCTTCTCTTGGTGATAATGAGCATGGTCATCGACTCCATTATTATATTGTTTTCTTTCCGCCGTCTGGTTCAGACGTGTGCTCCAGTGCTCCGAGTCAACACCATTGCGGTGCTCCTTTTTGGTTCACATGGTTTTCTTCCCTCCGTCAGTGTTGTACTTCAATCACATCTTCCTTATTCTCCATCTTGGGTCAATGTCTTGTTACTTCGCTCGAGCGGGGTCTGCGTTGACCCTGACCACTTCTGGGCCTCTCCCTTCAGGACCTGCTCCTGTCTCTCAGTTGCACCTCTCCACCATGCCTCAGCGGTGATGGAACAGGTGACATTTCAACATTGTCCTCGCTGCTGCACAAAATATTCTCTGACCGATCTTCATCAGGTCTGCAATCTGTGCCTGTCGCCCTAACACAACAAAGCCGCCTGGAACGCCTTCCACTCCTTCCATCCAAGAAGACTCTTTGTGACCATCAGGCAGGTTGACTCGCGATGTCGTGCAGGAGCAGCGGTGACACCCCATACCTCTTTGATCCTGAGGACATCAAGGGGGTACATCATCCACAACAGTCTACTGCGGATGAAGAGACTGCCTCATCCGAAGAAAGCTCTGGCTCCAAGCTGAAGATTGAGGACCTTCCACCAGCCCAGCAGTCTGTAATTATTGAATAACCCTGGGCGTAGTTTGTGAAGTAGCGCTACGCGTAGCTATGCGAAGTGCACTGCGAACTACGCATAGCACTACGTGAACTGTGTAGTACCCTGTTTGCACTGTGCAAGATGCTGTTTTCAATAATTGCACAGTGCGGATAAGCATCCGGCACTGTGCAATCATTGAAAACGGCAGCTTGCACAGTGCGAGCTGTAGTTTTTTGCCGCTCGAGGAGATTTTTACTCAAGCGGCAGATTTCTCAACGCGGACTGGTAGTTTCTCATCGCGAGCGGTCGTGAGCATACGCCACCACTCACAATGAGAAACCTGACCCCCGCGTTGAGAATCTCGCCAGGTGGTTTATTTTCCACTCTCGCGATCGGCAACTTGATGTTGCTGATCGCGAACGAGGAAAAACTATTGCCAGGATGTCATTCTGCTTGCTTGCGGTCGCCAACTTGACGTTGAGGACTGCGAGCTAGCAAAAAATGACCGCTGCATTACGCTACGCGTGTTTGCACTGTGCTACGTGCAGTTCGCATAGTCTGAAGTTGCGCAAACTACGCGAGTGTAGCGTAGTGCTTTGCCCAGGCCTAATATTGAACCCCCACTACCTCAGCACTGCTCTCAATCCAAGCAGCCCTCTGCTGAAGAGCACGCAGCCACTCTGGAGCACCAGAGAGCGGCTTACGCAGCCACTCGGGAGCACCAGAGAGCGGCTTTTGGACTACTTCTGCCTTCAGGATAAGCTTGGCACAGACAAACCTTTACGATGATCTGCCCAACTCGGTGCCGAAGAAACCTTCAAGACCGGCTACTTTGGCTCTTGCTACTCGAACACTGGCACCTTATCCACCCGCTGCATTAACCACATATGCCTCTGAGCCAACCAGAACCTTGGCATAGAAATTGAAGCCACCCTTTGAGTCGAAGATTTTAGCATCGATCAGCAAAACCGATGTCAGTGCTGGCGCGGTCAAGGCAATTCTCCAACAAGCTACAGGAGGAGATTGACTCAAGACAGAAACATGGTCATCCAACCCCCATACGGGCTGGATCCTTGCCCGCCCTTTGGGCCCTGCTGTTGCACCCTCAAAAACATCACTGTGTGCCATGCCCACCACCACTGTTTGTAGCATGGATAGGCCACCCCTCTAGCAGGCCTCACAGCACTAAGGGAGGGTGCCACATACCAGAGGTGAGGGCATAGCTGCATGTGCCATTCACAGATGTAAGTGCAGTTAAGCCAGTTTGAGCACATGGGCTGAGTGTTTGTCAGCACAAACTCACAGCTCCATGATGAATTTACTAAAGATTCAGACGTTTGGTATCGAACTTCTCAGCTTAATAAACCCACACTTAAGCCAGTGATGGATTTATTATAAAATGTCCTCAAAGGGCATCTTTGAGATGACCCCTGAAAACCGACCAACCTCTAGTATATTGGTTGACTGGTCCCCGCCAGACAGGTTTCTGACCTCATGGGGTGAGAGCCTTTGTGCTCTTGGACGTCAGCCACAAAGTCTGCTCTGGGTGGAGGTGCTTCACACCTCTCACTGGCAAGACCAGTCACACTTGATGGTGACCTTCAAAGGCTCTCACCATGTGATGTGCTGATTCGGGCAGCTCCAAACAGTGGAGATGTCCTCCCCCTATCCACGCCCCACTTTTGGCAGCAGGACAGGTAGGAAAATTAGAGTCGGAGTGTCCACCTTATCCTGGCAAATCCCTAGGGTAGGCAGGAGTTGAGGTGAACCTCTCTTAGTAATTCTCCATCTTGAATTGTAGAAATAGGCCCAATAAGAACAGGAATGTGCCCCTCTCCCCAGAGGGAGGGGAACTCAAAGGGTGTAGTCACCCTAGGGGACAGTAGTCATTGGCTACTGCCCCCAACCTCAGTAACGCCCTTAAATTTAGTATTTAAGAGCTCCCGTGACCCTTGCTCCTCAGATTTGATGACTGTTGAAGGACTGAAGAGCCATGCAGCAGTGGAGAAGATGACAACGACTAACTTGGCCCCAGCTCTACCAGCCTGACTCCTCATCCAGTGACCCTGCTCCAAGAAACAGATGTGGCCCGAAGCCAGCAACCTCCAAGAACCCCAGGGACTTGTGTTGTCTTCAACAAAGACTCTTGTCTCCCGTGGACACCGGATTTGTCCAGCAAGAAACTACCTCAAGGACTCTGGATCCAGGTGGATCCACAGCACTTGCACCATTCTGCACGGACGCCCACGGCCCGAGTCCAGGTGGCCCACTGACCCAGTGAAGTCTCCCAAGCAATCCTGACCTGGGATCTGGCGTTGGACAACCTCTCTGGACATCCCCCTCGATGCCAGAAGCCTCAACCTGAAGGGTCACTGCGACCGGAGCTGGAGAGAAAACCCGATGCCTAAAGACACCCCTGCACCCGCAGCCCCAAGGCTTTGGTGTGACCAACCGACGGTGTCCCAGTATCCCCCACTATCCAACTTACCTCTCCAGTCATGGGATTCCTTCAGCTAACATTAGGAAACCAAGCCTGTAGTCATTTTCCCTGACTGGGGACATCCATTAGTTTCAGCAGGGCACCCAACGCCTCCTTTGCATTTTGCACCCGCCAGCATCTGTGCTGCAGTTGGTGCTCCTTGGTGGCCCATCCAGTGCTTATCTTAACCTCTAGGCCCTGTGTTCCTGAACCGCAGGTACTTACCTGTAACTGGGGCCTCTTCGATGTGCCTCCAGCCTCCATATGATAACATTGGGACCAGTGACCTTTGCACCCGGCTGCCCCAGTGCCGCTGGTGGTGCAATACCTACCTTGGTCCGACCCTTGGCCAATGTTGACCAAAACCCCTGGAGACTGAATCTCAAAACCATTTACATCCCTGTAAACTACTCACCTCTCTTTTCCCCATAGGATTGCTTTGATCTCTCATTGTACTGTACTAAGTGTTATCCTGAATACCTAAGTGTATTTTTGTGTACTGAAAAGCAGTTCATGCGCATGTGAAGTATTAATTGATGCTGTACAAACCTATTGCCAGTAATTTGAAAGTATTGCATAAAAGTCTGCTTACCTGTAACTGAAACAATTAGAAAAGGAGCGTCCACTATATTGTTGTGTTTCCCACCCAAATTCAAGCAATCCAATTTTTAACAAATATAACAATGATGAACAGAAAATGAGATTCAGCTGCCATCTTAAGAAGGTGTCCAGTATCCAACTTTTATTGATTTTACAATACATTACAATTTTCAGTCACCCCAGTCAACGTGTTTCGTCTTCTATCAGGATTGTGCTTTCAAAACTTGTGTGACTTTTAAATAGCAAGAAGTATAGTCTCCTGTTTCAGTGTCTTCATGGGTAAAAAATCACTTTTCGGGTGGTGTAGTACCCCCTAAATCCGCTTTCTCCTTTGCGTGTCTGGGCTCGAGTGTCGCAGAAAAATGCCTCTAGTACGACGTGCTACGGTATGGCCTATTCTGCTTTTGCTTATCTTTTGTGTGGTTACCTGTAACTGAGTTCAACTTGGTTTCTAAAAATAAAAGTAACTAAAGTAATATTTTTCTACAAATATTAGCCTGGAGTCAGTAGTTGTGTGCCTTCCTGCCTTGTGTGAGTATGTATACCAAATGTATTCACTCTATCCTCTGATAAGTGTGAGAAAGTGCCCTCTTTCTGCATGGTTGCCCACACTTTTGACTGAACTGCTGATGTGCTTTGACTGAGTGTGCCCTGGGCTCCTGCTAATCAGGTACCCAGGGCCTATGTTCTTTCCCTAAAACTGCATTGAAACCCAAACTCAATTGGCATCTCTGGCCACAGGTCAGCCCCTGGTAAATGGTACCACAGGTTTTCAGGGCAGTGTGACCAGGGAAGGCCTCTAAGGGCTGCAGCATTTATTGTGCCACCCTTAGAGGTCCTGTACCTTTACACTCGCACACTGCCTTTGCAGGCTGTGTGTCTTGGTACAGAACAAAGGGAAGAGTTGACATGGCACGCATCCCACATGTGCCATGCCTACAACCCACTGTCACTGCATAGATCAGTCACCCCTTTAGCAGGGTGCCCTATACCAGTGGCGAGGGTACAGGTGCATGAGCCCTGTACCCGTAAGTGTCTAAGTCCATTCTTGTGATTTATCAAGAAGGACTAGCTAAGTTGTGTGATAGGACTCAATGGGTATGTATGTTGGCAAACCATTTGGTTTGGTCATGAAGCCCTCACCCACCAACCTAGTTGGTGGCATGCTTCATCATCGGGCCCACCACAGTGACACCGAATGTGTCCCGGGTGTGCTGCGACTCCAGATTACTGAGGAGCTGGTATACTCGCTGAGTGTGCAGTGTAGGTGAAAGGAAGTGATAATTAAAAGCTATACAGTGGGTCCCAGTACCCGAGGGTATATTTATTTATTTATTTATTTTGAAAGTTTTATATAGCGCGAACAAGATCTTTGCAGATATCAGAGCGCTTCACAAATACAGGAGGTAAGGAAACAAGAAACATGGGAGAGATTAACAGACTTTTGAGCATAGAATACTTGTAGGTAAAAAATTAAAAGCAAAAATAGGGTGGGTACATGGGGTAGCATAATAATTGACTAAAACCAATGATACAAATCGACAATCAGACAAACAATAGTGCAGATAGGTGTAGCTCCTCAAATAGATCCATAGTACAAGTTTAGGTGATTTTAGTCATGAGGATAGCTTTTACTTCTTTTTTAAAGAGTGCAGAGGAGGAGATAAGTCTGGTTTCAGGAGGGAGTGAGTTCCAGATCCTGGGTGCCATTCCTGAAAAAGAGCGTTTATATGTTTTTTCCTTCCGGAAACTACGAGGTTTCCGGAGAAGATTCTTTGTGCTTCTAGTGGTTCTTGAGCCACCAGATATTGTCAGTTTCTGAGTGAGGTAGCCGGGTGAGTTGTGGTGTACAGCTCTGTGCGTCATGCAGGCAATTTTCAGATGTATTTTGGCTTCAAAAGGCAGCCAGTTTAGGGATTTTAAGTCAGGGGAAATATGCGAGTGTTTTTTTGATCCCGTGATGAGTCTTGCTGCAGCGTTCAAAGAGGCTCTCAGGGGTGCAGTTGTAGATAGAGGGAGTCCGCAAAGGGCGACGCAACCGTAGTCTAAGCGAGGAATGACTAGGGCTTGTACTGCAGTTTGGAAGTCCTTGACTGGGAGGAAGGGTTTAAGTTTCCTCAGGGTATTGATTTGGAAGTTAGCTCCCTTAGTTGCTTTGCTGATATGCTGCTGCATGTTGAGATTGGTGTCAAGTGTAATGCCTAAGGATTTCGCTGAGTCCACGATGGTAGGTTGGACATTGAGTGCAGATAGGTGTTTAAGCCAAGTTTGGGTGGTGGAGATTTTCGTGGGAGGTGAGATCAGAAGGAACTCAGTTTTCAGAGCATTGAGTTTGAGGTGATTATCGGCAAGCCATGATTGGGTGTTTCTGAGCGTTGAGTTCAGAAGTTTGATGTCTTTGGGGGATTGTAATTTGAGATATAGTTGGGTGTCGTCGGCGTACATGTGAAAGTGTACATTAGATGCTTGTAACAAGGTGGTGAGAGGTTCCATGACCAGATTGAACAATGTTGGGGATAAAGAAGATCCTTGTGGGACGCCTAAAGTTACAGGCACTGGTGGGGACATCAAGTTGTTGCTCTTGAATTTCTGAGCCCTGTTATGCAGAAAGGAGGTGAACCATTTGAGAACAGTCCCAGATAGGCCCATTCTGGTGTTTAACAGCTCGAGTAAGTTCTCGTGTTTGACAGTGTCAAATGCTGAGGAGAGATCAAGAAGGATGAGAAGGCAGGTATCGTTTTGATCTAGGATTTGGAGTGCGTCATCAATTATGTGTGTCATAGCAGTTTCAGTACTGTGCCCTGCTCGGAAACCTGATTGATGAGGGTTGAGGAGGTCAAACTGATCAATGTGTTTTGTTAATTGGAGTTGTACGCATTTTTCCAAACGTTTTGCAAGTGTGGGAATATTGGTAATAGGACGGTAATTGTTTAGGTCAGTAGGGTCCGCTGTTGGTTTCTTGAGTATAGGTGTAATTTGTCCAATTTTGAGTGAGTCGGGGATGAGTCCTTGTTGAAGTGAACTGTTAATAATTTTGGTCCAGAGTGGGAGGAGTAATGGGATGAAGTCTTTTACAGCGTTGGCAGGAAGAGGGTCAGTGAGGTGATTAGAGGGTTTCAATGTGCTGAGCAGTTTTAAAATAGTTTATTCTGAGTAGGTGTCAAAGGATGACCAAGCAGCATTGTTTTTTGGTTCAGTGGGTGTTATGATGTGGGGGTTGGAGTAAAGGATGAAGTCATTGCGAAGATCGCTCCTTATGTTATCAGTCTTTAGTTTGAAGAAAGCAGAGAAGTCTTCATATGATGGTATATCGCCTATTGTGCTATGTGTAAGTTGGGGATGATCCTTGGATTGTGTTTTGATTAGTTCAAATAGTTTTCTTGGACGTTTTTTTGCTTGATCGAGCTGAAGGCTTAAGAAATCTGATTTGGTGCGCTTGATTTTCCTGAAGTAGGCGTTTCTCTTTTTCTTCAGAGTTTTACGTTGCAATGCCAAAGGGGCTGATCTCCAGGTGCGCTCTGCCATTCGCATGGCTTGTCTGTCTTCGTTGAGTCTACCATCGTACCATGGTTTGGAGTTCTTAGTGGAGACTTTTTTCAATTGCAAGGGGGCGGCCTCATTGATTATTGAGGTCATAGAGTTGAGGTAGTGGTCGGTCAAAGATTGAACGTCAAGAGCGACGGTAGGGGGAAGGAGGAGATTGCAGCTGTGGGAAGGTAAAGAATTAGGGTTGAGTTTCTTCAGGTCCCTTTTCCAGACCTTGGATTTAGTGGCTTGAACCGGGTTAAGTTTAACTTTTTCATTGATGAAGAATGTGATAATGTGGTGGTCTGACCAGTCCTGTCGAGGCCTGGCAGCAACCAGGTCTGTCCGGGAGCTCACCCTAAGTCCCTAAGGTTTCAAAGCATATAAATCAACTTCTACATAAATGGTCTCAAATCATCATCAAAGATAAATTACATTATTCCATACATTTCCGCATGTGTTTCAAAAATTTATTGACTGTTATTCAGTATTAGTCATTCAAGCTGTACTCAATATATAAACAAAAAGGCAAACAGTGGTAAATTCAGCACTGTACATAACATTGAAACAATTCAATCATTCACAAAGCAAATTCCCAATGCATTTCGGGTCACTTTGACCCTTCTTCAGGGGCATATAACTCAATCTTGAAAATAATATTCATTCCGATGACATGTACGTCAGTTCCTTGTCAGGGCACTACAAAAGTAATATAATATGATATCACCATCAATGCTCTCATAATATACATGTTGAAAATTTAGGTTTAACTACAATTTCTCCGTGCGTCTAGAAATGACATTATGTGCTGAGCAAACGGCTAACATCCAATGGACATCTAAGGCTCATGGACCTATACCAGTGTTCAAAAGATTAAGTATAAGCGTGAGTAAACAAAACTCCCAAATCTAAACCATCAATATGTTGTCTTAACAAACACCCAAGTGACTCCCCACGTACACCACAAGTGTCTAAACTCCAAACAGTTCCCATTATTTAGATGTATAAATGGTCATCAGACCACTCACCATGCCCGTCTAGTTCGAAAAATAAGTGAAACGCTATCCACGTCAGTCGTATGCTGCAAATGGCCAGAAACGAGGTAGATACAACTGTTAGTACCTAAATCATCATTTAGTGAGGAATGTTCAATGCATCAACCTCAAAAACGCTTACCCCAATACTGGCGGTTCAACCTCTGTGCTGTTATTCAAATGTATACGTCTCAAAGGGGATGCCTCCAAAAAGCCGTCTGAACCAACTGCAAACCAATGGGTCCGCAAAAATCAGGTTAGTGTGCGCGTTATCGTTGTTTAAGTTGGGGCAATAAACGACTCTGAAATGCTAAAGCAGTAGTTACCTAGCGATCGCGTACTGGCGTGCCTGCAGCCCTGGAACGAGTGTCGGCGTCTGCGTCCGGTCCGTCACCGGTTTCTACTATCGGCAACCTAAAAGCTCCAGCTCTCATGGAGCTAGAGATGGGACTAATCGAGTTACGCGGAAAGCCCATAAACGTGTGCTTCCCTATGGACCCCGTGTAAAACCAAAATGTATTCAACAATGATGTGAAACATTGTAATACGTGCATCGTCATTAATACCATTCAGCTGTGCAACAAATTATTTAAACCATAAGACTCGAAAGTCCTATGTTGATCTCTTCATGATAACATATCTATATTTGGGGCACCCTCAGTGTCAAATTGCGAGCAAAGAAATTGTAGTTAATCCTGTACAAAAGGGCATTAATATCATATTTACAACAATGGCTGTTTCTCACAATCATTAGGAGGTAATCAGTTATTGGTCTTGTAAACACCATCAAAAAAATAGGTTATCGTCATGCGTCATTATCTTCTGTTGTTGCATAGTCTCAACTGTTGTACCAGGAGATTATTCCAATCTCCTGTGTGATGAACAGCTATCGATCAATCAAGGTTAAGGATCCTAAATTGCGAGCCAAACACTCTACACAAAATAATAATTAAGTGTAAAACAATGATCTCATGCATTACAAAGTGTTTACTCAAGGTTTTAAGTACACAAAACATTCACATAAATTACCAGGGATTATCACTAGAGGTCAACATGCTACCCCATCATGTTACTTAATGTCACTACATTTAAAGGAAACATAGCATCTCATACTGATCATTGAGCCCACCAGGTGTCATGGTCCCCAATTTTTTGATCCAAAATGTTTCTCGTCGGGCTAATGCTGTGTTGTGATCTTTACCTGTGTGTTTCTCAACTACTTCTAATACTGTGAATCTTATTTGTGGAATTGTGTGATTGGACCTGGTCCAGTGCGTTGCTAGACTGGAAGTGGATGACCTATTGCGAATAGTGCTCTTGTGCTCGATGATACGTGTTTTTATTTTTCGCGACGTCCTTCCCACATAAGTTAAACTGCATGGACATGTGATCGCATAGATCACACCTGTAGTGTTACAATCAGCATTATGTTTAAGCGCTATGTCTTTTCCTGTACTTGGATGATGAAACGTTTTGCCTACTGTAACGTTGTTGCATTGACCACAATTATAGCATTTTCTCATCCCTTTATAGGTCATTCCTTGCGTTGGTCTCGGGTTCTTCAGTATCTCCCTGATGTTTTTAGCACGTGTGTGTGCTATGATTGGAAAATTTCTAAACAGATTAGTGAAATCTGGCTCGTTAGCTATCATCTCCCATCGCTTCTTCAAGATACGTTTAATCCTTTGGGATTGCGTTGAATGTTTCATTACAAAAACGATTCTGTCATTTGGCGATTTTTCTGTCTTTTGTAAAAGATTCTTACGATCCATCTTTGACACTTTTAGTGCAGCATCCTGAAGTATGTTTTTCGGGTAACCTCTCTCTGTGTACCTTTCTGTTTGATCTTTGAACAGTGCCTCACATTCTGTTTGATCCGATGTTATTCTTTTGATGCGTATAAATTGAGATGTGGGTAGATGGTTCTTCAAATTCAAAGGATGTGCACTGGTGTAATGTAACGCATTATTCACATCTGTAGGTTTGCGATGCACGGTGGTAGATATCCCTTGTGTTGTTTTACGAATCTCTATATCAAGAAACTGTATCTTATTTTCTTGGATGTTGTGTGTGAACTTGATTCGAGGGTTACATTCATTAAGTTCCCTGATCCTGTGTTCCAACTCATCTCTGCTGCCACGCCAAATCACCAGGATATCATCAATAAATCGCAGAAATAGAATCAGATGTTCTGTCCACCCTCTGTTGGATAGGATGAATTGTTGTTCAAATTGTGCCATGAAGGTGTTAGCGTAAGCTGGGGCCCCAGAAAAGCCCATGGATGTCCCTGTTTTTTGTAAAAAGTATTGTGATTTCCAACTGAAGTAGCTATGAAATAAGGAAAAATGTAGAAGCTCCAGTAAAAAAACACATAATGGTTGATCTAAGTCGGATTGTAGCAGTCTCCATTCAATGGCTTCAAGGCCCTCTGTATGTGCTATCGATGTATAAAGTGCCACCACATCAATGGTGCACAGAATGGTGGTGTCATCAATCGAGTCATTCACTTCTGAAAGTTTAACCAAACAATCAGTCGTATCTTTCAAATATGTTGTCCAAGATTGTACCAGTGGTTGTAAATAGTAGTCAACAAAGTGTCCAATGGGTTCATGAATAGATCCACATCCTGCCACGATGGGTCTAAACGGTGGGTCATGAATACTCTTGTGAATTTTGGGCAACATATAAATATGTGGCACTTGTGGGAATTCGGTTCTCAAGTATTTGCCAGTCTTAGTAGTGATGATGCCAGAGTTTTCCGCTTTTAAGATGATCTCATTGAGGAGTTTAGAAAGTTCATCTGTGGGGTCACAATCCAGTTGAATATATGTCTCGGTGTCTTTTACATGGTCATCCACTTTTTGATCATAGAATGATGTGTCCATCATTACGAGGGCACCTCCTTTATCCGCAGGTTGAAACGTTATCGTAGTGTCCTGTTTCAATTTATTGAGTGTCCGTTTTTCACTTTTCGACAAGTTCTGTCTTTTAGGAAGTTCATACCTGATGGCTTCCAAGTCCTTTTTTACTAATGTCTCAAAATTGTCTAATATCTTATGTGAGATAGGAGACATGAATTTACTCTTTGGTCTGAATTTGTCGATTGGGCGTCCACTGCCATCAGTGGTGGTTGAGGAAAAGAACCATTTTAACCGTAGTTTACGTAGAAACTTGAATAGAGCAATTTCAGTCTCTAATCCATTTGAAACGTAGGTTGGTACAAATGATGTCCCCTTGTTCAAGATTCGTGACTCTTCTTGCGTTAGTTCCCGTTTGGATATGTTTACCACTAGGTTGGTTTTTTCGTTCCCGTGCGCTGTGGTCGTCCGCCTTCCACTGGTTTTTTTGTCGTTTTGTCCCCTCCGTGTACGTCTAGTCTTGTTTCTGCCGGTAGGTCTGGCGGGTGTATGGAGGATTGGCCTTCTGCTAAAAAAGACGGTTGAGTGCTCTTTGATGGACCAGCCGCGCTTGTTACTGCTTGATCAGTGCTCATCTGGATATGAACTGGTGCTCTTTGCAATGAAAGTTCATCCTCCTGTACTACACTCTCTTCAGAGGACGTTTGTCTTGGGGTCGGTCTGCTAGTGTATCTCTTCTGTGCGTAGGCTTCCGCCCACGTATAAACTTCATCAAGTTTATAATCGATTGTATCCCTTCGGAATTTTCGAATTTTACGATCGTGTACCTCCTTCGCATGCACATCCAACCTTGTGTTGATGTCTTCAAGTATCTTCGTCCAATCCTCAGTTGGGATGTTCTTTGCGAGATCCTGCTGGAGCTTATATATATCTTCCTGCAAATCTTTTAATATTTGTGAGAGTTCCTCTATTATCAAGAGAATTAAGTCCAATGAACATTTGTTTAAAATGGCATGCCACTTAATCATGAATGTCTTATTGAACTTGAACAGCATCGGTTTCAGCGCTATGCGTAATCCTCTAGGGATTCTCTTAACCTTATGATATTCTATCAATGTTGTCGCATGTAAACGTTGATTAACCTCCTTGCGCATGGTGTATTCCAATTGCTTCAGCATTTGTGAAGTGGTGCCCTTCGATGTACTGAACGTACGGACCTGTTCGATCAGTGCATAAATGTCTGCTGCTTCTTCTGTTCCATAAACTTTGGTTTCAGCCTGATTCAATGTGAGGTTGGATATCTCTCTAAAAGAAGCCATAATCTTATAAGTTTAATGGGTGCTGGTCGTGTGATGGGCCGTGTCTAAACTGCACTGTATTGAGATTGACCTGCACTCCTTTAATAAACCAATTGCACGTGTGGTCTGACCAGTCACAGGGTTGGATTGACTCAAGCTGGGTAGAGTTCTCTTTGGAGATGATAAGGTCGAGGATAGAGCCTTTATCATGGGTCGGGCTGTTGCAGATTTGGGTGAGGTCAAGAGCATTGAGGTCGTTTTTGAGACTATTTACCACTGCGTCATTGTGATCGTTCCAATGGAGATTGAAGTCACCAAGGAAAATTTGAGTGTTTTCCTGTCCGGAAAAGGTTGATATTGTGTCCATGAGTTGTTGGGTGAAGATGAGGTTGTCTCCAGGTGGGTGGTAGAAGACGTGTAGAGAGCATACAGGTTTGTTCTCGCTGATGACATCGAGGCAGATGTATTCGCAGGAGGTAAGTGGGGGGAGGTGATTCTAGTAATTGAGAGGTTGCTCCTATAAATACATGCGATTCCACCGCCTGTCTTGCTGGACCTGTCAAGTCTAATGATGAGGTAGTTGCGTGGAACTAGAATATCCATGATATGTGTAGAAGATTCAGTTTACCAAGTTTCAGTTAGAATGGTTAGATCAAGGTCCAGTGTCTTGATGAGATCGGCAATGTCGGAGGAGTGTCTAGGGGCCGATCTGCAGTTGAGAAGTATGCATTTGAGTCTGGGGGTGTAGAGGGTGGTGGAGGGTTCTCGAGTGAGGGGGACTTTTTTAAGGTTATTTGGGACGGAGCCTCTGTTGTTGTTTTGTGTGGAGTGCCTAAGGGGATTAGAGTGAATCGTGGGGATGGAAAGGTGTGTGGTGGCTAAGTGGTTTTGGGGAACTGGGTCATATGAGCGGAGGAGGGTGCGTATGGCGTGGTCCGAGAGTGGATTGATGGTGTATATGGATAGACTTTAATTACTGGGCCCCTGTTAGCAACTAAAAAGGCAAACGGACGTGTTGGAGTAAATTATGACCTCCTTCGTCCTGTGTGGTCTACATGTTTCAGCCAGGCCTTTTAATTAAAACTGGCTTTCCTCAGGACCAATGAGTATGTGTAGGTGATAGTAAATAAATAATTTTAAATGAATTGTGGTATGATTAAAAGTGTCGCACTCACTAAGGTGCGTTATGTGTAAGAGGGGGATTCCCTCTACTTTAACTTGCTGTTTGCTGTTAAAACCTCCTTGGGTCACCTGGCAAGGAGAAAAGACCGAAATTGTCGGTCTTCGTGCTCCATAGACCTGTTGTCCTGCTGCGGTGTCCCGGGTATTTATTTATTTATTTATTTAGTAGTTTGTAGAGTGCGCAGCTACCTCCAACGGAGGTGTCCCGGCGCTAAAGATATACCCTCACCAAGGGCCAGTGGGATGATGCTGGGTTTTGATAATTTAGACAAGGTGCTGCCATTAAGAGTATATAGTGCTGGGAGTTTGTCATTATGAACTCCTCAGCACCATAATGGCTGCACCAAAAACTGAGAAGTTTGGTTCCAAACTTCTGAGCACATTAAACCCACACTGATGCCAGTGTGGGATTTAGTGAAAATTCACACAGAGGGCATCTTAGAGATACCCTCTGAAAAACAACCTACCACTGTGTCCGGGCTGGGTGGCTGCTTTCAGCTGCCACCACCAGACATGTTTCTGGACCCCTGGATCGAGAGCCTGCTGCTCTCGGGGGACTGAAACAATGCACATCCTGGGATCAATCAATCAATCAAGCATTTATAGAGCGCGCTACATACCCGTGAGGGTCTCAAGGCGCTGGGGGGGGGAGGGGGAAGGGGGGCGTCTACTACTGATCGAAGTGCCAGGTCTTGAGAAGTCTTCTGAAGGCCAGCAGGTCCTGGGTCTGTCGTAGGCTGGCAGGGAAATCGTTCCAGGTCTTGGCGGCGAGGTAGGAGAAGGATCTGAGTACTGAGTATTTTTGTCCACCCTAAGCGTGGAAGGGTATACTCAGACATGAGTCCCTTGCTCATTGCACCATCAGGATTCAAGCAAGCCGGGCCGAAGACGGCTGTAATGCCAGAAACCGGTCCCCGGAAGCTTGTTTCCTTCCCAGTGTAAGAATTGGCTTTTGTAGTTTGGTTTGCCCTGTTCCCATCATGCACTGGGACAGGAACAGACTAATTTGCATACAGCCAGGTTCTGAAACTGGGATGGTGCAGTGAGCTAAAAAACGGTGTTGGATCTAGCCCTGATCTCTTGACTGGGTGAGAGTATTCTGCTTAATTCAGAGACTCTGTCCCTCACCACCCCTTGTTGTAATTATTTTTGTCCACCCTAAGCGTGGAAGGGTATACTCAGATGCGAGTCCCTTCCTCATTGCACCATCAGGATTCAAGCAAGCCGGGCCGAAGACGGCTGAAATGCCAGAAACCGGTCCCCGGAAGCTTGTTTCCTTCCAGTGTAAGAATTGGCTTTTGTAGTCTGGTCTGCCCTGTTCCCATGATGCACTGGGCCAGGGACAGACTAATTTGCATACAGCCAGGTTCTGAAACTGGGATGGTGCAATGAGCTAAAAAACGGTGTTGGATCCAGCCCTGATCTCTTGACTGGGTGAGAGTATTCTGCTTAATTCAGAGACTCTGTCCATCACCACCCCTTGTTGTAAATTATTTTGTCCACCCTAAGCGTGGAAGGGTATACTCAGATGTGAGTCCCTTGCTCATTGCACCATCAGGATTCAAGCAAGCCGGGCCGAAGACGGCTGAAATGCCAGAAACCGGTCCCCGGAAGCTTGTTTCCTTCCCAGTGTAAGAATTGGCTTTTGTAGTCTGGTATGCCCTGTTGCCATGATGCACTGGGCCAGGGACAGACTAATTTGCATACAGCCAGGTTCTGAAACTGGGATGGTGCAGTGAGCTAAAAAACGGTGTTGGATCCAGCCCTGATCTCTTGACTGGGTGAGAGTACTCTGCTTAATTCAGAGACTCTGTCCATCACCACCCCTTGTTGTAAATTATTTTGTCCACCCTAAGCGTGGAAGGGTATACTCAGATGTGAGTCCCTTGCTCATTGCACCATCAGGATTCAAGCAAGCCGGGCCGAAGACGGCTGAAATGCCAGAAACCGGTCCCCGGAAGCTTGTTTCCTTCCCAGTGTAAGAATTGGCTTTTGTAGTCTGGTCTGCCCTGTTCCCATGATGCACTGGGCCAGGGACAGACTAATTTGCATACAGCCAGGTTCTGAAACTGGGATGGTGCAATGAGCTAAAAAACGGTGTTGGATCCAGCCCTGATCTCTTGACTGGGTGAGAGTACTCTGCTTAATTCAGAGACTCTGTCCATCACCACCCCTTGTTGTAAATTATTTTGTCCACTCTAAGCGTGGAAGGGTATACTCAGATGTGAGTCCCTTGCTCATTGCACCATCAGGATTCAAGCAAGCCGGGCCGAAGACGGCTGAAATGCCAGAAACCGGTCCCCGGAAGCTTGTTTCCTTCCCAGTGTAAGAATTGGCTTTTGTAGTCTGGTCTGCCCTGTTCCCATGATGCACTGGGCCAGGGACAGACTAATTTGCATACAGCCAGGTTCTGAAACTGGGATGGTGCAATGAGCTAAAAAACGGTGTTGGATCCAGCCCTGATCTCTTGACTGGGTGAGAGTACTCTGCTTAATTCAGAGACTCTGTCCATCACCACCCCTTGTTGTAAATGGCTTTGTTGAAGGCGTGGTGAGGGCAGGGGTCGGATGGGGATCCGGAGTGGATGGAGTTCATGGTTTTGATGGTGCCTTCATCGCTGACGTTGGTCCAGGCGGTCAGGCGGCTGGTGCGGGTGGTGGTCGCGGGAGTGGTGGAATCGGTGGTGGGTGTGGGGGTGTCGGAGTTGAAGCTGTCGTGGATGTCGGCGATCTTGTGATGGAAGAAGGTGGCCAGGGAGTCGCACAGGTCCTGTGATGGTGGGATGTCGTTGATGATGGAGCTGGGGTTGGAGAGTTCTCTGGGGATGAGGTGCCATGCCTCCTCCCCCAGGGTGGGCAGGGTCCACGGAGGGGAAGCTTCAAAGTCATGTCGCCTTTGTGAGCTTCCCCAGGCCACTTGCTGCTTTCAGCAACTGGTCCCAACTGGTTCTGAAACCACCTTGGGTGGGAGAACTATCCGGAAAAACAAGTGAGGAAGAGAGGTGTGCCTACCTCTGCCAACTCCACCCTTCAGGTGGGGGAGGTGAGGTGAAGCACAACTCTCAGTCCCTGCCATCTTGCAGATGGGGGAACCCAGCCAACCTGAGTGAGGCATATGCCCCCTCCCACTGGAGGGTGGCATTATTGGGAGTGAACCCACCCCAAGGAAGGGACCCATTGGTCCCAACCTGTACTTACCTGTAATGCCCCTAAGTCTAGTATTTAGGGGGCACCCCGAACATTGCTTCCTCAGACAAGAAACCAGAAGAAGGACGAACAGCCGTGCTAAAGCGAACAAGAGGGCGACGCCCACTGTCTTTGCCCCAGCCCTACCGGCCTGTCCCTACCTCAAACCTGCAGAAGCGAAACTCCGGTGTGTCCTGCAGCCAGCAGCCTCAAGAACCCCAAGGACCTGCCCTGCCTTCAAAAGAAAAGACTGTCTCCCGTGAACACCGGATTTGTTCACCAACAGACTCCAGGTCCGCCAAAGTCCTCGAGTCTGCACCACTCTGCACCCGACATCCACGGCCCGAGTTCAAGTGGCCCAACACCAAGAGGAGGTCTCCCCGGTGATCCTGAACCAAGATCTGGTGACCCCTGACCTGCCTCAAGCGTCCAGCCGACGCCTGCAGCCTCAAACTGGAAGGTCCCCCCCCAACCGCGACCAGGAGCTAGTAAGAAGATCCGACCCTAAAAGGCACCCCTGCACCCGACGCCCCACTGTCTTGGGTGGCATAACCGACGATGCCTAACCAACCCCCAACATCCCAAACTTACCTCTCCGAGTGGTGGTCGCACCCAGAAACCCTTCGTCCCTGAGCCTGCAGTGTGTTTGCAAACTCCTCTATATTCCTCAGTTGTGAGTCCAAATCCCTCAATCAGCTTTCTCTTCATGAGATCATAAGACCCAGCATCTGCCCCAGAAAGGGTCAGGAGTCTGTCTCTGCGGTTACCAGAGAACAGTTCCCAAAGGAGTGCCCCCAGTGTGACTTCTTCAATTTCTCTAATTTCACAGGCACTCTCAAAGGCTGTAAACCATTTTGTGATTTCATCACTCTTCATATTTAGGGAAAACCTCTTTGGGGATTTTAGCATCACAAGATTGCTCTTTATCCTTAAGTAAATATTGCCACCATTGAGTAGTGCTAGGCCCATCTCTTCTCTGTCTCGCTCTCACTCACTCTCTCACTGTCACTCTCTCTCACTCTCTCACACCTTTTGGTCAACCTTGCTAGCAGGTTGTCCTCCTCATTGAGGCTGCCCTCAATGTCCTCAGTAGTGCCTGATCCACCTGTGTGGGCTCTAGGTACTGAGAGGTTTATTTTTTGATTCAGGGCTACTGGGGCCCTCCTCTCCCTATGAAGTGGGGGTGGGTGGGGGTTGATAAGCATCCTCATCCCCTCCCTCTTCTTCCTCATTTGATTTGTCTTCACCATTTTCAGATGAGTGGTCCTCAGCATACCCAGCCATTCATTTTACATAGGCACCTTACCTCCTTGAAAGACCAGTGAAGGTAAGGGGTGAGGTCAAGCTCCTCAACCTGGTCCTCTGTCATTGTGGTTATCTTCACTAACAGCTAGGTTATTTTTAAGAGACCGTTAAAACAACTTCTAACCCCTCTTATCCCTAGCTAAAGTTACTTTTGTTTCCTAAAATTCTAAAGGGAATTAACCAAGGCCCTACCCAAACCTTTGGAAATCTGGAAAAAATATAAATTATAAACAATCAGAATTCTAAAGACAATTTAAGAGTTCTGTTGTGTGATCAGGTGGTAACCAAGTTAGTCCAACAAATTCGACGTTGTATATCCCAATGCTGCCACCAACATCGCTAAATTGATTGTAAGTTATTATCTTCTTTAACCTCTGCCATACCTTTGGGGACTCACTGGACTCTGTGCACACTATACCTCTTTTTGGTATAGTATATACAAAGCCAACTTCTTACAGCTGGGGAATTTGTTTTCACCAGTGTTCAGTACATGGTTTAAGATGGCTTCCCTGGTCACTTGCACTGACAGCAAGAAGAACTGACTAGCACAGGGGCATATCTGCTCATGCAGATATGTCCTCACATATAATATTAAGCACTGTGCCTTAGGGCTGTTAGGCCTGCTGAAGGGGTATCATATGCAGTGGTCCGGAACATGGCACGCAGGAATGTGTGGCATGTGTTTTCACTTTTGTCTGCGCCAAAACACACAGCCTGCAATGGCAGTCGTGCATGCGCTTGGTGAGGGATCCCCTAGGGTGGCACAATTCGTGCTGCAGCCCTTGGGGGACCCTCCCTTAGTACCCCAGGCCATAGGTACTAGACAACCATTTACTAGGGGCTTACAGTGGTAGCTAAATGTTTGCAAATTTTTTAAAACAATTGTACAGTTTTAGGGAAAAAACACTGGTATTGGGAACCAGGTTAGAAAGAGCACAGTACAGCTCAGTCAGAGGGGGTGGGTGGTGGGTGAGGGGTTGGGGAGGGTACTGCAGTAAAAATCCAGTTTCCCACAACCTCTGGGTTTTCCCTGGATATGCAGGCCAACTTTTCCTTCGACGGTACAAAACCATTTTGGGAAAAGACCAACTCCATCTCGGAATGCTTCAAAGCCAATATTGGCACAGTCTGCTGTCTTGGTCTACATCATAAGTGGAAGTAATTCCAAGGGATCCAGAAGATTTGATGATTTTGGAGAGGCCTTCACTTCAATCAGCACTAATTGGCCTGTGGTCAGCAGCAGTCTCAGAACCACACTCTTGAGACAGTACAGGGACTGTGGAAAGAGTAGGGGCCATGCACCACCTCAGACAGTCGCTACTTCCTCCTCCACCTCCCCAGCCACCCCAGGAAAGCAGCTCTAGTTCCCTTGTTTGGACAATTGCGGGTGGTGGGAGCCCCGGTGTCCCTTTTTCTGAAGGCCTGGAGTGCTCATCTTTGGACCATGGGTGATACAGATTGTGGAAAAGAGGTCTGCTACTGCCTACCCTTCCATGATCTTCCTTCCTGGATTCCCGCTGCCCATTGGGGCCATTTTCTGGAACCCTTTTTCCTACTGTAGCACGGGGCGTCTGCCTTGCATCAGAAAGGAGCCGAGGAGGTGGTGTCAGAGCAGGAGATTGGACAAGGAGGCTACTCTTGTTGCTTCCTCGTACCAAAGAATGGCAGCAGACTCTCTGCTATCCTGGACCTCATGGTTTTTTAACTTCTTCCTGTATAAGTAGAAGTTCAAAGTGCTGTCTCTTGCTCATGTTCCGATTCTGAAGTCCCACGGGAAGTATCTGTGCTTTGTGGAGGGCACAACTACTATCAGTTTGTAGTTCTTCATTTTGGTCTGAAATTGGCGCCACAAGTCTTCTCAAAAGTGGGGGCAGCCCATTTCATGAGGTCAACGTTTCCAATTTTGTCAGCACCCCTTACCGTCTGGGTAGAGCTATGGAGAAAAGTTTTATGTACAAGTCTAGTACCTGGAGGAGGAGTCCGAAGCTGTGGAATCTGCAGGTAGATAGTGTCCACTAGAGACTTCACTACCTAAGGTAAATAACTTTTTCTTCACATTTAACCCTCCATTTTTTTCTAAATTTGTCAAATTTGCCTTTATTAGAATGCGTTTGTATGGGAACAGTTCATTTAGAGTAACAAATTGCAAGGTTTTACATTGAAATAAAAGTAAAGCTAATAAATGTGCACTGGTGCTGTCCCTATTGAATATGTTTGCAGGTGAAGAAAAATCTCTCTTCTCTGCTGATTCATTTTGATTGATGTTTGGGAAAGTTTTTTCCCTATAAATTCTAAAACACTAGCTTTGCAAATGCGTGCTGTTCTCATCTTGGAATTTGACTTCTGCTTAGGCACTCAGCAGCCTTGAGGAGGTGGACGACGATCCTACGAGCCAGCAACAAGATTCAGTAGCTGATCACAGCCCTGCCTTATTACCACCCCTTCTCTGTGATTTGGAGAGCGATGAGGAGCCCACACAAGCTTCTGAGCTAGCTGACTTAATGGATCAGGTAAGAACCGTGTGTTGATATAAAGCATTTGTCTTTAGTGGTGCAGTACTTCCCATGAGGTATGGGAAATGTAAAGGATTTGCCTGAACCCCAACGTTGGGATCAGTAGCCGAGCAATCTTGTAAATGTGTTTCTTCGGAGTAGAAAGCTTCAATTCTGCATTAAAATGATGCCTTGTGCAGATACATCAAACGTGTTCTGTGTTGTGACATCTGAGACTGGTTTCTCTTTTGCTAGAAGACTCGAGACCTGCTTTCAAACTGACTTGTGCTGAGCTCTCATTTTCCCAGTATCCACGGTGAAGTCGATTTGCCTGAAAGCCTCTGGGCACATGCAGTCTAAAAATGAAGCACAGCAATTTGTAACTTGCAGTTGTAGGTTCAGCTCGTATGCCTCCAAAAGACCTCCGTGAAAGAGCCTTTGTGACTTAGTCTGTTAAGGATCACACCAGAACTGTCTTGCTGAACAATCTGTTGCTTGTACACATGGCCTACTCAGAAATGAGTTTGAATCAGCAGATCTTTCTGTATTGTTGACCTAATTCTTTGTATAATAACTTTAATTAATAGTTTACTTTCTTAATAAAATGCATTTTAGCTTCACGTATTTTGTACAGTAGCTTCACAAGTAATGTGTGCATATTCATGGTCTTTATGGTCTATTATAACCTCCTGACCTTTGCGTACTGTTCTCATTCATACTGAATAGCTTCTTGGACTTTCCATGCTAGCCTCATAGGCTTCCTGATAGCCTCATTTGGTGTTAGTCTCATGAGCTATATGTTCCAGAGTTGAGGCTTTTGTCTAGTTTGTAAATATGTGTACCAAAATTCTGTTTGCATTGGGGATGACTGCTTTAAGTCTTTAAGAAAATGTGTTTTTTTGTCTTGTTAACAGCTCACCCCGATCGAAAAGTATGCTCTACAATACCTGGAGATTTTCTACTTGTCCAGCAGTGAAGAAAAACAGAGGCTTATCGAGGTACTGGCGTGAGATTTCTGATACCCACCTAAAATACGAGCACAGAGTGAGGAAGGCAAGATTAAGTATAACGGATGACAGAACCTAGGGTTGGCAAGTCTTGAGACAGTGAGGTTTTTGCTTAATTAATTGTTTTGCAGCTTTTAATTCTTCATGAAAACTAGTTTACAATAAGATTTTGGGCACCCTTAAGTCGTGCAGTAATTTACAGAAAAGTATTATAGACCTTGACTGAATTAGAAACATGTCTGAATGTGTTTTCAGCTGTAATGCCACTCTTTTTCCTTTAAGGACGAGTTGAAAGCTGCAAAGAAGGCCTGGGAAATCCATCACATCAAAGAGCTGAAGGAGCTCCAGGCAAACCTGCTCTGGGAGGAAGATGAGGAGGAACTTTTCACATACACCAGGGAGGATGCATATAACATGGTAAATGGTCCCAGCACCTCATTAGGCAGAGGTTTCGATAATTATTTTTATGTATATTGTGGAAAATGGGGTTCTGTTGCAGTTACCCCCTGCTTTTTGCATGGGTGTTGATGCAACTTTGACTGTGGAGTACTGGGTCTTTGCTGGCCAGGTACCTAGTAAATGGCTCCTGGGTACCTAGGGCATTGGGACTAAAGAGGGTGCCCTAGGGGCCCCTCACTTAGGCCATTCAGACTGTCACTGCAGCATGCATGGGCTGCTGAACACAAAATGACTAAGTCGACATGGCATACTCCTTGGGTGCCATGCCGGCTATCATTGCCTAAGATATAGGTAAGTCACCCTCTAGCAGGCCTTACCTGCCCTAAGGCAGGGTGCACTATATCCCAGGTGTTGTAAGTGCCAGTGACCCCATAGAAAGTACATGGGCTGGAAACTCGACAACTTGAGTTCCACAGCCCTGATGGCTTCACTAAATACAGGAGTGTTTGGTACCAAACCCCTGTGCCTGGTGCCCCCTGGCTTTGAGGAACCAACAGTTCCCTGTGACCCTCAACATCCCAGCTTAGCCGTTTTCTGCCTGCACCCTCCAGTTCGACGCCTGCAGCCTGTTTCCCAAAAAGAAGATTCTCCATTTAAAAGTATTGCGAGTCTGACGCTGAATTTGCACCCGGCCATCCCTGTGCTGCTGTATATTTGGTGCTGGTTTGTGCCCCCTGTGCTGGTCCTAACCCCCAAAGTTTGGCCCCTTCAACCGATTTACGTACCTGCAAGCAGTGTGGCTCCAACGACCTCCAGTTTCCATTGAAACGCATTGGGTTGAACTCCGACTTTGACCTCTGCACCCCGTACCCTGTGCCGCTGGTGGTGCAGTTCAGGTACTCACCTGACCCTTGCTACTTGCTGACCTTTGTGCCCGAAGACTGGATTTGTAAGTGCTGTACTTATCTGTTAAACTGCAGTATTGTTTTTCTCCATAGTATAACATTAAACTGTTCAGAAATTGCACTAATTGGTCCTTTTTAAAGTGAAAAGTATTTTTAGTTAAAAACGTACTGCTATGATCTTGCCCTTAAATAAAATACAAGCAACGTGTATTTTTTTTATGAAATTGACATGGATTATCTTTTTGAGTTTGTGTCCATTATTGGTCAATGTTGGGGAATAAATGTCTTACACTCCTCTGTTAGGCCTAAGGCTTCTCGCCCACACTGCCACAAATAGAGCACTCGGGGTTTTACATTGAGCCCTGTACACATTTGGGGAACCCCTGGACTCTATGCACGGTATTACCTAGTGACAATACCATATACAGAGCCAGCTTTATATATATCTATCTATCTATGTCTATCTATAATATAGATAGACATAATACCCTCAGGTATTATGTAAAAAGAGTTTTATATAGTGATTTTTATATAGCACTGGCTAGACCCGAAGGTATTAGAGCGCTTTACAAACATTGTCAAAGGTAGTATTGGATAATATTAGTTACACAATAAGGTCTTCTTAGATTCCAATCAAAGCATTTCCTGGGGAGGAACAAACAATGTATATTTTGGAGAGAAGGTTCTGGTTGAGATTAAAGTTGTGTGGTAGGCGTTGGAGCTCAAGGTGCTGATTTAGGAGAATATCTTTTAATTGTCTTTTAAAGCTGGGGAGGGAGTTCCAGATTTTGGGGGCATTGCCTGAGAAAGAGCATGTTAGGGCTTTTTGTTTGTGTTTCGCGGAGGGGTGAGAAGCAGCGTAGTGGAGCTCTTTAAATTCTTGACTGTAGTGCCTTAGTGAGTTTGGATGCAAGGTAGTCTGGTTTTGCTGTGTGAAGCACTTTGAGAGTGAGACTAGCAGTTTTGAGGCAGCATCGGGCTACAATCCGGAAACGCTTTAGATTTTTTAGGAAGAGGGAGATGTGATCATGATATTGGATTCCAGTTTCGATTCCGTAGAATGGCCCTACCTGCTGGCGGTCATGGACAAATTTAAGCTGGGAGACGACTATATGACCATGGTTGGCCTCTTGTACCGCAGACCTACAGTCCGCGTCCGCACTGGTACTCTACTATCTGACCCTATACCTGTACAAAGAGGCACCAGACAGGGCTGCCCCCTGTCTCCCCTGTTGTTCTCCTTGGCAGTGGAACCCCTGGCCGCGACGCTTAGGTCCCGAGGGGCGGAGTGGGGCATACCGATGGCAGATGGCCTACATGCAGTGTCCTTGTATGCTGACGATCTCCTCCTATATGTGAAAGACCTCAGTGATGTTCCGGAGTCCCTCACTGACATTTTCGGCACTTTTGAAGAAATGTCCGGCTTGAGGGTCAACTGGGCCAAATCGGGAGCCTACTCCTTTCACCCTAATACTCCTGAGAGTGAGATACGCATCAGAGGTGTGAGACTGCAGTGGTATCCCATGACATTCAGGTATCTAGGGATACATATCTACCGGGAACCTGCAGATATACTAGACGGAAATTTACTGCGGGCGATTGCATCCATCCGATCGCAGGTTGGGTTTTGGAAGACGCTGCCACTGAATGTTCCTAGTCGTGTAGCCCTGACGAAAATGATCGTCCTGCCACGGCTCCTATATTACTTTGCTAACATTCCAGCGTATGTCCCCAACCGGGTGTTTCGGGACCTTGAAGCCCTATTACGTGACCTGCTCTGGAACAAGGGCCGGCCACGCATCGCTCTGGCGAAACTATATATGCCAATTGAAGCGGGAGGACTAGCTGTTCCCACCTGGAATTATACTATTTGGCAGCGCAAATGCAATGGGTGTCGGTTTGGCTCGGCGGAAGGAACTTAGGAGACACAGCCACGGAGGTCGAGATCTGGACACAGTTGCAGGTCCAGGTGTTGTTTCACCCACTGACCCGGACCCCGCGCCCGTCGCAACTACATCTTGCGGTGGCGCGCAGATGCTTCCTCCGCTGCTTACGCCTAACGCGGGCGATACAGCCATACGCTCGATTCTCCCCATATTGGGTGCCCCGACTGCGACAGGGATGCTAGTGGCTGTACAACTTGACAGCTGGACCACAGCGGGAGTGGAGACGTTGGGAGACTTATACTCTGACGGCGCCCTCCTCCCCTTCGCCACCCTCGTAGATGACACGTCACTACCAGCCGGACAGTTCCTCTTGCATGCGTCCCTCACCCGCACGTTGACTGCCGCCTGGGGCGACATAACTGTCGAATTGCCCACCCATCTCTTCCTGCAGTACCTTCACGTCATGTGTAATGGCACACACATAATCCACTGGCTAGCGCAAGCTCTCCTTCTCCATACTCATCCTACCACAGCGCAACTGAGGGAGAAATGGACGACCGACAGACGACGGGATTGGACAGATAAGGAATGAGCAATGATGCTAGCTGGCCCGGTTAATGTCCCTCACAACCCTCGTTTTAAAATTATACAACTTTACATACTACACCGCGCATACCTCACTCCGGACAAAATAAACAGATATTTCTCGGTCGTGGATACGGCCTGCAATCGCTGTTCCCAGATAGGAGCGGATCTCCTACACATGCTCTGGCACTGTCCTACCCTTCAACAATACTGGGATGGGGTGACCATGTTACTGACACATTGCACTAACGAACGAGTGCCACCAACTTGGGAGGCATGCATACTGGGATTATACAAACGTACACGGCTGAACAAAGTCCAGGCCCGATACTGGGATCTCGGGCTTATCACGGCCAAGCGCCTGCGCACACAGCGGTGGAAGGCCGACACACCTCCACACATCTGACACTGGAGCCTATCGTTAGTAAATTGGGCACGGGCAGAAAGTGCTGCCTTGCGACGAGAGGAAACAGCGGGCCTTAGAAAATTCCCGATAGCAAATTCCTGGGACACTATCCTCCAATCCTTTCAGCAGAAATGTGTAGAGCAAGGGATCACGTGATGAGATGTAGACTTCCCCCACACAGCGATTGACACCGCACAACGTACTACACCTGACGGATCTCTCCCTTATTCCGTTTCCCCCTTTCTCCGGTCCTGCTACGATATTAGAACATAGCCTATGCTGCACTACTTACTGCCTTCATGACTCCCAGGTCTTAGCTATTGTATGCCACGTACGCGGCTGTCTTGTAGTGACGGATGTGTTGCCTCTCCCGCACCCAGGTCCCCATATATTTTACTATGGCCAGGGGTCCTGCCACCGACCGCATTAAGATCAATACTATCCTGTCAACTCTATAATGCCTTTACGCTGGGAACCCTCTCTTATGAGCCTGACACACTGGTGGGCCCTCTACTGCGCCCCCAGAGCTACCCCACCCGCTGAATAGCTACTGGCATATTGACAACACACCACCCCCCCTTACACATGGCTACCTCTTTCCCACTCCCCTCCTCCCCTACATTTGTATCTCCCAAGTTACTGTTATACAAGTTATTGACCTACTGGTCCCCCCTTCCACTGGACCACGCCCTTTAATACTGTTTCTCATACACGCTACACCATGGGGATTTTGAGGGTACCTGCCAGGGCCGAGGAGATCCTACCCGGATTCGACTACGGACACCGGACACTTCCATCAGGTCCACTTTTCAGTATACCCACCCGATAACCAACACACATACGGAGCTATACAGCCTCATCCCTCGTTACTGCTATCCCACGCCCTTCTAGAGAGTGAGCTAGCCTGTTCTCCTTTATGTGCCCTACCAGAGTTACAGCGGGCCATGGCTCACTAAACGACATTGATGAGCGCTGACATAGCACTGTGTTTATGAGTTTGTATATGAACAAAAAGAGAAAACAAATGACCTACGGACCTACACTCATTATTTAACGTGTTATTTTATTGCATTGCTGAATGTTCGCGTGATTATAAAATTCTGAATCAATCCCTTAAACGCCGCCGGACCCGAGGGTTGTCGGCCTTGTGGCTGTGTTCATCCAACACATGTGATATGACTTTGATAACACGCGGCTGGCCCGGACGGGTTGTAAGCTGAACGCTGTGTACTGTACGATTCCAACAATAAAGGTCTTAAAATATAAAATAAAAAAAAATAAAAAAAATGATATTTGATTCCAGTGACCATCCTTACTGCTGCATTTAGTGTGGCTCTTAGGGAGCTGGGTGCAACTTCCCAGTGCCAATGAGGGTGACATTTCCGTAGTCCAATCATGATAGAACCATAGCTTGCATGGCGCTTATTATATAATTCGGGTAGAAAGCGTTTGATTTTATGGAGGAGTTTAAGGTTGCAGAATGTACTCTTTGCTGTATTTTTTGTGTGGGTTCATGCTCAGACTTGGGTCCAGGGTAATCCCTAGGGATTAGCCAGAGTTAATTTGCAGTTAAAAGCATCAGTGGTATTCATCCACTGTTAGACTTGGGGAGTTGTCCATTGTTTGATAAAAGGAGCGTTTCCATCTTGTCTTGGCTGAGTTTCAGGCGGTTGTGTGATAGCCAGTTTGGACGTTTATGAGCATAGTAATTGTCCTTAAGTCCTCTAGTGAGGATATTTCTAAGTAGAGCTGGATGTCGGCTGCATAGACATGGTATGAGATGTTTACTTGTTCGAGTATGACGATGGGGGGGGTTCCATGTAATAATTAAGGAGTGTAGGTGAGTGCACTGTGCTTTGGGGGACACCGTTGGTTATGGCGGAAGTATCTGTGTTTGCGTTGATATTTGTTTGGAGCGGTTACGAAGATATGAGGCCAACCATTTCAAAACCAAGCAGTCTGCTCCGCTCTGTTTGTGGAGGGATTCTAAAAGCAGCTTGTGGTTGAGCATGTCAAAGGCCGCTGATAAGTCTAGGAGGATGAGTAGCCAGCATCTATCAGTCTCCAGTGATTTGTGTATGTCATCTGCTATGTTCAGTATAGCTGTTTCCGTGCTGCATCCCTTCCTGAAACCCGATTAGAATGAGTGAAGAAGATTATTGGAGTAAATGTATATAGAACTGGTTCCAGCACTATTGCTGTTAAATGGCACTATGAATTGCAGGCATTACCATTATCCATTTTAAAGGGAATTAAGTAGAGAAAGTAACCGTATATTGTACTCCCAAAGTGGTGATACTGTACCCAACAAAAATAAGAGGCAGTCTTGTCTGTAACACAGAACACAGCAAAAGAAATGAAAGAAGTCTGTCATCTGTTTTTACTAGCACAGCTCTGCAGATGTGTTTTGATTTAGTGGCATCAGCTGCATTGCCATTAAAGGAGAGTTTTATAATTTTGTAGATGAAGATTAAGAGAGCTTTCAAGGTATATGTACCAAGTTTCATTATTTGAATAGATAACTGCAAAGAATATGGTTGCAACAAAAATATATAGACACAGATTCTCAAAGGCGCAGTTGAAAGTTGATATAAACTCATAGATTTTCTCCTCTATAATAAGTAAATTTTTGACTTACAGAACAAAAAATGTAATTCCTATATGTTTAAATGTACTAACATCATGCTGATTGTCCACTCGGGGACAGTTTGGATCAGGATGTGTATTGTACACCTGTTTTAACAGGTCATTTTCCTTATGTTTTTTTCCTCCACAGCCGAAGCATTTTTTCATGTGGATAAACAGCTTTACGTATAACCTCTTAAAATATCTGGGTGTTACGTTCCCTTTCCCACCTTGAAAAGTAAATTTTCCCTGTAGTTTTTTTCCCCATAAACAGTCCGCATGGGAGATGAGATCTAAAGGCTTTGTAAATATCCTCAATGTTTTGATGTTTCCCTGCACACAAGAGTTGACTGTTCTACTACGCGGTGAAAAAACACAACCCAGCATGAAATGTCTGCAAAGTGTCTGTTTTTTTCTTTTTTATGTGAGCTGATGAAGCTAGATTGCTAAAACAAAACCTGCAAGTCTAGATTTTGAATCAAGATTTTCATTTTACAGTCACAAATCCAAATTATTATCTTCTGGCATGTACATTTAAGTGGTCTCGGGCCCTTTTACTGTAAAATGACCACACATTTTTATTTTCTTAAAAGCTTTCACTCTGAGGTATTACAATCTAAGTTTGTCTGTTTTAATGCAGTTTGGGCTACCAGAAATTAAGCACTTCAGTCTTGTAGCGTTTAAAAAAAAAAAAAAGAAATTGATGGCAAGTTTTGATATGTGCCGTAGATTTGCTCATGATACGTTTGCACTGGATTTAGTGTTGGTGGTATCATGCCCATAAGAAAATAAACATTTTGGCTTGAGGGTTGCCCATCTCCCTAGGCATCGTTCGTTGTCGAAATGAAAATTTTGTCTTGTGCTAGGAATTTCAGCAACCTTCATATCACCCTATTATTTGTATTTGAGATTTGTAGACACCCAAGGGTGTTAAAGTTCTAACCAAGAGAAACTTCTCAGAAACGACTATCCCTAAGCATCTGGAACTGAGAAAAGCCAGGTGTTCAAGTGCTTGCGAAAAGCCGCATGGGAGGAGAGACTAGCAATATGAATGTGCACAGTGTTCCACAACCTGGTTGCACTAACCCTGAATCCCCTCCCCCCAACCTTTCTTTCCGAATTCTTGGTATTTCCACCTTCCTAGGAGAGGCAGACCTCAGATGTCTGTCGGGGATATACCAGTGGTAGGCCATTCTCAAGTGCAACAGTCCCTGGAAGTGGAGGGCGGTGTGAACTAGACGGATGGCTTTGAAAGTCACTTGCTTCCTGACCGACAGTCGGTGCATGGAGCGAATGCCCTCTCTAACAAACCAACATTTAAGGACGAGGCGAGCAGCAGCGTTCTGAATTGTCTAGAGTCTATTGAGTGGTTTTATTAATGTTTAGGGTACAGAGAATTGCAGTAATCTAAGCGAGATGTGATAAGCCCAATGACCACTGCAGCTCTGAGCTCAGCAGGAATAAGGAGAAAAATCTTTCTTAACATTTTGATAATGTGGAAGCAGGAGTTAACAGTCCTCTTTGCCTGAATATCAAAGGTAAGAGATGAGTCGAAAAATACCCCTAACTTTTTTTGCCCTAAAATGACCAAACCTCACAATGCGAGTTCTTTTTGTCAGAAAGGATTCCAACTGGGACAGGGCAGTGTGGCTCTCCACTGCTTGGCGAAGTCTGTGAACCAGGCGGGAGGGGGACACTGTGTCAGATGCCGCTGAAAGGTCCATCAGCACCAAGTTGGCAGATCCTTCCTGATCAACCTGGCATTGAATGGCATCAGTAGCTGCCAGCGGAGCGGATTCCGCACTATGGCCACTCCTAGACCCACATTTGGTTATAAAAGCACGTTGTACAATGAATTCTGATGTCTGAAATCCATAGTGTTTAAATGTGTAAGGTATATTTCCAGAGGATGCAAATGACAGGTTTTAAATCACTACAGCTTGTTGCTGATGTTGTAGGTATATGCCTTTCTCTCATGCCACTACTGCCCTTGTTTAGGTTTGGCAGGTCTTTCAAACAATTAAACCTATTGAAGTTGCTATATTTTAAAGAACTCCAACTTTGTACTCGCTTTGAATGATTTTGCCCCTTTATGATAATAAACATTCAGATTCCCGTTCTTAAGATTACCTAAAGTCTCAAACTTGTGAGTTTACATAGTTGAGTGAAATACGATGTTGATGATAAAAAGGAATACATTTATTGAGTATAATGTGCAGAATATATTCACAAGTATGTTCACCTCAAACCATTACCTTCATTCTTTTTATTTACAGGACTATATCTATGAAGACCCAGATGGGCATGATGAAATAATGCCAGTAAGTCTTTTTTATAGTGATAAAAATTAAAATGTTTAATGCTTTACATTAGTTTAATGTGCACATTTACATCTCTGCACAGCTGTGGACTCCTCCAACTCCTCCTCAGGATGAAAATGATATATACATAGACTCTGTTTTGAGCCTGATGTATGATCTCAACCCAATCCCTGAATCTAAGCTGCCGCCGGTGTATGTGAGGAAAGAACGCAAGCGGCAGCGGATGGATCCCACAGGTAAATTACTGACAACATTGTCCTGATGCATTTAAAGTATTTTGCTTCCTCAATCAGTTATAAGTACCTGGTATGTAATTTTGAGACCGGTGTAGCTAATCAGGATAGCATACCAGTACTGCTGCTCATCTCTCAGTGAGGGTGAAGCAGGTAGGGACAGTTGACAAGTATATCAACTTGTGTTGGATGAAATTGAGTAGGTGGGAGCAAGTGGCCTAATAGCCAACATTATATCCAGTGCTGTTAATTTCCCTTCACTTCATTGTGCACCCCACCTCTGGCACATAAGCACTCAGCAAGAAATTAACTGTGTTTACCAATAGAGTGAGCGAGTGCATTTAGGCTTAATCACATTGTTAGTGTTTCGGTGTTCTTCCAAACTTTGTGGCATAGATGACTGTGACAGCTGATTTAAGTCTCTCTACTGAACATTCCTGCATTTATCAGCTGTTGGCAGGAAGAAAAAGCTGCGCCATGGTGAGACGGTTGTCCCCCCTCGGTCACTGTTCGACAGAGCCGCACCAAGCATGCTTAAAATGCGCCGTGAGGGCAAAGAACAGAAAAAGAACATCCTGTTAAAGCAGCAGACACAGTTCGCCAAACCTTTGCCTGCTCTTGTCAAGCCCACTACAGAGCCTGGCCAGGACAACCCAGAATGGCTCATCAGCGAGGACTGGGCGCTGCTGCAGGTAATCAGGACTTGGCTGGCACATTTTTACTGTTTGTAATTCTGCAGTTGAGAACTTTTTGAAATGTGTGTGTAAAAGACCACATGGGTTGTTCTAAAAAGTAACTTACTCTTGTGAGTAAGCTGCACATGTAAGATTGCTCTTATACTTTTGAGCTACTTTACTGCTTTGAACTGTTTCCAAAATCTTGATTGTAAAGCTATTCAGAAGTGTGGACTGTTTGGCTGAGGAAGTGGGTGGAACCAACATTATAAGTCATTACGGACAAAAAGATACAGCATCTGCACCACACATGTCCAAACACAGATACTGTAACACCCTCTCATAAAAAATAATTGATGGACTTAAAATAAAATCCCATAGGAAATAATGTTATATTAAAGTATTTAAAATAGTTAAATAAATATAAATATATATAATTTAATTCATAAAATTAAAACATTTATTATTTATAAAATATTTTAACAACTTTTTGAATTTATGAATTAGTGTAATGTAATCAATGTAATTATTTAAATATAATTAGATTACTATTAATTAATTCCATACATCCTCTTGAATAATTATTGTTGTATTTTATATATGAAATTAAATGAATGAAATGAAATGAAAATAACATTTATAAAGCGCTACAATTGCCCTCAGGCGTCCAGGCGCTATGACTCTCAGAAAAGCCCTCTAGAAACAAGAAGCTCTAGGTTACTGGAAGAGGAGGGTTTTGAGTTGTTTCCGGAACCACGTGAGGTTAGGGTTGCTTCTCATGTGGAGGGGGAGGGAGTTCCACAGTTTCGACACATTGAGGGAAAAGGAACGTCCCCCTGATCTGGCTCTGGAAATTTTAGGGACTTTGGCCAAAAAAGCAGAGGAGGATCGAAGCTCCTTGTTGGGCAGGTATGGGGAGATGAGGGAGGTGTTAATTACTGGGCCCATTTTCCAGAAAGCCTGGTGGGCAATGCACAGGGCCTTGAACTTAACTCTGCTTCTAACAGGTAGCCAATGCAGTGCTTTTAGGCCAGCAGTTATTGAGGTCCTGCGTGGGACTCCAAGTAGCGTACGAGCAGCTGAAGTTTCTGTAGGGTGTAGTCCGGTGCTCCAAGGTATAATGCATTATTGAAATCCAGGCGGGATTGGACGAGGCCCTGTATGATTATCTGCCTGGCCTCCATCGGGAGAAGGGGAAGGATTTTCTTGATTACCCTAAGGAGGCCAAAACAGGTGGCTGCCACCTTTGTGGCCTGGGTATTGAAGCTCAACGACTTATCTAACCATACCCCCAGGCTTTTGATGTTGTCGCTGGGGGCAGGAGCCGCCCCCATGCTTGCTGGCCATAGCAGCTCTAGAGTGGAGGGGGCTGCCGGGCCTAGGAGCATGAGCTCGGTTTTGTCGTCGTTGAGCTTCAAGCAGGAGTCCATCATCCAAGTCCTCACTTCCTCCAGGCAGGCCGATAGATTGGGCGGCGATTGGAGGCCGCTCTTCTGTACAAGGGAGACCACCAGCTGGGTGTCGTCCGCATAGGAAATGATGTCAATGCCATGCGGACGAACAATCCCAGCCAGCGGCCTCATGTACACATTGAAGAGCGTGGGGCTCAGTGAAGAGCCCTGAGGGACTCCACATCCCAGAGGCCTGCTTGATGAGACGGAAGTGCCGTCAAAGACCTGGAAGGTTCTATCTGACAGAAAGGACTTGAACCACGCCAGGGCTTCTCCGGACACTCCCAGGTCGGCGAGACGGTTCATCAGAATAGTATGATGTACCGTGTCAAAAGCGGCACTTAGGTCGAGGAGGATCACTGCCACTGACCCCCCTCGATCCAAGATCCGTCTCGCTTCCTCGGTCACTGCCAGTAGAGCAGTCTCCGTCCCATGTTTTGGGCGGAAGCCCGTCTGGGAAACGTCGAGGAGATGGTTTTCCTCAAGAAATTTTGTTAGGATAGTGTTAATGTGTTTCTCCAGGATTTTTGACGCCCATGGGAGCAGGGAGATTGGGCGATAGTTGCTGGGGTTGGCTGGGTCGAGGGCGGGTTTTTTTAGCAAGGCCCGTACCCTCGCCTGCTTCCATGTCGTTGGTACCGTCCCGCTGAGGATGGAGGAGTTCAGCAACTCCACCAAAGTGGGAGAGATGGTCTTACTAGCCAGCCTCAACGAGCCCGGGGGGGCCGGGTCACATGGTGAGCCTGATTTAATTTGCTGTACTAAAGGTTCCAGCGTTTCCAGGTTCAGCAGTGGAAAGGATTCTAGCTTATTATAAGAGAGAGTAGCCGTATCCTATATCACAGTGTAGGCTGAATATATTTTATTTAAATTTCAGAAAATGAAATAATTTGTATTTTTTAAATATATTCAACTGAAGTAATGAATGAATTAATAATCAATTTAATAGTGCTGTATCATTTTCATGTTGTCCTACATTTAAAAAATATAATAAAATGTATTATAGCAATATTAACATAAAACTGATTTATAACTCAGTGACTTAATATTTAGTTTTTTAGGATTTTGTGTCCTCGCCCTTCTTGTTGAAGCAGTATAGAGTATAAATGTGGAATATGTGGATAACTGTTGGTCACTAAAAAGTATTGTAGGTATTTTATTGTAAGTCACATTTAAATTGTACTTTGTGCTTTACTCATGCTGACACGCAGAGATTTTGTCTCTCTTCAACGAAAACTTGGACCATTATCAGCGAATCACAGTGAATTGTCTGAGGGAGAAAGTTCAAAAGAAATTATATCGGTTTACAGGGCGGTTGGTATTCCCCTTAGGAAGTTGCTTTAACCACTCCTGGTTACAACATAAACCACTGTACAAATACACAAGTGTAGTACGTTTTCTGATCTTTGCTTTTGACCACAGATTCCTTACATTGTGAATCCCCCCCCCCCCCAGCACCAGATCTGGAAACTCTTTTCAATAGCTTCTGTGTGCTAGTAAGTAGCAACATAGGCCTCAGTCACAACTCCGTACCAACTTCGGAAAGGTGGGACACAGAGCAGAACAGGCACCACATTGCATGCTGATGTCATTTCCGCTTTAAACGCAACCTTCACCTCTGATCTTGAACTCCTCTTTTATCAATTTCAGTTCTACCAAATTCTTGCTTTCAAACGTTTGGCAGTGTGTAGATGAATCGCCCTATAACAGGTTTCAGTCCATGCCTAGAGTGGTGTAAGCATATTTTGGTAATGGACCACCACTGTCATTCTGTCTTGGTACCCTTCACGATTGAGAGAACTGCTGCTTATTGCATCTGAAGGCCCTTAGGAGCAGGAGGCCGTACTAAGTTGTAAACCACAAACGAGATTAGTCCCGCTCCAAGTTGCTCTTGTCCGGTACGTCTAAGGCATATTTGAGCGATAAGTCAAAGAAAAGCAGAAGAAGTGTAAGTAAAGTTCTCCTGAGTCCTTTCGACTTGCTCCATGTAATGGTTACACTGTTGTCATTCGAGGAACCGGACTCTGCAATTGCCATTTTCTTTGGATCCAATGCGGTCTCTAAATCTGATGTGCTCTGAGTTCTCTGGGCACTCATCAACTTTTCAGTAGATTTCTGCCTTTAAAAAGGTCATGCATCAGATCTTCAACTTCACTACAGCTCTCTCTGGTATGCAGTCCGACCTCAAATTCCCAGCAGGCGTTGAGCTCAGGTGTTGTAAGTTGTTTTTGTTTGAAGAATTATTTTCAGTTTCCAGTTGACTCCTGATCCCAGAATACAGATTCTACCTATGTTTTACTCAGTCATCAGGTTCAAACATGTTTCATCTGCTCTGTTACGACTGAGAAACTAACATAAACTTCAGAGTTTGTGCAGCCAGTGCTGTGACTTGCTTCTCTATAATGAAGAACAATGATCCTGAAACGTGTGTAGAGCTACACAGCACGAGCTGCACCAACAAGGGTGAAGAGTAAGGCCATCTTATGCACTATATTTACCATTATGAAATGGGGCCAGCTGAGTGCTGGGATGTGAGGCAGTTTGCTCCCTTTCCTCCTTATTTCTGCTACATCCATAGAAGCACAAATAATCTGTTCAGACAGAATCCTTATACTGGTTCTTGTACCATATCCTGCCAATATTGTTTCTCGAGTGGTTAGCCAGCCCTTAGTCAAGAGCCTCCGGACAGTATGGCCCTGTGCATTGACTGATTGTTACCTGAGATTGATCTTCTAGAATTTGGATTGTAAGAAAATGTTACTATGAGCTAGCTGGCTGTGATGCACCATGCATCTTGTTTCTTTAGATACAGAATGTAAGGTTTCTGGTATAATTTCAATATTTTACTTTAATGTTTTATCAAAAGACTACACTCAGTTTGTGCCTTACCTGTGTGTGGGAGGGATGAAAAGCTAGTTGAACCCTGATGATTCCAGGTTAGAACTAACTTGTGCTTTTTGTACATTCCATTGTTGTAGTCCCCGAGAGCATCCTTTTAAACATTGTTAAAAAATGAAGAGTCTGGTTCATCCACAAGGGTGTTACTAGCTTATGTGGCTGTAGATCAACTTCCTCTCCATACTCCTGCCATCTAGTGTTGTGCCTGTACTCTGTGTTTGAAGATGGTGTTGTGGTCCAAGAGATCAACAATTCCAGAGAGATGAGTGTTTCGGGTTAGCCAGGCCTCTTGAGAGATATAGGGTAATGTACTTGAAGTCTTTGATTAGGGCACGGTTATCACTGCTTAACTGGTGGCAGAGGAGATGCCAGTTAATTCTATATTGATATTTGATGAGGCATCTGTTGTTGTGTCACCATATAAAGAGAGATGGCTGTGAAAGTTGGAGTAGGGTTTTCAAGCTTCTATTGAATATGATTATACCTGGGTGTTTGTTTTTTGCTTGAGCTGCACTTTGTCTTCGAATGGTTCAGCTGATTTTTGTTGGTCTGTTTGTTCCGGTTGTTGGTAGGTAAGTTTAGTGTTGGCTCCTAGTCTAAAGAGGCCTATCATCAGAAAAATTGGAAAGAACCTATATTTTAATATTATGCCACTTTATCCAAGTGTTGCATACCAACGTTCAACTTAACTTAAATTTATTGTTCCTGTCGTTTTAGTTTGATGCAGTTTTTTTATTACAATTATTTTTGCCGCCTTCAGTCATTGAGCATCATTTTGAACCCAAATTCTTTATATCTTGATCTCTCTTCCTTTCTGCTTGTCAGGCCGTGAAGCAGCTGTTGGAACTGCCGTTGAGCCTTGCCATTGTGTCACCAGCGCACACAGCCAACTGGGACCTTGTTAGTGATGTGGTCAACTCTTGCAGTCGCATCCACCGATCCTCAAAGCAGTGCCGAACCCGCTATGAAAATGTCATTATCCCGAGGGAAGAAGGAAAGGTGAGATTTTTATGATTGTTTTTTCAGTTATGTTTGGTGGATGTTGAAGTCACACAACAGCTAGCGTTATTAATCATTTGGCACAAACTTTCCTACCGGCATCCTTTGTGTGAACATTTTGGCTGCAGTCTGGGAATTTATCCAGTAGTATTGAGTTAGTTGATTTTGTTCCTCCTTATTTGTTTATCCACAGATTGAAAAAAGAAACCTAGGAAAATATTCAAATTTTCTGCAATTTTTTTTAAATTATTTTTTTTACTTCCTTCCTGTAAATTATGCTAGAAAAGTATTCACATGACTGCCACAATGATAGGTCCTTCCTCAGAGGATGCAGTTAAGGCATTATTGTCCCTCTTTTTGTAAATAAACAGATGCTTTGAGGTCCGGATTACATGTGCAGACATTAATCCCCACAGAAGATGTTGAACTCATTTTCTATGTCTGCTCCTCTTTTGGTAGAGGTTCTTTCATCCAACCTCGTCATTCTACTGATGAGAATTATGAGGGATGAAGCAAGCTACTTTCCTTGTGCCAGGAAGTGTTGCACGTGCGCTTTGAGAAGCTAGCACATTTCTTATAAATTGTTGTATGGAAGAAGTTGTCAGTTTTCACAGAAAGCAGTGGAAATGGTCTCTGTGAGACTGGACCTCAAAAAGCAGTTTCCCTAAGATACATTTCTGAGTGAGGCATTTGCATTGTGCCTCGTTCAGTCCATGATTTTTCATCTATGCCTATTTATGGAACCAGCCCAAAGAGGTTTATAGGATAATGAGAGACCAAAATAGGTCATGCTGTCTCTGCATCCCAAGGCCAACCTTGGGCCTAAATTTTCACACAAACGTTGACCAGCATCTGACCGGAAATTTGTACCAATTGGACCAGAAAGCTACAGTAACCACTCAGTGGAGCTAAATCACGCTGAAAACGAACAGCCCCAATCTTTTCTTTTGCAGATCGTTTTTGAAGTGAGCCCTAAGAAGAAAGCAAAGAATATTTTTAAGGTACGTGTTCGACAGTTAGCATAAATTCTCATGCGCTGATCAGAACGCTGGAGATACCCTGCTTTAACCAAGCTGGATGTCCTCATGGGGTGGTCATTTTGATCTTGGTTTCACTTTTTTTAGTTAAATAACACTTCATTTCCCCACCTTCATCCTCCACAATAAAGAATACTTCTCAGGGTATAGAATTTTATGCTTCACCTCTCTGAAAAAAGCTGCCACTTCATATAGATTGGCTTTAGAACCTGTGGAGAAGCATAAAATGCATTTGGTTGAGGGTAGGGAGATATCAGGCAAAGTCTGTGATGGCATAAATTCACGTAATGTTGCATTTCTTCCTTTCTGGTTTGGTTGGGAGAGGTCAAACAAATTTCCTTTTCAGAATAGTGCAAAGTGGGTTTAATGGACAGCCTGAAAATAGTGTTGCAATGGACAGGTTAAAATATACTCCAGTGTGGTGTCACTCTTCCTTTGTACTAATGAATTGTCATTGAAAACACAAGCGAATGCCAGAGTACCTGTGCAAAAGCATAGGTATGCCCCAGAAATTTCACGCACATGTGTGGTCAGTCTGTGTCTGTACTCTGATCCCAGTACTCATTCTGCCTTTCATCTCTCCCCATTTTTTCTTTCTGCTAAAGGGATTTGGATGACACTGACTAGCCCTTGAGTTTTTCCTCAAATGCCATGTTTTAGTCTATATTATGATAAATGCCTGAACTTTGCTTCCCCCATCTGCTGCCAGTTCCCTGCCTGATTTTATGTGCAGCAGTTCTAGTATTTGTAAAGATTTACAGGATATAGATTTAATTTCTCTGAAGAGCGGCACTCATAAGTACTGCTGTTAGTGCTTGGGGCCCACCGTTCTTTGCCACCTTGCAATTTTATAAGTCGCTCACCTGGGGTCATTTATAATAACATACAAGAAATAGGATTTAAAAGCACAGACGATCAGTGTGTGCAAAGCTCCCTGCACCCAGATCCCAGTGCACGGAAGCTGGAAGAAACTCTTCAGTGAGCAGACAATACTCTCTGATGTATTATCTCACAATGAAGGGTCTTATTATTGTATTTAAACCCCACCCAACGTACTACTCCACACAATCTATCTCCCTATGGTACGGAGAGGGTAACAAAGAAAGGAAACCTAAAAAGGGGGAAAAAGGTGAACTGGGGAGCACTGCTGTGTTAATTTGAGAATGAACTAAGTAGGCAGAAACATGTCGACCAGATGATCGAATTGGAGAATATCCCTATCTCTATCTCACCGTGCTTGTTTTTAATCCTGTCCATTGGGGGCACCAGAATAAAAATTGTACTCGCCCACCAAGATATAGTTTTAACCCACTCACTAGTTTTTTGTTTGCACTCTGCCCATCCTTCCCCTACAATTTAGAGATCATTTGTTGTGTGGATGACAAAAAAAACAGATCCTCTCCTATGGATGAGTTGTAGCCCACACTGGGTACCTTGCAGTCCCAGTGTGAAGAGGGGACCCTATGAGGAAGGATGTCACCCTTGGGTGAGTGAAGGTTCTCGTCTTAACACAGCAGTACTCCCCAGTTCACCTTTTGTCCCCTTTTTTGGTTTCTTTTCTTTGTTACCATCCCCGTACCTTAGTGAGATAGATACTCTCTGATGCCCAGTTTGTGTGCCAAGTCTTGATACTAGAAAACATCTCAAGATGCTTTCACTGGGGCTTGCTGCCAGGTATTCAGCAATCAGATTGTAGTAGAACTTCCGCTAAGGTACCAGTTCTTACACTAGGTTAGTAGCCAAGTCTTCCAACTTGGGTGACCTACGGGGTTGACAGACATTCATTTAGTGCCTTCTACCTGACTGGGCCTCAAGACACTGTTCTTAAATATACCCGGCGAGCTTAACAGTCTTCAGCTTCATCCTCTAGCTAGTTTCTCAGGGTGCAGCCTAAAGCTTTGTCTGCAGTGGCGTGTACCGAAAATCTGTCTCTATCACACGAGAAATTATAGCCTCGTATTGTCACTATGACACTGAGTCTCCTTGATCCTGAACTGCTTTCCAAGTATAAGCATTGCAAGCGTAACTGGTGATCCTTGTTTGGTCCAACCTTTATTCCTGGTGGCACACAAGAAGTCCGTCGCAGCTGCTGCTTCAAACACCAGCTGACTCACAGTTCTCTGCTCAAATACAAGAAAGCTTAGAGCAATATTTTCCAAATACTTGGCGTAGGATCAGAGCTCTTGAAGAGGTAGGCCTGTTTGGAGGCACTGTTTCACCTTGGCTTCACATTTCAAAAAGACAGACATCCTGTGCCTATGTCTACTGGCCCCTTCCGGTTTTCAAATGAATACTCCATTAGTATGGAGGAAGAGAGACTAAGAGTAGGCTAGTCAAACGTAACGGTCTCTCCCCCTTGTGAACGACTGGCTAACATAGTATGTTTCCTTTTTTCTCCATATTCTCCTGGGTTCTCCTGGGTTCTGACTCCTTCCCTGTCCTCATCTCCCTGGTTTCTTCTCCACACTTGTGGTGGTCTTACTTTCCTTTCCTTGTCTTCCTTTCTTAACATCTCATGTGTGTTCTAATATCTTATTTACTTTTCGTTTCTCTCTCTGTTTGTACTGTGTGATTTAGAGATTTGAGAATTACTATTAGAGAGTATTTTTTCTGGGGGCATCACACTTTACAGATGCTGAGCTTGCATGTATATTGAGCACCTTTGTTTTGCAGGCAAAAATATCGTGTAGGTCTATAGCCGTTAAGAATGTTGAATTCTAGCAGGAGGTAAAATCGTATATTTGTACCATGTGTTGGCTACAGATACACATGCTATGCCTGCCATCTACTGTTGCTCCTGGACTTTGCAAGTATTTTTCTTTGCGGATGTTTTATGATCAGCGCTGTTCGTCATATCGGATAGAGACTACTAGCTGCAGATTCCTTCACATAGAAATATCCCCAGCCGTGAGACTGGATCCAGAAAACTTTTTGCCACAGCATCCCTGCGCGCTAGGCGGCATCGCGCGACTTCGCCCAGGCGTCGTCAGCGTACGTGACGTCAGCGAGGTCACATAAGCCCCGGCACGCCTACGTCAGTGTTTTCCTTTTTCCGCGTGCAACATAGATCCGGTCCTTGCTACGGGCCTGTTTTGGGCCCTTTTTTCTTCACCATTGTCTCTTCTTTTGGTGGAACAATGTGTGAATGCCTTCGGGCTTCAAGACTTGCACGTTGTGTGAGCGTCTTATGTCGGCGACGGACCCTCACCTCATTTGTATGTGGTGTTTAGGGGAGGATCACGGCACCACTGATTGTGAAGCGTGCAAACAGTTGAAGTCGTGGCGGGAGTGCCAGATGAAACTACTCTTGGCGCGTCTCTCCAGGTCGGCTTCCTCTCCTCGGTCAGCCTCGGCAGACTGCTTCAGATACGGCCGTTGTTGTCCTCGCCCTTCTCCGATGTCGCACGAGCGTCACTTCCTGGTGGGTAAGTGTCGCAGTTTGTCCCCGGGGGCTGGTGTTAGGCCTGCCGGAGGCGTGGACTCGTGGCTCGTCCTTCTATCCACCGTTTCCCGGTGATGGGGCGTCGAGAGTCCAGATGAAGACATACGCGGCAGCTTTGCAGGCCTTGCTGGCGTCTCCTCCTCCATCCCCTCCAGGGGCGTCAGCGGATTCCTTGCCTTGCACGGGGCCCTCCGGCGCCGACTAGTTTGGATCCAGGCTTGGAGGATGTGGTGCTGTTGGGGTACGGCTCCTCGGGGGTCCCTCCTTCGGGCCATGGCACCTCTGCCTCGCCCCAAACTCCAGCGGGAGTCCCTGTGGTGTCACGGGAGGTCGCCGGAGCTCTGGTCGCATCCCTCGGCCCTTGGGCATGCAAAAGCCTCGTCCACGGCTGGGCTGATGCCGCCACTGCGCCGTTGCCTGCTCTGGGTGGTGCCACAGGGGTCGGTGACCTCTCCTTGTCCCTCTCTGGGTCGAAGCGCGGTGGGGATCCCTCGTCCCCCTCCGGGCCCCTCTAGTCCCTCCCCACAGGTGGCTGCGTCGTCGGAGGGCGAGTCGGAGGTTGAATCGTCCCTGGCGCTGCCGCATGGGTCGCCGGGCCACCTCGGCCACATTCTGTGCCAGGGCTGGCGGAGGGCTTCGTGTCACTCCCCCGGTCCCTCTCGTTCCTCCACACAGGCGGCTGCCTTGGCGGAGGTCGAGTCGGCGTCGTTCCGGCACCGCCTCTTGGCCACTTCGGCTCCGCTCCGGTCCCCTGCGGGCCCTTAACAACTTGTGTGTACTGGCTAGGGCTTCCTCTTGTTTGTGGGACTCTGCGGAGTCCTTGGGATCCGCAGCTTCCTCAGTCACCCTCCGTCGCCATGCTTGGCTTTGGGATGGCATGTTCCCTGAGAATATTTGGGAGCGGCTCATTGATCTTCCGTTTGATGGCAGCCTGTTCCATGCCCCGGCTGTCTCCGCCATCTAAAGGTTCCTGGCAGTTCTCAGTCCTCCTCCTCCTTCTCTGCCTTATCCTCCTCCTTCCCCTTCCCCTCCTCAGTGGCTGCTGAGTTGAGCTGGTTCTGAACCTTCTTTTGGCATGGTTGCCCTTGCTGTGGAGTGTGTTTTCTGGCCATTCGAGTCCTCCTTGCTGGGACTATTGCGTTGTTGGCTGCTGGACGGCCCTTTGTTGACTGTGTGTGTTTTGCTGGTGTTATCTGCACGGAATTGGTCCTGAGATTAGGCCTTCTGTTTTTCTCTTAGGCTGCCTGACAAGCCTTCCGCTGGTTTTTTCCCCCTGTGGTTCTTTCGTTTTTCCTCTGCTGCGGAAGTTCTTCCAAAGAGTGTTCCCATGTCTTGGCTTGGGACTTAACGTACCCTATGTGGGGTAGTGGTAGCTGTTATATAGCTTGCGCTCTGCTAGGGAGTTTTGGCAGCCTTTGGGTGCCTGTTATCCATGGCATTTGTGTATGTTGCTATTGCTTTTTGAGGTTGTGTGCGCGGCACCTCTTGGTGGCGTGTCCGGGCATTTCCTCACCTTCCTGCTCCTGTCCTGCGGGCTGGGATGATTCTGTGCTCTCTTGTCAGGTGTCGCCCGCCTGGTCTTCCTGGGGTCCCCGGCTGTTCTTTCTTGCTTCTGGTGGCTTATGTCTGTTGGTGCCACTCTGGTTGGCCTGTTGCCTTCCATCTGGGGTGGGCTTGCCTTCTTTTCCTTTGTTTCCTTGTGCCCTCTGATCTTCTCCTCCTGGCTTTGGATGGCAGCGTTGTTGCCTTGGAGGGGTGTGGGATGCTTCGGCTTCTCTGGCCTTGCCCTTGGTATCTCTCTTATGAGTGTAAGGGCCTCTTTAGTCTTCTTCTTCTTCCTCCATCCCTCTTGGGGTCGGTGGTGTTCTGCTTGTGGGGGCTCCTCTTGCCTGGAAGGGACCAGGTTACTTACCTGGTCCGCAGGTCTGGTCCCCTGTTCTGTCCTGGCTGGTGGGGTCCTTTCGCAGATCCTCCTTTCCCGTGGGTATGGCTAGGGTATCTATTCTACGTGAAGGAATCTGCGGCTAGTAGTCTAACAGATGTACGAATTACTTACCTTTGGTAACAATGTATCTGGTAGAGACGGTTCTAGCCGCAGATTCCTTCACGGCCCGCCCTTCCTCCGCGTTCTGCGAGGACCCTTGGGTTGGTCTTCAGTACTCCCGGTGGGGGGCTATGTCTCCTGTGAGTGCCTTTTTGCTCTTGACGGGTGGTTCTGTCTTGTTGCTGTTCGTTCCTCCTCTTGGTACTTTGGAGGATGGAGTTACATTATGGTGCTCCTGTACACCGCTGCTCTGGCTGCTCCAGGTTTGGGGCGGTTTGCCTTCAATCTCTGCCTCCCCTCCCCTCCCTTCCCTTACTCTTGCTGCTCAGGGTCCTGGCCCCCCTGCTAACCTCTGTGTTGGGGTCATCTGGTCCTGCCTTGCCCTTGTACCTTGGGGGGTGGTTGGAGTCTATGCCGGAGGGGGGGGCCCTGGAGGTTGGTTGTTCCTGTCCGTTTTGGGACTGGCCCCCCCTCCCTTGTTTCTGCATGGGGGTTGTAGGCCTGCTACATGTCATGACTTTTTACGCGTGTTCCTTGTATACGGGGGAAGGTGGGTTGCTATCTACGTGCTGGCAGGGTGGTTGTTCAGGGCTCTGCTCTCTTCTTCTGCCTCTGCCTTTGGACACTGCAGTGTTGCACTGTTCCTTATGGTGTCTTCCTCTTTTTCTATTCTTTCGCACACTGTTCCCACGCTCCCACAGTTTTTGTCTGGTGGCTCCATGTTGTGGTGCGGAAAAGTTCTCCGAAGAAAACTGACGTAGGCGCGCCGGGGTGGGGCTTATGTGACCTCGCTGACGTCACGTACGCGGACGATGCCTGGGCAGAGTCATGTGATGACACCCCGCCCCCGGCGCGCAGGGATGCTGTGGCAAAAAGGTTTCCGGATCCAGTCTCATGCCTGGGGATAATTCTACGTGAACAAATCTGCGGCTAGAATCGTCTCTATCTGAAAGAAACAGGTTAGTATTAGATTCCTTACCTTAGAATATCCCCAGGCGTCAGTCTGGATCCGGAAACTTTTGCGTAGCAGTACCCCTGCGCGTCGGTAGGCGTCGTCTGCAGGCGTCCCCTGCGGCTCCGCGTCGTCGGCGTCGTGCGCCGTGATGACGTCGCTGGAGTATATAGACGCCGCCTCCGCGCGCTGACGTCAGTTCTTCTTTTTTCCGCGCCAGTTAGCGCAGATCCGAAGAGCAGTACTCCGGTCTTTTGACCAAGTTTTTGTTACATCTAACTCTTTCAGGTGCCGGTAGGATGCCCGGTTTTAAAAGTTGCGACGGGTGCGACCGCCTGATGTCGGTCACCGACCACCATCGACTCTGCCTCCGGTGTCTGGGCGCGGACCACGACGTGGAGTCCTGCGTCGACTGCCGGGCCTTGACAAGTAAAGCTAGGCGGGAGCGGTCCCGCAAGCTGCTCGAGCTCCGGGTGTCGGCCCCGCGTCGAGAGCGGTCCCGGTCCGGTCGGAGGTCGAGGGAGCGGTCGAGAGAACGATCGCGGAGCCGCCATGAGCGCTCCGGGAGTTGTCACTATTCCTCCGGTTCCTCAGGTAAGCGACACAAGAAGTCGGGGCGTCGTCATCGTACCCCCGACTCCCACCGAGTGATGCGGCCGGGGGTTTGGGTGGCCCCACCCCCGCGGCCCCGCGTGGGTCGCCGACTGCCCCATACCCGTCGGTCCCTGGGGAAGGCGCGTCGCGCGAGGAGATTGAGGAGTTCCTCATGGCTATGAGGGCGATGTCTCCTCCGGCGATGTCTCCTCCGGCGGGGCCTACGACGCCTGCGGGCCCGTCGGTCCCGTCTGGGGGCCCGAGCGGTTCGGGTGCACCTGCCCCGACGCCGCCGGGTGCTCCGGCCCCGACGCCGCCGGCGGCTCCGGCCCCGCTGGGCCCTTCAGGGTCGTCGCCGGCTGGTCAACCGGCCTCTCCGGCGCCGATTCCATCGGGGCAACCCGTGGTACCGCCTCCGCGCGGCGCCGTGACTCCGCCGTCGGTTCTGGCCGGCGTCGGGGCGCCGGCGCCGCACGGCGCCACCCCCATTCCCTCTCTGACTCCTGACGCGGAGTCGGACCGGCATCGTCCGACGCCGAGTCCGGCGCCGTTGGGGCCCCTTGGCTCCGAGGAGCCGGTCTATATCGTTGACTCGAACTATGGCGATGAGGACGATTATGGAGAGGGTTGGGAGGGGTCTGAGGACCCTTTGTCACGAGCATGCCAGTACGACGTGGACTGGGTAGGTGACTTAGGTGATGCCAGTGGTCTGGACGAGTCGCCTAACCCTGGGTTTGTCTCGCCTCCCACTGTGGCGTCGGAGGCTGGGGCTGCCTATTCGGTGGTACTGCCTATTCGGTGGTACTGATGAGGGCTGCCAAGGCCTTGAGCCTTGAGCTCCCCGTCGCTAAGGTGAAACCTAACATCCTCACCGAGGTATTCAAACCGCAGTCATGCCCACAGGAGCCTCTGCTGCCGTTTAATGACGCCCTGACGGATGTCCTTTTGGGCACCTGGTCCAGGCCCGCTTCCGGTTCACCTGTTGACCGAAACGTTGCCAGGCGTCACCGTCCGTGTTCGGACGACCCTGCCTTCCTCTCCACCCATCCCTCCCCTGAGAGTCTGGTGATCCAAGCCTCCACTTCCCAGTCCGCATTCCCGACGGCCCCGCCCGATCGGGAATCTAAGCGATATGACCAGTTTGGCAAGAAGGTCTTCTCGTCTCTGAGTGCAGGGCTGCGGTCTTGCAATACCGCATGCCTCTTAGGCCGCTACACCCACTCTCTGTGGGATACGGTCGCGGAGTGTCTGCCGCAATGCCCGCAGGAGGTGCGGGACAAGCTCAACCAGGCCTTGGTTGAAGGCCGGGACGCGGCGAGGTATTCTATACGGTGTGGTCTTGACACGACCGACTCGCTGGGACGGGCGATGTCCACGACGGTGGCGATTCGTCGCCATGCTTGGCTGAGATCCGCCAACTTCTCGCCGGATGTCCAGAATGCCCTCATGGACATGCCTGTTCGGCGACAAAGCGGACAACGCGCTTGAGCGCTTCAAGGACTCCAGGGTCACGGCAAAGTCCTTGGGTCTCTCGACCCAGCGCCAGCAGACGGGTTCGTTTCGCTCCTTTCGTGGCCACGGAAGGGGCAGTCCCACACGTGCTGCCAGCCACGCTCCGCAGAACGCTCCTCAGCGCGGTGGCGGTCGTGGATTCCGCCGGGGTGGTGGTAGGGGACAGCGGCGAGGTCAGTCCACACCTCCCCCGCAGCAGCCTCCAAATCTTCCTAGTCCGAGCTTTCGGGCCCATGTGACGCCAGTGGGTGGCAGGGTTTGCCATCACCACTCCAGCTGGCGCACGATCACGTCGGACAGGTGGGTGCTGCAGCTCGTCCGAAGGGGCTACTCCCTCCCCTTCGAGACCACTCCTCCAGCCATGCCACCGCAGAACCACCGTGTGTCGGGGGACCACTTGACACTTCTGCAGGAGGAAGTTACGGCCCTCTTGGCCAAGGGGGCCATCGAGCGCGTTCCTGGGCCAGAAGTAGGGTGTGGTTGCTACTCCCACTACTTTCTGGTACCCAAGAAGGACAAAGGGGGCCTACGTCCTATCTTGGACCTACGGAACGTCAACGGCTTCCTCCGGAAGGAGAAGTTCAAGATGTTGACTTTGGCTCAGGTCTTGGCTGCTCTAGACCCACAAGACTGGATGGTAGCGTTGGACTTGCAGGATGCGTATTTTCACATCCCCGTCCTGCCGGCCCACCGGCGTTACCTGCGGTTCACGGTAGGCCACGAGCACTTTCAGTTTATCGTGCTCCCATTCGGCCTTACCAGCGCCCCACGGGTGTTCACGAAAGTGATGGCGGTGGTCGCAGCTCATCTGCGCCGGTTAGGGGTTTCAGTCTTCCCCTACCTCGACGACTGGTTGTTGAAGGCGGGCTCGCCCCAAACAGTCGTCCACCACCTTCAGATGACGGCAGACCTCCTGCACGAGCTGGGGTTTTCCATCAATGTGCCGAAATCACACCTGTGTCCCTCTCAAAAGCTCCTTTTCATCGGAGCGGTTCTCGACTCGGCGCAGTTTCGGGTTTATCCTCCGGAACGGCGGGTCCGGGATATTCAGGCTCTGATTCCCATCTTTCAGCCGTTGTCCCGGGTTTCGGTCAGGTTGACGCTGCGGCTTCTGGGGCTGATGGCCTCCTGCATCCTTCTGGTGCATCACGCCAGATGGCGGATGCGGGCTCTGCAGTGGGACCTGAAGTTTCAGTGGGCCCAGCATCAGGGCAACCTGTCCGACCATGTCCTGATCTCGGAGGGCACTGCGAGACAGTTGCAGTGGTGGCTTACGGACCGCGATTGGGTCAGGGGCAGATCCCTCTCCCTTCCCCAACCGGAGCACGTAGTTGTGACGGACGCGTCCCTCCAGGGCTGGGGAGGCCACTTGGGAGAGGCGGAGATCAGAGGCATCTGGTCTCCGGCGGAGTCCCGGCTCCATATCAACATGTTGGAGCTGCGGGCGATTCGCCTAGCACTGAAGGCATTCCTCCCCTTTGTCAACGGGAGTGTAGTGCAGGTGTTCACGGACAACACCACCGCCATGTGGTACTGCAACAAACAGGGCGGTGTGGGGTCGTGGACCCTTTGCCAGGAGGCTCTGCGCCTCTGGCAATGGCTGGAACGTCAGGGCGTGACTCTGACGGTTCAACACCTGGCAGGTTCTCTGAACGCCAGGGCGGACGAACTCAGCCGTCGGTGCTCGGTGCATCACGAATGGCGTCTGAACTCGGACGTGGTGAGAGGCCTCTTTCTGCAATGGGGAGAGCCTTGGTTAGATCTATTCGCCACAGAAGAGAACGCGCAATGTCATCAGTTCTGCGCGTTGGAGTTTCCAAGACGGCACTCGCTCGGCGACACCTTTCGGCGCGAGTGGAGTTGCGGTCTGTTGTACGCCTTTCCGCCTATACCACTTCTGCCCAGAGTGCTGAAGAAGATCAGGCGCGACCGGGCCCAAGTTATCCTTGTGGCTCCGGACTGGGCTCGAAGATACTGGTATCCCGAGCTACTCAGCATGTCAGTCGGTCCCTCGATCCGCCTGCCCCTTCAGGAGGACCTTCTGTCGCAGCAGTAGGGGACGGTCCTCCACCCAAACCTGTCCAGCCTCCACCTCCATGCGTGGAGATTGAGCGGCGACAGTTGAGGCCATTCGACTTGCCTCCTGAAGTCTGTGATGTGATTCTGGCAGCCAGGCGTCCCTCCACAAAGTCGGTATACGCCTGCCGGTGGAACAGATTTGTGGCATGGTGCACAGCAAAGGCTGTGGATCCCCTTTCTGCCCCTCTTTCCGAGGTTCTCCTCTTCCTTCTTTCTCTTGCCCAGCAGGGCTCTGCTCTGGGCACTATCAAGGGCTACCTTTCTGCCCTTTCCGTCTTCTTGAGGCTACCTGATCAGCCATCCTTATTCAAGTCCCCTATTGTACTGAGATTCTTGAAAGGCATCACGCACATGTATCCACCTGTTCCGTTTGTGATGCCTCAGTGGGACTTGAACCTGGTTCTGACATTCTTGATGTGTGCTCCCTTTGAGCCGCTTCATTCCTGTCCTCTCCGTCTTCTCACTTTAAAGACGGCCTTCCTGGTTGCCATCACCTCTGCCAGGAGAGTGAGTGAGCTCCAGGCTCTTTCTGTTAAACCTCCTTTCTTGTCCGTTCATCCTGACAAGGTGGTTCTTAGAACTAGACCTTCTTTCCTGCCCAAAGTAGTTTCTGCTTTTCACATCGGGCAGTCCATCACCTTACCCTCCTTCTTCCCGCCTCCGCATCCTTCAAAAGATGAAGAGCGGCTCCATCGTCTGGACCCAAAACGTGCGCTTTCATTTTATATGGATCGCACACGCCAGTTCCGGGTGGATGACCAACTGTTTGTTGGCTACGTGGGTGAGAAGAAGGGAAGGGCGGTACAGAAACGAACCATCTCTCGGTGGGTCGTCCTGTGCATCAAAGCATGCTACTCTTTGGCTCGGAAGGAGCCTCCTGTTGGGCTGAGGGCCCATTCCACTCGGGCCACGGCGGCTACTACTGCCCTGGGCCGGGGAGTCCCTTTGCAGGACATTTGCCAGGCGGCTACGTGGGCCTCGCTGCATACCTTTGCGAGGCATTACTGCCTGGACAGTCAAGTCCGGAGGGACGGCTTCTTTGGCCGTTCGGTCCTCCAGGATTTTCTGGTGTAGGATTGTATTGGTTCGCAGACCCACCACCGGGGTTGGTATTGCTGGGGTATCTATTCTAAGGTAAGGAATCTAATACTAACCTGTTTCTTTCAGATGAACAAGTTACTTACCTTCGGTAACGATATATCTGTAAGAAACAGTAGTTAGTATTAGATTCCTTACCGCCCCGCCCATCCTCCCCGTTCTGCGAACTGATACCTAGGGTTAAGGACATCCCTTTCAGGGCCCTAGTTTCATATGGCACCAGTGTTAGTTCTCACATGGCTCTGCGTGTTCTGGCGCGGAAAAGCTGTGTGCAAAGAACTGACGTCAGCGCGCGGAGGCGGCGTCTATATACTCCAGCGACGTCATCACGGCGCACGACGCCGACGACGCGGAGCCGCAGGGGACGCCTGCAGACGATGCCTACCGACGCGCAGGGGTACTGCTACGCAAAAGTTTCCGGATCCAGACTGACGCCTGGGGATATTCTTAGGTAAGGAATCTAATACTAACTACTGTTTCTTACAGATATATCGTTACCGAAGGTAAGTAACTTGTTCACCAGATACATAGTTACCGAAGGTAAGTAACTCGTACTTTTCCTCCCCCGCTCGAGGTATTGTGCATGTACAACGGCTCATTTGTTAGAAAGATTTTTCCTCCATCGGGCTCAGATGGACAGCATCGGAGCTCAGCAGCATTCGACATCCACGTGACCTAGACAACACTCACGGATTCTAGGAGCCGGTACACACACATGCCTCGAGAATGACCATTTCCGGGTGATGGAGATGAAAAAGGACCTCTTCCGAATGTGTCCTTGGTGAGGGGCCATATACGCACACTCTGATACACACAAGGTGTGTAATTTATGGCTTTCTCTGGAGCAAAAAGACGAGGAGTGCGCGACTTGTGCACCATTCAAAAGTAAGACGACTCTTTGGACCAGTAAGGGTTGACACCTGCCACACACCATGGAACTGGCAGCCGAAGCGGAGCTCTCACACAACAGCAACGTGGAAAGTGAAGCAGGTGCTCCAGTAGGAGGTGGGGTGGTCATGGCCAGCCTCCACTATGTCGCTTCTTCATCCTCTTGAGAAGAACACACTCTGGTTCATGAAGAGGGGTCCAAATCGCCAAGGCTTAGCTGTAAATCTGGGCCGAGGATCAAGATAACGCCACATACCAGGAGTATAGTAGACCCCTGGGTAAAGAAAATCTTAACACTCCCCTCCACCACCCCCGACCATGCCCAGATGCGCCACAGCGCTCGGGCTCAGGCCAGCACCGTGATCACGCTTCCGAGCCGAGAAGGTAAGAGAATGTTCTCGTGCCCAATTGGGTTAACAGGCCACTGCACAGGCACGGTTCCAGCACTTCACCGTAACCTAAGCATAAGTCAATGTCGACTGATCCACCAGCACCTAAAGTTAAGTCTGCACCAACTGACACATAGGTACAGAAGCATAAATCACCTCTGGCAAGCACATCGGCACCGAAGGATGCCAAGCAGGCTGTGACCCCAAGAAAATCATCAGATCTGAAGAAGCACTTTGCCTCGTGCACAACGGAATCGAAGCAGACCTAAGTGCCAAGGACTGAAAAACTACATGGGCACTCTTATGACCGGAAGAAAAGTCTCAACAATGGGGTTTCCACGCCACACAACATTTCTGAGGACACACCACTGAAGGAAGCTGGCTCTGTATATACTATACCAAAATGAGGTATAGTGTGCACAGAGTCCATTGGAACCCCAAAGATAGGCAGAGGTAAAGTAGATAGCACCTTACTCTCTATTTGTGGTAGTGTGGTCGAGCAGTAAGGCTTTATCAGAGGGTAGTGTTAAGCATTTGTTGTACACACTCAGTCAGCAAATGAATTCACACACTCAAAGAATGACCTTCAGACCAATTGTTTTTGTATACACATATTCTTTTAGTTATTTTATTTCCTAGTACCAAGCAAGCCTGGCACAGGTAAGTGATAAATACTTTGCAATAAATATACAGTTGTAACGCAGTTTGGATTGTAATTGTATATGCACTCTGTTTTGATTTACACTACTGGTACTGAGAAAAGCAATGCTCTGGTAATACAGTACATATACTTTGAATGGGCTTTTTAGTAAAATGACCAGTTTCTTTCAGATTACTTATCTTACACAGTGTAGTCTACCTGGATACTTCACTGGGACATTTCCTGTAAACCGGTAAGTAAAAGCGGTTTCGTTATTTAGTACAGTTGTGAAAGGTTTTCCAACTCCAAACTTAGAAACTTTTCAAAGAAAAACAGTCAATGTTATCCTATGGAGGAAAATAGTGTTATTGGTACAAAGGTAACTACTTTGTTGTGGGAGTTGGTATTCTAGGGTTAGACTCAGGGGTCCCCCAGGGTCAAGGATGCACTCTTGTTGTACCCTCAGCGGCACTAGAGCGGCCAGATGCATAGTGCTGAGGCCCAATGTTATCCAATGGGGTATAGGGGGCCTCCAGTTGGTGGCTGCTGGCTAGAGGGGTGAATGATCTATGCCTGGGCAGTGGGTTGTAGGCATGGCACACAGGGATGTGTGCCATGTCGACTCTTCACTTTGTTCTGCACCAAGACACACAGCCTGCAAAGGCAGTGTGTGAGTGTATGGTGCAGGGCCCCTGAGGATGGCACAATAAGTGCTGCAGCCCTTAGAGGTCTTCCCTGGTCATAGGGGGTACCTAGTGTACCGTTTACCAGGGGCTGTCCTGTGCGGCCGGGGATGCCATTTGGCTATCGGTTTCAATGCAGTTTTAGGGAAAGAACATAGGCCCTGGGTACCTGATTAGCAGGAGCCCAGGGCACACTCAGTCAGCAGTACATCAAAAAGTGGGGGCAACCATGCAGAAAAAGGGCACTTTCTCACAACCACCGGCTCCAAAGAAACAGAAGACTCATACCCAGAGTGTGAGTGATGAACAAGGCATTGTCTTTGAGGAACTGCAACAATTTATGCAGGAAATGATCATAAAGAAAATGCCAAGAGACATGCTCCGGATGAATCCTTGCAACAGTCTCCACCCAAAAAAGTGAAACAGGAACATAGGGCTGCAAGACCAATGTCTTTTACCCCCCCCCCCCCCCCCCGAGTCACCACAAACACAATTACCCCCTCTAAAAGAGGAAGAGTGGGTGATACAGGGTACCGACTCCCAAGGAACACAGGATACCCAACATCCCCCTGACCCTTTGTATGATTATGATGTGGTCCTGCCAGACCCAGATATGGTGCCACCAATACCTGCGAAAGCATCACGGCCAGATGACTCGTCCTTATACCTCAATTTCATCCAAACAGCAGCAGAGTACCACAAGCTCCCCACGCACACTACAGAGGAGCCAACTGGCTTCCTATTGGAAACACTTTCAGGCACAGAGCGCACAATTTAATATCTCCCAACGATTGGTTCCGTTCATAATTTATCCAAAAACATCTTCGGGGACTCAGTCAAATCCAGGGTCCTAACTCCTCGCATAGAAAAGAAATACAGGCTATCTCCAACTGACTATTTACATACGACTACATCCCCAATCAGATTTCCTAGTTGTCGCCACATCCAGGAAAAGAGCTGCAGCACAAGGTACTGGAGAGGTGCCTCCTCCAGAAAAAGCAAAAGAATAGGCAGAGGAGTAGCAGCAGGTCACGTAAACTACTGCAAGATCGCTAATTCAGTTGGCCTACACTCCAGATACAATAGGGCAACTTTGGTTAGATGCAAGATCTAATGCAGCATCTCCCGAAATAATACAAAAAACTAAGAGAAGACCGAGTAAATTAGGGGAGACAAATCGAATATCTAGTGTTGGTTTCATCCAAGGCCCATCAGGTACTACACTGATGGAACAACTCAAACAAAAGACACACAATTGATGGACTGAATGCTGAAAAAAATTAAAGCATTCACCCCCAGTCAAGAGATCTGGATTAAATCCATCATTCGTTTGCTCACCATGCCGCCCCAGTTTAGACCTGGCCATATGCAAATCAGCCTTTACCCTGTGCCTAATGGGAATAGTCCAGCCCGAACTGCCAAGCCAGGTCCTCACTGGATTGAAGCTAGCCTGGCTGAAGAGGGGTGTTACCCTGAAACCGGTCCCAAGATGCTTGTTTGCGGTTCAGGGAAAACCTGGCTTGGCAGTAAGGGCTGGACTGTTCTCATGAGGCACAGGGTCAAGACTGATTTGCATATAGCTGGGTCTGAACTGAGGTGGCGAAGTGAGCTAAGAACGATGATGGATTCAACCCAGATCTGTGACTGGGGGTGAGTGTTTGAAAAGTTTCAGCACTCCGTCCATCATCTCTTTGCGTTTGCTTTGGAACAACTCAAACATTCTGAAGAGAAGAACCTTCAAAGACCCAGACCCACAGATATCAATCACAACCAATGTATCACTCATGGGGTTGTGTGCTCATATGAAGGACATTGTGGTTCAGGGACACTGAACCTCACAGAAACAGACATTGCACATCAACATGCTTGAGCTTCTAGCCATCTTCACGACCCTCAAAGCATTCCTGACAAACATTACAGGGAAAACTGTCCTTCTCTTTTTTCAGACAATATGACTGCAATGTATGACATCCAGAAACAGGGAGGGGGCATTCCATACAACTGTCACAACTAGTGCAGACCATGTGGGAATGAGCCAACAAACTCAAAATTCTCCTATTGGCTCAATACATACCAGGGTATGAAAACTCCATTGAGGACCTGCTTAGCAGGATAAAGCAGCAAGTTCAGAAGTGGGAAACGCACACTCCATTACTGCAAAGCTTCGTGGATGGCCTCTGGGCCTAACCGCGTCGGATCAGCTCTCCGTCAATGGAATGGACACGTTCAAATTCTACCCTCAGTGCCACACAAAGTACCCGTGCACTGATTCTCACAGGTTGTATAACTTGTGCTTGTCTCCGGAGCACAAGAAAGAAGACTGCAAAGCTTGCAGATCGTTTCGATCTAAGAAATAACCTCGCGATAGTCTGGCTCGACGTCAAGAGATGCAGCGTCAGAGCATCGAAGACACGCCCAACATCTTCGGTGAAGATTCTAGTCAAGAAGATGTTGAGGCATCAGCGGCAGAAGATAAAAAAGCCTTCTTCTTGCAGGACTCCGACTCAGAGCTAGAGATAGACCTCGACGCCGAAGAACTGCAGCAGGGATAAGGCGATGTGAGTATGGAATACCTCATGCCCCTTCAAATCACTCCCAAAAAGACTTCGGCAGTACCTCTGCCTTCTGGCCAAGGTTGACACCGAGATGACTTTTCCAACGCCCGCCTCCCGGAAACAACCATTCAAGCCTTACAGCTTGGTACCGAGTCGGCAAACATCCTCGTCTTAACCAAAGCCATACGGTTCCAAACAGAAATCCAGCTCGGAGCTGAAATCCTCCACGCCGAAAGCCAAGCAGCCTTCGGAGCCGAAATCTTCTATACTGAAAGGCCGGTACGCGCCGGCACCGAAAGCACCGGTGCCGAAACAATTCTTTTTTTTTTTTGTGAAAATATGTTTTTATTGCGAAAATATAGAAGATGCACATCTTACAATGACACCCGAGCATATGCGCAGGAGGGATAACATGCCAACTCCAAAATAATACACAGCCAAATACGGCCCACATCCCGGAGGCTGGGCGGCGTAGGAACAAGGCATGTAGTGAGGATAAAGGAAGTGCATTTGTGTGCTAAGGATACCAAACCATCAATACATTCGCTGATTTTTATGCTCCAAATTCTGAGTACATATAACATTACAACAATAACCAAAAAACCCCCTAAAAAACCAAACAAAGGCATCAGTAGTACAAATTCTAAGAAGGTAAGTCACTAGTGTGGGGACAAGCTAGGGCATGGAGCGTATGAAGCTGCTGGACCTATGGGGATCCCCGCTGTGTTTCAGCAGACATTACAAGGAAACTTAGCGTGGGTACAATGGGCTCCTACACCCGATCAAGACCCCCTAACTCTAAACCCTCCCCAGCACTGTCGGACTCCGGATCAGCGGGAGTAAACAGCTCAGCGCTGGTGGCATCTGATTCATCCTCTGTTAGTCCCTCCATGCACAGCACCCTCCAGGCAAGCAGGTCCTCTTGCAATTTCTCATCTCTGCGAGTACGCTGCATGTGCGTCTCCTCAGCTAGAGCCCATTCTTTCGCATCTCTCAGCCAAACAGAAAGGTCAGGTGCCCTCTGGCCCATCCACGTGATGGCCACTCGTCTCCTCGCTAGGACCAATAGAAGTTGCAGGAACTTATAGGACAACTTTTTCTTCCTGGGCCTGGGTATCAGTGCCAGGAGACAATGGAGCGGGTCTAATAGGAGCTCGATATGCGTGGCCCGGGCAATGTGGGGCACCACTTTCTTCCAAAAGTCCTGTACCGGAGGGCAGACCCACGCTAAGTGCAGAAAGCCCGCTCTCTGTGCTCCACATCGTGGGCAAGTGTGACGTCTATCAGCCGAGATACGATGCAAGGACCCAGGGGTCATATATGTCCGGTGGAGGAAGTTAAAGTGTATTAGTTTAAAACGCGCGTTGCAGGAGACCTTGTGGGTTAAAAGCCCTATTCGCTTCCGCTGGTCCGGTCCCAGCGACACCCCTAAGTCCGCTTTCCAGGCCGCCCAAGCCGGCGCCGTCGGGGGGGGGTTGAATCCCGGCGCATGGCCGAGTAGAGAAGGGAGATCAACCGTCTGCCTCGCCCACAGGACAAGATGACGTCCAAGGTATGCGTAACTGGAGGGGCCTCCGGGTACTGGGGCCATGTTGTCCTGGCCACATCTTGGAGGCTCCGATATTGAAGGTATTGCCCCCTTCCCAGCTCAAAGGACTCCCTGGCTCGTTCAAGGGATAAGAAAGAGTCGTCCGGGTAGAGATCCGCTAGTGTCTCACATCCACCAGAGCGCCACCCTCGGTAGGACATAGTCTCTTCCAACCGGAGTACCGGGCCTAAAATCCATATCGGGAGCTCCCTATGAAAAGGCGCTCGCCTCAACACCTTCTCAACAAACCGCTGCCAGATTTCGGCAGTGTGGCGCACCACATACGGTAAGGTGTCATCGGTGCCTCGGCCCTGCATCAACGCCTCTCTCAGGACCCTTTCATTGGCCGTACCTGCTAGTAGAGCCAGTTCCCAGTTCTGTTCCTCTGCAAACCACCGCGCCGCCGGGAGGAGCTGCGCCGCAAAGTAATATAGTTCTAATCTCTGGGCTTCGAGGCCTCCCTCTTCCCATGAGCGCACCACCATGCGCAAAGCCACTCTGCTGTGCCCCCCCGCCCAAAGCAGGGAAGTGAGGAGCGAGTCCAAGGTGCGAAACACTCGGGAAGGCAACGGACATAAGGTATTCTGCAAGATATATAGGATTCTAGGGAGCATCACCATTTTGGCCACCGCCAGCCGTCCCATGAGAGAGAGAGGAAGCGTATTCCAAAAGGTGACAGACTTGCGGAGGGCTATAAGCACCCTGTCCACATTGCGAGTCAGCAGGGCATCATCAGACGCGGCCACCTGAATGCCAAGGTAGCGAAACTCCTCCCATTCCCAACGGAGGCCCTGGTAGGGTCTGTCCACGCCTGGGTCCGGGGCGCAGGCCGTCAGCGGAAAAACTAGGGACTTGTGAAGATTGATACGCAACCCAGAAGCCGCACTAAAGCGGTCCAGGACCCACATCAAGGCGGGAAGGGCCTCAGAGGGGAAGGCAAGATAAAAGAGTGCATCATCCGCGTATAGGGATATCACATTAGCAGTGTCACCCACGGCTATCGCCCAGCGCTGAAGTGCAGCACGGGCGGATACGGCAAGGGGCTCAATCGCAAGTGCGAAAAGGAGGGGGGACAGAGGACAGCCCTGTCGGGTGCCCCTCCCCAACAACCACTCCTCCGAACGGGCCGATCCCAGCCGCACCCTGGCCCGGGGCGCTCCGTAGAGTACCCGGATCCAAGCGCGAAATTCAGGTCCGAATCCCGTCTTCTGGAGCACCTGCATCAGATATCCCCAGTGCACTGTGTCAAAGGCCTTAGCCAGATCGATTGACACCAAGACATGAGGGCCCTCTCGACCCCTCACCTCATGCAGGATATGGTTTAGGCGGCGCAAATTCATCGCCGTATTACGACCCGGGATAAATCCGCACTGGTCGGGATGTATCAGCCGAGTCATAAGTGGGGCGAGTCGAGTGGCCAACAGTTTGGTGAGAATTTTTGCGTCCGTATTTATCAAGGTGATAGGACGGTATGCCGCGGGGTCAGCACTATCTCCGCCCGGCTTTAAAATCATGCACACTTCTCCTTGGTTCATAGTGGTCGGAAGGGTGCCCTTTTGAAAAGCCTCATTATAGACTTGCAACAGGAGGGGGGCCAGGACGTGACCGAAGGAGTGATAGAACTCTGCCGGATAGCCGTCTCCACCAGGGGCCTTGGCCCGAGGGAGGGCGGCCATTGCCGCAGTTATCTCACTCAGTGTCAGTTTCGCGTCTAGTTCCTTCGCCGTTGCTTCCGGCAAGGCTTGGAGGTCCAGTTCCTCCAGATACGATTGATAGGTATCTTCCGTAACCATCGGGTCCGCCTCATATACCGACTGCAGGTGGTTTCGAAGGACCTCGAGGATATCTAATTCAGAGTGGACCATAACCCCATGCGGGTCGCGCAAGGCAACTATCCTTTCAGGTGCGAACTCACGGCGAAGTATCCAGGCCAACAGGCGGCCAGATTTATCGCCCTCTCGGTGGAGTCGCTGCCTGTACTGGCCCAGTGTAACTTTATCAAGCCGGGAAAGGATGTCGTGGATCGAGACCAGGGCGTCCTCCTCAGCCTGCAGATCTAGGGCATCCGGGTCTTGGCGGGACTGGGCGCGCCGAAGCGCAGCCTCCGCATCCTGCAACTCAGATAGCAGTTGTTTTCTGACCCCATACGTGAGGCCCATACACGCCCCCCGCACTACTGCTTTCAATGCATCCCATTTAGCAGAATAGGGCAGCTCGTCACCTCCCCAATTGAGGTCCACATAGTCCAACAGTGAAGTTGCCACATGATCCTTACCCACTGGATCTTGAAGGAGGTCAGCAAGCATTCTCCATGTGCGGGGGCGTGTAACCCGATCAGGCCACTGCGCCACACACGACACAGGGGCATGGTCCGACAAATACCGGGCCTGATGGGTAACCGTCAAGGTAAGAGACGGGGTAAGGTTAGCCGCCAGTACGCGGTCCAATCTGCTATGGGTACCGTGCGTCGGGGTGTAACAGGTATAGAGCTTCTGCGTAGGATGACAGGCCCTCCACACGTCCAACGCACCAAGGTTGTGCATCACGTCCCGCAACCGTGCCGTCATACGGGGCTTAGTGCCCGACCGGGGCGGATGGCGGTCCAACTCCGGGTGCAATATACAATTAAAGTCTCCAAACCAAAGGAGGGGTGCATCCAAACTAGGGGCCACCAGGTCCTGGATCGGAGAGAAGAAAGCCGGGTCATCGGTGTTAGGGGCATAGGTGTTAAGCAGTAAGAGTTCCTTATCATCTAATCTAAGTCTCACTGTGAGAAGTTAGCCTGATAGGTGATGTTTCCAATTCTGGAACCACCTGTTATCAGACCAAACAGTCCCTTATGGTGTCTGGTTGTAAGTCAACCTTATTAGACAAGCTATCCTAGGGGTAGCATGGACTAAGCAGCCTAAAGGCTTAACTTAAGAGGTCGTGTTAAGCGAGCTGTTTTACCACATACAATCCTGTAATATCAAATGAAAGGACACCACACAAGTATATATTATAAAAATATATGTATTTATTACTAAAAACAATCCCCAGTATTCTTTATGAATAAAGGGGCACAAGCGTTAAATCAAAAGCACAGTTTAAACATACAAAGTTGCACAATTATGGATGAGGGCGGGGGGCCACTCAAACCATATACTAAACAAGTGGTATAAGAGATACCAATCGAACAGTGGTTAGGCCTAGGGCCTAGGGAATCGCTGGGAGCAGTCGGGACAAGCAATGCTGAAGTCGGGAGAGGCCCACGGGATTCGGGTGCAGTGCGGAAAGCGCACGCATGCACCAATGTTAACCAATGGTGCGTAAAAGTTGTAAAGTTAAAGTTTAAGGACACTTCCGCTGAACCTTGAGGAACAAAACTTAAGACACAGACCCTAGAGATGTGTACCAGTGTGGTAACACCGGCGGAGCAAAGTTACCTCACCCACAGGAAGCGGGTGCACAGGGTCGAAGTTGAGTCGGGTTTCGTCACGCAGGCTCTTGGTGCTTGAAGCTGAAAGGGCTGCAGGCGGGGTGAAAGAGAAGTGTCCGGTGGAGTCCAAGGGTGGACTCGAGTCGAAAAGTACCTGAAAGCAGAGGGGACAGAGTCTGGGTCACTCAGCAGTGACCAGGGTGGAACCAGGACGGAACCAGGCAATGTCGGGCGCAATCAGGTGGTCGTCGAGGAGCTTCTCTCCGCTGTCACGTGGGCTCTGGGGCATCTACGACGTCCAGGAGCAGGTCACGATCTGTCCCACGCAGGCTCTCGCCGTCGGCGCTGTCGGCTTCAAGATTGGAGCAAACAACACTTGGCAAAAGCAATCCACTCGGAACCGGGAGATTGCTTCTCACTCGAACCAGGAGGGTCAGAGTGGGGGCTCCTTTTCAGGGGAGCTGGTGCCAATCTGGAGCAACCAGAATCGCAGGTCGAATTTCAAGTTTCGTCAACACAGGGGCCACAAGCCGGCTGGCAAGTGACCGGGCCAACGCGTTGAGCCAAAAGAAGCAGAAGGGCCCCACGCAGCACTCGTCGAGTGTGGAGGGCTGAACCTCGGTGCAAGTGTGGCTCAGGGTTGGGGCTTCTCAAACCCCGGTGTACAGCTTCGAGGGTCACTCATGGGCTGCACGGTCAGCGTCTCGTGGTCTTTCCAAGATGGCGTGCCCCACGCTTCCGGTCGCCTCCACGGGTCTCAGCTCTGCAGGGACTGTGGATCGGGCTGTTGGAAGGCAGGCAAGCTTGATCTCGTCGATCTCTGTCGCTCGAGTTCCGGCGGGAACTGCGACAAAGCAGACGTCGATGGCTGGATGGTGCCTGTTTGCACAGGGTGGTCACTCCTTGACCACAAGGGAGATTCTTCGGGCTTCTACGTCGAGTAGGATGTCGAAGGGTCCAGAGTTTCGTTTCTTATGTTTCATCAGGATAATCTGAAGTGCATTGGCACTGCTCCCACTCTTATTCGAATCTGGGGGGCTGGATTACCTGCTAGGTCCCCTCCTATGGGTGGGACCCAGGAAGGGGGTGGATACACCCCTTTCCTTTGATCCAGGCCGCCCTGGCACGAGGGCTGGAGTGCCCCAGAACCGGTTTGGCCGGATTATGCAAGGGGCAGCCTTGTGCTCCCCAGGCAGTGTCTGGTTTCTTTCAAACCTCCCCGCTACAATCCATTATCTCCTGTCTGAGGGGGTGTAGCACCTCCCTGCGACAGGAAACCCTTTGTCCAGGCCCCATTTGGCTGAGTTTCGGTCAGCTTCAGGGGGTCAGACTCGTGTCTGTGGCAGAGGCATCCATTTTGTGGATCCAAGGTCCTTTTAGAAATTAACCGCATTTAAGTAAAGTAACATGTCTTACCCCTCTAGAGGGGTGGAATGCTATCCCCGTCGCCAGAACTGGCGAGGGGATAGTATTCCAAATCGTATGACACCTTACACAACATGTTTTGATAAAGCCAAACCAAAGTTGCTATATAACCGCGAGGATTATAAGGCGCTTAAGAGTATATGGTATGGCATTATCCTGAAACGGCTTAGGGAGTTGTTCCCGACAGCTGCAGACAGGCTCAGCTCATGCTAGAGCTCCATCTCACATTAAACCACGCACTCTGCCTCCAGGATTGATGAGGCCTTCCATAGGAGTGGCTCACAGGTTAATATGTGTCCAGATATAGGTTTAGATATAGGTATACTATATCTAAGTAAGGGGTGATTACACCACCTTACCCCAGCTGAGTGATCAGCCAGTTGTGTCAATTTAAGAACCAGCCAGGGGTGGCAAAAGATATGCTGCAGCCCCTGGTAGGCCTTGGTGGCCCCTATGCCCTGGGCACCTATAGTGCATTATACAGGGGCTGACAAGGAGTCCATTTCCAATTGTGGTATGTGCCTATAGCACATGTATCAGTAATTTAGTGAGAGAACAGCAGGCTGGGGGTCTGATCAGCAGGCCCACAGCCTCAGTAGTCGAAAACCAGTGAAGCAAAAAGCAAAAATTTGGGGTGACCATAGGATAGCAGACCCTACTCTCCTACACTCACCAACAAGTACCTACCCTCCACATCCGCATCAACATACTGGACAGCGCAGGGGATCCCCGGAGCCACCCAAATGAGGACCCCCCTAGCATATGTAGAGAAGGAGGAATGAAAAATCTGGCCCCTCCATTTCTTGGACAGGCGCTGCGCACCGTCGTCATCCAAATGGGTCTCCTGCAGGCAAGCCACTGAAACCCCATGTCGCTTCAGAAAGGTGAGCACTCTGTGTCTCTTGGTGCAAGTACCCAATCCACGCACATTCCACGTTAAAAATTTAAATCCCATGTCCAGCCATTACGCCCAATCGGGGCACAGTGGAATGACAACATGCCCTGCTCCCACTCGGTCTCCACAGTAGGTAGATGGAAAGGAGGAGCACCACGAGGGAACCCTCCACAACTCGAACTCAATATACACATGATGCCAGCAACAATGTCTGCGTAAAACACAACCCACCCCACAGCAATCCCAACAACCGAAACATTCGCACATGACGTCAGCAAAACCCTCACCAAGAACCCCCTCCCACCCTCCAACAACCCCCCAAAACATGGAACTTGTGCAAAAACAGCTTCCCCACCCCCACCCACGAGCAAAAGGATAGCAACAAAGAAAAACGCCACCCTGCCCTTCCCCTGCCAGTGCCAGGACGTACACAGCCACCCCATACAACACACTCAACCACCACTCACACACAACAAGTCTACCCCCCCACCCTCCCTCCCAGCTCCCCAAGAGACCCAATACTTCCAACACATTACCCGGGCATGTCTTCACACCTCCGTTAGCAGATTGGCCACAAAGGTGCTCCTAGCAATAGTTGCCCCCCCCCCCCCCCACATCACAGGCCACAGGTTCACAAGCCTTCCGGCGCGGTCCAATATCCAGAAGCCCCACCAATAAGGAGAAAGCGTGGTGGTTGCCCACCAAGGTGGCAGGGCGAGGACGCCCAATCGGAGGAGATCGACCCAGAGAAGTATATTCAGCGGATACCAAAAAGTTATTCCAACCTTGCTTCAGAGAGGGCCGTCTCCGGGACTTCCGGGGCCGTGAAGTTTACATCCGGTAGCGTTTCCTGCAATGTGTCCGGCACCAAAGTATCACCAGGGGCAGGATCCCCAGTTGCTCTCATCAGTGATGCTTCCATACACATAGCTCCATCCGCCCCCACCACAGGCCGCGGCTCAGGAGATGCGCGGGAGCCAGAGTGGCGACCCCTCCTCCCTTGTCTTCTCTTCTGTGGTCTGGTCCCCCAAGTCTCACGTGGACCACCTCGCTCACCCGGGGGCAGGTCATCTCCTCTGATCTCAAGCCATTCCCAGACCTCTGCTGGCGTCTCAAAGAAGTGTGCACGGCCTTGGGAGAGTACCTTGAGTTTGGCCAGATACAAAAGCATATATTGGAGCTCCATTTCCCGGAGTTTTTGTTTAACTCCCAAGTAGGATTTTCTCTGTTCCTGTACTTGCTGAGTGTAGTCGGGGTAGATTGACACGCGACTGTTCTCGATCATAAGGGATTCCGCCTCCCTCGCAGCCCTCAGGATACAGTCACGATCCTTATAGTTCAGGATCTTCGCTATGAGGGCCCTAGGAGCTTCGCCAGGGCGTGGAGGGGGCACAAGGGCTCTATGCGCCCGTTCCACAATGAAGACGCTGGATAAACCAGTCGGGCACAGATGCGTGCGGATCCAAGTTTCCAGGAAACGTTCAGGATTCCTCTCCTCCAATCGTTCCGGCACTCCCAGGACCCGTATGTTGCTCCTACGGGCCCTCCCCTCCGCATCTTCTGCACGTCTCTCCAAAGCGCGGGTGGTAGATGTAAGCTGGGCGACTGATTTCTGTAAGGAAGCGACTTCTCCCTGTAATTGTGTGATATTGCCCTCTGCGTCCGAGACCTTATCTGCCACCTTGCGGAGGTCGGTCCGCAATAAGTTAACATCAATGGAGACCGTCTCTATCTGACGCTCCAGGGCAGAGTGGGAGCCCTGAATGGCCTTAAGGATTTCCGCTCTAGAAGGTACCGCAGGATTCTCCCCCCCGTCGTCCGGTCCCGTCTGCCGTGTAATCCACTGCGGCTGCAGGCGTGGAGTAGTATACTGCACAATTGTATTGGGCTGGGAGGCCTTCGAGGAATGGTCTTTACGTGTAGTCATGATTATATTTGCCACTCCTATCCAGCACGTTCTACAGCAGCCTCACCGGTCTTTACTGGTCAGACAGGAGTTAGTCCGTCAGGCCCAGACCAGGGTCAGCAGGCGCAGCGAGGCCACAGCAAGGTCTACGGTCAATTCAGTGCAGGTAGCGTTCAGGGCAGACCAGGCGATCCAGCAGCCATAACCGAGTGAAGGCCACGTATAGGCGTCACCCCCTCAAATCCCAAAGCGCAGAGGAGGGCAATGTCCAGGGCCAAGTAGTAGGACAGCTGAATCAGGAGGCACTGCCACTCGTACCCTACCTAGGTCAATCCGGTCACATACAACAGTGGCCCAGTGCAGGGGCTTCAACGGGTGCCCCCCCAGGAGGTCGCAGGAACGCTGCGTGGGCAGTGTTAGCGGCGCGCTCCGCCACACGCTGCCACCGTCCCCAGTGCACTCCGCCAGGCGAGAGTCAAAATGGCGGCCGGGGGAGGGGCGCAATGGAGCCCCAAAGCGCCTCTTTGCAGGACCCTCCAGAGATCAAATTGCCAATGAGGAGATGCCGTTCACCGTCTGGGGGATAACTGCGCGACCGGGCCGGTCGGCCGCCCAACAATTCGGGACCCGCTACACAGTCAGTGCGCCCAGGGGGGCCCGGGGCAACAGTACTCATGCACTCCGCCGGCGTGGAAAGTGCCTCCGGAGATCAGTGGCAGCCGCAAACCGAGCGCCGGGGTCCGCCAAGGATTCGCTCAGGCCAGAGCTCGCCGCACCGCAGTCCCAGGCGACCCGCCTGCAGCTCAGTCCCGCGACCTAGGCCCAGGCCGCGGTGTTGCGTAAATCAGCGCGCCCCTGCCGCCACCAGCAGTGTCGTCTCCTCCTCACACGGAGGGGCGAAGGACCGCTCCTTCAGAACCGGAGGTACCAGCTGGGTCGGTAAGACTTCCGACACCGGAATCGGGCAAGTTGACAGCCCGGGCAGGAGATTTAACCAGGATTTAGTGGGTCTTCGGGACGGAGCTGGAGGAGCTCACGTCCTGTCGGCCATGATGCTTGGCCACGCCCCCAGGTCGCCGAAACAATTCTTAACACACCTTCTGAAGTAGTCAGTGCCAAAATCTAAAGATGTTACTTCGGATCCGAATTTAGACATTTTGTTTACTGAAAATGGATCCCAAACAAAAGAGACTATATATTAACACTGAGACTTCTCATATTCATACCAAGCTGCCTCAGAAACATAAGTTTCCTGATGAGAACACTCCTTATAAGAGCCCTTTAAAGAGACAATATGTTGTTACTAGTCCTTTACATCCACCACCACCTCCACCACCTTCAAATTCTTTTCAAATCACACCTCAAGATTCTCCATAATCTCACCATGATGACTATGAGGTTGATGGGAGGGACACATTTACCAGTAGACCCTTGGATAGATTATACAATTGATCCTCCAGCAGATAATGACCCAGACCTTTACCCAGCCAAGCCATCTCCTCCAGACGACAATGTATCCCACCAGGAACTTATTGCCAGGGCTTCTCAATATCATGTGGTGGCACTGCACAAAGAATCATTAGAAGATGTTTTGTTTGAGACCTTAGGATCCATTCATAGGCAGTCACAAACACGTCCTATGCTTAAAGGCATGATGAGACACGCTGATGAAATTTTTAAGGACCCAGTACGAGCACGCATCTAGACTCCTAGAGTTGACAAGAAGTATAGAGCCTCCCCAACAGACCCAGTATTGATCAAGGGCCAGTTGCCACTAGATTCAACAGTAGTGTCTAATGCTCATAAGCGGGCTAATTCCCAAACATCTGGGGATGCTCCTCCACCAGATAAGGAGTCTAAGTTAATAGATGCTTCTGGCAAGCGCTTAGCTGCTCAAGCTGCAAATCAATGGCGCATTTCAAATACACAGGGCCTTCTAGCATGGTATGGTAGGGCACCCTGGGATGAAATGGAGAAATTGCTTCAATATCTCCCAGACGAGCATAAAGCTAAAGTGCAGGATTTAGTAAATGAGGGTAAGATAATTGCAAATTCCTCCATACCGTGTGCTCTAGATGCTGCTGATACTGCGCTAGAGAGGTCAACACTAGCATTTTGCTTAGAAGACTTGCTTGGTTAAGGATCTCTGGGTTTAAGCATGAGGTCCAACAAACCATTCTTAACACACCATTTGACAAGAGACATCTTTTTGGTCCTAAAGTAGATCAAGCATTGGAAAAAATGAAAATGGACACTGAAGAGGCCAAGTCCATTGGAGCGCTCCAGTCTCATTCAAACAGGGGCTCCTTTCATTGTTCCTTCAACTGAGGTTGGTCCAAAGCCACATCCTTAGTCCAAAATACCTCCACCTACGAAGGTAATAACCAGTCCTCTCCCTCAAGAGGCTTTTTTTCGAGGAGGTTATTGAAACAACAACTTTAAAGGTAGGGTTAAGGGCAACACTTGCCCATGCTTCTCCCCGACTGTACCACACCTGTCAGGGGGAAGACTACAACAATTTCTCCCTATTTTACAATCTATAACAACAGACAAATGGGTGATTGCCTTGAGCTTACCAGCAATCCTTCAAACGTTACACCACAACCTCACAAATTGTCTCCAGAACCCTTATTTTTTGTTCGAACAGTGAATGCAATGTCTTTTACTGAAAGGAGCTATGGAGTCGGTTCCAACACAGTACCAGGGCTCAGGGGTTTACTCTCTGTATTATCTTATTCCCAAAAATGACAGTTCCCCAAGACCTATTCTGGATCTCAGAGAGTTGAACCATTATATACTGTCGGAACACTTTCACATGGTGACCCTTAAACAGGTACTTTCACTTTTACAGAAGGTAGATTTTATGTCTACTCTAGACTTAAAAGACACATATTTTCATGTTCCAATTCATCCGGCTCATCGTAAATACCTCAGATTTGTGATAGCAGGCAAGCATTACTAATTCAAAGTACTTCCCTTCAGCGTAACAACAGCACCCAGAGTATTTATCAAATGTCTGGCAGTAGTCGCGGCTTATCTCAGAAGACAACATATTCACATGTAAAACTTTATTGTTTGATTAATTAAAATCATTACAATCATCCGTTTGTAGCATCACAGAATATTAAAGTAGCATTCATTTGAGGTTATAAAAAGGAACTATATAAAATTAATTCACATGATTGAGCAACTTATTAGTCATGTTAAAAAAGGACACTTGGGAGCCGTTACTGTCCGGTATGAGTTAGCGTCTACTAAAAAATGAACACAAGGCGAAAGCCAGGGTTATGAAGATACATAGTAGGTACTGCTAAAAACACAAATCTATTGAAACAGTAAGAACACTACGTATGATGACTTAATGGTCCTGAGACACGTAGTGTCCGTAAATTGTCTATATAAAGAATGCAGCTATTTCACGGTACAAAGGGGTAGATCGTCCCATTTAATGTTGACCATTGTTTACTTGTTGGCATTCCCGGTTGAAAATCTTATTGCTGCTCTTGTCATGAACTTGGTAAACCGAATGTTAAGCATTGGGTTGTCCGCGTTCATTGATGCGAGTATGGCTTGTCTGCATGTACGTATGCCCAGATTGTTCCATTCGCTTTTTAACATGGACTTCCGGTCGTCGAGAAGTACTGGACAGTGACATGCCACATGCTCGATTGATTCCTTGTCACTACCACACCCCCTGCACGCTACCTCGGCGTTTGCACGTTTCCAACTCGGCAGGTGGTACAAGAATGGCCATTTGTCCATTCTGAGGGCCATGAATGTTTTTTTCCATAACACGGAGTAGGTACATGACGGGTATGGGGCCATGACCCCTGGCTTAAACCATGGAATGATTGTCCAGGCGTGCTTACGTTTAGCAAGTTGAGCTCTGTCCGAGTGAAAGGACCAGAGGCGAACATTCCTCTTGGTATAGATTTTGAGTGCCTGCTGTGATGGATTCAGATTCCAAATTTCCTCCGAGTCCAGAAGTTTTAATGAATCGTCTAAATACCGCCGGTATGTTCCACCTAGCTGACCGACGGAAATTTCCTGCCACAGGAGGACCTCCAGGCTTCCTTTTCTTGAACTACGCAGCTTATTGCACAGCCGAATGAATGCTCCTGCCCCTACCGCGTGGTGGTCTTGAAGGCCGAACTCAAGGCGTATTTGAGCAGGGGAGGAGGATTTCGGCAGGTTCAACGCTTGTTTGAATGTTCTTGTTGTTATTTTATTCACAAGACTGTTGTCCTTCCCTTTCATGATCTCCTGGCCGTAGGTGAGAAAGCCAGTGATTTTTGCCTTCATGACAGTTATGAGCGGGGTCAGGGATGGCCCAGAGAGTTGTCTGGCGAGTGTCTTGAATGCAACCTGGATAGACAGAGCTTTGGCTTCTACCTCATCTCTATGTTTAGAGAAGGAGCCCCTTCTGTCCATGTGGACCCCCAGGTACTTGTAAGTGGTTGCTTTTTCTACCTTCTTACCATTGTATAACCAACCGCCGCCTCTGTATTTCCTTGACCCAAAAGTGATTGCCCTTGTCATTCAGTTCTAATTTGTTTCTGTTTCACGTCTTCCCCTATCTAGATGACTGGCTCATCAACACTTACCAAAACTGTCTACAACCCACATACATCACAATAGACCTACTTCATCAACTAGGCTTCACGGTCAATGCACAAAAATCTCACCTGCATCCGTCACATCATTAACCGATCTAGTGTTGGTAGACAGCTGTACCCATTGTTCTCTGCAGTGGTGGAACCTACAAAACTTATCAAAAGGACGACCTTTCATCGACCCTATTCCACAGATCGTGCTCAAAGCAGACGCATCTCCGATAGGTTGGGTGGGGTGCTCATCTCCAAGATTACACAATACAGGGCCTGTGGAGCAACAAACATAAAAGCCTCCACGTCAACTATCTCGAGCTTCTAGCAGTTTTTCTAGCGCTCAAAACTTTTCAAACTCACCTCATTGGCAAAAGTTTCCTAGTCCGAACAGACAACCGCAGCAATGTATTATGTGCAAATGCAGGGGGGCACACTCTCTCCAACTGTCAACACACCCTTCTGCCATTTGGAATTTTGCGATCCATCACAAGATTTATCTTCTGGCAGAACACCTCCCAGGAGTAAATAATCAAATTGCCAAACTTCTCAGCAGAAGGAGACCGCAAATTCACGAGTGGGAACTTCATCCCCAAGTTCTCCTTGCCCACTTTTAAAAATGGGGATTCCCGCAAATACACTTTTTCGCTACAGCAGAAAATTCAAATTGTCCAATCTTCGGATCCAGGTTCCCACACCCGCTCTCAAAAGGCAATGCCCTGTGGATTAACTGGTCGGGGATATTTGCCTACTCTTTTCTGCCTCTCCCGCTCATTCCGTGTCTGGTTTGGAAGCTCAGGCAAACATCCCTCACACAAATTCTAGTAGCTCCCACATGTGCCTGTCAGCCATGGTACACCACCCTGTTGCAGCTGTCACTAGTTCCACATCAAAAGCTGCACATCACCTCCAGTCACCTCACACAGAACCATGGAGAAATCCGACATCCAAATCCCAAAGAACTGAACTTGGCATTCTGGCTCCTGAAGTCATAGAGTTTGGTTATTTAAATTTACCACCAGACTGTATGAATATTCTAAAAGAAGCAAGAAGGCCTAGCACTAGAGCTTGCTATGCAGCAAAGTGGAAACGATTTGTTGTACACTGCAATAACAACAACGTCAATCCTTTAGATGCTTCTATGCAAAACATTGTTACCTGTTACACTTACTGCAAACTGGACTAGCTTATACATCTATTCGTTTGCACCTTGCAGCGGTAGCTGCGTATTTGAAGAGCAGGCAAGGCTCATGTGTCCACCTTCTGAACCATTGCACAAGTACCGTTTGCAGTTTTTCTCATGGAAGGTTTCTTTCCTCATTGCTATCACATCACTGAGGAGAGTAGGTGAGCTACAGGCATTAACCTTAGAAGAACCTTTCTTTCAGCTGCACAAAGACAGTGTAGTGCTATACACCAACCCTAAATTCCTTCCCAAAGTGGTTTCTGCTTTTCATATAAACAAATCGGTTGAGTTACCAGTCTTTTGTCCCTCAACCTGATTCTGTAGCAGAGCACACTTTTCAGACGCTTGACATTAAAAGAGCTTTATTGCACAACATAGATAGAACACTAGACTTGCGCAAAACAACTGTTTGTTGCATTTGTTCCACCTCACAAAGGCAATCCCATCTCTAAATCTGGTATTTGCAAGATGGATTGTTAAATGCATTCAAACATGCTACGCTAAAGCTAAAAGATCTTTATCCATACCCACTAGAGCACATTCCACTCACAAAATAAAGGCTCCTGTGGCCTTATTAGGAAACATTCCTCTAGCTGACCTATGTAAGGCAGCTACATGGTCTACACCACACACATGTAGCAAACACTATTGTGTAGATGTGTTCGCATATCAACATGCTAATGTAGGCCAATCAGTACTAAAAACACTATTCCAAACAACTGTAACATCTACAGGTTAGCCACCGCTTTGGGAGTATACTGCTTTGTAGTCTATGCAAAACATGTGTATCTACAGCACACATGCCTCGAATGGATAATGTTACTTACCCAGTAAGCATCTGTTCTTGGCATGTAGAGCTGTATATTTACATGCACCCATCCGCCTGTCCGGGTACCTGTAGTTGTTGCAGTTCTTCATTATACATTTATACGCCTGGATATCTTTATACTACACTTACTTACTCCATTCTCACGCTCTTGCGGGAAAACAATCTAACATTTGAGTCGATACAAATGAGCACTGTCACTGAAAGGATGAGTCACCATACCTCATGACTAGGAAAGACTTTTCCGAAGATAAGCAATTTGCAAACACCTGGACCGAACACTAGATTACAGGAGTATGCAAAGTATGTGAATCTACAGCTCTACATGCCAAGAACAGATGCTTACTGGGTAAGTAACATTATCCTTTGGAAGGTTACCCTTCACTTTTTGCGTGATGTTGATGCTCTTTGACTAAGTTTGCCCTGGGTCCCTGCTAACCAGGTACACAGGGCCTGTATTTTTTCCCTAAAACGGTACCTTTGCATGTCCCAATTGACACCCCCCTGGCCACAAGTAAGTCCCTTGTGAAAGGTACCAAGGGCACTGTGACCAGGAAAGGCCTCTAAGTACTGCAGCACTTATTGTACCACCATTAGAGGCCCTGTACATTAAAACACACACACACTGCCCTTGCACGCTGAGTGTTTTAGTGCAGAACAAAGTGAAGAGTTGACATGGCACATATCCCTGTGTGCCATGCCTACAATCCACTGCTTATGGCATAAGTAAGCCACCCCTCTAGCTGGGTGCCCTGTATCACTGGTGAGGGCACAGGTGTATGTGGCCTGTACCCCTACAGTGTCTGAGTCCATACTTAGACATTGTAAATGCAGCAAAGCCATAAAGAGTATATGGTCTGGGAGTTTGCCATTATGACCTCCACTGCACCATAATGGACTTACTGAATTCTCTAAAGTTTGGTATCAAACGTCTTGGCTCATTACACCCACACTGATGACAGGGTGGGATTTAATACCAGATGCACTCATCCTAGAGATGCCTCCTGAAAAATGACATAACTCTATTGTCCTGGCTGTGTGTATGCTCACCAGCTGCCACCCCAAGACATGTTTCTGGACCCCTGGGTCGAGAGCCTCCCGCTCTTGTGGTCCGGAAATAAAGTACATGCTGGGCAGAGATCCCAGGCCTCTTCCCTCAGGATGGGCAGGGTCCACGAAGAGGAAGCTTCAAAGACTTGCTGCCTTTGTGAGCTGACCTAGCCATTTGCTTTTCGCAGCAACTGACCCCACCCGTTTTTGCTCCCCACTTTGGGAGGGAGAATCGGCGGGAAAACCAAGATAAGAGTAGAGGTGTGCCCACCTTTGCCAAGTCCACACCTCAAGTGGGGGAGGCTAGGTGAAGCACAACTCTCAGTCCCCACCATCTTGATTATGGAGGACCCAGCCAACCAGAGAGGCTTATGCCCCCCTCCCACTCGAGGGTGGCATAATAGGGGGTGTACCCAAGAGTGGGACCCATTGGAGCACGACAATCATAGTAGGCATCACTTTGGCACCCCTATAAGCCCCTAGTAAATGGAACCCCTGGTTTCTAGGGCATGGGTACGGAAGAGGGTCCCTATAGGCTGCAGCATGTATTATGCCACCTTAAGGGACCCCAATACAAATTGCATGCAGCGGACTATTGCAGACTGCGTGTCATGGTGCAAACCATGAGTGAAATCATGACATGGCACACTCACTGTGTGCCATGCAAAGTCTCGTAATGGAATATTTTGTAAAATGCAAAGAATAATTGATGGACAGAATGCTGCGCAATGTCAAACATTCACCCCAGTACAAATATATGGGCCTAAATCAATAGTTTTTTTTGCTCCCCATGCTAATCCAGTTTAAACCCAGCCATATGCAAATTATTTTTTACCCTGCTCCCAATGGGAAAAGTTTAGCCTGAACTGCTAGGCCAGGTCCTCCCTGGACTGTAGACAAGCATCTAGGACCGGTTTCGGGGATTCACCCATTTTCAGCGACTCCAGTGGCATGGAGAGCACAGGACCCACGTCTGGGCATACCGTCTCAATCGGGGTGCCAAATGTAAAAAGAACAATTGATCGACACAATGCAGAACAATGTCATACATTCACCTCAGTACAGAGATTTTTTTCTTGCTCCCCATGCCATTCCAGTTTAAACCCAGCCATATGCAAATCATTCTTGACCCTGCCTGCTGCCAATGGGAACAGTCCAGCCCGAACTGCCAGTGGCTGGGGGTGAATGTTTGCATTGGTCAGCATTCCATTTATCAATTGTTCCTTTTGTTTTTATAATATATGTAAGTCATTCCTACAACAGGTCTTCTATCCCCAAAACTGGGTGCATTATATTGCATGCGGGGGGTAATCTGCATGAGAAATCTGATAGGGATATCTAGCAGCAGATTCTTAACTTAGAATATCCCCAGGCGTCAGGCTGGATCCAGAGAATTTTCAGCAGTACCTCTGCGCGCCGGGGTGCGGCGTCTCATGGCTCCGTCCTGACATTGTCCTTGGATATGACGTCAATCAATCAATCAATCAGAGTGCTTGTAAAGCGTGCTACTTACCCGTGAGGGTCACAAGGCGCTGAGGCGAGGGGGTGGCGCTACTGTTCGAAGAGCCAGGTCTTGAGGAGTCTTCTGAAGGCGAGTGGGTCTTGGGTCTGCCGTAGGTAGGTAAGGAAGATGTTCCAGGTCTTGGCGGCGAGGTAGGAGAAGGATCTGCCACCAGACGTTGTTCGTTGGATGCGGGGAACAGCGGAGAGGGCGAGGCTGGCGGAGCGGAGCTGGCGGGTGGGGGTGTAGAAGCGGAGTCTGCTGTTCAGGTAAGCTGGTCCGGCGTTGGGGAGTAGTTTGTGTGCGTGGGTGAGCAGCTTGAAGGTGATCCTCTTGTCGACAGGGAACAAGTGTAGGTCTCTCAGGTGGGGGGGGGATGTGGCTGCGGTGGGGGACGTTGACGTAGGTGTTTGGCTGGGATTCCTGCATAGAGTGCGTTGCCGTCGTCCAGTCTGCTGCTGACGAGGGCATGTGTCACCGTTCTTCTTATTTCGGTCGGGATCCACTTGTGGATTCTGCGGAGCATGCGGAAGGTGTTGTAGCAGGAGGAGGAGACAGCGTTGACCTGTTTAGACATGGAGAGGGAGGAGTCGAGGATGAATCCTAGGTTGCGTGCATGGTCGGTGGGTGTCGGTGCTGTTCCCAGTGTGGTCGGCTACCAGGAGTCGTCTCAGGCTGAGGGGGTGGGTCCGGGGATGAGTACCTCCGTCTTGTCCGAGTTCAGCTTCAGACGGCTGATCCTCATCCAGTTGGCGACGGCCTTCATTCCCTTGTGGAGGTTAGTTTTGGTTGTGTGCGGGTCCTTGATGAGGGAGAGGATGAGCTGGGTGTCGTCAGCGTAGGAGATGATATTGAGGTTGTGTTGGCGGGCCACTTGTGCGAGGGGGGCCATGTAGAAGTTGAACAGCGTCGGGCTGAGGGATGAGCCCTGGGGGACACCGTAGATGATGTCAGTGGCCTCGGATCGGAAGGGCGGAAGGCGGACGCTCTGGGTTCTGCCGGAGAGGAAGGAAGTGGTCCAGTCAAGGGCCTTCTGTTGGATTCCGGCTTCTAGGAGGCGTATCTTTAGAGTGCTATGGCAGACCGCGTCGAAGGCGGCTGACAGGTCCAGGAGGATGAGGGCTGATGTTTCACCGTTGTCTAGTTGGCACCTGATGTCGTCTGTGGCGGCGATGAGGGCTGTCTCAGTGCTGTGGTTTCGTCTGAACCCAGACTGGGACGGGTCCAAGATGTTGTTGTCTTCCAGGTGGCGGGCCAGTTGCATGTTGACAATGTTCTCGATGACCTTCGCCGGGAACGGGTCCAGGGAGATGGGCCGGAAGTTCTTGAGGGCCTTGGGGTCCGCCTTGGGCTTCTTGAGGAGGGCGTTGATTTCGGCAATGTGTTCAGGGGGGGGGGGGGGTCCCTCCACTTGATGTAGTGGCCGATCCCCCCCTCCCACGCACCGCACCCAGGCAGCACCGATGACTCCCCAGTCCTCAGAGCACATCCAGCAGCAAAGCACCAGGCACTCTAGGGGGGAAGTTTGGGGGGTGGGGCGCCACCCGATGCGATGGCCGCCTTACCCCCTACACCGAGCCGCGTGCAGTACTCGGCTGCGTAGTCAGTGAGAAGAAATTGGCCTCCACTGCAATGTACCCGGGGCAGGCAGCCGAAATCTCAAGCCTCGGAGGACGGGCACGCAGCAACCCCCGTAACCGGGCACAGGTCAGCACAGTTCCGCGCCTGCCCCCAGGGAACACAGAAGGGCCAGAGTCCACTTGATCCACACACCCGATGAAACTAGCAGCTCCCTGCACTCCCACACCGCGCCCTCAAAGTGGCGGAGGGCGCGAAGGACAACCGCAGCCAAGAAGGGAATGTGGCCTCCTGGTGTAGCCCCTCTCAAACCAGGATGGAGTCCCTTATGTCCGGCCACCTCCTGCACGACGGCCTCCCGGCCCCAGGGGGCAGCCCGCTCGCCAGGGCAACGCAATTGATCAAAATCCTTTCGACCACTTCATGGGAGCACACATGCGCGGCCTAGGCGGTCTGGAGCAGGGCCCGGGGAAGGCGGCACGGGGCTGAACCCCAGCCCCCAGCACACTCCACAGGGGGAGTCCCACCCAACAGTCTTGCTGCGACCTGGCAGGGCCCACACGTCTGGTTGGCGCCGGGCACTCCCGCACCAGAGCAGCCAGCCGCGCCACACTGGCTCCGCTCCCACTCACCGCAGCTCCCCCAGCGGGTCTCATTCGGCGCCGGTCAGCCCGCCGAATCAGTCTGGCCCGACCTTCACTCTCCGCCTCTCCGGCAGCAGCGATTCATAAAGGGGGTGGTGATGGACAGAGTATCTGAATTAAGCGGAACACTCCTACCCAGTCAAAAGATCAGGGCTTGATCCATCACCGTTTTTTAGCTTACTGCACCATCCCAGCTCAGAACCTGGCTACATGCAAATTAGTCTGACCCTGGCCCACTGCATCATGGGAACAGGGCAGACCAAACTACCAAGCCAATTCTTTACTGGAAAGGAAACAAGCTTCCGGGGACCGGTTTCTGGCATTACAGCCGTCTTCGGCCCTGCTTGCTTGAATCCTGATGGTGCAGTGAGCAAGGGACTCACATCTGAGCATACCCTTCCACACTTGTGGTGGCCAAAACGATTCATGAAGGGGGTGGTGATGGACAGAGTATCTGAATTAAGCAGAACACTCCTACCCAGTCAAAAGATCAGGGCTTGATCCATCACCGTTTTTTAGCTTACTGCACCATCCCAGCTCAGAACCTGGCTACATGCAAATTAGTCTGACCCTGGCCCACTGCATCATGGGAACAGGGCAGACCAAACTACCAAGCCAATTCTTTACTGGAAAGGAAACAAGCTTCCGGGGACCTGTTTCTGGCATTACAGCCGTCTTCGGCCCGGCTTGCTTGAATCCTGATGGTGCAGTGAGCAAGGGACTCACATCTGAGCATACCCTTCCACACTTGTGGTGGCCAAGACGATTCATAAAGGGGGTGGTGATGGACAGAGTATCTGAATTAAGCAGAACACTCCTACCCAGTCAAAAGATCAGGGCTTGATCCATCACCGTTTTTTAGCTTACTGCACCATCCCAGCTCAGAACCTGGCTACATGCAAATTAGTCTGACCCTGGCCCACTGCATCATGGGAACAGGGCAGACCAAACTACCAAGCCAATTCTTTACTGGAAAGGAAACAAGCTTCCGGGGACCGGTTTCTGGCATTACAGCCGTCTTCGGCCCGGCTTGCTTGAATCCTGATGGTGCAGTGAGCAAGGGACTCACATCTGAGCATACCCTTCCACACTTGTGGTGGCCAAAACGATTCATAAAGGGGGTGGTGATGGACAGAGTATCTGAATTAAGCAGAACACTCCTACCCAGTCAAAAGATCAGGGCTTGATCCATCACCGTTTTTTAGCTTACTGCACCATCCCAGCTCAGAACCTGGCTACATGCAAATTAGTCTGACCCTGGCCCACTGCATCATGGGAACAGGGCAGACCAAACTACCAAGCCAATTCTTTACTGGAAAGGAAACAAGCTTCCGGGGACCGGTTTCTGGCATTACAGCCGTCTTCGGCCCGGCTTGCTTGAATCCTGATGGTGCAGTGAGCAAGGGACTCACATCTGAGCATACCCTTCCACACTTGTGGTGGCCAAAACGATTCATAAAGGGGGTGGTGATGGAAAGAGTATCTGAATTAAGCAGAACACTCCTACCCAGTCAAAAGATCAGGGCTTGATCCATCACCGTTTTTTAGCTTACTGCACCATCCCAGCTCAGAACCTGGCTACATGCAAATTAGTCTGACCCTGGCCCACTGCATCATGGGAACAGGGCAGACCAAACTACCAAGCCAATTCTTTACTGGAAAGGAAACAAGCTTCCGGGGACCGGTTTCTGGCATTACAGCCGTCTTCGGCCCGGCAGCAGCGGCGCAGCTGGGGACTGTGTCTGTACCTCCTGCAGCCCCAGGAACCGGCCCGACAGCCTCACGCGGCCGCCACTACCCCGGGGGGACCAGCGCACCTCTCGTCATCCATGGGCGCCTCCGCTGTTCCTAGGGACCGCCCCCGCCGTCCTCCGACCCGCCGGCGGGCTCACCACAGCAGCCCCGGCTCCAGGGCGAGTCAATCGGTTGCTGAAGCAGTTAGCCACTGCCAGGTGAGTCACAGGCAGCGGGCGAGGAGAGCGCCGGACTGTCAGGGCAGAGCCTTCAGGGCCCGGGATGGGACGGCAAGGGGGCCGCCGTTTTGAGCGTGCAGGGCCGCAGATGGATAGGGGCTCAGCAGAGGCACCGAGCAGCTCCCAAAGGAAAGCAGGGGACAGCAGGCTGTATGGGGAGTCACCGCAGGTAGATGCCGCGACCTGATGGTAGCTGGAAGCAGCGGATGCGAGGCGGATGACGGAGGGGGTCCGGAGCACTCTTAGAGTGCAACCGCCATCTTGACGCCTCAAGCCACGCCCCTCTGCTGCGTTTTTTAAGTGGACGAATTCTGCCTCCGGATAATCTCTGGCATCATGCAGAATCTGTATATGGCTATGTATGTATCTTTCTGACACTCTTATGTCTGTGTATTGCGGACTCATTCTTCGTTGATGTGGTGCTGTCTCTGTTAAATTTCATTGGGCTTTTGAGTGGTGTGGTTCTCCTGATAAACACTGTCTGCTTATGTGTATCCCTTTCATCTACATACATGTCTCCTGGTAGTCATGGTTCGGTATATCTCGGCATGGTAACATCTGCCCCCTGACATTTCATTTGTTGGCATCCACTGTTGTGCATGCTCAGTTTGTATGCTCTGCTTCTGTCATACTGTTTTGTCCGTTCTCTGGGATTTAGTCTCTTGCACAACCATAGAACCCTGTGTTCAGTTTCACTTCTTTTTGCAGAAGTTTGCTATTTCTTCTATTATGCACCCACCATTCTGGTTCTGTGATTTCCTTTCGTCCCTATTTGGACGAAAGAGAGCTCGTACCGTCCTTTTACTTCTCCCCCTCCATGATACGACAGGTCAACGCTATCGCTTCCAGTTGTTTCAACACCCTCTGAATCCTCCGAAAGACCTTCAAGTTGATCTCCACCGAATCAAGGAAGTCAGTCACCCATGCACTCATAATCAACAGACTGGACTACAGAAACGCCCTCTACGCTAGGATCAACAAGCCTTTACTCCTCAAGCTCCAGACCATACAGAAACACCGCAGCCAGACCCGTGATGTGCATTCCTCGACACAAACGCACCACCGAAAACCTATGGAACCTCCACTGGCTCCCCTTTGAGAAGAGTCACTTTCAAGATACTCACCCACGCCTACAAATGCCTCCACAACACCAGACCCCAATACCTCAACAAGAGGATCTCCTTCCACATGACCAAGAGAAACCTCTGATCCGCCGACCTCGCCCCATGCATCCACCAAGCCTGAACAGGTGGAAGAACCTTCTTCTACATCGCAGCCAAGACATGGAGCGAGCTCCCGCTCCACATCAGACGCGCCCCCTCCTGAACATCTTTAGGTAAACGCTCAAGACCTGGTTTTTCCACTGATAGGGAGCGGCTCTTGTCATTGTTGTTTCAAAGATTTTGATCTTACTCTCACAGTTTTTATAGTGGCTCTGCGTTGTGGTGAGGAAAACTTTCACAGTAGAAAACTGACGTCAGCCCGCCGGGAGGGACTTGAATAGCTCCATTGACCTCATATCCATGGACGACATCAGGACGGAGCCATGCAACGCTGTCCCAGGTGCGTAGAGGTACTGCTGAAAATTCTCCAGATCCAGTCTGAGGCCTGGGGATATTCTGAGTTAAGGAATCTGCGGATAGACTGTGTCTCTACCAGATACATTGTTACAGAAGGTAAATAACTCGTTCGATATGCCCCTGTGCTGTTTAGTCCAAAAACTAGATGGTACAAGGAAGTCATCTTAAACACATGTACTGGGCACTGGTCATTACGAGTTCCCCAGTGACATGATGGCTCTAATTAAACTCACGGTGTTTAGTATCAATCACCTTGTCTTATTAAATCTGTACTGTTGCCAGTACAAGATTTATTATGGCATGGGCCCAGAGGGATCATTAGAGGTGCCCCCTGCAAACCTACTAGTCCACAAGTGTGCTGACTAACTGGTATTGACTAGCCTGCTCACACAGAAAAGTTTCTGACCACCTGAAGGTGAGAGCCTGCGCTCTCTGAGGCCAGAAATAAACCTTCTCCAGAGGATGGCTAGTGAATCTGCATATCAAGGTCAGGGGCTTTAAAGACCCTGCCACGTTTGATATACGACTGGCTTTCCCCAGACCTGGGAGATGCCACCCCCATTTGGCACCAGAAAAGTGTTAAATTAGCCATGCAAGTAGGCGTGTTGCTCCCCCAGGCCAGTCACACCCCCATGGTCGGTTGCCTGATGAGCTTCACAAAAGGTTCCACCATATATTTTAGGGTGGAATCAGGAACTCTGGGACATAGTTATGCCCACTCCCGACAGGCAATGACCATATAGGGCGTGTAGTGACCCTGGGGGTAAGTAACCAATTGGCTTCTACCCTACACTCCCCTTAACATCCCAAAATTTAGTATTTAGGTGGCCCCTGACACCAGGAACGTAGATTCACCTGACCATAGAAAAAGGACAAGGAAGAAACGAGCCCGCAAGAACTGTAGACTTACTGAGGAAATAGCGCTAATGCCTGCCTGCTCCTGTCCCGATAATCGCAAATACCGACTCGTCCTGCAGCGGTGCATCTCTCAGAGCCTCGGCGGGATGTCAGCTATTCGCCAACCAGTCAGCATCGCCCTTGATGTTGAGGAGCCACTTCCTTGCAGTCACCAACCACAACGTCCGGTTCACCGATCTGATGACCAGCAGGTCCACCGATGCCGCAGCTGCCCAGGAGGAGGTAATAGTGCTCCAGTACGTCAGATATCGTTCTTCACCAAGTCAAGAGATGCTAAGACCCACAGTACCACCCTGCATCAATACCTGGAGTACCGATCCCTTGCAGCAGCCAAGGCTGGTTTAGTGTCAAGCCTGGACATCAACACTGCCAAGACCAACCTACTGACATGGGACATCAGCTTCAAAAGAGGCCATCATCAAGAGTGGCCCTGCTGTCCTGTTTTGTCCCCATCTCCACGTCGACCTACAAAGAGAGAGGCTCCAATACTAGCGACCGCTGAATAAAACACCTCTGCAACCAAACCCCGCATCCCGAGTACGAGCCTACCCACAGTGCCCCTTGCTCAAGAGCCGAGCCCCCTATGGGTTCTGCGAACTGGTCCCCAAATCCTCACATCCTTCTTTCCTACAGGTACTTTGCCCCGTTGACTTGAGCCATAGTTTGAGGCTGCCCTTGAGACCAGCACCTCTGCACCCGGACACACTAGGGCAGGTAAACCGAAACTGCTGGTGGTTCCAAGGACCTTGGCCCCTACTTACCTTAAGTCCAGAAGAACAGTCCTGTAAGTCGTTTGCAAGTGGCCCTCAGCAGTGTTTGTTTTTCTCATAGGTTAACATTGCCACGTTTCAGGCTGAAGCCTCAAATCTGATGGCTATATTTTCTATGTTTCAGAAAATCGCTAACTAAAAATGTACTTACCTAATCTCGCATATCTTAGTCTGAATTAATATAAAATTCTATGTTATTTTTCTAAATTGGTGTTGGATTTCCTTATTGAGGGTGTGTTTCATTTATTGACTCTCCCTTCTGATAAGCCTAAGATTGCTCAACCACGCTACCAAAGAGAGAGCACCTTGGGATTGTTTAAACCAGCCCCTGATACACTAATAAGGAGCACCTGGGCTATCTACACAATACACCTCATGTTAGTACTGCACAAAGCTGGCTTTTTATGTAATGTACCAAAACGAGGTACACTTTGTAGAAAGTACAGGTAACCCTTATTGGCTGACAGGCCTTAATTATCCCAAATGCTCTCATTGTGGTATTATGAGCGAGCAGTTTTGGCTTATCAGAGGGCAGTGTTAAGCATTTGTTGTACACACAGTCAATAAATGAGACACACACACACACACAAGAAGAAACTTGAGACCAATGTAGAACAAGCATTTGCAATGCAATAGATCGCGCATTTGTTAAAGTTAGAGCTCTTTGTGTTGAAAGTGACAGTTTTTTACTTTTTAATTTTTTATTTGCAGTTGAGTAATTATATTTGCATAGTTCTATCTTCATTGGAGTAAAAAAGCAAAAGTAAAAAACATTGTAATTTGTAACGCTAATAGCTCTAACTTTAAAAATGTGAGACCTATTGCATTGCAAATGATTCCTTTCCAAGTCATGCTGCAGGGTGCAGTACCCTATGGGGCTAAAAGATTCATGTGTTTGTTACATAAGTATGTTATAGGTATTAAAGTATAAAATAATATAACTGCATATTTATAAAACACTGCAAAGAAAAGCTATATATACTGTAACCTAAATGGTTAGTATAACACAGATGATTTTTAGTACTGGGTGCTATAAAAGACAAAATGCATATTAAAGAACACCTACATTATACAGCACGCCCAAAACCAACATTGTGCAGAATAACGAAAAGGAAATATATATATAAACGAGAGTAGAAATACATTTTATTTTAGCGGGAAAAAAGGTATATTACAGAACTATTACAAAAAATGAACTTTGGCAAAAATAAAGGGAGAAAGATGCCAGTTTGGGGATTAGTTTGAGTATTGCCGTAGTCCCAACATCCCATGATCCTGGACAAATATATTAGTTTCCTTGTATGTAAAAACATAAGTTATGGCCTTAACTGCTGCTATTTGAATTCACTTTATAATGTTTGGGTGAATTTGTTGATATAGAAGAAGGTGTTAATAATTAATTGCCGTTGTGTGGCCCACAAAACCACGGCTCAGATTGAGCACTAATTTGAAGGCTTAAATTTTATAAAACAAACAGCATGTTACACAGCTCTAAATATAAAAAAACCTACTCTGCAGCGTCATGGGTTGCATAAGCAAAACACATGTTGTGCAGCCTACAACAACAAACGTGGCGTGGCCTAATAGCATGTTTGTTTGGGAAAATCCTGTAATGTTTTTGTCTGTAAAAAATGTATTATGTACTTAAGTGATGTTTTAAAAAAGTGTAATATCTTTGTGTTAAACATATTTGCAGTATGGATGGTGCAAACATTTTGTAGAAACCTATAGTAAAGTGCAATTGTGTTTTGAAAGTAGGATGTTAATGTATCCAGAAAGGAAATAATTTAGTCCATTGGATAAAAGTTCACAACAAACTGTGAAATGAAACAGCATGTGGTAAAGTACATGTTCTGTTTACTGTCTGGGTGCAAAGTAACCATATAGAGAAGATGGCGATGCTTATAATTATCAAAAGGCCTTAAAGTGCATGTAGGGAATGGAATACTTAATGGCTGGGGGTTTTCAAACAAAAGAAAGAATGCCATGTCTGCACTGTTGCCTTAAATGGCCATCCAAGCCCCCCAAAAAAGTGCTGAACATTAAATATTAAAGAAAACAATTTTAACCAAAGAGACTGAATATTTATTTATTTTGTATGTAAGAAAGTTTATTGTAGTATTTAGTGGTGTTATTTAAAATTACTTTCAATACTTTTGGGTGATTTTTCCGCTATTATGTGCCACGGTGCCCACTGGAAGACCCAGGCTAAAATGAAGGACTAATTTGAATACAATTAATTTCACTGTGAAATGGGTCCCAGGGAGAGGAGTGTAAGAGTGGGAGGGGGGTAAAGCAGATGAGAAGGGAAGAGGAGGAGAATGGGAGAAGGAGAGAAAGTGTGGAGTGAGTGGCAAAGATGCAGACAAAATAGGAGTAAGCAAGGGAGAGAGTGGGGAAAAATTAGGAAAGGAGTGGAAGAGAGGAGGAGAAAATGTTAAAAGGAAAAAGTGTGAAGGGGTAAGCAGAAAAGAAGGAAGGGATCAGGTGAGATAGGTAAATGAGTGTGCCGTAAAGAAGGAACAGAATGTGTGACAGAAAGGTCATTGTGGAGTGGATGTGGCGTGAGCGTGGGGTGGAGCAAAGCAGCGTGGGGTGGTGCAAAGCAGTGTGGGGTGGAGCAAAGCAGAGTGGGATGGAGCAAAGCCGAGTGGGGTTGAGCAAAGCAGTGTGGCTTCAGGCTGAATGGCGTTGAGCATTAGTGGAGTGTAGTAGAGTGAAGCAGAGTTGAGTAACGCAGAGTGGTGTTCAGTGTAGTGGATTAAAGCATAGTAGCATGGAGTAAAGCAGAGTAGAGCCGAGTGGAGTAAAGTAGTGCATTGTAAAGTCCAGTGGCGTGGAGCAGAGCAGAGTGGAGTAAAGTATTGTATTGTAATTTCATTTATATAGCGCATACTACCCCTGACGAGGCGTTGAATCGCTTTTTCAGCGAGCAGCACACTACTCCAGAACCCTTGAACGATGAGTGGTGAATTAGTATAGTGAAATATGAAAGTAATTTGAATGGTGGCTATGTTAATCACTTATTTGGATTGAGGAGGGATAGAAGAGGGAAAAGGTTTGCAATTATATAATGCTTGCTACCCATTATGAAGTGTTGAAGCATTTTTTTCCGTGGGTAGCACGCTACTCCTCAATCCATAAAGCAAAGTGGCGTGGTGTAAAGTGGAGTGGTGTGGCGCAAAGTGGAGTGAGTAAAGCGAAGTGGAGTGAAATAAAGTGTAGTGGAGTAAAGGAGCGTGGAGTAAAGCAGAGTTGATTGAAGCAAAGGAGAGTGCCCTTGATAGGAATGCAGTAAATTAGAATGACGTGGAGTAAAGCAAAGTGGATAAGAATAGCGTAGAGTGGAGTAAAGCAGATTTGCGTTGAGTGGAGTAAAGCAGAGTAGTGTTGAGAAGAGTGGAGTAAAGCAGAAGGGGGTTGAGAAGAATGGAGTAAAGGAGAGGAGAGTGGTGTGGAGTAAAAGTAGAGTGAAGTTGTGTAAAGCAGAGTGGCGTTGAACAGAGTGGAATGGAGTGTAGTGGAATGGAGTGGAGTAAAGAAGAGTGCTGTTGAGTGTAGAGAAGTAAATCAGAGTGGTGTTGAGTGGAGTAAAGCAGAGTGGTGTTGAGTGGAGTAAAGCAGAGTTGTGTGTAGTAAAGGAGAGTGGAGTGGGGTAAAGGAGAGTGGAGTAAAGTGGAGTGGAGTTGTGTAAAGCAGAGTGGTGTTGAATTGAGTGGAGTGGAATGGAGTAAAGGAGAGTGGAGTAGAATAAAGAAGAGTGCTATCGATTTGTAGAGGAGTTAACTAGAGTGGTGTGGAGTAGAGTAAAGTTGAGTGGTGTAAAGCAGAGCTGCATGGTGTAAAGCAGAGCGTCTTGGAGTAAAGCGGAGTAGAGTTGAGTGGATTGGAGTAAGCAGAGTGGAGGTGATAGGATTGGAGTAAAGCAGAGTGTTGTGGAGTAAAGCAGGGTGCTGTGGAGTAAAGCAGGGTGCTGTGGAGTAAAGCAGGGTGCTGTGGAGTAAAGCAGGGTGCTGTGGAGTAAAGCAGGGTGCTGTGGAGTAAAGCAGGGTGCTGTGGAGTAAAGCAGAGTGCTGTGGAGTAAAGCAGAGTGTTGTGGAGTAAAGCAGGGTGCTGTGAGTAAAGCAGGGTGCGGTGGAGTAAAGCAGGGTGCGGTGGAGTAAAGCAGGGTGCGGTGGAGTAAAGCAGGGTGCGGTGGAGTAAAGCAGAGTGCTGTGGAGTAAAGCAGAGTGCTGTGGAGTAAAGCAGAGTGCTGTGGAGTAAAGCAGAGTGGCGTTGAGTGGAGTGAAGCTTAGTTGCATGGAGTAAAGCTGAGTGGGGTGGAGTGGAGCAAAGCAGTGTTGTGTTGCGTGGCGCTGCATAATAATAAAGTTGCACTGCGTATAATGGAGTGCCGTTGCATAGAGTGGATTGGCGTTGCATAGAGTGGTTTGGTGTTGGGTATGAGAAAGGGCTGGTGTAAAACAGATGCGAAGAGGAGGAGAATGGGAGAAGGATAGAAAGTGTGGAGACAGAATAGAAGTAAGTGAGGGCACGTGTGAGGAGAAATTAGGACAGGAGTGGAAGAGAGAGGGAGAACATAATAAAAGGAAAAAGTGTCAGAGGGAGTAAGAGAAGAAAATAATGAAGGGAGCAGGTGAGAAAGGTAAATGAATGTGCTGTAACAGAAATACAGAATTGTGGATAAAATCCAAATTGAGATTTCCTAGAAAAGGATTCTTTTGAAGAAAAAAAATAGTAGGGAGGGTATGTATATTAAGTGTGGTTACATCAATTTGACACCAAAGCAGGGAAAGCATAGTGTGTACTTTCCATACCTACTTTCTGCTCTTGTCTCAGTATAAATATCAAAGTGCATTGGTGCCTCTAATTATTGCCACAGAATTTTCCAATGTGAAAGAAAGGCATCAGTGCTTGAAGGGAGAGAACAGAGAGAGAGAGGGAAGAGAGGTGCGGGGAGACAGGAGAGTGAAATCTAGCCAGCCTGGTGCTCTGAAAGTACATAGACTTGAATGGGCTTTTCTGTAAAATTACAGGTAAGTTACTTTTGAGATTACTTTTCTTACTCAGAGTAGTATACCTGGATACTACTCTGGGATATTTCATGTAAACAGGTAAAGAAAATCGTTTTTGTTAGTCAGTGCAATTTTAAAGAATTTCTTTAGGTTTTCAAACTCCACGCTAGAAAACTTTTCCAAGAAAAGGTCCGTTATCCTATTGAGGAACATAGTGTTATCGGTTTTAAGGTATGTATTTGGTAGTGGGAGTTGAGGTTCTGGGGATAGAATCAGGGGTCCTCCAGGGTCCAGGAGGCACTCTGGTTACACCCTCAGTGTCACTAGGGCAGCCAGGTGCAGAGTGCTGAGGCCCAATGTTATCCAAGGGGGGATAGGGGACCTCTGGTCCGTGGCTGCTGGCGAGCAGGCTACTTGGATGTTGGAACAGAGCTCCTGGACTTTAGCTCAGGGCAAATGGGGAAACAAAATAGCACCAAAGATGCACCCTCAGCGGCATTAGGGCGGCCGGGTGTAGGGTGCTGCTTTGACATCTGGGGCCTAGTTGGTTTCTATGGGGAACGTCCGGTTTGCAAAGGCACTGCAGGCTTGGGGAGGAAGGTCTTCTGGCTGCGACCACCACTTCGAGAGTTAAGTTGGGAAGTTAAGGGCTGGTTAGGCGCTGTCGGTTTGGGCACCCAAGTCCGTGGGGCATTGGGTGCAGGTGTGCCTTTTGGTGTCAGATCTTCGTACCAGCGCCTGGTCGCGGTTGTGGAGACCTTCTGGATTTAGGCCGCAGGCGTCTGCTTGAGGCAGGTCAGGGGTTGCCGGATCTTGGGTCAGGATCGCCGGGGTGACCTCCTCGTGGTGTTTGCCTGCTCGGGCCGGGGACGGCGGGTACAGAGTGGGGCGGATTCGCTGTGTCTGGCCGGAGCCAGAGGTTGCAGATGAACAAATCCGGTGTTCACAGGAGTCAAATTCTTTGTGGTTGAAGGCAGCCAGGTCCTCTGGGGCTTTCGAGGTTCCTGGGTGCAGGACACACCGGGAATTTGCAGGAGCAGGTTCGAGGTGGAGACAGGCCGGTAGGGCTGGGGGCTAAGTCAGTGGGCGTCTTCCTCTTGTTAGCTGCTGCACGGCTGTTCAGTCCTTCTTCATCTTCTTGTAGTTTCTTCTTGCCTTAAGAAGCAAGGTTCAGGGGTGCCACTAAATACTAGATTTAGGGGTCTTACAGGTAGGTAAAAGGCAGGGACCAATGGGTCCCTTCCCTGGGGTGGGTACACACCCTATTATGCCACCCTCCAGTGGGAGGGGGGCATGAGCTTGTCCCTGGTTGGCTGAGTCCCCCATCTGCAAGATGGCGTGGACTGAGAGTTGTGCTTTACCTGAGGGGTGGAGTTGGCAGAGGTGGGCACACCTCTCTTCCTCACTTGTTTTTCCACCGGTTCTCCCGCTCAAAGTGGGGGTCAGACCCAGTGGGGACCAGTTCCTGAAAGCTCACAAAGGCGGCAAGCCTTTGAAACTTCCCCTTCATGAACCCTGCGATCCTGGGGAAGCAGACTTGGCACCTCGTCTCAGGATGTGCATTGTTTCAGGCCAAAGAGAGCAGCAGGCTCTCGACCAAGGGGTCCAGAAACATGTCTGGTGGTGGCAGCTGAAAGCAGCCACTCAGCCTGGACACTAGTGGTAGGTTAGTTTTCATTGGGCATCTCTAAGATGCCCTCTGTGTGCATTTTTAATTACATCCCACACTGGTATCAGTGTGGGTTTAATGTTCTGAGAAGTTTGATACCAAACTTTCCAGTTTTCAGTATAGCCATTATGGTGTTGTGGAGTTCGTAATGACAAACTCCCAGCACCATATACTCTTAATGGCATCACTGCACCTAAAAATATAATCATGGGGTCCCATCCCTCCAAACAAAACCTTCAGGAGCTGTTGGCAGGGTATGCTAAGGACCATCCTTCTGAGAATGTTGAAGACATCTCAGATGAAGAAGTAGAGGGAGGGGATGAGGATTACTAACACCCCCCCACACCCCCCCCCCACACCCCTATTTTCCCCCATCCCCACCCATCCCCGGTTCATAGGGAGAGAAGGGCCCCAGTGGCCCTGACTCCAAGAATAAACCCATCAGCACTTGGAGCCCACACAGGTGGATCAGGCACTATTGAGGACCGTCTCAATGAGGAGGACAACCTTTTAGCAAGGTTAATTAAAGTTTGGATCTAGAGACCAGACTCCTGGCTCTAGAGAAAGAGAGAGCAGAAATGGGCTTAGCTCCCATCAATGGTGGCAGTAATTTCCTAAATGAGGATGAAGAACAAGCATATGATTCTAAAATCCCCAGAGGGATTGTCCCTAAAGATGAAGGGGGTGATGATATCACAAAATGGTTCACAGCCTTTGAGAGGGCATGTGGATTGAGAAAAGTGAAGAAGTCACACAGGTGGGCACTCCTTTGGTATCTGTTCACTGGTAACTGCAGGGACAGACTCCTGGCCCTTACAGGGGCAGATACTGGGTCTTATGACCTCATGAAGAGTCCTCAAGGGCTTTGGACTCACAACTGAGGAATGCGCTGGCTTCACCTTGGGGGTGCCCAGGAGTGGACATTTCACAGGGAAAAACCAGGAAGGGTTCCACAGCGGTATGAGTACATCGCCAGGATGCCCGGTTGCTGGGGCAGCAGTGCGCTTTACAAGTACAAATTCATTTCATTCCATTCAGGGAGGCTCACAAAACCCAAAATCAGTCCTGGATTGACTTCGTTGTCTACTCAAGTAAGACACTAGATGGTTGATTAACTGGACATAATGTGTATGATTTCAATGGACTTTACAATTTGTTTATGAAATAAAATATTTTAAGTAATTTCAATAATGAAAAGTTACATCAGCATTTGGTTGACCTAGGTTGGCACAAATCATCCAGAGCCATACAATTACCAAATATTACAATAAATTATTACAATATTAAAACATCGATCTCTTAAAACCAAAGTTCGCAGAGTAGTTAAAATAAAACCTAAATCATAAAAACAATACATTGATGTGCAAACATCATGCATAAATACACCATATCAGTTTATAACTGTACGGTTAAAATTTAATTTTGAGGACCATTGTTTAAATATGACCATAAAATCACAGTGGACTCGCCAATAAACAAAGCAACGAACTAAGATTAATACATTAATCCATATAATGGTTTCTAGTTTCCCCAATCATCAAAAAACGCTCTAATATGGATTACTTTCTAGAGAAACAGGGCAACCCTGTAGCATTCTCTTGTGTCCCCTAATTCATACTAAAAATTTAAAGCCGTCTGATGGTAAATAATTCTCTCTTCTAAAAATAATGGTTTAAGATGGGAATTCCTGGGGATCAAATAAAATTTACAAAAAAGTGCTATGTGCTGAGTGTACTGTTCTGATCAGGTATCACAGGGAAATTTGTTAGAAGTTGTGTCCCAGCTCTCGTTTTTAGGAAACGCAGTCAGATAATGGGAAATAAGAAGATGTAAGCAGGTTAAGATACCTGTGCTGTTCATTATTAACTATCATAAGGAGCAGTTTGCATCCTAACTCCTCATTCCATGCTCTGTACCGCACTACAGGTAACATTAACAAGATCTACTAACAGTAGTCAATGTACACGCATTTCATCAAGTTTCGTAATGGTACAGATGCAGTATTGTATGAGCGGCGTGAAGTATTTCAGTATGAAAAGTTACTCCCAGGGTTCAATGATAAATGTGTTATAATCGTGTGGTCGAAGTTCTTATGTTAAAGCATACTTCTTGCATTTTGGGTTTCTCTCTCTGATGGGGGCAGAGAGGAACCAGCAATGTGCGTCTTCCAACATGTCACCGGTTTTGGGCTCTATTGCTAATAGTATAATATCCCATTCTGCGTGTCGCACTTCGCCCATGTGTTCTTTGGTGCAGGGCAATAGTTGCTGTCTCAGCTCTTACCCATATCTTAACATCTGACAGCCAACCTTTCACACTTGGTGCATATCTGGCCTTCCTCGCCCTGACTATATTCCTCTTGGCTGGTGTCCGTGCCAAGTCAAGGAACATACATGTCTACCTACTTTAGGTCTGTGCATTTGACCCAATATACAGGGTAGGATATTCTGTTCTAATCTCCTCCCTGATAATTTTGTCAGTGTGGAGATCACTTTGTCCCAAAATTGTGTGATGATCCCACAATCTCTTATCATATGATGGAGATCTGCCTGTGAATAAATACAACACTGGCAGTGGTTGTTGGAATCTGGGTATATTGGGTGTTAAATTGGTTTTGTGCAGATAACTGAATTGAGAAAATGTTAATTGTGGATTTCTCATGACTTTTATTTATTTATTTATTTTATTTATTTATTTATTCAAAGTTTTATATAGCGCGAACAAGATCCTTACAGATATCAGAGCGCTTCACAGAGACAGGGGTAGGGGCAGCAGGAAAGAACAGAGATAATGGGAGCAGTATAATAGTCACTAACATAGTAGGATAATAATAACGTACAGAAAACATATCAATATACAATCAGGTAAACAAGTAATATAAGACGGCACAAGTCATTGATCCCACTACAGAAGGGTTCAGGTAAACCTTGGATGTGTGGATGGCTTATACCAATTTCTTAGGATAGAGAGAACACTGGGTGGGGGCATCGGGAGGGTGATTCAATCAACCAAAGTGTATCATATATTGGCCGGTAGTAAGAGAGTAGCGTAGTAGTGTCACCATCAAGTAGGAGTATAGTGCCAAAGGACAGGTGAACAGTGTTACAAAGCGATGCAGAGTCTCTGATCCAGCCCCTGTAAGGTTCAGGAGATCTTGGCCAGAAGGATGGTTTTCACCTCTTTCTTGAAGAGTGCAGTGGAGGAGATAAGCCTGGTTTCAGGAGGGAGCGCATTCCAGATCCTGGGTGCCATTCCTGAGAAGGAGCGCTTGTATGTTTTCTCTTTCCGGAATCTACGGGGTTTCAGGAGTAGATTTTTTGTACTTCTATTGGATCTCGAACCTCCTGATATAGACAACTTTTGAGCGAGGTAGTTGGGTGCATTGTGGTGCACGGCCGCGTGTGTCATATCTGCAATTTTTAGCTGTATTCTGGCTTCAAAAGGCAGCCATTTTAGAGACTTTAAGTCTGGGGATATATGCAAATGTTTTCTTGAGCCAGTAATGAGTCTCGCGGCAGCGTTCAAGGAGGCTCTTAGGGGTGCTGTTGTGGATAGCGGGAGTCCGCTGAGGGCCACAATTCCGTAGTCTATTCGAGGGATGACTAAAGCTTGTACAGCAGTTTGGAAGTCTTTGGCAGGGAGGAAGGGTTTCTTAGTATATTTTAGGATGTCTGACCTTCCCTCCCCCCAAATGCACGCTTTATCTTTTCTTCTCATCTAGCTTGAATGTTGTCTACGTTGGAGTAAAAAGTAGGAGACCGAGTGTTGTAGAGAGTGTATACATCGCTGTCTTCCAGTACCGAATGTATACTAAATCTAGTATTTAGGGGCAGCCCTGAACCTTGCCTCAGACAAGAACCGACCAAGAAGAAGGACAGAAGAGCCATGCCGAAACTAAGAAGAGGAGTACACCCCCTGACTTGGCCCCAGCCCGACTGACCTGTCCCCACCTCTAACCTGCTCCAGCAAAATCCCGGTGTGTCCTGCAGCCAGCAACCGCAAGAACCCGGAGGACTTGCCCTGCCTTCCACAAGAAAGACTTTGTCTCTCGTGAGCACCGTATTTGCTCACCCACAGACTCTTGTCTCCGGCCAAATCCGTGAGTCTGCAGCACTCAGCACCCGACACCTACGGCCCGTGTTCGAGTGACCCAACACAACGAGGCCCAACACCACGAGGAGGTCTCCCCAGCGATCCTGACCTGAGATCTGGTGATCTCTGACTTGCTCCGTATCTCCAAGTGAAGCCTGCAGCCTCTTTCTGGAGAATCCCCCCGACCACAACCCGAGCTGGTAAGGAATACCCAACGCCTAAAGACACCCCTACACCCGAAGTCCCACGGCCTTTGATGCCTCAACTGAGCGTGCCCCAGCATCCCCAGGCATCCCAACTTACCTCTCCAACTAGTGGTCACCTCCAGAAGATCTTCGTACCCGAGCCTGTAGTCTTTGTTGTAACCGGCGAATCCCCATTGTAAACAACAGTGTGCCAGAGGCCAAAACAGCACCCTGCACCCAGCCAACCCTGCGCCGCTACGGGTGTACATTGGGTGCTAACTCGGATCCCCCTTTACCCTGAGCCTAACACCAGGAGCTTCACACCCGCATCCCTGTGGCCTGCTCGTGAGCAGCCTTCAACCAGAGGCCCTCTACCTCCTATTGGATAACATTGGGCCTCAGCACTCTGCACCGGCTCTCCTAGTGCCTCTGAGGGTGATTCAAGGGTGCATCCTTGACCCTGGGGAACCCTAGTTCTTACCCCAGAATACCAACTCCCACAAACTTGTACTTGCCTATAAACCGATAACTCAATTTCCTTCCATAGGATTGAATTGACTGCTTTTTTTGAAAATCATCCAAGTGTGGAGTTGGTTTGAATGGAACATTGACAAAACTGCAAAGTACTTAAAGTGAGTTACTTACTTTTTGTCTGGGAAATGTCTAAGTGTGATATCTAGGCATATCACACTGATTAGCAAACGTAATCTGAGAAGTAATCCAATAAGTAAAGTACAAAGTAATCTGAAAACTAACTGACCAGTAATTTCGAAACATTGACTTTCTGGTAATTCAATCACCTGCATTTGAGCCATTTGAACTTGTAAGACATTGCATAAGATTTTGCAAAGTGTTAATTCACTTACCTGCACCAGGTTTGGCTTGGTTCTAGAAATAAAATAACTTAATAATATTTTTGATACAAACAAATTGGTCTGGAGTTCAGTCTTTGAATGTGTAACATCATTTGCTGATTGGGTGTGTACAACAAATGCATAACACTACCCTCTGATAAAGCCTTACTGCTCGCCCACACTACCACAAATAGAGAGTAAGGTGCTATCTACTTTTACCTCTGCAGGGTCTGGCATGTACGTTCATCTCAATGCGGTATCCCCCTCTTCTGCTCAGCCTTTTCTTCTGTACTTAGACAGGGCATTAACAATGGAGGCAGTGGCATGCAAATTCACTGCACAGCTACCTCGTAGGAAGTCTCGAAGCCCAGAGCTCAGCTGAGATGTCTTCGCAGGGATATGCAAAACTTAAACATACCTGAAAAGTCATCAGTACGCACAGCACAGCACAACACAGTTTTGAGGAGGCTGGCGATGCATTGTTTGTGTACAGATTTGAATGTATTTCAGAACCTCAAAATATCCTGTTTATCTTGAGTTGTATGTAAATAGGACATCTATTTCAATACAGTATGCAACCATGCATAGTACTGGCCCTCAACTCATTAACTCTTGCTATAGTTCCATACCCTTAGAATTCTCATATCCTTCTAGCCATCCAGAGGCTGGGGCAGATGCTGCTAAGCATCTCAGCAGGCTAAACCATCACCTACGTCATTTATGGGTAGATTTCCCCCCATATGTTACTGTGAGGATCTCTGTTAATGTACGATTACAATAGGGCATGTCGAAGGCATATATCACCTGTAATGACCCAACTCTTGCTAAGATGGACCACGCTCCCCGACGGTCAGAGGCGTCCATGAGGGCTGCTAGCAGTTTGTATTCTGACGGGATACCTTGGCTTTTCTACAGTGACTGAAGCATGCCGTCTCTCACACAGCTGACCTACTTTAGAAACTGGCTGTTTTGGGATTATCACTTCCCACCACCTGTTCACTTCAGCTGTCTTATTCCAGATTTGTTTTTGTATTTGTTCCAAAGCACATTGAAGCAGCCAGAAGGACAAATATTATGGCTTCAGGAAATCACCGGAAAGACTTTGGATTTTTATTCAGTGCTATAAAGTTGTATTTTTTGAAGAGGCCCTTATTTCAGTAATAGTCGTTTTGAGACTCTTGAGTGTTGTAGTCTGTACTGATTGTGATGAAGGCTGCATGGTATATGTTGTAAATATTCCTTCATTTTGTAAACGGAACATGGTACATCTTAATCTCCGAATCCATGACCCAGGAAGGCGCCATATGGGCAAATGGCTGGCTATCAACAGCCATCTTTGGGTGCTAATCTAAGAAGTGGTCCAGTCCACAGAGCATGTTTTACAAATAATTGTACACACTAATCCTTACCTGCCATTGGCAAAATAATGATACAGTGGATTCCTACAGAAAGAGGAGAAGAGGCCTGTTGTGAGTGCTTGCGTTTTGCGTTATGTCGGGCTCCAAATTGGACCCTTGCCCACCTAAGCTTTTCAGATCGTTGGCTCACTGGATGAACCCAGTTTTAAACCTCATTTGGGACACGTCTCTATCCTCTGGCATCTTCCCAGATGTTTGGAAAATGCATTCTTACTACCCCTTTTAAAAAAGCTGAATGCTGATCCTTCTGAGATTGGCAATTTCTCCCCAATTTCTCTATAGCCAGCACCTGCAAAAATGTTAGACAAATTGGCTCAAGGTCAACTCCCCAATTTCATTGACGCACAGGACATCCTGCATGGTACTCAGTTTGATTTTCGGTCAGGTTACAGTACTGAGACTGCATTAGTGGAGGTAGCGGAAGCAGTGAGCATGACAGTAGATGCTGGAGCATCAGCGATGCTGGTCCTATTAGACTTGTTGGCTGCTTTTGACACAGTTGCTCATCCTATTTTTCTGGATAGGCTTAAACAGATGGGCTTGCAAGGGGCCGTCCTCTCTTGGATCCAGGCCTACCTCACAGACCGCTCTCTGAGTCTTTCTCCAACCACATCAATCCGAGCCCAAGCCACTGTGGTGCAGCGTGCCACAGAGTTCTGCTCTGAGCCCTCTGCTTTTTAACACCTACTTGGTGCCACTCTTTACCCTCATTGCTACCTGAGAAGTTAAAGGTAGTCGCCTATGCAGATGACACCCAGCTGGTGTTCTCTTTTAAAGGCCACTCTGAAGACTCGTTTGCCAGGTTCAAGGGGTGTCTAATGGACATCGCCTGCTGGATGAACAATAATAGACTAAAACTAAATGCTGACAAAACGGAGGTCCTGTTCTTTGGCCAGGACTCCCCTCTGTCCCCAGAGTTATGGTGTCCAGCTGAATTGGGCTCACCACCGATCCCACCCAAGGAATTTGGGCATCAAATGGGATTCCGGTTTATCCTTTGTAACCCAGGTTCGTCACATCCTGTTGTCCTGTTTCGGGAAGTTAAGAAGCTTAAGGAAATTTCTGCACTTCTACCAGAGGAAAGCCGCAGGGTCGTAGCCCATGCTACAGTGACCTCTCAGCTGGAACAGTCTGTCTGTACCTAGGGTTACCTTCGTATCCGATCCACAGACTTCAGATGATACAAAGCACAGCAGCAAGACTTATCTGACTGGTGCTGTTCCGTCACCACATCTCTCTGCATATTAGGCAACTCCATTGGCTCCAGGTAGCGAAAAGGATAGAGTTCAAGTCTCTGACCTTGGCCTTCCGTGCCCTGCATGATAAAGGGCCTAGGTATCTCAGTCATAGGCTTTGCCCTTACCAACATAAACGTACACTGCTTTATGTACCTCTCTATGCTAAGTCCCGAATAGGATGGAGGTCCTTCACAGTTAGGACCGCCAGGCTGTGGAACTCCTTTCCCTCTCATACGCACTTGGTTGAATCAGAACTTGAGTCAGGAAGATCTTGAAGACCTGGATTTTTTGCCAGAGTTAGTCCCCGGTCGGTCTTGATCCCTACCAGATTTCCGCCCAGTGCCGAGACACCTCTGGTTGAGGTAGCTGTTGCGCTTTACAAATTTCACTATTATTATTAAAAGGTGCTGCCTCAGGTGTTCTTAGGTTGCCAGAACGGTTTACAATAGACAATAAGTAGCTTTTCATTGAAGGCTTGTATTTTTAAGTGCCTTTTAACGGACAGTTTGTGAGTTTATATACTTTAATTTACTCGTCATTATTCCCCGCCAGTAATCCTGCACTGCAACCATAATATAAATGCATTTGTGCCTGTTTCTTTCTTAGAACAAAAACAACCGACCTCTACGTACAGGTCAGATCTACAGCCAGGACGAGAGTGCCACCCACACGCAGCTGTATACTCACCGCTTTGAGCTGATGAAGATGATGGCAGGGAAGAGAAGCCCACCACTGAAACCGCTGTGAGTTTATTGGGTTTTGAACTACTTTAAGGGCATTGATTACTGCTATAACATCGGTCTGTACAGAAAGATAATGCCATTGTTAAAGTGAAAGTTCTATCATGAAGGAAATCTGTAAGGGTTTATGTTACTTGCTAGTTACTGTGGATTTAATAACCTTTTTATTTTTTATATGTGCTTGTGGGAGTGCGGGTCTAATATACAGGCTAGGAGGCTGGATGAGTTTGCGAACAAGCAAAGGTTTATTTTGAACAAGAATAGGGTCAGGTAACACAGATGTCCGGGCGTCACAATAGTCCTCTTCCGGTGAGTCTTTTTCTTTATATAAGGGGGCAGAGGGCGATGGTTCAGGCTCCTCGTCTTCGGAGTCGAAGGGTGTTCCCCGGAGGCGGCCCCTGCCGCAAACTCTCCTGAGTCCGCGGCCGCTCTTCAGCATCCTCCGGTGGAATCCACCACTCCTCACTCCAGGGCTCGTCCAGTTCTTCGTCCTGGGTCTCTCTGCTCCTGGGCTTCTCCACGCAGTCTTCTCCGCACGGCGTCTCAGCTCCTTCCAGCGTCTTCTCCCACTCTCCTGCTTCGTCTGGATGCCCGCCCCCGTCCTCGCAGTCCGCCACTTTTATTGGTCTCCTTTGACCACTTCCGGGGTTGCCGCCGTCCTCTTCCCGGTCCTGTCTCCCAGCTCTCTGTAGGGAGAGGAAAAGACGACATGGATCCGGATTGGGAGTCTCCTTGGATATATCTGGAGTCCGCTCATGAGGGTTTTCGGCCCATGGGACCTCATCGGTGAGTACTTCCTCACAGTGCTTTTGTTTTTGTTGATGTAAAACTGACGTGGCTGTGAGGTAAAATGTACTCTGTTTCTGTGTGTTATGTTCTGAACAGTCGTTCTTATGGTACTGTTGGTGTTAATCCCATTGGCACAACCTAAAGCAGGAACTTTTTTTTATTTATTTATTTAATGCAATTTTATATCGCGCGAATATTACCCGAATGTGTCAGAGCGCTTTACATAAGAATCAGTTGCGATACATAAGGACTCAGGATTACGTGCGTTGCATAAAAGATACAAACAGCAATAAATTGCAAATGTACAAGTTATAGTCACACAAGGAGGAGCACTCAAGGAAGGGATACGAATGGCTATACTCTAAGAGTCACATAGGAATGGTAGAGAGTACAAAGGTCTACTGCATATACTAGTGATTAGAGTTCTCTCTATATACATAGGGAAGGGATACGGATGATATACTCTAAGAGCCACATAGGAATGGTAGAGAGTACAAAGGTCTACTGCATATACTAGTGATTAGAGTTATCTCTATATACGTAGGGAAGGGATACGAATGGATATACTCTAAGAGTCACATAGGAATGGTAGAGACTACAAATGTCTACTGCATATACTAGTGATTAGAGTTCATCTCTATATATCTTATCTCCAAAGCACTGCATCATTTAGGATTCTGTTTAATGCTACTTAAATAACCTAACCTGGATCCAGAGGCATGAAAATCCATGCAGTTTTCAACATTGGTGCCAGGTGGCGCTGTCTGACTCATTGAGGACCTCGTCGCTACCCTAGAAGTGATGTTGGTTCCTTTCTTTCAACGTATTTAAACATGGATCTGCAGCTCGCTAAAAGTGTGGTTGGTCCATTATCCACATTTTTGGCAGTGTGAAGACAAGAAATAGGTCTGCCTACCCTCCCCCACAACAACTGGATTCAAGCAATGCAGAGACTGTAAGGAAGCAGATGTAGGTCACAGACTCCCACAGCGTGTCTATGGTGCCTAAACCCCAGCCATGACTTGAATGTGTGAGACAAGTGTGCCCTGATGTACCCAAAGGTGATCCAAGAGCAGTAAGGAAAGTTTTATGTCGCAGAGCAAGAAGAGGTTGTGTTTCGAGCAGCGGTCCCATTTTAAATCACAGAGATGCTCTTCCTCATTATCTCAGTCCCGCTCAAAGTCAGCAGGTATGTCAAAGTCTATAGCTTGATACAAGTGCCCTGCGCAGCTCGCAATCCAAGGGTACCCAGTCTCTTCTGACTCTGAACCCATTCTGAGGCATGCCTAGCATTGGAAACCTAGACAGGCCTACTTTTAGTCCCCTGCCTGCTCGGGTCCAGACTTCTACCCCAGGGCTAGGCTCCTTGCTGGTCCTGTCCATGCCGGTGTTGATGCGGTTTTCAACTTCATCGCTAAATTAGATAATGATGCCGGTCTTCGATGCAGAGCAGATAATAGTCTGCAGACAGGCCTGTGTTGTGATAATAGATCACTAAGTTCAAGCCTATGAGACTAGAATGCGATTCATGGCCTTTTCCACAACACCAGTAGTATGCGAGGCTGGAGGCCTGCTCGGCTCCTGTTTGGACACTGTTCAGGGGCTCCAAAACATTGAGGGGGCAAGCAGCTTAATTTTATTATTATGGAAGCTTGTTCTCATGCACAACTCACTCCCTGAGAAGCATCTCAGCGCTAGGGACAACAGGTTGGCTGAAACAGTCACCAGAGAATTAAAGAAAAACATTAAACTGCCATGTTTTAATAGCTTTTTGAATTTAGCATAATCCTCACCTAGCTGAATAGACACAGGAAGTTTATTCGAATAGGGGAGGGAAAATGATCTACCACCAAATCTGGCTGTGTGGATTCTAGGTATATTTAGATAGGACATGCTGGAAGATCTTAAAACCCGAGAGGGCTGATACAAGCAAAGCTTGGAATGCAAATAGCTGGGCAAGGCCTTGATTAAAGCTTCCTATTTCAGATGACATATCTTGAACAATATGTGTTATTTTATGGTCAAATTGAAGTTTTTTACAATGTTGACGTTGTGTATATTCTTCTATACAGTTATTGAAGCCCCTGATGAAGGGCAAATAGCCCGAAATGCATTGGGCCAAATGACTACTGATGTCTTGAATGACATGATGTGAAAACAACATCAGGAGAGTTAATAAATTGGATAGAACAATTGAAAAAAGATAAAATATCACAGAGATTCAAAATAAAAACAACTTTATTGACAAATTGAATAAATCGTGTACGAAGTGTGTTTCAACAAAACATTAACAGGAGTGCATTTGGGGACGTTGCTCAAGAACTGATCAACGCTAACTGATTATTTTATGGGCAGCCAGTGAAGGTCCCTTATAGTGGGAGCCATGGAAGTACGGTAGGGCAAGTTCCAAATTAGCCAGGCAGCAGCTTTCTGCACCACTTGGAATTTTGAAACCTAGGTGTCGTTTGCTGCTCCCAAAGGTTAATCCCCCACCACTCATTATGATGTTGTAGGGCAGCTCAAGTCCTCGACCTACAGCTGCCCACCGTGGAGACAAAATAGACTGAATTCCCATCAGCCAGGAACGGTTTCTTCAGAACTTTCAAAACGCTAGATTGATGCTCTTACGGTCACTAACGTCTACATGGGCAAAGGTATGCTTTGCCCCTCCAGTCATTCAAGCAGTGGCCTACGGCACGGGCCAGCTCCTGGTGTTCCAGCATTTCTCGCCCAGCACTCAACTCCGGAAATGGCCTGCATGCAAGCGGCAGGGAGTAAAGTTAACCCAAATGCCGTGCCTTTTTCACCTCCAGACAGGGAATCCAAGCATATTAATGCATTGGGAAATATGGTATTCTCTTCAGCTTGCCTGCCCTTAGGATCTTTGAATACAGGCTGCTACCACCTTGTGGGAAATCGTTGGAAAGATCTTGCCAGCCATTCCTGAGGAACTCAGGGTAACCTTTTATCCTCTGGAACAAGATGGGCATGATGCATCAGATTATCTTTTACTGCTGGCCTCGACCCCAGAGACTGTGCGGATCATGCTATGATAACCAGGGTTGTGTTGGGTAGCATGCCATTTTGCATGTGACTGGATTTTCAGGGGATCTTCAATTTTCCTAGATGGACATGTTCTTTCACGACTCTGGACAGTTCGAGGAGAAGGCTGGCTCTCCAATAAAAAGACTTAATGTCAGTGTTACTCTTGGGCAATTGAGTCGTTAAGAGTGCTGGACTCAGAAAAGGCTACTACCTCATCCCCAAGAAGGATGATGGGCTGAAACCTATTCTGGACTTCCCATCTGTGAATTCCTTCTTACAGAAGGACAAACTCAGTACACTCATTTTGGCTGAGGTGAATTGCGAGAGAAATTGTTTCCATCCTTTGCTTTGTGCCATTTTTACGTGTTTACAGTTAGTTTGATTCTATTACATTGCAATTTTACTACTTTTTTATTCATTTATACTTCTTGCCGTCTGCTGCTCTCTAATATATTGGGTACAGGGGGATGCAAACTCCTTTTTACAGGATTATTAGTTGTTTGTTGCCTATTTGCACAGTGTACATTGCGCACTTTATTATTAAAGGCATTTTTCTTGCTTGCTTGGGGCTTATGACGCAATTTCAGAATACTAGAAGAGATAGAACTGATGAGAGGTATTCTCCAACCCAACACAACCTTTCTTTTTTATCTCTAGTCGTTTGGACACGATTGGGCCCCATTTCTAGTATCTCTTTTTTGAATGCACTGATGGGCAGGCCAGATTTGGGGTATTTCAGGGAACCTGCAGCTCTAAAGACCCCTGGGTTATAACGCGCTATATAAATCAAATAAAATAAATAAATTATTTGGCTGTTAGGAAATTATGCCCTTGCTCTCGACTGATTGTTTCTTGATTCAGATTCAGATAAAATTGCACGCAGTGGGAGGACTGATAGGAAGCAGTCCCCTCAAATACAGGGCAAGAGGCCATGGGACAGGTTATCTGCCGGAATAGTGGAAACAGCACCTATAGTTTTTGATCTACCGCCTCCATTGAACCCGATTCTGAATCCTTTTCTAAGTGGGTTTTGCTGGCAGTAGTCTGTGCATTGTCCTGTTCAGTTAGAGGCCAACATGGTCAGTTCCTTCACCTCCCTGGTATCACGATGAATTAAGAAAAGCCAAATTAGATTGTAAAAAACTTGAAAGACAGTGGAGACGTGGCTATGCTGCTGAGGACGTACTACAAGATGTTTGTTGCCATTGCTAAAGCTACTTTGTACGCAATAGAATACTGAATGCTAATCATTCCTCAGTAGAACTATTTGCAGTGGTGAACGGATTAGCAGTTTCCTCTTGCCTCAGTTAGAATATTGCACATTCACAATCGTTGTGATGCACTCTCCAATTTCTTTAGGGGATAAACTGGAAGATTTGCCATTCATTTAAGGAGATAGTAGTGGTGCGCTCAATAGCAGTGGTGAAATCCACTGCTATGGAAACCCTGCTTAGAATATAGGAATTGAAGACCATTACTAATGAGGGATTAATGGAATCAATAGCCTATAAATTGGGTTCTCCTCTCAACCCTCTTCCTTCTAGTGTGTAGATCACTCTGTGTTACCTACACGAGGCCCTTCTGGTCATTTGTAATAAGCCCCTGCACATGTCTACTGTGGCTTTGGCATTGAAGCCGATACTAGTGCTTCCGCTATTGGAGAAGCCTTCTGCTGACTGTGCTAATCTTGCCAGTTACAGAACTATATCTCTCCTGCCATATCCAATCAAGATATTAGAAAAGTCAACTAACAAGTATCGGAGTTAGTGGCCAAGAAAAGCATCTTGGATGCAGCTCAATCAGGTTTCCGCTTTTCACATACTATAAAGGCTGCTTTATTTAGCACAATCTGTGAATGCTGGCAGACCAGGGTTAGATATGTCTCACATGGTTGTCTATTACTTAGATTGAGTGAGGCTAGCGTCCAGGGCCAGAAGTTAAACTGGCTATTATCATGTTTATCAGATAGACAGCTACTAGTGTCATTGACTCCTTCCAGATTGGAGTTCAAGCGGCTACGACAAAGGGTCGCACAGTCTGACACGTTTTATTCTCTATATTAGATCTCTGGCTCAATTTGTGAAGTAATTCGAACCGAGATTCATAAACTATGCAGAGAGTAGGCAGCTAGTGATCTAACTGGATCAGGATTCGACAAATGTCACTGAACTACCAATAATTTCCACCAATGCCTGATTGCTGTGGCAAACTGACTTGCTCACAATAATTTGAAAATCAGTTCCTACAAGGCCGAGATTTTGGTGTTCTCTGGATTGACATTTGCCAGGATTACCACTTGGCCACTTGAATTAAGAGTAGCTCCAGTACCATCTGCCTTGATCAGCAATCTTGAATGTCATTTTCACACCCACTTATCTTTAACAAGTCAGGTAAGCCAGCTCTCGGCTACCTCCTGCCTTTCTTGATACGTCCAAGTACAATTCTACCACATTTATCAGCAAAGACGCATTCCTTTGTGGTTCAGGTGTTTATGTTGAGTTATCTTGACTACTACAACTTATTATACAAAATATTGCTATCAGCTTGCCCGCAAAAACCTTGGATCACCTCTGCAATTTATCCATCAAATGATCTACCCTGGTTACTGGTGAAAAAATATGTTCGAGGCATATGAGCTGCAGATTGCACACTGTGCATAGATCGCCACCTAGTGTTGGGCCCGGATGTTTGCAGTTTGTTGTTGTCCTGAAAAGTTCTTTGGATATCACGAGATAGGTGACTCCTCCTTTGAATTTGAATTTACAGGAATTTATATAGCGCTCGTATACCGGGCGGTTTCATGGCGCTTGGAGGATGCTTAACCCATGACTAGGGCGACGGAATTACTGAGGTGGGAATGCGTGGGAAAATAAGTAAGTCTTGAGTGCCCTGCGGAATTCGAGATAAGAGGAAATAGATCTAATGTGAAGGGGAAGGGAGTTCCAAAAAATGGGGGCGAGGACAGTGAATTTCAAGCCCCCAGATTTCCTTTTCTTGAACCGGGGAACAGAAAGAAACAAGCATTTACAATGCAATGGTTTCGCCTTTGGAAAAGTTTGAGCTATTGGCATTGTAAATGACAAATTTTGTATTTATGTGTTGGTTTTGAAAACAGATAAATAAATGGCATTGTCATTTACATTGCCATTAGCTTAATCTCTTGCAAATGTGAGACCTATTGTACCCTACGGACGAGCTCAGCAGACAGCAATTACTACCACACACACACACCCAGAGCCACACACACACACCCACCCAGAGCCACACACACCCACTCAGAATATTCATATTTGGCTTTTAAGGACTAAAAAGAATGTATTTACCATAACCAGGATTCCGATTTATGTACAAGGTAATGTGAGAACTACGGCGACTTCCGCTCGTGGTCTGTTTATCTGAGCGACCCCCACATCATTGCACACCGTCTCATTGCTGCAAGCCCCTCCCCCTGCTCATACCGCCATGGTCTCAATTATACATCGACCCCGAGTTTGACTTCCGGACACCCGAATGACGTCACCAACGGCAACTGGAATTAGAGTGGGATGAGAGCCCCCTCTTTTCTCAAACAAAAGCCCAAATGTACACACCCGCCGGCGTAGGCGCTAGGCTAGTGCCTGAAGCCGACTCCCCCTCCATACACACTAACACGCTGGTTAAGTTATCGGTGTACGCACCCTCTCCCGTGCATTCCTGCCAGTCTTGTACCCTTTCAGGCCAAGCGACGCCATCGTCACTTAGGACAGATGTGCACTACCATTTGTGCAGCGGGTGCAGTGGCACCGGGGCCCACTGCATTATTGGCCACTTTTCGTCTGCAAAAGTAAATGAATAAAAGCTGCACTATAGACCATTGATTGCAGAGCGCCTCAGCTGTGACTATGGCAGACGCAGATAAGTGTTACTTTACTCCGATATTAATATACCTCATAGCACAGATGAAGTATACTTACAGACTTAAGCAAACATCGAAGTACACTTTTCTCAAAGATAAAACACACACACGCCGCAATAAATAACCGAATGACCCCACACATCGAGATATATAGCGCTTTACACCGAAAACCGGGGACGGGACTGACATCAGCACATAAAATATTCGACATAAAATGTAAATAAACAGTGAACCTCTCCTCAGAGAGGACCAACACCCACAAATGTACACCGACACACAGACTAAAACACACCCACCCCCAAGTGTAAAGATATAGCGCACACAGCAGAGAAAGCACCTCACAAACATGGGGATACCTCACCTACACAAATACGCGCAGGCACACAGCAGAACACGCCTCGGAGACAGACTACCCCGCTCCCACGCGAGGCAGACAGGCAGGGCGTGCTACAATGTGTTTAAAAATCTATTTATAACCACAAGAACCCGAGGTGAGGGTCCCGGCACATCGCACGCAGCTGCACTGACCTGCGGTGTCCCCGCTCCGGCCCGGGTCCTCGGCTCCTCCCGCCTCACTCCCCGGCAGGTGTGTCCACGCCCGGCCGCTCACAGGGGGGAGGGCAGCTGCAGTAAAATGAGGTCAGTTGAGCTCGTGCAAATAAATGCATTTATTATTCCAAATGCACCTTTCAACGTATCCACTACTTTGCTCTTCTGTCTGTTCGCTGCTCCGTCCTGAGCCCTTCGAAGCATTCTTGAAGGGAGAGGACACGGACGGCGGGAGTGGGCGGGAGGGGGCGGGAGGGGACACGGACGGCGGGAGGGGGCGGGAGGGGACACGGACGGCGGGAGGGGGCGGGAAACGTGCACAGGACAGCGAGGGGGGGGGGGCGGAAAGCCACACGGAGGGGGCGGGACGGACGGCGGGAGGGGGCGGGAGAGGACACGGAGGGGGCGGGAATGGACAGCGCATCTGAATTCACTTTCAGTGAAAGGGGAGGGAACGGGAAAAAACGTAACTCCGCCCTGGGAAAAAATCTCGGGAACGCCCCCGAATCTGGTCCGGCCTTGACGGACAGATCCGGCACTCAATGGCTAGCCTCCATTTATGGAGCTAACCAATGAGAGCCAGGGGACGTTCCAGGAGTCCTTATTGACGACATAGGATTTCACCTGCGCTGAAGAGCTGCGCAGAGCGCAGCCTTCGGCAGGCGAAACCCAAAAATGTAGTGGAAGAGCGAAGTTCTCTGTTAGGACAGTAAGTACTGATGGCAGAAGAAATGAAATCTGGGGCAGTCCCCACCAAGGCCTGAAAGGTGGTACAGCCCAATTTAAAGAGAGCCCGTTCCTTGATGGGCAGCCAGTGTAGGGATTTGAGTAAGGGAGTGATGTGATGGGATCTGGCCAGGCCATAAATCAGGCGGGCAGCCTGCTTTTGGACTAACTGAAGGCGACGAAAGGCATATGCAGGAGCGCCATTATATACAATGTTCCCGTAGTCCAGCCGGGACAGGACCATCGCCATCAGAATCAATTTAAGGGCAGGGAAAGAAAAAAACTGTAGATTTTCCATATAGTGCGGAGAGCAAAGAAACAAGAAGAAACAACAGAACTAATCTGAGAATGGGGAGTGAGGTGTTTATTGAGTGAAATCCCTAGAGTTTTTACAGAGGAAGAGGGTGTGGGGGAGGTGCCCAAGGAGGGAGGCCAAAAGTTGGGGGACCAGGGACTGGGAGTGCTACCAGTGACAACAAGTGCAGTCTTGTCCGGATTTAATTTCAAATGGTTGCAGTTCATCCAATCACTGATGAACAGCATGACAGACTGGAAATTAAGTATACTGGTTGGGGAGTGTGACAGATGGAAAATGAGTTGGAGGTCATCGGCAATAGTTGTACACGGTGACCTCCATTTGCTGAAGTGCAAAAATAAGTGGAAAGATGTATAGATTAAATAATAAAGGAGAGAGAGAGGAACCCTGGGGGACACCACACCGAACCAAGTGAAGGGGGGCGGTGAATTCAGCCCTCGATGCCCGCCGCCTTGACACGGGTGAGAAGGATGGAATGGTCCACCGTGTCAAAGGCGGCAGAAAGATCTAATAGGACGAGGGCCCGAGGAGTGTTGGTATCTAGCCCCTCTCTGAGCTCGTCCATCACAGAAATGACCACCTTCTCGGTGGAGTGCCGGGGGCGAAAGCCGGCCTGCCGGGAAGCAAATCCCCCACTCTCCTCCACAAAGGCACCTAGGACCTGGGTGACATGGGCCTCCAGGGCCTTGGCCAAAAAGGGGAGGAGGGAGATGGGACGATAATTAGAGGGGGAGGCAGGGTCAGCCCCAGGTTTTTTTAGAAGGGGGATGACAATAGCAGTTTTATGAAGGGCTGGAACAATCCCCTGTTCAAGATAGTCGTTGAGGAAAGTGAGGGGGGGAGATAGCAGCTTGTGAAGATCTTGCGAAGGATGTGCGCCGGGGCATTATCCACAGGGGATCCAGATTTAACCCGGGTCAGTAGGGCGAGGAAGGTTTCTCTGGTCAGGGGGGGTAGATGAATCAAGCTGGAGGTGGGGGGAGGAGGCTGGGGGGGTCACAGAAGGTAGGGGAGGGAGGCGGAATCTTAGCCTTGATAAGTGCAACCTTCTCAACGAAAAAGTCGTTGAGGGAGTTGCACAACAGCTGGGATGGGGGAATTTTGGAAGAGGCTCTATCAGAAGAAGACAGTTCACGGACGGACTATAGCATATATTTCCTTGGACTGGTTCTCTGCAACAAGAATCCTCCCTGAGAAATAGGCTGTTTTAGCGAGAAGGATATCCTTTTTATATTCTTTGAGGATGGAGGTGTAGCGGAGTTTCAAAAGTGGGCAGTAGGCACGCCTCCAAGCTCTCTCTGCTTGACACGCCTCCAGTTTTTTTACCTTGAGGGCGGGAGAGAACCATTTGTTCGCGTCATGGGCCCGTTTGACCGTGACACACTTCAGAGGGGCAGCTTGATCGCAAGCCCTCAGGAGCCAGCTGTTCAAAGCATCCAGCTGCCTGGATGGCACAAGGCCAGCCAGGTCAGGTTCAGAAGCTGATAAAGATGAACAGAGGGCAGGGATGTCAACTCTGTTCCAATTCCTCGCCCAGGTGTGTTTAGAAAATGGGATATTGGGGGAGACACTAAGGTCCAAAGAAAAAGAAGGGACCACATTGCGCATGGGCATCGGCTCCATCCCCAGATTGTTTTTTTCCGCCATCGTGCTTGGATGTGTTTCCTGCGCTCTGGTTTGGAACTGAATTTCCTTTGGCGCGCAATCCTCATCCAATTAGACGGTATTGTTCCGATCGCGCTCCACATCGACGCGATTCTTCACCACTTCGAAGTCTTCGATTCCGGTAGTCGACGAAGGCCTTCGGGCCTACCTGTGCCTTATTTTCTGGCTCATGGAAAGGACGCTATTCAAGAAGTGTCCTCGATGTGGGTTGAAGTTTCCCAACACCGACCCTCATGAAGTGTGCAACCTTTGCCTCTCTCCGGAGCACGAGGCCAAAGACTGTTCCGCCTGGTCTCCTTCCGCTCCAAGAAGACGATCCGGGACCGACGAGCTCGAAGAACAATGGCTCGCTCGTCAGCTTCGATCCCCAACGACATCTTCGAAGAAGACGTCGACGTGCCAGAACACCAGCACGCCGAAGAGAGTACCAGCTCCTCAGACGCCAAAGACTCCGACGTTGAGGAAGTCACTCCAGCCCAACGGGTCGTAAGTAAGAGCGTCGACCCCAACCCTTCCTTGACACCCTCTAAAAAGGCTTCGGGCACACCCTCACCTTCGGGCCCGGATGTACACACGAGAGACTGCTTCCAACGCCCCGCCTTCGGGCCCGGCAAAGAAGCCCATTAAGCCTTCAGGCGGCTCGGGCTCACGCCAGCCTATCCCCGGTGCCGATCCTATACCGGCACCGAAGAAAAAGCCATCTTCCTCAACCACGCCAACCGTTGCTCCGACACCTAAGCACACGGCGCCAAAGACTGGCAGAGGCTCATCGATGCCTAAACCGCATTCGGAGCCGACTAAAAAAAAAAACGCCTAAAGCTCAAGAACACACTTCGGAACCGAAAAAACACCCAGAACCGAAGAAACAGGTTCCGGTAAAAGATATTTCAAAAGGGCACACTTCTAAACCAAAATCAGCTACCGACTCGGTGCCGAAAAACCGTACAGAGCCAAAAACCTCGACACCGAAGGATCTGCCCTATTCAGAGGAACTTTTCACACCTGATCCTAACCAAAAAACTCTTGTAAAGGATCCTAAGACTGGTCAATTGACTCAGTTCCAAAAAGAGACCACTTGATGCGCCAGCACCACCTCCTCCTCCAAAGAAGAGAGACATTGCAACCTCTCCATTAAGGGTGCCTTCTCCACCACCTCCCCATACTGTTCCTCCTCCTACACCTACTCCACCTCACCATTCACCTACACCATCCCCTAATCCAGACGATGATGTAGACACAGACTCTGATGACACAGGTGGGGGTGCACATGACCCAGCAGGGACCAATAGTCCCCCTCAGTCACCTAATCCATGGGATGATTACAACACCCCTGATGTGCCTTATGTCCCACAAGACGATATATACTCTTCTAGACCTTCCCCACCAGAGGACACTGTAGGTTTTAACCTACTAGTCCAAAGAGCTGCCCAATATCATGGGGTGGACTTACACACAGATGCGGTGGAGGAACATTTCCTACTAGACCCTTTTGATAACACACAAAGGTCTACTGCCATTTTGCCAATGCTTAAGGGTGTCATCAAACATGCAACAGAGGTTTTTAAAGACCCTGTCAGGACTAGGGTCCTAAATCCTCACATTGAGAACAAATATATAGCTGCCCCTACAGATCCAGTCTATATTAAAGGTCCAGCACCATTAGACTCTTTAGTAGTGTCTAATGCACGTAAACGTGCTAATTCTCAGACATCAGGTGAGGCCTCCCCACCAGACAAAGATTCCAAGCTACTTGACGCCTCCCGCAAAAGAACAGCGTCACAAGCAGCTAATATCTGGCGCATTGCCAACACCCAAGCATTGCTGGCCAGATATGACAGGGCTCATTATGATGAACTAGAGTTTACCTGCTGAAGTTGTGGATGTGATTCTTCCAGCTAGGAGCTCCTCAACTAAATCCATCTATTCATGGCATTTGTAGAAAGTGTAGTGTAGGGATTGTTAGCTTGATCCTCCACAGGCCAATTTATCTGATGTATTGTAGTTTGGTTTACCTTTGACCTAGCATGGATTCAGGTGGACACAGTTAAAAGTTATATGTTGGTCCTTTCATCATCATCATCCTTTTTATTTTAGCCTGACCAGCTTTCCTTTTTCAAGATATCCATTGTGATGACAGTACTCTAGAGATTGCCGCACTAGTTTCCATCGAAGTCCTTGATTATTCCTTAGTGGGGTTTTAGCTTGGTCCTTAAGTTTATGATTTGTATGTTTTTTGAGCCCATGCTGTTTCAGTCACTTCAACGCCCTTTCGGTGAGCTGCAGTCCAACCTCCATATGCCTCCTTTTCCTGACAAATTGGAACAGAGAACCCAGGCTCCTTTTTTCCAACGATTATAATCCACTTCCATGTGGGGCAGTCCATTACCCTTCCTGCTTTTTTCGCTCTGCCACACCCCTTAAAAGAGGAGAGGCAGAGGCTTCACTGATCTAAAAAGAGATCTGATCCTTCACACCAAGTACATGAAATAATACAGAGGTGATTGCCAGTTTTTCATGGACTTTGCTTGTGTTAAGAAGAAGGCAGAGCACAAACAGTCTCTGTCTAGGGGCATCGTCCAGTGTATAGAGACATGCTATAACATGCTATAACCTGGTCAAAAAGAAACCCTCTGAGGGCATAAGAGATCCTTTTACCAGAGTCAATGATGCCTCAACAGTGGTGTAGAGGTGTTACTCTCATACACATCTGTCAGTCGGCTACATGTACATCTGTGCATGTTTGCCAAGCACTACTGCCTTGACAAGCAAGTCCACAGAGAGGGTTGTTTTGCCCACTTGGGTCTGCAGAACCTTTTGTTTTGACCCCACACCTTCGATCCCTCTACTATTTGGGAAGTACATCTTATGAATTTGTTTAAAAGTTGTATCAATCCTGGTCTCTTCCCGTAGCCACCACCAAAAAGAGCGTCAACATTCTCACATCAATGGGACCACCACCTGAAATGGAGAGCAAAAGGGTAGGCCATCTGTTTGGAGTAGCTGTGGATGAGACACTCCAACAGGTTAAGAAAGATAAGACAGGATAAACTATGGAGACCCTGCAGTTCTGTGGGCACACAATGAGAGGAGTTACTACAATGATAAGACCATTGTAAAGGAGAGGTTTACATATATCTACCTGGCAAATATCATACCAGCAAATTGGGACAAAGTAATCTACACTGCAGCTGTGACAGTGTACCATAATCCCTCAACAGCTCTTTTTAGGTAGAACCCGGAGACAGGTCCAGTCCCTGAGAGGGGCAAGCGCTGTCAACAAATTACTTACCACAATAACTGCCTGACTGCACAATATCAGTGGTGGGCATAATAGTTAGTTTCCTCTAGGAGTGGAGAGCCATCACCTCTGACAAATGGATACTGAACGTCATCCAGCATGGCTTCTGTATTGAGCTCTTGAAATTGCCTCCAGGCTTAAACCAAGGAAAAGATCATACACAAGAGCAGAGGTACTACATCTAAAGCAGGACATAGAGGAGCTACTGCATAAACAATCAAAGAAAAGATGCCAACATTGGAGATCATTCAGGAAATCTACTCTGTAGATTTCCTGGAACAAAAGCCGGTAATACACTTAGACTTATTTTGGACCATCTTTTTATACAAATTCATAAAAATACAAAATTACAAGTTGATAAAACTTAAAGAGGTCATTCTGCAGCTGCAGGAAAAGGACTGTTTAATGACAATAGATCTTTGGGATGCCTATCTACATGTTCCCCTTGAACAGGAAGCACAAAAGATTTGTTTGTTTTGTGGTGAACCTGGTAGACTATCAATTCAAGTTAGAAAATGTTTGGCTAATGTATCAGCGTACCTCCTGAGAAGGTAGGGAATACCTGTATATCCTTTTCTAGATGAGTGGCTTGTAAAAGTGAAGGCTTGTTCACTCAGTGGCAAAGGAGCATAAAAACAGTTGTGCACAAGCTGCATATAGAAAAAAACACACCTATAACTAGAGAGGGAAAAGGAAATCTTAGGAGCAAGACTGAATACATTGGAGGCCAAACCCTTCCCCACAAAAAACAAAAGCCTGTCCGGGAAGAGGGTGTAACACCCCCTGCCACAGGATGACCTGCTGATTAGCCTCCCTAGGCCGGAAAGCTTCTATGAGCTGCCGCCTTTGGAATGCAAATCTGACTCCCTTCATTGTTATTGTTCCAAAGTGATATATTTTTTGGTGGCCCTCCCAGTGTTCCATTTGACCTGTTGGTAATCTTGACCTCTAACACTAGAAACTGCTATCAGATCTCTGACTGGGGGTGAGTGCTTAACACTTTTCAGCATTCCGTCCATCTTTTTTCCTTTTTGCATTTGTCACTCCAAGTGAGCAGGTATACCCAGACGTGGGTCTCATGCTTGTTGGCCAAGCTAGCACACAAACCTTGCATGCATGATGATGACGATGCCTGTCAATGACTATTCTGATGTCCAGAACCTACTCTGCTTCTGACCTGGTGGCCTTTTTATTGCTGCTAGAGCTCTGAAGTTGGCATTCCAACTGTAGAATTTAGCTGGAGCCCCTAAGTTGTATATTAATTGAACCCTATACCGGAATTTCCATTACTGTGTGTAGTAGTCTAATTTACTGTGAAATTTTAAAACTTTGCTTTTTACTAAGATGAACACTGGGCTTACTGTCCATTGTATGACTGAGTTCTGAGTCTTTACCCCCCATTGTACCTTCCTGAGAATCCATTGACTGCTCACCTTCGTTATCTTGAGAGTTGAGGGCAGGTAGGGCGTACTTGATCAGGTTTGCAGGGCTGTAGTAGGATGGGCCCATAACACCAGGGGGAAACTACCCCAACCAACATGGTTGTGACCCAGTAGCCCCCATTTGTCATGTGGCTCCACCCCAAAGCAGCCTCCCCCCACCAAACGGGGCCTGGCGCAGTTTCACCAGTGATATTGTCCTCCAACTGATGAATTAAGTTACTCTCTTTAGGCTGTTAAGTCTTGGTGGGTACCAAAGTCTAGAAGTCAATACATACTCTTGGGGACTGTGGGGGGGTCGATACTTGGTGCCATGGTAAAGAACACTCAAACTCATTGTCCAGTCAATGCTAGATTTTCAAAGAAATAGGAATAGTGCTTTATGTACAGGTAAGTGGAAAGATTTTTTTTATATATGCTACACAGGGAAACCAACGGCTGCTGGCTCCTTCTGTACACCGCCTCAGGGTTGATATTCCCCTGAGGCGGAAAGCCGGGGGCTTAGGGCCGGAGCTTGAGCCAATGTTTTAAACTCTGGATTTGGACGCTTGCACTTGTGTTTTGCTGATTTATTTTGTTTTTAAAAACTGCTGCTAATTGTGATTTACCGATTTTTAAAAACTGTTGCTAATTTGTTGAATTACCGACACGATTTTTAATTGTGCACCTACCACTTCAATCTTTTCACAAACGCAGGCGGGGGGCCTCGGGTCCTCGGACTGTCCTGTTGTCATCTGCCGACCCTCCGCACAGCCGATTGGACGCTGACGCGGAAGGGGGCACAGAAACAGCCATCTTGGAGGGAGGGGAAGGTCTGCGGACTAGTTCTCGCAGCCTCACGCCCTCCTCACGCCCCATAAAATGATCATGAGATCTCGCCCGCGCATCGGGCGGGCGCAGCGGGCGCGCCGAAGGCGGGCCAAAGGCGGGCCCGTCCGCGCCGGACCCGCGCCCAGCGCCATAACCCCTGGCAATTTTCCTCCAGACCCCAGCAAGAGATTGTGCTATGATCATAAGCAGCTCTGGGAATTAGGGGGGAACAACCTGATGAGTGGATGTCAGAGGATGGCCCCGGATAAAGAGCTACAGGTGGGGTTACACTGCTGTACCTCTTGTAAAGCTATGTTCCCTCCCATTACTGGGGATAGAATCAGAGCCCTCTCTCAGACTCCCAGGCAGACGAATAGACGAGGAGAAATTACCATTAACTGTATATTAATTAACGCTAGGTCCCTGGTAAAGCACAGCATGGAATGCGCCGATATGATTCTCGACTCAAACGCACAAATTGCCTTTGTCACGGAGACTTGGACGGACGCAGCTTCAGGTCCTGACCTGGTAAAAGCAACACCGCCTAATTTCCTTAATTTCGTCTTGGATAGACCAAAAAAGAGGGGTGGAGGGGTGGCTATTATTTACCACTCATCCATCCAAGGGCATTTTTTTCCTACTTCCTCCGGGGCGTGTGAGGCCCTGGGTTTTAAGCTGGATCTTTCCAACCACTACTCCTTCAAGGGATGTCTGCTTTACAGACCCCCTGGGGCGAAGTCCCGCTTTCTTGATACAGTGGGCAGTATTTTAGAGGAGGCGGTTGGGGCTGACTCCTTCACTGTGCTGGGGGATTTTAACTTCCATCTGGAAGATCCCGCTGACTCTGATACCTTGGCCTTATTAGACATTATGTCTGTAGTGGGCCTGATCCAGTCGGTAGTAGGTCCAACCCATCAGGCAGGCCACACTTTAGATGGAATCTTTACCAACAGTTCTGATTTCAGGTTTCAAATAGCCGAACCTCTACCCTGGACAGACCATGGGGTGGTGCGGTTCGCCATCCTTATTCCTCAGGCTAAAACAGTGACAGATGAGGGTCATACTAGCAGTATGTGTAGGCCTTGGAAAAACATCAAAGGAACATACTTGGAGGAGTTGCTCCTGGCCTCTGGCCCGGCCCGACCGACAGACGTAAATACAGCTACTTCTGAGTACACAGACTGGATTGATCACGCCTGCCTTAAGCTGGCCCCCCCCAAACGATGTCGACCCGCTAGGTCGGCGCCATCAGCCCCCTGGTACTCGGACGTCCTTAGAGAAGCTAAATTAGCATGTAAAAAACTAGAACGGAGCTGGAGGTCCACCTATTCCGAGTATGATAAGGAAAGGCTTAGAGCCGGCCAAAGGGTCTATAAAGATGAGATCAGGCAAGCGAAGAGGGTATACTTTACGGACCGCATTGAGAAGGCTAAGAACTCAACAAAAGAACTCTTTGATACCGTCACCAGTCTTGCCTCTCCGAAGGCGGTGACGGTCCCGCCCAACCCAGAACTCTGTGAGTCCTTAGCAAAGTTCTTTCAGAATAAAGTTCAGGTAATATTCACCTCTCTTGAACCTCAGGTGGCCCAGAGCCTCCTTGAAACCCCTCATGGGAATTCCCATGCGGGATTTACGGGGGCTACTCTCTTGACCTTTAACCCTGTGGAGGCAGAGGAAGTAGCAAAACTGTTGCTAGCCACCAAATCAGGTTCACCTTACGATCCTTGCCCCACCTCCATTGCAAAACTGGCGGCTGCTCCTATCGCGAACCAACTGGCAGGGATTTTCAATTTGATGTTTGAGAAAGGTAACTTCCCTAAGAGTTGGAAACGGGCCTCAATTAGCCCGCTCCTTAAAAAACCCTCCCTTGACATTTCGGACCCCAATAGTTACAGACCAATATCCAGGTTGCCACTGCCTGCTAAATTGGTTGAGAAAATTATGAACTCCCAACTCTGCTCCTTTTTGCGCAATTCTAAAGGTCTTGACTCAGCACAACATGGTTTCAGAGAGGGTCACAGCACCGAGACCGCTCTTATCAAATCCACAGAGGAGATCCGGAAGGTGCTTGACGAAGGGGGCCAGGCAGTGCTGATTCTTTTAGACCTGTCAGCAGCCTTCGATACTGTCCACCATGCATTGTTATTAGATCGGCTGGAGGGCTGCGGGGTTCGAGGCCAAGCACTTAAGCTCCTGGAGGCATTTTTAACGGAGCGGGTACAAGTGGTGGCCATGGGGGAGTATGAATCAAGACCTTTCGAGCTCCCGGGGGGGGTCCCGCAGGGATCCTCCCTAAGCCCCACTTTATTCAACATCTACGTTGCCGCCCTTGCCCCAGTAATCAGATCCTTCGGGTTCGAGTTAACATCATACGCCGATGACACCCAGATTGTGGTCTCGGTGCTCCCGGGGACTGAGACGGAGGTGGCAGGCAGATTCCAGGATTGTATGTCTGCAATTAGCTCCTGGATGGCAAAAAGTTGTTTAAAATTGAATTCATCAAAGACAGAGGTGATCATTTTTGGCCCAAGCACTAATCTTTGGAGCCCTAACTGGTGGCCCACTGATATGGGGTCTCCTCCCATCCCTGTAACAAAGGTGAAGAATTTGGGGGTTGTCATTGATAACCTTCTCACCTTTAAACCCCAAGTCAATGCGATGAGTTCCTCAGTACATTACATTCTGAGAATTATCAGAAAGGTTCTACCCTACCTTCCTGAGGGCAGTAGAAAGTCGGTGGTGACAGCCCTCGTTCTATCTCGCATCGACTATTGTAATAGCCTTTTTCTTGAGGCACAACAGGGAGTGCTTAACAAGCTTCAAGTTTTACAAAATGCGGCCGCCCGCTTGATTGGGGGCTTGCACAGATTTTCCTCAGTCTCCAAGGAATTGGTTAAACTTCACTGGCTTCCGGTACGGAAGCGAATCAGGTTCAAGGCCCTCTGCATTGTCTTTAAGGCACTGCATGGCCTTGGCCCAGTGTTCCTTCAAGATCTTTTTCAGTGGTATAGACCAGGCAGACAACTGAGGTCGGCCAGTCTGGGGCTGGTCAAAACCACCCGGATCAGGAGGGCACGCTGGGGCGGAAGGAGCTTTGTCAGGGGAGCTGCGATGGCGTGGAACTCCCTTCCTCTCTCCCTCAAACTCAATACAAATCTCCTGGCATTCAGGAAGGAGCTAAAAACATGGCTATTCTCCCAATAAGTACTTTGATTCTCGCTTCTCTGGAATTATCACTTCAGCGCCAGGACGCCGATTGGCAATAGCGCGCTTTATAAGTGTAAAAAATAAATAAAAATAAAATAAAAATACACAGATGCAAATCAGACAGGTTTTATATCAGTTAAGTGACAGGCACTAGATTTTCAATATTTGTATTTATTTAAAATTTTAATATATTCTCCTGTGGAACTGTGCTCTGGGTGTGTCTCACCACAATTCTTTGGGTCGTCTTCTATAGTGTTTGCAAATTGCTTCCACTACGCTGTTGGCTCTCCTAGAGTATTAAAGTTAAGTAGCCAAGGCTTACTAAGTGCTGATAGGTGTTAGAAATTATATTTCTATTTCTTTTAGCAAAAGCCATTGCAGGCCAAGGATCGAAACTGAGACACAGTAAAGAACTTTTAATAAACTCAATGTCCAGTCAGTACCACATTTTCTCAAAGTAGGACGTTTATTTGCTAGTGTTGATGAAAGGGATTGCTAACTTGGGTGAGATCTGACCCGTCGTCATTGTGAGTTCTGGTAGAGCCCGCACAAATCGAGAAATCCTGGGCTTAACTTTGGCAGCTTAGCCCAAGCACACAGGCTTCCCTCGTAGAAACTGTATTTACTATGAACAACAGCACCAAACAAAATGTTAAACTTATGAAATTCAAAATCAATTTAGACATATGGAGAATATTGTAATGATGAAATGGTACTAAAAAGCAAATCTGAAATAGGAACCAGGAGTCTTTCTGATGTTTGAAGTCCAGTGCAACAGGGCCTATGGAAAGACTGTCTCTCCCTTAGAAAAGTACTTGGTTGCATTATAGCACTTTATAATGTATAACTTCAGTTTGGGAATAGCTAAAACCATGAGCCCCCTACTCAAATTAATCATGCAATCCAAACTGATGATAAAGTGCGATTTAAGATTATGATTAGAAAGTTGCCATTTTTGGTGTTCCGCGTTTCTTTAGACATACCTAACGGGTGTGGCCAGAACTCAGGCCAAGGGAAGAAAGATTCCACTGTGTTGATTTTTGGCAGAACAGGGCACTGTGGGATTGTTCAGGGCTAAACCCCCAGGTAATTATGTCAAAGTGTGTAGGATTGCACCTGGAAATGTTTTTCCTATTGGTTAGTGTAGGAAAGAAGCCATTTTCGACATGGTCACCCTCACTTGCCTGGTAACTGATGTGATTTGTACGGGAAGTGCACTGGGTTCCTGCTAACCAGGTCCCCAGTGCCAGAGTTCTTTCCCAAAACTGGGCAATTGTTCCCCAGTTGGCAAAACCTTTAGCACCCTCTGTAAGTCCCTTGTAAATGGTAACCCTGGTACCTAGGCCCTGAGATACTAAAGAGAGTCCATAAGGGCAGCAGCAAGAATTGTGCCGCCCTAAGGGACTCCGCCCCAAGCACATGCAAAGCTGCCATTGTAGGCTGTGTGTGTAGGTGCAGACAAAAGTGAAAACACATGTCACACATCTCTGTGTGCCATGTCCCCTAACATTGCATGTGATATTTGTGAGTCACCCCTACAGCAGGCCTGACAACCCTAAGGCAGTGTGCTGAATATTACATGTGAGGGCATACCTGCATGAGTGGATATCCCCCTGTGCTGGTCAATCCTATTGCTGCCCGTACAAGAGACCAAGGGAGCCATTTTAAAACATGTGCTGGACTCTGGTAAAATAGAGTTCCCCAGCTACATGATGACTTCAGTGAAGATAGGGATGCTTGGTATCTAACGTCTCGTATTGATAAACCACACTGATTCCGGTGATGGATTTACCAATACATGCACCCAGAAGGCACCTTAGAGGTGCCCCCTGAATACCTACCAGCCTCTGGTGTGCCCCTTGGCTGGTTTCTGCCAGCCTGCCACTTAAGGCACTGTTCTGACCTCCTAGGGTGAGAGCCTTTTTCTCTCAGGAAACCCTGAACAAAAGCCTGTCCAGGAAGAGGGTTTTGCGCCCCCTCCAACAGGATGACCTGCTGATTAGCCTCACTAGGCTAGCAAGCTTCAAAGAGCTGCTGCCTTTGAGATGCCAGTCTTGGTTCCCTGACTGGAGAGGAAGCCGACCCCCTTTGTCCAGAATCCCCTTAGCAGCTGGAGATGCAGGAAAATTAGCTAATCAGGTAGGCGTGCCCCCCTCAGGCTAGTACCACCCCTATGGTGGGTTAAACTGTGGTGTACTCAATTTTTCTGAAGACCCCATCTTTGTCATGGAATACTTGGGAATTCTGGGACAGGGATATGCCCATTTCCAACAGGCAGTGCGCATAAAGGGGGCTTAGTGACCCCAAAGGTCTGTCTCCCATTGGCTACTACCCTACACTCCCCTAATGCCCGAAAATTCAGTATTTAGGGGAGTCCCAGGCACCAGAAGGCAGATCCTGATGACCTGAAGAAACAAGACTGACAAGAAGAGTCGCACAACAAGAACAGAACGCCCGGCAACTGACTTGGCGCCAATCCTGTCAGCCTGCCTGCTGACTTCACTTAGTGCACCAAAAGTCCACTTGCCCTGCAGCTGCTCAGTTCCCAAAACCTGGGAGATCTGCTAGCCCTTCGCCCAGGAATCAAGACCTCCCAAGGGACAGCAGAACTGTCCCCTGCATCCTGCAGACAGCAAAAGCACCAAGAGGACTCCGACCCTGCCAAAACACGATGCCGCCAAGCACCACCGCACAGCAGCCCATGTCAAAGTGGGCCAACAGTGTCCGCGTGGTCCCCAAGCCCTCAAAGTACTGAGTCCACGGTGGAGTGGCTACTTGTGAACTCCCTGACCTCACCTGCAGCCTCTATTGGCATGCCCCCTAAACCGTGAGTACTGCTCGATGGAGAAACCTGACACCCCAAAGACTGGCCTTTCAGTCCACCCCTGCAGCCTCTTTGTACAGTGATTGATCTCTATAGGATAACATTGGGCACTTAATGCTATTTCACACCTCTGCACCCGGCCGCCCTAGTGCAGCTGGTGGTGTTCTGCTGGTGCTACCTTGGACGTTGCTCAACACTCCCCATAACTCCTGGAAGAGGGTCCCGTAAGTCGCAGGCAAGAACTAGTAAACCTCATATGATTTTCCTCCCGTAGGTTGACATTGCAGAACTCCGAAATTGCACTGTGTCCACTTTTTGAACCAAAAAGTATTTCTCTTTTAAAAATATACTTACCTGAATGATTTTCTTCTGATGCCTAAACATATATAAAGATACGCACTATTTTAGAAATTGGTGTGGATCTCCTTCTCGAGTAGTGCACTCCTCAGTGTTAAGCCTAATGCTGCTCGACAACACTACCCTCTAACAGAGTACCTTGGGATGACATAGCAAGCCCCTGTCATATAGTAAGGAATCCCTGGACTCTTTAGATTATATAGATCATTTTGCTATATCATGTAAAGAGCCAGCTTCCTACAGTTAGGGTGTCACCCCAACCAACCAGCAAATTAATACTAGGCATAAAAAGTGGACATAGAAGTAGCACCCAAGGATACCTTCCTCATAGCACCGCTGGACCTGTGGAAACCAGAAGAAGGACTGCACTTGCTGAACCAAAGGACTGGAACTCAGACGAAAGACTGAGCCTACTGTTTTACCTGTGGAGAGATTCCCCAGAGCTGGAGCTGCTCTCACCTGAACCCGGAACAGAAGAGTTGACTCCAAAGGCTAGCCCAGCTGACCAGTTCCAAAAGGATTTGCCTTGGAGCCTAGTGGGGGCTTCTGCAAGATTGAGTCTTAACTTACAAAGTAGCGCCCGAAACGTCCTGGTCTCTTGGCTGTTGTAAGTGTACTCTCTCGACCTCAAGATTGTAAAAAAGGACACTTTCAAACGTTTTCTAAACTTTTTTTTTCAGAACCAGAGGCTACCATCCGCAGTCGTCTCATTGCCAGTCGGAATTAGCTAGCTTGCTTGCCCTACTGAAAGCAGCTCAACTTCTAGAAAACATTCTCATTCCAAACATGGAGGATTTCTTCGGGATCAATACCAAGCAGCACCCTGCTGTTATCACTCCCTCTGTTGGATCCATACGGCTCCCCGCCCCTCCGCCAAGAAATTCCACCAGAAAAAAAGACTTGTGTCAGAAGGTTCCTGTAGCTGACCCATGTTCCATCGTGGTCCGCCTTCACTTTTGAGTTTTGCCCACTCCAGCGTAACCAGATATCCAAGTTTGGCTGTTTGCTCTTTTTGGCGCGAGGAAACTCTGAAATTACTAAAAATCATATCTACAATTCCCCTTATCTAATTTTTGTCTTTTTGGTGTCTATTTGTTCAGTAAAATGTTCACTATTTTTTAGAAATTAGAGTGGTATTTTCATTGTGTTTTCGAATTATTCATTGTTTTGGTACTGATAAATGCTTTTCACTTGTTTCCTTTGAGTTAAGCCTGGCTGCTCTCTGCCACAGCTACCCAGGACTGAGCTAAGGTTTAAATTAAAGTAACCTAACTGGACCTGATACAGAATAGTAAGATTATTACTTTGTGAGGTCTCTCTTCTTTTACAAAGAAACATGTTTTTTGAGAAAACAGCATTAAGCAACTTTGCTTTTTAAGTTTTTATGACGTAGGTTTATCCATAGGCATAGCCCTGCACGGAAGCAGTTATCGTTTTAATCTCAGTTTTCTTGTTCTTGGTACAAGTTCAACTATTATTATTGCTTTGGTCAGCTTGCGTTTGAGTTATTTAAAAGAATGAACTAAATATCTGTCATTTTGCTATTGTTTTCAGGCTGGGCATGAATCCATTCCAGAAGAATCCTAAACATGCTTCCGTGCTGGCCGAAAGGTGTGGTATTATGCTTCTATTTTATCTGTATTTATACGTGAATTTTTTTACATTGGACAGCTAAATGAGACTACTAACTTGAGTGTTACCTAACGATAAGCAACCTGTGTAACTAGAGTTTCGTGGTAAAGGTGCTACATAATTATTAGAGAGATATTGAAACAAAGGGATCAACGTGAGTTGTTAATGGAGCCTCTCCAGTATGTTTCCTGTCCCCAAGCACTTGGAATTCAGAATAATGGTGCTGCCCTGCTGTCCGTGTGGCTGTTGCCTGAGATCCAGGGATCTCTCTCTTCTTTACAATTGCCTATATACTCCTTATTTAAATATATTGAGCACTGTTAAGGGTTCACAACTTTATTTGTGACCTCTGCCTACTTTTAGGTGGTCATCACAAGGTATCATGACTAAAGCCAAGTCTAAAGTGTACGGTCAGTGGATCTGCAAGAAAAGACAGAACTTCAGATTGGTTGTGACTCATTGTATAAATGTCTGAGTAAATGCAGTGCAAAGGCGCAGGCTTAGACACCAGGCTGAGTATGCTTGTCTGGGACAAGGTGTAACTGGAGATGCTCGCTCCCTTCTAATAGGCTGGACAAACACAGTGCTAATTTGACAATGCACCTTTAGGAAATTCTGAGGCAGCGAGCCTGCCCATCATGTAGTGTAGGGTCTTAGTTTATATGGGTCTCTTGAGAAGGCTCCACTAACATTACAGCATTTTTAAGGCTGATGTTGGCTCAAAACTTTAATTTCTTTGTGGTGGTTTTTGCTTCGCTCAGTATTTTATAATGCCTTTTTCTAAACTTTTTCCTTTTTTTTAATCCTGGAATATTTCTGATCAATTTTGTTTCTAGCTTCACCATGTGGGTTCTCTTTCATAAATGCCCTTTATGTGAAGTAAAGAAGACCTGGAAGGACAAACATGATGTGTGTGTGTGGGATAGGCAGGGGAAGATTACTTTGGGGTGAAACACAGAGAAGTAGGCCATTCGGTCTCCAAGCGGCAGGAAATACCCAGAGCATGTGCATTCTGACCCTTATGTCAATATGGAAATATTATGTTTTCTGTCTAGGGTCGTGGACTCTGGGAATTAGAGCGTGGTGGACTTCTATTAGAAAATGCAGATTTCCCCTACTGTCTGGTCTGCAGCCATTGGAAGATCTTTTCTGACACCATTTTCTACTTTATCTTGTAGCGGGATCACGTACGAGAAGCCACTTCCCCCAATCCAGGTGGCCTCTCTCCGTGCTGAGCGGATCGCCAAGGAGAAGAAGGTGGGTTTTCCTCCTTGGTCTCACAAACAGGCTTTGTGTTTGGTGAAGCTTCTGTTTAGATTCAAGTTGGACATGTTTTGTTGAAGCTTTACTACATTTATTCAGACCCACATTGTCATATGGGGGACTTTTAATGTAAACCCTGCCCAAGTTCTCTACTTGAAACTTAGCAGGATCAGGGGACTGCAGTATCTTTCATGTTTGCAGGCTGAGACAGATGTGATTACTTGTTTTTTTTAGAAAGTTGGACCTTTCTGGGGCACAATGTACTTTGTTTTTGGTCCTTGTCCGTGGGACCATTTTAACTTTATTTTTCTTTTCTTATGTTTCTTGTCAATAAAATTGTTTTACTGGGAATTGTATCTTCTTTGCTGCTATTCTTTGTACTGATCAGTACAAAGAAAATAAATTTTAAATGGCCGTTAAAGTTGAGGTGCTTCTTGTGTAAAGCTTTCTGAATTTGGGATTAGTGTAAGACGTGACTGTGTGCCATACTGTCACTGTAAAAAAAACTGTTTAACTGACCAAAATACCAAAATGGTGTTAGATGGCTGCCTTAATACGATGAGAAAAGACAAACTGATTGCAGGAGGTAATAACCTCTGATGCTAGTGCTAACCCAAGCCATTGCCGTATGGTAAACCAACCAGACTGACAACGTTTGTACCAAGCAAAGAATCTTAGATCCCAAAGCAGAAAATCTCTTGAGTGCATAGACCATATTGAATATTGAGAGATGTCAGCGATGAGAAATATTCTGATCCCAAACAATGTATAATAATCTCCTCAAGTGCTTTGCGATTCGTCACTTGCTGCCAACTAATTCTAGATGCCGGCCATTGCCTCTATGACTTGACAACACCAACCGTGCACATGCTTTTTTAGGAAGGAGGTGGGGGCAGGGGGTTATGAGCTATTCTTGTTACCCAACTTGGGCAATACCTCCTACTCAACAGCTCTCAGCACAGGCAAAATGTATATTCATTCCTTACCTTGGAAATATTCGGTCATTCAGACCCAGTAAGAAATATTAATCATTCTCCCCCTCTGCCCTCCCCCCCCTTTACCCTGGGTGTAAAATGAGATGTAATTGTCTTTCATGTATTTGGGCAGCTCATCTGGTCAGAAGCCTTATTCCGCCTAATGTATAAATTCCCCACCTAATGAGCAGTGGATGAAAACCATGGTTGGTACGAAGGGAAGGAAGGCTGTCCTATTACAGCAGCAGCCTGGGAACATGTAACATGTTATTCTGTTCATTTAATGTAGGGAGTGGTCGGACAACTCTAAAGGCAGCAGCTGCATGTCTTCCATCACCAACTGCTTGAGCTGCTACAGGAAGTTGTAATTATTGTTCAAAGCACATCTGCCCATCTGTATGCCTGCACTATATTCCACCAGTAATGCCAAAATATTAATGTTCGTTTGCCTAATGTGAGCTATATGATAGCACCAAAGGTGCAATGTTAGATGGAAAGACTTTCATCCACTTCTATCTGAGTGATATGGCAAAGAGCCAACGTCTTTTACTGCCCAGTCTCTACCTATCTTCTACAAACAAAAAGAGTTCCCAACCAAAACATCAACAATACACTGCTTTTTCATTCTGTTTAAAAGTATTGAGGGGGTAGACTGTTTACTTCTTAGACCGCAAAATGCAACAATGGACTCATCCTGTGATTAGTTTTGCACAGTTGATACAAAGCTTTCGTGAGTGCCTGTATGATGATTGCCAAATGTGTGGCCTGTAAAAACCACACCAAAGTTCCAGAATCAGTGTTCTGAAAGGATTGCTGGTGGAGGAGAGGAAAATAGTCAGGGTTCATGAAAGGGAAGCGTCAAAGGCTTGCCCCCTTTGTGAGCTGCTCCTAGCAACTGGCCCCCACTGGTTTTGACCCCCCACTTTGGGCGAGAGAATCAGTGGGAAAACCAAGTTAGGAGGAGAGGTCTGCCCACCTTTGCAAACCACACCGCTCAGGTGGGAGAGGCAAGGTGAAGCACAACTCTCAGTCCCCGACATATTGCAGATGGGGGACCCAGCCAACCAGAGTGAGGCTTATGCCCCCCTCCCACTGGAGGGTGGCATAATTGATGGTGTTCGCACCCCAAGGAAGGGACCCATTGGTCCCGACCTGTACCTACCTATAACACTCTTAAATCTAGCACTTTGGGGCAACCCCGAACCTTGCCTCTGCAGACAAGAAGAAAGAAGGACCGAAGAGCCATGCTGAAGAAGGAGGACAGCAACTGCCTTGCCCCCAGCCCTACCGGCCTGTCCCAACCGTGACCGGCTCCAGCATAATCCCGGTATGTCTTGCAGCCAGTAGCCCCAAAGAACCCGGAGGCCCTTCCCTCCCAAACCAAGAGTTTGTCTCCCGTGAGCTCCGGATTTGCTCACCCACAAACTCTGGCTCCAGCCAAATCCGCAAGTCTACACGACTTTGCACCTGACACCCATTGCCCTAGTTCGAGTGGCCCAACACCACGAGGAGGTCTCCCCGGCGATCCTGACTTGGGATCTGGTGATCCCTGACCTGCCTCAAGTCTCCAACCGACGCCTGCAGTCCCTTTCTGGAGGATCCTGCCGACCATGACTGGAGCCGGTAAGAAAAACCCGACGCCTAAAGACACTCCTGCACCCGACGTCCCATGGCCGTGGGTGTCCCAACCAACTGTGTCCCAGCATTCCCAGGCATCTCAACGTACCTCTCCAACTGGAGGCCGACTCCAGAAGATCTTAGTCACTGATCCTGCAGTGTTTGTTGCAACTGGAGAGTCCCCATTGAAATCAACAGGTCACCCAACACCAAACCAGCACCCTGCACCCTGCCGCCCCTGTGCTGCTGAGAGTGCACTTTGTGTTCTAAAATGGATCCCCCTTTTTTCTGAGCCTAACACCAGGAGCTTTGCTCCCACAACCTTGTGGTGTGCTCGTGAGCAGCCACCAACCGGAGGCCCCCTATCCCTTATTGTTTAACATTGGGCCTCAGCACTCTGCACCCGTAACTTAATTTCCTCCCATAGGATCACATTGACTGCTTTTCTTTTAAAATTCTTCTAAGTGTGGAGTAGGTTTGTATGAAACCTTGAAAAACTGCATTTGTGTAAAAAATTAATTACTTACCTTTTGTCTAGGAAATGTCTCAGTGTGATATCTAGGCATATCACACTGATTAGCAAAAGTAACTTACAAATTAATCCAAGAAGTAACGTGCACAGTAATCTATAAAGTAACTTTGCTATAGTATATACAGAGCCAGCTTCCTACAATTGACATCAGCAAAACTGGTAGGAAAGCTTTTAATTTGTCTTTTTCTCCCCAAAGGCTCTGGCTGAGCAGACGAGGGCACAGCAACAGACTGGTACTCCCCCACAGCCTCAGCAAAATGGGCAGCCACAACAAACTCCCCAGGCAACCGTCCAGCAAGCTCAGGTCCAGCCACAGCCTCAGGTTCAACCACAGGTGGTCCAACAGCCGCAAGCAAAGGTCCCGACAGCAGTGACTACCGTGGCAAGTACAGCACTGCTGGTGAGTAGATGTTCATGAAAGATGGAAATGCAACTAAAGGTGGAAAGCAACAGCATGTGATCAGAGAAGCTCAGGACTGTCAGGAAGCTATGGGGACACAGAGTAGATACCATCAAGAAGCACTAACTTAGATGGTGTATAAATGGAGTGTGTTGGTAGAACCAGAATACTCCATTTATTTCATAATACAATCAGCACCTGTTGGGTTTATTTTATGACACTGTGTGATTCTATGATTTGTGTGACCACAGGTTCACACCTATGGTCTCAGCATTCATTGCTCATCTTTGTGAGTGAGATTAAATGAGCTTATTTTTTTTACAAATGGTCTTTTACTTGGGAAAATTATGCTTTTTCAACCCTAAGCCATTCTCAAATATAAAAGCTTACAATGGTCCATGTGGCAGATATAATTAGATGTTTAGAAAACAAACCCTTTCTGAAGACTGACACATGCAACTAGCAATTTCTTCAGCTTGAAATCTTTATCAGAATCTCAACCTTAGACTATAAACTCTCCTTTTTACAGGACCATCTGTCCTCCTTAGCAAAGGAGTATTTTAAACCAGCAAATGGGATTCCTTGTTAAATACCAATATGTCCAACTATTTGTTCATGGTACTGTTTGTAGCGGAAAGCCACATGAAGGGTAGTTGTCATTATTTCTCTGTGGTTTACTTGATTAAAGAGTGTTCAGCCTTAATAGAATGATGGTATAAAACCAATCCGCAGTCATAGGCTGCTGTGGCTGAGATACAGCGTGTCTCGGGTTCTGGCAGTGATTCACAAGGGTGTAACTTGATTGACTAAGAGGTAATCGAAATGCTGCATTTTTATATTTCACAGCTTTCCAATTTACAGTTGCCTGTAGCAGAAGTAGGTAGTTATCAGTTTCACTGGCTCCTAATGATGTATTCTAATGATTAACATTTTTTTGCTAAACAGGCCGGGGCCATCAAGCCGTCTGTCACAGGGACCAGTATCGCAACGGGTAAGTTTGGGGAGCAATACTGCTTCTGAAAGCTAGTCGTATATGTTTATAACTATCATTTACTGATTGATCTGCCTTAAGTAGAGATGGGGTCCGTCCTTGCGCCATCCTTAGAACAGCTGTCTAGGATGCCAAACAGGTGTCCAGCGTTCAATGAAGCAATATCTTGTAATGGAGAAAGCCATTTCACTGGCATCAGCTCTAATCTTTGTACACTGTTTCATTTGCTGCTTTAAAAGCAATTATTAATCGGGCTCTAGCACTAATGGCAGATTTGTTTTGTGATGAATACAGTAAGATTATTTGGATTTGCCTGGTGTCTACAATCTTTGTAACAGCAGGTGTGTTGTATATGAGATAGTCTATTTGTTCAACTGACCTAGCTTGTTTGATGCAGCCTTCCTGGATGTGTGTGTAGCAGTCTATAAATACAATTTAACAGCCATTTTAAGAGCCCAGATGGTGCCCGAAGTCCATGATAGAAACATCTGTGCATTTGCCAGAGAACTAGCAAATGTACAGACACTCTACAAGACATTACTGAATTCCCAGACCTTTCTCAAACCTTTTGTTTCTCCTCATTGCTTTACAGCTACCGTCAGTGGAAATGTTATTGTAAACACTGTTGCAGGCGTTCCATCTGCCACCTTCCAGCCCCTCAACAAACGTCTAGTGTCCCCAGTGGTGAGCGGCGCAGTGACGGTGAGAATGACACAAATGTTCTTTGTGTAATCGGAAAACCCTGTAATCCTAAAAAGATTGGTTTTAATTCTTTGCTGTGTGTGTGTTTCAGCTGGCAGCCTTCTTTCACAGGTTCAGGTCCCCATTCAATAGATAGAAGTGGAAGATGTCCTCATTGAACCTCTCAAAAAAATAAATTGAGCAATTGGTATTTACCCATGTTAAACACTTTGCTCATGTGCTCATGCATAACTTCGAAGACCCAATTAATATAAGGGTTGAGCACACTGCAAAGACTTCCAGGGACAAGTACCCCTAGATTTGCTGATTGTAAAGAAAGACAATAAAAACACTTTCTTGCAGGGAATGGAGATACCTTGCTTCCTGATATAATTTAAAAAAAAAGACACGGCAGGTAGGGCGGTAACGCAGCAGTGCATTGCCAGCTCACTGCCTCTGTTAATGCATAATAATAAGCATCCTGAGAGATGGTGAAGATGTTTCAACACCGATCTGATCCTCATCATAAAAAGGCACAGGACATTGACCAGGAGTTAGAAATATTTCTAATACCAGTATTTGGTGTGTCCTAGACACAGCAGACCATGTGAACGCTGGTGTCCTCCTTTGTCAAGCATGGCTTCAAATTTCAGTATTCTGACCAGAGGTACAGCAGCATCTCATAGCTTTGCCGTTTGATAGTGATCATCTCAATTAGACATGGTGCTAGACAAATATTAGAGACACAGACGACAAAGGACAAGGGTGGGTACCCTTCAGTATCCGCTGCAAAAATCACACTCATGATTTTGCAGCCCTGGTTGGAAAATTTTGCTGCAAAAAAAAGTAAAATTTGCAGCCTAAAATGTCAAAAATTGTGACATTTTTGCAGTAGACAGAAAATGTTCCTGTCAAAAATACTGCTTGCCTGTTTGTCATCCACTGAGGATTCTGCCTAGTCACAGTCTCTGACCTAGGAGAGGGACCAACAGCACCACACCTCAGAAAAAGAGGGTGTCTAGTGCCAGAGAGTGAGTGCAGAATTTAATTTGAAAAGTCTGCACTCTCTGGTTTCTGACAATCTTTGAATTCCAACAGTGCACAGGATTGGGAGGATGGTATCATAGAAGACATGTGAGCTATAGGTGTCAGATGAGTGCCTTGGTGGTGGAGACGGGCAGGAGATTTCAGTTAGATGAGCCACGGGGGAGAGGAGGCACAAGGAACTCTGGACAGAGGTAAGGTTTGTGGAGGAGTCAAGAGTCAGGCGAGTCGAAAGAGGTGCAGCGGAATCAAGGGTCAGCAGGGCATGGGGGGCGAGAAGGAATGGAGGATACCTTGCAATGTGCTCTTGTGCATCTGTTCTATAGGCTGAATTTTTGCCTCAAAAGCTTAAGGGAGTTAGAAACTGTACCCTAATATTTAGGTTTTGCCTGCGCAGCGCTTGCGAAATCTGTTGTAGGCAGAACGCTTAAGAAAGGGCTTAGAGCCCACCCATTACTTACAATTGGTTGGCTTCCACTGCACTCTGATTTACTGGCTTCACATTGGGCAGCAGCTTGGGTTCCACTGTCTTCCTGTTTTTTGACTGATCCATGGAGCTTGGACCAAGTACTGTTTCTGCCTGTATCCTTCCACTGGGCGTGACACATCGAGGGTACTTTTCTTAAACTTTATTTGTCGCACTCCTTAAGAGTGCCCGAGTTCTTAGTCTGTCTCTCCTGCTCCCAGTCATTGCTTGTGCCCCCCCTCCGCAAACACTCCTCCTGCTGTTATTTTGCTTACTCTCTCATGATCCTCTCAACCGCCCCTGTTGGGTTTAACCCCTCCCACTGCTGTCCATGGTGTTCTTATCTGTGCTCGCAAACTTATTGTCTGGTACCTCAGACGGGTTAACAATAATACTCCTAAGCAAGCATTGACAATGCCAATAGGTTTCACCCATTTGAGACCTAGTGGCGTTTTCAAGGCTTTTTGAAGATGTTGTACTGCAGCACAGGCTTAAAGTAATCCAAAAAAATGCAATGACGTAGTCCGTGCTGGCCGCTCCATAGCACTTTGTATTTGAGCCACGTTACACAGAAGCCTACACTGCTGTGCAACATCATTGAAAACATTGACACCGCAATAGGTCTTGCATAGGCGACACCTATTGCCTTTGCCAGTGCTGGTTTTCTCGAAACCTATTGACTTTGCCAATGCTGGTTTTCTCAACAGTCACCTATTCTGCAGTTTTGAATAGTCGATTTAATTTCGATTTGGCCCCAAGTCAGTCACAGTTCATACACATGAATAGTTAATGTAGTATTCATTAGCTACTCTAAGAAGGCTGCACTGCTTATGAACACACACACACAGGAGGATGGCCCTGAGCGCTGGCATAAGCTGTTAACAGACAGGAAACGGACTAATTTAACTAATCTGTCATCAGCTCGCTGTGGCTCATATCAATCCTAGTCTCTTATGTGAGTTCATCTGGATGCCCAGCCTGGAATGTGCTCAACATCTGAATCCAACAGGTTGATGAGGAGGGAGTTCAGATTTGGCAAAGTTCTGCCTGGACCATCCGTCAGCTCCTTTTAATAATGTGCAGCAGAGTAGACTCTGCTTCCCAAATGAAGACAAACACTCTCCGAGGTTCAAAGTATCCAGATCATGTTTAATGTGAGTGTCTCTAGCTCTGAGACAAGTGTCAAAGCTCTCCTCCCTCTATGAACAAGCAGCTGTTTATATAGAGGTGAAGGACATCCCTTTGCACTCCCCAGTCTGCTAATAAATCTGTGTCTATTTCCAGGCTATGTGGAACAGAAACTGCAACCTTATTAGGATTTAGAATTAATATGCAAATGTTGACAGAGTTTATTGTAAGAGTTCATAATTGTATCAGTTTTTTGTCCTTTTGTGACCGAGATAACTTTGCTGCTACTGCTGTCCATTCAGCCTGCAGTCTGTGTTCCAGACACTGAGCCCTTGTCAGATTTAATTGCTTCAGTTGGAGAAGGGCTAGTGCCTTCCAGACTATTTTCTGACCACGCACAGCTAATATTGACCTGGTGACCTTTGTAGTATCTGAATAGTTTGTTTGAGGTAGTGTTGGGGCAGAGGTACATTGTGTGAATTTGCTTTTGAGGCAGCTGACCCTCAGACTAGGCATACAAACTACATGGAAGGAGAGGCCAACTGGCCCTTTGCTGGGCACCTTCACATATACAGGTATTGGCTTTACACATGCTGGAGTCCATTTTCGAACCCCATCCCCGGCTCACCTTTCCTGTTTCTGGCCCACCTCTAGTGCACAGACGATTCAAATTCTAGCAAGCATTTTTGTAAAAATTGTGCTATGTATATTATTTTTTTTACACAAATGTTGATTTCACAGTTGTTGCAAATCCCAAAATGGTGATGTCCTTTTTGGAGTTCGGGGTGGGGGAGAACAGGAGCGGGCTGGATATTCGGTTCTGAATTTTATGGGCCACAGATGCAGCCTGCACTAAAAGGCAGCATAGGCAGTCCTCGTCAGCCATGACAACCACAGCAGTCTTTTCAGCTCAAACAGGCAGCAGTATAAATAATACCAGTACTCCGGGATCTTGTTCTATGAAAATGGCACTCTAAATCCAGAGGTGCCCAAGGTAATGACGCCACCTCCTTCAAACAGTGATCTTCTGTGTATTCCCCTGAGCTTAAAACACTTTTTGTGGTAATCCCACAACGGTGAAGCATAACCTCAGATCAGGGGTTCTGTCCGCTATTTTCCATGAGTATTTGACATATTAGCCCTCTGTCACCCACCATGGACACACAGGCTGACAAGCAGCATCTCACGCTCGTTAGAGGTAGTGAAGGCATTGAAAGCTAATTAAAAAAAACCTCCATAGACTACATCTAGCCCATCCAACTCTTTTTATGATTCAAATTTGAGCCAGGCAAGTGGTGGGCTTTGAGTTTTAAGCATATCAGATCAGAGTTTTTACTGCATGTCTTGCGGACACAGGGAATCCTGTGAGCTCTGCCCTCTTCTTCACAAACATATTGTTGTTTTCTGGTCTCACTGGAATATAATTACCCAGGGAAAAAGGTATGCATGCTGCTCTCCTTTATTGTATAGGCAGGTTGATGCTGTGGAATTTGTTTGTGTTTTTTTTGTTACCTAATTGGACTTTCTAGTCATCATGGCCGAGCCTTAAAGATCCTTATTTAAGATGTGTGGTACATGGAATTGTGTTTTACAGATAATCCACAAACAAAATGCATCTACTCTACTACCTTCTCAAACTCCTTCACTTCTAAAATGGTCCATAACAGAGAGGGTCAGCCTCTCAGGGCATTGAATGCAGATTTCCTAGGGTAGCTTTCAGTGAAAAGTGAGATTTTGTATATACCCTCAGGGATGATGAAGGTCCAATTGGAACCGGCTACTTCAAAGGAACTAGAAGAAGTTCTTCTGCAGAGTTGCACCCCACTATAAGAGACACTGTGCCTGCTTTGAACGTGCAAACGTCTGGGTCTGGCTAGTGTGGGTTCTCCCTAAAGGCTGAGGACAAAGTTGATGGACAAGGGTAACAAACCCTTTGTGTACTTTGTTGTTAGGGACACACCCACAGGATGTCATTCTGCTGGTATACAAAGGGGACTCATGGAACCATTTAACCTCAAGGATGTTGTTTCCATTTTCCAATACCTCCCGACCCATTGCTGGTACCTAAAGTGTGCGGTAAGTAAAATACAGTGCCAGTTCAGAGTCCTACCTTTTGGGATCACTAGGGCCACAGAAGTCACATCCATGTCTATATCCATGTGTCGATAATGAGCTGGTAAAGGGAGTGACTCATTCTCAGTGTCTTATACTCACTCTGTAAACAGCTGAGTTGCATCATCAATGTAAAAAAAATCTGACCTGTGGTGAGAAAATGACTCTATTGACCTGGTTAGCCCCCACATTTTGCCTGGTATGGATGTGGTGTTGAATGTAGTGCACAGGGTCCCTGCCAACCGGGTCCCCTGTGCCAGTGCTTCCTCCCTAAAAACATATCCACAATTGGTATTTCTGCCCCATGTAAGTCTCTAGTAAGTGGTACTGTGGGTACCTAGAGCCTGGAGGCCCTAGGTACCCTGGGACCCTCTCACTAGGACCATGCCACTGCCTTTGCAGCCTGGGTGCCATGCCAGCAAGCACTGCCTGAAAGTATTGGTAAGTCACCCCTCTAGCAAGCCTTACAGCCCTAAGGCAGGGTGCACTATACAACAGGTGAGGGCATAGCTGCATGAGTAGGTATGTCCCTACAATACTTGTCAATTCTTAAATATTGTAAGTGCCAGGTAAGCCATAAGGAGTACATGGGCTGGAAACTCAACAGTTCCCCAGCACCATGATGGCTTCACTGAAACCAGGAGTGTTTGGTACCACCTACTCTTTGTAATAAATATGCACTGCTGCCAGTGTGAGATTAATTAAGCCTTGTACTTAGATGGCACCTCTGCGGTGCCCCCTGAATGTCTACCGACCCTGGTGTGGTCACTGACTGGCTTTAGGCAGCCTGCCACACACAGACTTGTTGGACCCCTGGGTGGAAAGCCTCTGCTCTCTGGGACCAGAAACAATGCACATCCTGGGCAGAAGTGTCACACTTTCTCGTCCAGGATGTCCTTTTTTTTTTTTTTTTTTTTTTTTTAGAAGACCTTTATTGTACATTTCCAGTATAACACAGCGTAAGGCCTACAACCCTTCGGGCCGGCCGCAACAGCAATAGAGTATCTTAAACAGGATAACACAGCCGCGTGGCCGACAACCCAGGGGTCCGGCGGCGAATAGAAACCAAGCGTACCATAATTCAAACATTTTCAGGTATACGATATGGCTTAGGTCTGAGATTTTCACTTTAACCAAGTAACAAAACTTTCCATGTAAATTAAAAGCACGTGAAGTACCAACATTCCTTCGAAGGCGACAAAATAATCGTTCACATTAGCAGTATACTGTATATTTGGCAGTGCGGCCGACAACCCGACCCCCACATCACAATGCCCGACCAGCCGAGGGGCAGAGATCAGCACATCAGGAGACACAACCCCCGACACACAAAGTTCAGTCCCAACCCTCAATCCGAGAGGCACTCGTCTGGGTCAACTCGCGGTGGCTCACATATATCCCCTCTGAATTTGTTCCATGCCCCCCAGATTAGCCCCCATTTAGCAGGGCATCCTCTATTGATAAATACCGCCTTCTCGGCCACCATGGCGTCATCCATGTCCCTGCACCAGTCTCTAAGCGTGGGCCGCACGTTAGAGCCCCACAGTTTGGCGATATTTCGTTTTGCAACCATCATTCCCAGCACAACCCAGTCTTGCTGACGATGGGTGAGGTCCTCCGCCTCCCAAATGTTTAATAGACAGCGACGCGGGTTCGGTATCAGGGAAACAGTCGTGGTTTGGGAAATGGTTCGCATCACCGCTGCCCAGTACGTGGCTACACGGCTACAGTCCCAAATGGTGTGGTAAAATGTCCCCCTATCTCCGCAACCACGGAGGCAGTATTCGTGAGAGGTTCTCCCTATTTTGTGAAGGACCGTTCTGGTGTAGTATGTGCGGTGAAGAACTTTCAATTAACAAGTTGAAGTCTGGATGGAATCGCCGATTCCTTGGGCGAGGAGAGAGCCTCCTGCCATTCTGAGTCATCAAGGTCACCAATATCGCCCACCCAACAGAGGCGCAATTTGGCTAGCATGTCAGGGAAGTTGTTAACCAGTTTCCGATACGTGAAGGATGTCGCTTTGTGGGGCATATGTTCTGTTAGTAGCCTGTCCTCTAGAGGGGTAGAGTCCTGTAGTTTCGTCCCAGGATGTCCTTTTTAATGCGACCCCCATCCTCTGCTGCTTGCAGCAGATGACAGCCCCCAGTTTCCACCTATGCCAAGTTCACCTGCAAATTGGTGGAGGAGAAGTGAAGCACATCTTTCAGCCCCTGCCATCTTGAACCACAGCTAGGTCAATGCCCCCTTCCACAGGAGGCGGGCATAATAGAGGTAGTCACCCCAGGTGAGGTGCCCATTAGCATTACCTGTTAATTCCATATATGCCTCCTAAATCTAATATTTAGGAGGCTCCCTCCGACCTTGAAGCTAGTTTCCTGCGACCTAAGATGAAGGATAATGACGACTACGTGCAGCAAAGCCTGAAGATGACTACTGACTTAACCCCAACCCTAGCAGCCTGTCTCCAGCTTCAAAGACCCTGCAAGAAGACAGAGTCTGTCCTGCAGCCCGTGACTTCCAGAAACCCAAGGAAGATTACCTGAACTTTGACAAAGACCAGAACTCCTGAGGACAGCAATTCCCAAGAATCCAACACAACGGACTCCTGTGCCCTGTGGATCCGCGAGTCCTGTCCACTCTGCACCCGACGCCTACGACCCGTGTCCAGGTGGCACACCATCCCAGAACAGGTTTCCCAGCGATCCTGATCTGATGACCAGCGTTGGCTGACCCCCCTGGACTCCACGATGTCTGCAACTTGAATCCAGAGTCTGCCTCTGACCGTGACTGGCTCCAATAAGAATACTCCGAAGTCTAAAGGCATCCCTGCACCTGAAGACCCTGGGCCTTGGTGAACTAAATATAGGGTGCCCCCACGACCCTCCACATCTCTGCTTACCTCTGCTGTCGGTGGTCTCCCTTCTGCAACCTCCAGTGGGATGCCCGCAGCCTGGTTGTCAAAAACAAAGTCTCCATTGTTAAGCATTGGGCGACTGATGCTGAATCTGCACCCGGCTGTCCTCTGTGCCACTGGGGGTGTGTGTTGAGTGCTGCTTTGTGCCCCCCCCTGTGCTGGTCCTAACCCCCTTAGCTTGGCCCCTACAACTGATTTACCTACCTGCAAGCAGTGTGGCTTCGAGCACCCCCAGTCTCCATTGAAACGCATTGGGCCGAAGTCTGATTTTAGCCTTTGCACCTGGCCACCCCTGTGCTGCTGGTGGTGCAGTTTTGGTACTCACAAGACCCTTGCCCCTTGCTGACCTTTGGTCCCGAAGGCTGGAAGTGTACGTTGGATACTTACCTGTAAAACCACATTTTTGTTTCCTCCATAGGATAACATTGAACAGTTCGTAAATTGCACCGTGTCAATATTTGAAAGTGAAAAGTATTATCTAAAAACGTACTTACTGCGAAGATCTTGGTCTTAAAATGAATCTCAGACATAGCTTATTTTTCTAAAACTGGTGTGGATCATCTATTTGAGTCGTGTGTCCATTATTGGTCAATGTTGTGCAATAAATGTCTTACACTCCTCTGTGTTAGGCCTAAGGCTGCTTGACCACAGTACCGTTAATAGACCACGTTGGGTTATACATTGATCCCTGTATACGTTTGGGGAACGCGTGGACTCTGTGCACTGTATAACCACCTAGTGGCATACCATATACAGAGACAGCTTTCTACACGAACTTTAAAGAGCAAAGACCTCTGCCCTGAGGAACTACGAATCCACCACCGGACCCACCTCTGCACCCACTGCCCAAATCCAAGTGGCCCACTGGTCAAATCCAAGTGGCCCACTGGTCCTGTGAAGGTTCCCCAGTGCTTCTGAGCAAGAGTACACCCTGGGTTTACCCCTGCTGGACTCCACCTCGACGCCTGCAGCCTGAACTCGAAGACTCTCCCTGGCCGCGACCTGCCCGGTAAGACTTTTCCGACACCCAAGGACACCCCTGCACCCGAAGCCCCTGGGCCTTGGGTAGTGCAACCAATGGTGTCCCAACGTCCTCTAACATCGCTACTTACCTAGGCTGCTGTGGGTTTTCTTCGTCTGGCCTGATCCTGCTGCCTTTATTCAACATCGACCTTCCCCCATTAATTTGCACTGGGCGCCCAATGCTGTGTCGGCACTCTGTACCCTGGTGCTCCTGTGCCGCTGAAGATGTACGTTTAGTGCTGCCTTGTTGCCCCCTGTGCTTACCTTAATCCCCAGAAACGGGATTACCAAACCGTGTTACTCACCTGCGAGCAGCATCTCTTCTATTACCCCCTTTCTCTATTTGATAACATTGGCACCAGATTCTGAATTTGAACCCTGCACCCAGCCGCCCCTGTGCCGCAGGTGGTGCAGATTTGCTACTTACCAGAACCTTGCCTAATGCTAATTGCTTGTAACTTTTGAAGTTGAAAACAGATCTTTTTTTTTTTTTTACTTTGGCCTAATGCCGATTAAATGTAAATTGCTGACAAAACTGTTGATGATAGAATTACACTGTGGTGGACAGAGAAACAGATGTCATTGAAAAGAATGTGTTGATAAGAATTTTAGCCATTTACAGTCCCCAGTCTCAAAATGGGCAGGTTCCCTTTCACAATGCATGTTTCTATAATCATTTATTTTTTCAACTTTTGTAGACGTCTGGGACGGTGGTTGGTCAGGTAATGCATGGCCAACAGCGCACCGTAGCATCTTCTGCACTTCCTGCTGAAATGGTGACCATTACAACCAATCAAGGAGTGCGCACTGTGACCTCGGCTGCGGCGTCCACTGTCGTGCCTACGAGCCTGACTCCAGTTCAAACACAGACCAGGACGCTGGTGACGCAAGTCACACCAGGTAACTTTGTGGTGTGTCACTGCAGCTCTGACTGCACTATGTTAGTGTATGAAAACACCCCATTCTTCGGATTCTGCAGGGGGACGGTAAAAGACCTACAAGGCTCTGAGACGTTTATGAATTAACTCGAACCGACATCACTCATATTGGTATGCATTGATTGAGGTAGATGAGCCTGCTGCACTCTAACAGTATTTTGTGTAAATTGCAACCACTGGAGTCAGCCAAGCGAGACAGAAGGGGGTGGTAGCAGTTAGTGCTCCTTTTTACAATCAGTGCTGGTGTCAAACTGCACAGAGCTACCTTCTTCTAGTCCGTAATATACTACACAGTTGTTAATAGTGCTGATGCCGGTCTGTGCTACGCAAGCGTTTAACAGTAGGTGATATTGTGCTAACGCTGCTGAAGCCAACATGGTGGCACCACCATGTGACACAATAAAGAAACCTTGAGACAGGTGCCAAAAGGGGGAGTCTGCTTTCTCTGTGGCAGCGTTGTTTTTATATTGTGGTGCTGGAGACTCCCTTTGGAACAAATGCAACGCAACAGCCTTAGAACTTCCTTCCCTTCCATAGCTTATCTTTGAGTTGGGGGAATTTGTGCTTTTAATTCATGGATGGGTATTTTCATTTGCAGCTACAACAGTTGGAGTTCAGCTCACTGGGAAAACGATCACGCCGGCCCAGTTTCAGCTTCTCCGACAACAACAAGCTTCCCAGGTGCAGGTGTCACAGATGCAAGCTCAGGCCCAGTCTCCAGGCCAAATGAAAACTGTAGGCAAGATCTCACAGGTAAGTAAGCATGTGCTGCTGTCCAGTGTCGAGACCCAATCAAAGCTGATCAACAGTACGTCATGCTATGTGGAGATCAACATTGAGAGAATCAAAGGAAGTTTGAACCTGTGCATCTTAGCAAGACAAGCATAAGAAATCAAATCTAAGCTCAGTATCCAATGTTACAGAGCTTAAGACTCAAGCGAAGGGGAAGAAATTCAGAAGGCACATTGGATCCTTAGGTAGCATCTTATTAGTGAAGAGGGATTTCAGCAGACCCCTTGATTTGTGTTACAAAGTTTTCATTACTCGGAAAAAGCAAACTTTAAAAGTGAACTCCTATGTTCTGATAAGATAGTGACATGGGTGGGTGTATTCAGGAAATATCCATTATAAATTCCTGTTGTATGGTGTGTCCAGTAAAGTGTGATGCTTATGTGAAAGTCATTATTTTCATTTGAGTACGCAGTATTTTATCCAACCTATCAGTCAGTAGTCTCCGTCTCAAAGCTGCCATGATGCTACTCCCCCTGTTAATGCAGAGTGTTTTAGGAGCTGGGTCACTGTTATTTCGCTATGCTATTGTAGTAATGCTTGTTCGTACTATTTTACAAAGACATCTCCTCCTGAAGTCACTATGACTTTTGTTTGTCTACTTCATGAATTTAATCTTTGCTGTTATAGGTAAGGCGCGTGTTATTTTATTCTATCTTCAGGAACAGTTGATGAAATTGCAGAAACAGAAACTGCAGCTTCCCCAGCAACAGACGGTTCAGCAGGGTGCACCAGCGCCACACACGACACAAGTGCAGGTGTCGCAGCAGCAGGCTCAACAGCTCACAACTGGCACTGTCCTGACTGGCACCACTGTAACGAATCTGCAGGTTGCCCGCCTGGTGAGTTATCTACAGAAACTATACCCATAACACGCAGGCAAGCATGCAAGATAAGTGACCCCTGAGGGAAGCTTTGGATGGCAGGAAAGGGACCATGACCCGCAAGGATGGTTGAGTATATTCATGTGCTGTAAGGATGGATGAGCATATAGAGGTGTGTGTATATATATATATATATATATTTCTAATTATCTCTAATAGGTCAATAGCAAAACTTCATCTCTAGTGACGAGCCTTATAGTAGAATTAGGAGGGTATTAATACTGGCTTGTGAATGCTTGGGCTGGGCATTACCATGTCATACTCCAGTGTTGAAGCTGAAAATGGACAGCCTAACAAGCTGTTTGCTCTTGCAGGCGTGGGCGGCCGGATGAGGAGCAGCAGATCAGACTCCAGTAATAGGTCTAGTGGCAGAATGATCTGGGTATTAACAGGCTGGCAGCTATAGTGGGAGGCTCAGCTTCTGGGTGGGATATGTAGTTTCGGGTGCTACCTGCATAATAATAATCCTCAAATTCCGTGATATGCTGTGAAGCTGAATGGTGTCTGTGGAAGGGTGTTTGCAGCGACGGGTCTGGATGAATAGCAGCAGGACAGGCCTTCACGTCAAGTGGACTGGCAGTGTGAGCAGGATAATAACAAGTCTCATCTCCAGTGATCAGCATTGAAGCTGTGCAAGGCTGGCCTAACAGGCTGTCTACAGGGCAGGCTGGGGGGGCTGTTGGAAGAGAAGTAGAGCAGATCTTCATCGCTAGTCACGCGCCTGTGACCTTTGAATCGGGAGGGTATTTAGATACCTCCCCTCCCTAATGCCAGATGTAGGGCCTGAATGACAGAGCCAATGGTAAGACTAGTCTTAAATAGATTCACCTAAACTGGTGAAATGAGGGCACTGAAAAGATGTCATTTTTGTAGTTAATCCATAAAGTGGTGGGTTAAAGAAATGGGAATGAAAGGAAGTTACTATAGCACCGGATGTATTTGTCTCCTCGCACTTTCCTTTCGTGTTGGGTCATCCTTCTGTTTCTCCTTCTCAGCTCCACGCGCAGGGGCAGATTCAGGCCCAGACTCCTCAGACGGCACAGGTTGCACTTACAAAACCTCCAGTGGTATCCGTTCCTGCTGCTGTTGTGTCATCCGCTGGAGTACCAACCCTCCCAGTCTCCGTTGCTGGAATTAGTGTTGCAATTGGTCAGCCTCATAAAGCTGCAGGTAATGTCTCTATATGTTTCTCCACAGCACAATATAACGTGATCTTACTCAGCTCGCGAACAGCCAAGAAGTGCTTCTGGCTTACAAGTTCCTGAAAAGGGTGTTCATTGTTATCTGAAAGAAACAGGTTAGTATTAGATTCCTTACCTTAGAATATCCCCAGGCGTCAGTCTGGATCCGGAAACTTTTGCGTAGCAGTACCCCTGCGCGTCGGTAGGCGTCGTCTGCAGGCGTCCCCTGCGGCTCCGCGTCGTCGGCGTCGTGCGCCGTGATGACGTCGCTGGAGTATATAGACGCCGCCTCCGCGCGCTGACGTCAGTTCTTCTTTTTTCCGCGCCAGTTAGCGCAGATCCGAAGAGCAGTACTCCGGTCTTTTGACCAAGTGTTTGTAAAACTACTTCTTTCTACGGTGCCGGTAGGATGCCTGGGTTTAAGAGTTGCGACGAGTGCGACCGCATGATGTCGGTCACCGACCACCATCGACTCTGCCTCCGGTGTCTGGGCGCGGACCACGACGTGGAGTCCTGCGTCGACTGTCGGGCCTTGACTGGAAAAGCTAGGCGGGAGCGGTCCCGCAAGCTTCTCGAGCTCCGGGTGTCGGCCCCGCGTCGAGAGCGGTCCCGGTCCGGTCGGAGGTCGAGGGAGCGGTCGAGGGAACGATCGCGGAGCCGCCATGGGCGCTCCGGGAGTCGCCACCATTCCTCCGGCTCGTCAGGTAAGCACAAGAAGTCGGGGCGTCGCCATCGCACCCCCGACTCCCCCCGACGCCCCCGTGATGCGGCCGGGGGCTCGGGTGACCCCACCCCCGCGGCCCCGCGTGGGTCGCCGACGCCGTCTACCCCATACCCGTCGGTCCCTGGGGAAGGCGCGTCGCGTGAGGAGATCGAGGCCTTCCTCATTGCTATGAGGGCGAGGTCTTCTCCGGCGGGGCCTTTGGCGCCTGCGGGCCCGTCGGTCCCGTCTGGGGGCCCGAGCGGTTCGGGTGCTCCTGCCCCGGCGCCGCCGGCGGCTCCGGCCCCGGCGCCGCTGGTTCCCTCTGGTTCGTCGCCGGCTGGTCTCCCGGCCTCTCCGGCGTCGGTTCCTGTGGGCCAACCCGTGGTACCGCCCCCGCGTGGTGCAGCGACTCCGCCGTCGGCTCCGGCCGGCGTCGGGTCCCCGGCACCGACGCCGCGCGGCGCCACCCCCCTTTTCTCCCCGACTCCGGACGCGGAGTCGGACCGGCGTCGGCCGACGCCGGATCCGACGCCGATGGGGCCCGTTGACCCCGATGTCTATATCGTCGACCCAGAATATGGGTATGATGAAGATGAGTATGGAGAGGGTTGGGAGGGGTCTGAGGACCCTCTATCCCGTGCCTGCCAGTATGATGTGGACTGGGTAGGTGATCTGGGTGATGCCAGTGGCCTGGACGAGTCGCCCAACCCTGGGTTTGTCTCTCCGTCCCCTGTGGCGTCTGAGGCAGGTGCTGCCTATTCGGTGGTCCTGATGAGGGCTGCCAAGGCCTTGCACCTTGAGCTCCCCGTCGCGAAGGTCAAACCGAACATTCTGACCGAAGTGTTTAAACCGCAGTCATGCCCCCAGGAGCCTCTGCTGCCGTTTAATGAGGCCCTGTCGGATGTCCTTTTGGGCACCTGGTCCAGGCCCGCTTCTGGTGCGCCGGTTGACCGGAATGTCGCGAGGCGTCACCGTCCATGCTCGGACGACCCTGCCTTTTTATCCACCCATCCCTCCCCGGAGAGTCTGGTGATCCAGGCCTCCACTTCGCAGTCCGCATTTCCGTCGGCTCCGCCCGATAGGGAATCAAAGCGGTATGACCAATTTGGTAAAAAGGTCTTTTCCTCTTTGAGCGCTGGACTGCGGTCTTGTAATACCGCGTGCCTCTTGGGCCGCTACACCCACTCCCTGTGGGATACGGTCGAGGAGTGTCTGCCGCAATGTCCCCAGGAGGTGCGGGACAAGCTCACACGGGCCTTAGTTGAAGGCCGGGATGCGGCGCGGTACTCGATCCGTTGTGGCCTCGACACGACCGACTCGCTGGGACGGGCGATGTCCACAACGGTGGCGATTCGTCGCCATGCTTGGCTGAGATCTGCCAACTTCTCGCCAGACGTCCAAAATTCACTCATGGACATGCCATTTGATGGCAGTCGCCTGTTTGGTGACAAAGCGGACCACGCGCTGGAGCGCTTCAAGGACTCCAGGGTCACGGCCAAGTCCTTGGGTCTTTCGACCCAGCGCCAGCAGACGGGTTCGTTTCGGCCCTTTCGTGGCCAAGGGAGGGGAGGTCCCACACGTGCTGCCAGCCACGCGACGCAGAACGCTCCCCAGCGCGGTGGCGGCCGTGGTTTCCGCCGTGGTGGCGGTAGAGGCCAGCGGCGTGGTCAGTCCACGCCTCCCTCCGCTGCTGCATCCAAGCCTTCCTAGTCCGAGCTTTCGGGCTCACGTGACGCCAGTGGGTGGCAGGGTTCGCCATCACCACTCCCGCTGGCGCGCGATAACATCGGACATGTGGGTGCTGCAGCTTGTCCGAAGGGGCTATGCCCTCCCCTTCGAGTCCACTCCTCCAGCCATGCCACCGCAGAACCACCGTGTGTCGGGGGACCACTTGACACTTCTGCAGGAGGAAGTTACGGCCCTCTTGGCCAAGGGGGCCATCGAGCGCGTTCCTGGGCCAGAAGTAGGGTGTGGTTGCTACTCCCACTACTTTCTGGTACCCAAGAAGGACAAGGGAGGCCTGCGTCCTATCTTGGATCTACGGAACGTCAACGGCTTCCTCCGGAAGGAGAAGTTCAAGATGTTGACTTTGGCTCAGGTCTTGGCTGCTCTAGACCCACAAGACTGGATGGTAGCGTTGGACTTGCAGGATGCGTATTTTCACATCCCCGTCCTGCCGGCCCACCGGCGTTACCTGCGGTTCACGGTAGGCCACGAGCACTTTCAGTTTATCGTGCTCCCATTCGGCCTTACCAGCGCCCCACGGGTGTTCACGAAAGTGATGGCGGTGGTCGCAGCTCATCTGCGCCGGTTGGGGGTCTCAGTCTTCCCCTACCTCGACGACTGGCTGTTGAAGGCGGGCTCGCCCCAGACAGTCGTCCACCACCTTCAGATGACGGCAGACCTCCTGCACGAGCTGGGGTTTTCCATCAATGTGCCGAAATCACACCTGTGTCCCTCTCAAAAGCTCCTTTTCATCGGAGCGGTTCTCGACTCGGCGCAGTTTCGGGTTTATCCTCCGGAACGGCGGGTCCGGGATATTCAGGCTCTGATTCCCATCTTTCAGCCGTTATCCCGGGTTTCGGTCAGGTTGACGCTGCGGCTTCTGGGGCTGATGGCCTCCTGCATCCTTCTGGTGCATCACGCCAGATGGCGGATGCGGGCTCTGCAGTGGGACCTGAAGTTTCAGTGGGCCCAGCATCAGGGCAACCTGTCCGACCATGTCCTGATCTCGGAGGGCACTGCGAGACAGTTGCAGTGGTGGCTTACGGACCGCGATTGGGTCAGGGGCAGATCCCTCTCCCTTCCCCAACCGGAGCACGTGGTTGTGACGGACGCGTCCCTCCAAGGCTGGGGTGGCCACTTGGGAGAGGCGGAGATCAGAGGCCTCTGGTCTCCGGCTGAATCCCGGCTCCATATCAACATGTTGGAGCTGCGGGCGATTCGCCTAGCACTGAAGGCATTCCTCCCCTTTGTCAACGGGAGTGTGGTGCAGGTGTTCACGGACAACACCACCGCCATGTGGTACTGCAACAAACAGGGCGGTGTGGGGTCGTGGACCCTTTGCCAGGAGGCTCTGCGCCTCTGGCAATGGCTGGAACGTCAGGGCGTGACTCTGACGGTTCAACACCTGGCAGGTTCTCTGAACGCCAGGGCGGACGAACTCAGCCGTCGGTGCTCGGTGGATCACGAATGGCGTCTGAACTCGGATGTGGCGAGAGGCCTCTTTCAGCAATGGGGAGAGCCTTGGTTAGATCTATTCGCCACAGAAGAGAACGCGCAATGTCATCAGTTCTGCGCGTTGGAGTTTCCAAGACTGCACTCGCTCGGCGACGCCTTTCGGCGCGAGTGGAGTTGCGGTCTGTTGTACGCCTTTCCGCCTATACCACTTCTGCCCAGAGTGCTGAAGAAGATCAGGCGCGACCGGGCCCAAGTTATCCTTGTGGCTCCGGACTGGGCTCGAAGGTACTGGTATCCCGAGCTACTCAGCATGACAGTCGGTCCCTCGATCCGCCTGCCCCTTCAGGAGGACCTTCTGTCGCAGCAGCAGGGGACGGTCCTCCACCCGAACCTGTCCAGTCTCCACCTCCATGCGTGGAGATTGAGCGGCGACAGTTGAGGCCATTTGACTTGCCTCCTGAAGTCTGTGATGTCATTCTGGCAGCCAGGCGTCCCTCCACAAAGTCGGTATACGCCTGCCGGTGGAACAGATTTGTGGCATGGTGCACAGCAAAGGCTGTGGATCCCCTTTCTGCCCCTCTGTCTGAGGTTCTCCTCTTCCTCCTTTCCCTTGCCCAGCAGGGCTCTGCTCTGGGCACTATCAAGGGCTATCTTTCTGCCCTTTCCGCCTTCTTGAGGCTACCTGATCAGCCATCTTTGTTCAAGTCCCCTATTGTGTTAAGATTCTTGAAGGGCATCACGCACATGTATCCTCCAACTCCGTTCGTGATGCCTCAGTGGGACTTGAACCTGGTTTTGACTTTCCTGATGTGCGCTCCCTTTGAGCCCATTCATTCCTGTCCTCTCCGTCTTCTCACCTTAAAGACGGCCTTCCTGGTAGCCATCACCTCTGCCAGGAGAGTGAGTGAGCTCCAGGCTCTTTCTATTCAACCTCCTTTCTTGTCTGTTCATCCTGATAAGGTGGTTCTTCGGACTAGACCTTCTTTCCTGCCCAAGGTAGTCTCTGCTTTTCACATTGGGCAGTCCATCACCTTGCCCTCCTTCTTCCCGCCTCCGCATCCTTCAAAGGATGAAGAGCGGCTCCATCGTCTGGACCCAAAACGTGCGCTTTCATTCTATATGGATCGCACACGCCAGTTCCGGGTGGATGACCAACTGTTTGTTGGCTACGTGGGTGAGAAGAAGGGAAGGGCGGTACAGAAACGGACCATCTCTCGGTGGGTCGTCCTGTGCATCAAAGCATGCTACTCTTTGGCTCGGAAGGAGCCTCCTGTTGGGCTGAGGGCCCATTCCACTCGGGCCACGGCGGCTACTACTGCCCTGGGCCGGGGAGTCCCCTTGCAGGACATTTGCCAGGCGGCCACGTGGGCCTCGCTGCACACCTTTGCGAGGCACTACTGCCTGGACAGTCAAGTCCGGAGGGATGGCTTCTTTGGCCGTTCGGTCCTCCAGGACTTTCTGGTGTAGGTTGTATTGGTTCGCAGACCCACCACCGGGGTTGGTATTGCTGGGGTATCTATTCTAAGGTAAGGAATCTAATACTAACCTGTTTCTTTCAGATGAACAAGTTACTTACCTTCGGTAACGATATATCTGTAAGAAACAGTAGTTAGTATTAGATTCCTTACCGCCCCTCCCATCCTCCCCGTTCTGCGAACTGATAACTAGGGTTAAGGACATCCCTTTCAGGGCCCTAGTTTTCAAATGGCACCAGTGTTGGTTCTCACATGGCTCTGCGTGTTCTGGCGCGGAAAAGCTGTGTGCAAAGAACTGACGTCAGCGCGCGGAGGCGGCGTCTATATACTCCAGCGACGTCATCACGGCGCACGACGCCGACGACGCGGAGCCGCAGGGGACGCCTGCAGACGACGCCTACCGACGCGCAGGGGTACTGCTACGCAAAAGTTTCCGGATCCAGACTGACGCCTGGGGATATTCTAAGGTAAGGAATCTAATACTAACTACTGTTTCTTACAGATATATCGTTACCGAAGGTAAGTAACTTGTTCTTTACTGTGTATCATCTAACTTCTTCTCAAATGGGCAATTCCATTGGTCCAGATGCTTAAACTATCCTCCGCATTTAGGGGACAGTGATGATGTATCCCAGAGTCATGAAATACTACTTCCAGAAATGTTTGACATTCCACTGATTTCGAAATAGTGAGTTCCGAATTGGTAGTTCTTTATCAAAGTAGAGGAAGTGACATTGGATTAGCAACACCAGGAAAGGTTCAAATTAGTACCAAGAGTGCACCACCACCAGCCACGGGGCAGCCAGGTGCAGAGGTCAAATTCGGGGTTCGGCACCCAATGTTACCCAATGGAGACTGGGGGTGATCGAAGTGGTGCTCCTCACAGATGAGTAAAGTAGTGTCAGTGGGTCAATCTCCAGGAGTTAAGGTCATTATAGAGGTGGGCCAGAAGGCAGCACAAAACTTAAACCCTCAGCGGCACATGGGCAGCTGGGTGCAGAGTATCAACACATAGTTGGGTGCCCAATGCAAACCAATGGGAAAGATTGGTTTTGGAGAAAGGCTGCAGGCTCGGTCCAGGAGGCTGAATTGAAAAAAAAACAGCTCTACAGGCAAGTTCTGATGCTAGGGGACGTAAGGACCCCATTGGTCAAGGTCCCCAGCGGCTTCTGGTACAGGGGTGTCCTTTTGTGTCTGGAACAGCTTACCACTCAGGTTGCTGTTAGGGGGAAACTTCAGTTTGAGGCTACAGGCATCGAGGTAGAGTCTAGCAGTTGTCAGCCCATGGTGGGCTCTGGCTCAGAATCACTGGGGAACCTTCGCAGGACCAATAGGCCACTTGGACAGGGGCCGAGGGCATAGGGTGCAGAGGTGGGTCCGGAGGCGGTTTTGCGGTTCCTCACGGCAGAGCTCTTCTGTAGTGTAGTTCCTATTATCCCAATAGGCTCTGCGCATTGGAATAATACCTTCAATAGTATAGACCTAGGACAGAGGTTAACTAGGTCTTCTACTGACGATATTAGACTTAACGTTTTTGGTTTTGCCAGCTAGCTCAGAGTTCACTAGAAACTTTCTCGAGTAGGCAAGGAGGAGTTTAACCTCCCTGGATAGACAAGAAGGGATTTAGTTTCTGACAACCATAGAACATGACAACTTTGCTCTCCCCTAATCAAGAGTGTATCTCTAGAGTCGTGTGAAAACAAAAGACAACTTATTTTACTCAGTCAGTTCAGTGCATTCTTAGTTTCACCAGATTGTAGAGAAAAGGAAGAGACGGGCGTGTTCAATAAAAGATGTTCTTTATTGATCAGTCTCTTTTCTCGTACAAGAGAAATGAATCGATATTATTGCGATACTTATGGTTAAGTAAAGTGCATACAATAAAAGCAGAAGTATAAAATAATACTGCAGAAGCATTGATATGGTTTCTAAGCCATATGATAGTTAAAACTGATAAAATAGATACATACATATATACATTTGACTAATCGTACTCAACTGGTGCTTCTAACCACGCCTACCCCAGTGTACCTGACCTAAGCCTAATACGTGGGCGGGAGTAGATAAGTAGCAGTTTAAGTTAAGTTTGTTTTGCCAAGTGACTGACTCAAGAATTCTCTGCAAGGGGTTATTCAGTTCTGTACCTGAGATCTAGAATGGTTGAGGGCTGGTATCTCTCGTCTCTGGTCTTGATATTCCAGCTGCCTGCGAGGGCTGCTTGGAAGCGCCGGAGCTGGATTTCTCGGCAGGAGAAAAACAGCGTCTCGTTCTCAGCGCGTCAGGAAGGCGGGGCAGCGCCAGCGGGGTCCGCTCTGTGCTGGCCTCTTCGGCAAGTCTTGCTGCTCCGATCTCGTCACCACCGCGTGTGTTTGCTTAAGGCAATGTCGGTAATATTTATACCTGTAAGGTGCCGAGATTGACGTAAGGATGGACATGGATACGTCAATAAGGATGTCATATGAACGGGCTCGTTCGCACATTCTTTTGCTGAAGTTCTCGGTGAAATCAAAACAATGGCCGCAGGGATTTTCCCAGGTTGTCATAGGTTTGATTTGTTTTGAGAACTCCGTATGCCTTATCAGGGGCTGGAGGAATAGTGCTTGCCTAATTAGATGGCAAGCGTTATGACCTAATCAGATAACGCGTTCCTGTGCCGTGGTGTGGCTTAATCAGATAACGTTTTTTTGTACTGTGGGATGGCTGCTAGTTAATTATTAACCAGAACAGGGTCAGGAATAGGGGAATCGATACAGAACCTATAGGAATACATCACACTTCGGTTTTAAAGTTGGTTTCCTCTTGGATATGTCCGCTGTCCATGGGAGTTACCTGATTTATATAGAAGGCAGTCTGTCCTCCCAAGGTTTTGGAGGTTGCTGGGCCTGCCAGACGTGTCAACTTTTGTAGCAAGAGCAAAAGGCAGCAGACAGGACGGCATGGCTGGCGTCAAGACAGTCACCGGTCCTTCTTCTTTCTTGCTAGTGCAGCTCTTAGGCGACTGCGCTCCACAGGTCATCAGGAATCAGATTTCAGGGTATAAAGTGCCACCTAAATACTAGAATTTGGGCTGTTACAGGGGACTGACCGGTAGGGACCAGTGGGTTCCTTACCTGGGGTGTATAAACCCTCTATTATGCCACCCTAGCCCTGATTAGATAAGTCCCACCATCTTGAAGATGGTGGTCATTGAAAAGTGTGCTTAACTTCACCTCCAGCACCTAAGGAGTGTTGTTTGTGAAGGGGGTCACACATCCTTTTCTCACTAAGTTTTCCCACTGGTTCTCTTGCCAAAAGTGGGGGGTTTGGACCGGGGGCTGCCATCTGCTGCTAGCTTCACAGACTGAGGTCGAATTGCAAAGGCAGCAAGGCCTTTGAAGCTTCACTCTCGAGCACTGTGCTCAAAGGTGTAACACCTCAGCCCTAGATGGGCTCTGTTTCTGGCCTCCGAGAGCAGGAGCTCTCGACCCAGGGGCCCAGAAATATGTCTGGTAGTGGCCGTGATTCCGTTCTGGGAAGGACATGGCGTTTGTAGTTCGGACTGGACTGTTCCCATGGGGCAACAGGGTCAGAGCTGATTTGCATATCGCCATTGTCTAACCCAGGGTGGTGTGGAGTGCAAAAAAACGATGGATTTGGGCCCAGATCTTTTGACTGGGGGAGTGTGTGACATTGATCCACATTCAGTCCATCACTTGTTGTTTTTGCAATTGCCGCCCTAAGTGCGCTGGGGATGCCCAGACGTGGGTCCCAGGCACTCCACACCACTTGGAGTCAAGCTAGCCGGGCTGAAGAGAGGTGTTACCTCGAAACCGGTCCGGTCCTCGGATGCTTGATTCCGTTCTGGGAAGGACATGGCGTTTGTAGTTCGGACTGGACTGTTCCCATGGGGCAACAGGGTCAGAGCTGATTTGCATATCGCCATTGTCTAACCCAGGGTGGTGTGGAGTGCAAAAAAACGATGGATTTGGGCCCAGATCTTTTGACTGGGGGAGTGTGTGACATTGATCCACATTCAGTCCATCACTTGTTGTTTTTGCAATTGCCGCCCTAAGTGCGCTGGGGATGCCCAGACGTGGGTCCCAGGCACTCCACACCACTTGGAGTCAAGCTAGCCGGGCTGAAGAGAGGTGTTACCTCGAAACCGGTCCGGTCCTCGGATGCTTGATTCCGTTCTGGGAAGGACATGGCGTTTGTAGTTCGGACTGGACTGTTCCCATGGGGCAACAGGGTCAGAGCTGATTTGCATATCGCCATTGTCTAACCCAGGGTGGTGTGGAGTGCAAAAAAACGATGGATTTGGGCCCAGATCTTTTGACTGGGGGAGTGTGTGACATTGATCCACATTCAGTCCATCACTTGTTGTTTTTGCAATTGCCGCCCTAAGTGCGCTGGGGATGCCCAGACGTGGGTCCCAGGCACTCCACACCACTTGGAGTCAAGCTAGCCGGGCTGAAGAGAGGTGTTACCTCGAAACCGGTCCGGTCCTCGGATGCTTGATTCCGTTCTGGGAAGGACATGGCGTTTGTAGTTCGGACTGGACTGTTCCCATGGGGCAACAGGGTCAGAGCTGATTTGCATATCGCCATTGTCTAACCCAGGGTGGTGTGGAGTGCAAAAAAACGATGGATTTGGGCCCAGATCTTTTGACTGGGGGAGTGTGTGACATTGATCCACATTCAGTCCATCACTTGTTGTTTTTGCAATTGCCGCTCTAAGTGCGCTGGGGATGCCCAGACGTGGGTCCCAGGCACTCCACACCACTTGGAGTCAAGCTAGCCGGGCTGAAGAGAGGTGTTACCTCGAAACCGGTCCGGTCCTCGGATGCTTGATTCCGTTCTGGGAAGGACATGGCGTTTGTAGTTCGGACTGGACTGTTCCCATGGGGCAACAGGGTCAGAGCTGATTTGCATATCGCCATTGTCTAACCCAGGGTGGTGTGGAGTGCAAAAAAACGATGGATTTGGGCCCAGATCTTTTGACTGGGGGAGTGTGTGACATTGATCCACATTCAGTCCATCACTTGTTGTTTTTGCAATTGCCGCCCTAAGTGCGCTGGGGATGCCCAGACGTGGGTCCCAGGCACTCCACACCACTTGGAGTCAAGCTAGCCGGGCTGAAGAGAGGTGTTACCTCGAAACCGGTCCGGTCCTCGGATGCTTGATTCCGTTCTGGGAAGGACATGGCGTTTGTAGTTCGGACTGGACTGTTCCCATGGGGCAACAGGGTCAGAGCTGATTTGCATATCGCCATTGTCTAACCCAGGGTGGTGTGGAGTGCAAAAAAACGATGGATTTGGGCCCAGATCTTTTGACTGGGGGAGTGTGTGACATTGATCCACATTCAGTCCATCACTTGTTGTTTTTGCAATTGCCGCCCTAAGTGCGCTGGGGATGCCCAGACGTGGGTCCCAGGCACTCCACACCACTTGGAGTCAAGCTAGCCGGGTTGAAGAGAGGTGTTACCTCGAAACCGGTCCGGTCCTCGGATGCTTGATTCCGTTCTGGGAAGGACATGGCGTTTGTAGTTCGGACTGGACTGTTCCCATGGGGCAACAGGGTCAGAGCTGATTTGCATATCGCCATTGTCTAACCCAGGGTGGTGTGGAGTGCAAAAAAACGATGGATTTGGGCCCAGATCTTTTGACTGGGGGAGTGTGTGACATTGATCCACATTCAGTCCATCACTTGTTGTTTTTGCAATTGCCGCCCTAAGTGCGCTGGGGATGCCCAGACGTGGGTCCCAGGCACTCCACACCACTTGGAGTCAAGCTAGCCGGGCTGAAGAGAGGTGTTACCTCGAAACCGGTCCGGTCCTCGGATGCTTGATTCCGTTCTGGGAAGGACATGGCGTTTGTAGTTCGGACTGGACTGTTCCCATGGGGCAACAGGGTCAGAGCTGATTTGCATATCGCCATTGTCTAACCCAGGGTGGTGTGGAGTGCAAAAAAACGATGGATTTGGGCCCAGATCTTTTGACTGGGGGAGTGTGTGACATTGATCCACATTCAGTCCATCACTTGTTGTTTTTGCAATTGCCGCCCTAAGTGCGCTGGGGATGCCCAGACGTGGGTCCCAGGCACTCCACACCACTTGGAGTCAAGCTAGCCGGGCTGAAGAGAGGTGTTACCTCGAAACCGGTCCGGTCCTCGGATGCTTGATTCCGTTCTGGGAAGGACATGGCGTTTGTAGTTGGGACTGGACTGTTCCCATGGGGCAACAGGGTCAGAGCTGATTTGCATATCGCCATTGTCTAACCCAGGGTGGTGTGGAGTGCAAAAAAACGATGGATTTGGGCCCAGATCTTTTGACTGGGGGAGTGTGTGACATTGATCCACATTCAGTCCATCACTTGTTGTTTTTGCAATTGCCGCCCTAAGTGCGCTGGGGATGCCCAGACGTGGGTCCCAGGCACTCCACACCACTTGGAGTCAAGCTAGCCGGGCTGAAGAGAGGTGTTACCTCGAAACCGGTCCGGTCCTCGGATGCTTGATTCCGTTCTGGGAAGGACATGGCGTTTGTAGTTCGGACTGGACTGTTCCCATGGGGCAACAGGGTCAGAGCTGATTTGCATATCGCCATTGTCTAACCCAGGGTGGTGTGGAGTGCAAAAAAACGATGGATTTGGGCCCAGATCTTTTGACTGGGGGAGTGTGTGACATTGATCCACATTCAGTCCATCACTTGTTGTTTTTGCAATTGCCGCCCTAAGTGCGCTGGGGATGCCCAGACGTGGGTCCCAGGCACTCCACACCACTTGGAGTCAAGCTAGCCGGGCTGAAGAGAGGTGTTACCTCGAAACCGGTCCGGTCCTCGGATGCTTGATTCCGTTCTGGGAAGGACATGGCGTTTGTAGTTCGGACTGGACTGTTCCCATGGGGCAACAGGGTCAGAGCTGATTTGCATATCGCCATTGTCTAACCCAGGGTGGTGTGGAGTGCAAAAAAACGATGGATTTGGGCCCAGATCTTTTGACTGGGGGAGTGTGTGACATTGATCCACATTCAGTCCATCACTTGTTGTTTTTGCAATTGCCGCCCTAAGTGCGCTGGGGATGCCCAGACGTGGGTCCCAGGCACTCCACACCACTTGGAGTCAAGCTAGCCGGGCTGAAGAGAGGTGTTACCTCGAAACCGGTCCGGTCCTCGGATGCTTGATTCCGTTCTGGGAAGGACATGGCGTTTGTAGTTCGGACTGGACTGTTCCCATGGGGCAACAGGGTCGGAGCTGATTTGCATATCGCCATTGTCTAACCCAGGGTGGTGTGGAGTGCAAAAAAACGATGGATTTGGGCCCAGATCTTTTGACTGGGGGAGTGTGTGACATTGATCCACATTCAGTCCATCACTTGTTGTTTTTGCAATTGCCGCCCTAAGTGCGCTGGGGATGCCCAGACGTGGGTCCCAGGCACTCCACACCACTTGGAGTCAAGCTAGCCGGGCTGAAGAGAGGTGTTACCTCGAAACCGGTCCGGTCCTCGGATGCTTGATTCCGTTCTGGGAAGGACATGGCGTTTGTAGTTCGGACTGGACTGTTCCCATGGGGCAACAGGGTCAGAGCTGATTTGCATATCGCCATTGTCTAACCCAGGGTGGTGTGGAGTGCAAAAAAACGATGGATTTGGGCCCAGATCTTTTGACTGGGGGAGTGTGTGACATTGATCCACATTCAGTCCATCACTTGTTGTTTTTGCAATTGCCGCCCTAAGTGCGCTGGGGATGCCCAGACGTGGGTCCCAGGCACTCCACACCACTTGGAGTCAAGCTAGCCGGGCTGAAGAGAGGTGTTACCTCGAAACCGGTCCGGTCCTCGGATGCTTGATTCCGTTCTGGGAAGGACATGGCGTTTGTAGTTCGGACTGGACTGTTCCCATGGGGCAACAGGGTCAGAGCTGATTTGCATATCGCCATTGTCTAACCCAGGGTGGTGTGGAGTGCAAAAAAACGATGGATTTGGGCCCAGATCTTTTGACTGGGGGAGTGTGTGACATTGATCCACATTCAGTCCATCACTTGTTGTTTTTGCGACTGCCTAAAGCCAGTCAAAGTCCACACCAGTGATGGTCGGTTTTCAAGGGGCACCCCTGATGTGCCCCCTGAGTGCATGTTTTCATAAATCCAACACTGGCATCAGTCTGGGTTTAGTAAGAGGAGTTGTTTGCTACAAAACACTCCTGGGTTCAGTGAAGCCATGATGGTGCTGGGGAACTCGAGTTGTTGAAGTTCCAGCCCATGTACTCTCTGTCTTACCTGGCACTTACAATATTAAGAATAGACTTAAATATTGTAGTGGCATATCTGCTCATGCACATATGCCCACACCTGAGATATAGTGCACACTTCCTCAGGGCTTGTAAGGCCTGCTAGACTGATGAATTGCTTTGACTTGGCACACAGGCAGTGTGCCATCTCCACTTTCTTGTTTTTGACTGCACCAAGTTATGCAGGCTGCAATGGCAGTTAGCATGGCATTGGTAAAGGGTCCCTAGGAGACCCTCTTCAGTCCCAGTGCCCTTGTTGCCATCTACTAGGGACTTGCTTGGGGGATCTGAAGTTGTGCCAATCGTTGTACAGTTTCAGGTAATCATCTCTGGCACAGGAGAGCTGGTTGGCAGGGATCCTGTGAATTTGCACTTGAAACAACCTCATGTTCCAGGCAAAAAAGTGGGGGGGTAACCATGTCAAAAGAGCACTTTCTCCCATAATGTCTTCACTGAAAAGAATGGAGTTTGGTATCAAACAACTTGTCTTCGTACATCCAGCCTCAGAGATGCCAGTAACTGGCGTGTACCAATGCCCTGGGTACCGGACCCCTTGCAGCAACCAACGCTTATTTGAAGTCCGATCCCAACTCCAACAACATAAAGACTGACCAGCAGAAAAGGGGTGCCAGTATCGCCGAGGCCAGTACCGAGAGTGGCCTAGCTGTCCTGCTTTGTCCTCTTCTGCAGGCCTGACCAAGAACTGAGAGCGCCTTTGCACGGAAACAGTCAACCAAAGCTTCCTCTCCCTGCCCGGGTCCATGAACACCGACTGTACCCCTCGCTTCCAAGACCCTCAATAACTGTCCCTTTCCTCCTCCTCCTCCATTGTGAGGAGCTACCGACTTTGTCCCCAAGTCCATATCTGCATCATTTTTCTATGTGGTCCCCCTTCTTTGCCTATGGTGTAGCGCACAAGGCTCCCAACCTGTCCAGCACCCGGACACTCCAGGGCTGGTAAACCCAAACTGCTGGTGGATCTTGTAACCGATCCTCAAGTCCTCAAGGAGACCCCCGAAATACGATTGCAAATACCTGTATGCAGAACATTCTATAAAAACATATTTTGGTGTTGTTTCATCTTGAGTGTTTTATTCATTTTTTTGACTCTTTCAACAAATGCTTAACACTACCTGCTGATAAGCCTAAACTGCTCGCCCACACTACCACAAAAGAGAGCATTTCGGATTAAATGCAAATTTAAACTAATAAGGGATGTCTTGACTTTCTACATAGTGGACCTCATTTAGGTACACCACATACAATACCAGCTTCCTACAAATCTGTAGTCTCTGGCTCGTTTCTAACTGGTGCTGCACATTAACCACATCGATGCTATGCATTTTCCCCTCCTGTGCTGACATTTGATCATTCCCATGTTTCATGACGAGCTGGGCTCGTCATGAGCGTGCGAGGAGGCTACCTCATGACGAGCCCAGCTCGTCATGAGCGTGGAAGGGGTTAATAACGTAAAGATCCTAAGGACTAGGAGTTGCAGATTGAAGTGAATCTTATCCTTATAACAATCTGGTAAACGTTCAAAGTCTGCTTTCAACTGGGCAGTGAAAAGGTACTTGGGAGTGGGTGCTGTTTGGAATATTGATGATTTCCTACAAATTTCCAAAATATGGCAAGGTTTCTAGTGAAGTGGCTGTCTTAGACTCTCCCTGAAGGCTTGGTATATTGTAAGAAGTGTGCTTCTCCGCAGACAGTTGTCACACCAGGAAATCAGGTTATGTGCAAGTTTCTTTGTTATTCAGAGCCATTTCTTCTATGACCTTTTGCTTTTGGAGTCTTGTTATATGATTTGTGTGCATCCAACAGACTAGTAAAGAATTGTGAATGTTTTATTTTTTGTAGGAGGGCAGCCTCTGCACGTCCAGCCACTTCTGAAACTGAAACAACACCACGCGGCTCAGCAGCAGCAGCAGCAGCAGCAGCAGAAAGCCTTGCAATCACAGGGGGCTGCAGGCCAGCCTACCATGCAGCAGAAGGTAGTGACTGGGGTCTGGGAAGGGTTACAGCATATGGACATGTTTATTTTTGGGAAGCTGCTCTCACTGATACACTCTGTAAGAATGTATGTGCATGTTCTGTGTTAATGCAGTCCAAAACAAAAACATTAGCACCTGTGTGAGAAATCGGTCATTAATCTTCATGTTTTAAGTAACTTCCAAATCCGCAGGCTGTGTTTAATAATTAATTGAGCATCATTGGTTTTAGTTTGGTGATTTTGATAGGTATCTTAAACATTCTACGAATGTTGGGAGTCAGATATACTGTTTCGTGTGAACCTTTGGAGTGCTAATGCTAAACATTTTGATAAAGTATCCATAATAGAAATCTGAACGTGAATATCAGTTGGGTATATTGCGTAAGCGATTCTCCTTGTGTCTGCTCCGAGCAATTTGAGACCCTGGCAAAGAGTGAAGGAGAAGAAAAGCTACGGATGTATGAATGCGTAGAGGCAGTGGACGGTCTATCTGGCCCTTTTATTGCCAACAGACATTAGCAATAGCATGCTTCAATGTGGAGTGGAATGGAAGAACTTAGGGAATCCACACCGCAACTGTTTGCTGAGTAACTACAGGCATTACTTTAGATTTCTATCCAAAGGCTAGTCAGTTGGACCCCAAGACAGTTTGCTGTCATTGAGGAAGTAGCTCTTCTGGGGAACACACTATGCAATCTTGTGGATGTTAAAAGTAATTTCTGTTTTATTCTTTGAATAAGCCCTTGTCTTGCAAAATAGGTGCTAGGCGTTAACTGACAAGATTTTACTGGAAAAAAAAAATCAAAATATTCACCTTTATGCATGTTTGTTTGTATAAATCCACAGCATTTTGATGTCCTTATTTATGTCCTGTTGCATTTGTATTACCCATTTTTAGAATGTCTATACCGCCATCCATACCGTTTGCATGCATGGAAATGGGTGCCCTTCAATAAACTTGACTTGTGGGCCAGAACCAGAACTTTTCTCTGTGACAAGGGATACCACTAGCAGGGACGTGCGACATTAGCAGTATCTCCTAATCTACCATGAGTTGCAATTTGGGTAGTCATCCTGCACCCCAAGTAGGCTGCATGCCTTCGGAGAGCTAGTACTCTGCAGATCCTGACTTTGTGTTTTCACTTGATTGCTCTCCTCCTTGCTGTGCCATCCTATAAGCTTCTCACCTGGGCTGGTAATGCTCAGTCTTACTTTTCCCTCCAGATCACGGCACAACAGGCCCAGGCACAGCAGCAGAAAATGACCTACACCACCCAACCAACTATCAAAACACAGTTCCTCACAACGTCAATGGCTCAGACCCAAAAACCACCTGGTTCCCAGCAAGTCCAGACCCAGATCCAGGTAGGCATATCTGGCCAGGATATTTCTGTTTTCAAATAATGTTCTGAGGTTCTCTTCTTTGTGATTCCTTATTGTGATTTGTTCTTTTAGATGTTCCCTATTCCATTGTCCTGCTCTGTTATTTCTCATTCGTACTATGACCTGCTGCTGCTTTTTCCACATTGATTGGTATCTTAGCTTCTAATGGATATTTCTTCACACGGATTCTCCATCTATTAAAAATATTCTCAGGCAGGTGACTGCATTGGTAAATCTTTAATATCGACAGATATGTGGGCCATTCTGATGTGATGCATATAGACTGCCATTTAAAATGTCAGTTCCTTTTTCCTGCGGGTTGCTAATACTAGTTCTCAACTTTTTGCCATATCAGTTTTTGCTTCCCCTGTAGTTGAGATTAAATCACTTTTCAAAATATAGGCTCAACATTTCTAGGAACTATGGTTGTAATATGTGGTTCTTAGCTTGGAACCACAACATAGTCAATTTAGCATAGAAGAGCACTCTAAAGTGGGAAATCTTGATCAAACGCATTCACGTCTTTTATCCCGTTTGTATTCTCAAAATGTACTGCACTTGGAAGAAGTTAACTGGTTTGGGCAACCTCACTCACAGATCTTCTAACATGGTTTGTATTTTGTTGTGGCACAAACAAACCATGCGTGAAATGATCGGGTAGTATCGTCCATGTCTCCCTGATCACATGCAGGACCCTTCTGATGGCTACAGTGGTAGGTGGCATCATGTGGCTCCACATTGGTTCCATCCCTGCCCCAGAAATTTCATTGTGGCCACCATATACCTGCCACGTTGTGAGTCAACATCCAAACCTGTCTTACGTGTCTCCAGAGCTCACTCTCTTGATTTCTGTCGCTTACAGAACATATTGCTTTAAAATATTTCCAGTGTGCAAGGTACATACAGGGTTTAAACCCTCTTATGAGGTGTGGTTGGGTGGCCTCACCGTGTAATACACTTACCAACCCTTTTAGGTCCAGTAGGTTTAGACTGTAGAACCCTCAGCTGGGTAGCTGTGGCACTGAGCAGCAAGGCGTATGCGGAGGAACAAGTGTTAAGCATTTAAACAGCAGCAAAACAATTGAAGAAATCAACATAACACTCAAGAAACCGGATACAAATTCATAAAAAGACTGTATTTTTATAAGATCTTAGACACTGGAACAAAAAAGATCCCCATAGGGTTCTGGAGATATAGATTTTACAAGCATTATTAAATCAAAGCAATTTCTGTGAACTGTGGAAAAAGGCCTCCTTTTTCCCACTCCTTAAAAAACCCAGTATGGACACTGATAATCCAGCAAATTATCGCCCTATCTCGAGGCTGCCTTTTCCAACGAAAATAGTTGGAAACCCCTTTAATTCTTAAATGGCTCAGTTCATCCAGGGCATTCAGATATTGGACCCTGCCTAATTCGGCTTTAGGGCCGAGCATTACACGGAGACGGCTCTAATCAAGACTACAGATGAAATACAAACTATTCTTGAAAAAGGAGGGTCTGCAGCACTGAAAAATTGAGTATCACTGATGAAGCTCTGGACTTACTCGAGTCATTTTTAACAGATAGGGAGCACTCAGTCAGGTTGGGAAACTTTACATCCAAGCCCTTTTCCCTCCCGTGTGTGGTCCCTCAGGGATCCTCCCTGAGTCCCCTACTTTTCATTATTTATATCATCGAACTCTCCTCTCTGATTAGATCATTCGGGTTTTTACCCACTTCTTATGCAGACTATGCACAGATTGTCCTTTCAGCATCAAACAAAGCAGAATTTAATTCCTCCCAGTTTCACAACTGTATGAGAGCAGTCAGTAACTGGATGAGTAAGCACTGCCTTAAATTGAATTCGGAGAAAACCGAGGTCATTCTATTTGGCAACAAACTCCAATTCTGGAGCCGAGCTTGCTGGCCTAAGGATTTGGAAACTCTTCCCATCCTGGTCCCAAAAGTAAAAAATCTGTGCATAGTCATTGACGAGAAATTGAATCTTAATAAACACATCTCCTCGGTCATCCCCTCTAGTTATAATACTTTGAGAATCATTAAGAAGATTCTCTCGTTCATTGTCCTTACCGCCAGAAAAACAGTGATTTCACTACTAATCCTTTCCAAATTGGATTATTTTAACGGTCCATACGTTAAGGTCCAAAAACAGTACACAAGGAAATTACAAAGTGTTCAAAACGCAGCAGCTAGGCTTATTCTTGTCTTGCCCAAATTTCATTCTCAACTTATACCAAAAAGCTGCACTGGCTTACAGTGGCTAACCGGATAAAATTCAAGGCACTGTGCCTTACTTATAAAGCCTTGCACGATTCCGGCCCCAGGTACCTTAAACAATCCCTCTCCTGGTACATTCCCAATCGAGATCTAAAATCTAAAAATGTATTAATGATTTTGCGACCTAGATTTAAGAGACTCAAATGGGGGGGCAGTTGTTTCTCCTCTGAAGCTACAGTGCTTTGGAACAGCTTGCCCATAAATATCAAAGCAGCTCCCACGTTACTGAGTTTTAGGAAACTTGTTAAAACTTGGCTTATCTGAAAGAGACATGTTAGTGATAGATTCCTTACTTAAGAATATCCCTAGGCGTCAGACTGCATCCTGAAAGTTTTTTTGTCCGCAGTACCCCTGCACGTCGGTAGGTGGCGTAATGCGGCTCCGTGCCCGTCACTGGCGTCGTAAGCACCGAGATGATGTCACAGAGATTACTTAGGCATCACCCATGCGCGCTGACGTCAGTTCTTTCTTTTTCCGCGCCAGCAAGCGCAGATCCGGTTAGAGCATGTACCCTAGTCGCTTTTTGACTAACATTTTTGAGACTGTTTCTCTACTCTTTTGAGTCTTAGACTCCTGGTGCCAAGTAGGGATGCATTGGTTTAAATCCCCCCCACTTTTTGCCAGATTTCTGATGCACTTTTCCTTGGTGTGCCCTGGGTCCCCTACTCCAGCTGCTGCGCAGTGGCCTGGTCAAGCCAGGGGGACACCAGTGAAATCCCCATGCAGTCTCTTACATCCTAAGTTCACTGTGGGTGAGTCCCAATTTAAGAGGCTCCCCACAGTAAAAGCTCAACAATTATGTGCTCAAAAAGCGAAAAATCCGGGCAGCCCATAGTGTCAAAACCACCTTTTCAAACCGTCTCTGCATGTTGCCAGAGAACAGTTCCCACAGGAGTGCCCCCCAGAAAGTCTTCACCTTCCTGGCTTCAGAAGCCCTCTCAAAAGCTGTGAACTACTTGGTGATATCATATCATCACCCTCCTCATATTTAGGGACAATCCCTTTGGGGATTTTAGGATCATAAGATTCCTCTCTATCCTTATTATTTTGATTGCTGCCACCATTGATAGGTGCTAAACCCATCTCTTTCCTTCCCTTCTCTAGAGCCAGGAGTCTGGACTCTAGTTCTAATCTCTTGGCTAGCTTTGCGCAAAAGCTGTCCTCTTTACTGGGAAGTTCCGCAATGTATTCTCTGGGACCTGGTCCACCTATGTGTTCTTTAGGTCCCCAGAGGTTGATTCTTGGAGTTAAGGGTATTGGGTCCCTTTTCCTCCCTAGGGTAACTATCCCCCACATTCTCCTCCCTTTCCCCTTCTGACTGGTCATCACCCATCACCTGTGGACGCACCCTTTCCTTTCACTCCGAGCAAGCTTCTGCTTCCAGCCCGACCGGGTAACCTTTTACCTCCGGTTTCCACGCACTACTTGGGTAAGCATCTGCTTTAACCCAACAGGACGGCCCTTTTGCTTCCAGTATCCACTCACTCCCGGGTAACCATCGGGTTCCCACCCGGTCGAGTGACCTTTCACTTCCGGTGTCCACACATTTCCTTCCGGGTAAGCGTCCGGTGTGTACCCTCTTTGTTACCTGGGCAAGCCGATGTGCTTCCCGCCCGTCAAACCTGATTTACTGTCCCCCCCCCCATCTCTGCGAGGTGACCCGGTAACCGGAATCCCAACTTCCTCCATGCCACAGACTCTGCCCTCTGTTGCACAATTGTTTACTTCCGGGTCACCTCAACCCAGGGGGGGCTCGGGGGAGCTTGCCAGTGACCCCCTGGGTCCTGACTGCCCCGTTTGCGGTCTGTGCCCGCTTCGCAACCTGCTTTTGTATTCCTCTTGGATCGCTTTGTAAGTACCGCCATGCCTCGCTGAGAGCTATCGCTGCCAGAGAGGCCCCCCATGCCATTACTGCGGCCCCATTCTTGCGAACTACCAACAGCTCCTCGCATTCAATGCTGCTAGCATATTCCGTAGCAGGTCATCTGTTCTCGTGTCCGATAGGTACACACCATCTGCTCTGTAATGGTGCGGCTGCCGCAAGTTAACCAGGGTGTACCTGATGCTACCTAAACCTACCCCCTTTAAAATTTTTGGCCATGAGGCTGTTTAGCCTCTTCCTTGACAACTCCATGCCGTTTTGGGAGCGCGCACCAGCCCATACCCTCCTAGGAATTATGTCAGACCATACGACTTCAGTGGTGTCCACGATCCTAGCTAAATTGGTGAGATCCTTCTTTAATATGTGAAGTAGTTCCCCCCGCCCCATCCCTGGAAGGTCATTTCCCCCTAGGTGAATTATTAAAATACTCTGGTCCTTCGCACAGGTGACGAATTCTTCTAATACACCTACCACAGTTTGTATTAAATATTGCCGATATGTTCTGTAGAACATTTGGCCTTATTTCGTTTTATCGTTGTAACTGACTGATGTATGGCTCCCTCCTTGGGATGCAGCCGCTGCCAGGGACCTCCAGGGAATGATCTCAGAGTACCCCACTTTGTATAATACATGCTCCTTCCTAGTTCAGATGTATTTCTTTATAACGAGAGAGAAGTTGCACCTTCCTATAGATGGGAAGTTATTCCTACTGAAGTCAATAATCACAACATTAGCCTTTGTTGACTAGTTGCAGCATTTTTGAATCTTTACGCAGTGCTTCTGTGACCGTTGAAAAGCAATGCTGAATTCCCCCTTTATTGCCGCCAGCTCTGTCTGTAGCCCTGGAAAGGTCACAGTACTTGATCGCCCAACACCGCTCTGCACTCTGTGAAGTAGAACAAAAACACAGCAATGGTGACTAATAATCACTTGGAGATGACTTTCATATACCGCTTAAGCATTACATTTTTTTTTTTTTAATGACTTCTTGCACCACTGTCCACACCATGTTTCCCTTGAGCTTCTGGCATCCCATATTTCTGGGTTAGGATGTATTCTAGTAAAGGACTCTCGCCTGTTATTACCTGTACCCAGCCAGGAGCCTAACTGGGCAATGCTGCCCATCCACCTGTACGCTATATACAGTTCTTCCGTGTTACCTGCTAATTTGATCTTTTTTATATGGCTTCATGAAAAGGCTATGTGATGTTGTCCGAATTAACTACTTTCCGTACCAATTACTTCATTCTTCAGCTGTTCACACTTTTCACCGGGTAGTAGCTAATTTCCTCCGGGCTGCATGCCCTTTCTTTCCCTACACACTGAAGGCTAAACCGTTTTTTTTTTGTTTGTTTTTTACATGTGAACATTGAAGAACCTGTAGAGAAAACTCTTTCTGCTTCACATTTACTCAACTATCGTGTTTGCCCTTTTTGATAACCACATTATCAACTCGCCACTCCATCCATGTGAAATTTCTTCTGTTGTATACACATTGGTGCCTTTTTTTTTCTTTTTTTTTTTGGAAGCACAAGTACTTGGCCATACCATTTACATTTTTCGCTGCTTATATTTCCCCCCTTTTTCTTTTTTTTTCTACCTGCCGTGTGCCCCCACTGTGCGTTGCGTCGTAGTAGGACCATACCTACACTTACCAATGCTCCTCCTTTCAGGACATGTGTGCCTGCGAGCCACCAAGACTCACTTCAACTACCTCAGATCTTATCCACTGCGGTGTGCCCTTACTGCATATTCGCATCTGTTATGGTGAATTGGTGCTAGAACGGCATCTGTGACCCGGCAGGTGCTCTTCCATGGTCTGGATAAAGGGGCACTATCTTCGTAGCACCTTGCAGCAAACAATCCGATCCAATGACAAGTCAACTCTGACGCTGGAAACCATGTTCCCCTGTTGCCAAGGTCGGCCAACCTGCAATGTACGCCACACCCTGTCTGTTAACCTACCATCTCCCACCCATGGTAGCTCTTAAAACCCCCACTTATGGCAATGTGCCTGGCAGCAGTGGTGCATACACTTGCTACCGTACCCCCAGCGCTGTCTTGGCGGTGTTGTTTATACTTTCCAGCCTGCTGCCCGTCCTGCTGTACTTATTTTTTTATTTATTTTTATTATTATTATTATTTTTTTGCTTACTTTTTATTCTAGTCCCGGACCCCTTATACTTGTACCTGCTTTCTATTGCCCTGTCCGTGACCTCCACCACTACTTACCCCCTTCTCTGGCCCAATGCACTGCTCCTTTACTTATAATCCAAATTAAAACCAACATACTAGCCCTCTTATCCGCACCACCTGTGCCCAGTCTTCGTCGCCCACGACCTTGATAACCGTTCAGGCACATTTTTTACCGTTGTCCCTCTACTGGCACCCCCCTAGTGTTGAGCTCCAGGCGTGTCTATAGTTTGTAGCATAACTCCCACTGTAATATACCACCAGTACCTATTCTCTTATTCACAACCCTTGTGCGCCGTACATTCCCTATGTTGTTACCCCAAACACATGTGGACTACTTCTCAGCGTGTGACCTACCAAGAACGCTCTAAATTCTTCACTGACCCTTTACCAAATCCATGCCACCCTTGTACTCCCACCCTCCGGCATTGATGGAGGCGTGCTGGGGAAGGGGGCAGAGGGTGTTGGGAGCTCGTCATTCTCCCAACACCCCCCACCCCAAACCCCCGGCATGGGCCTTGCCCCTCTTCCCAAGGGTGCATTCGCATTCCCATTTCGCCACAGCTAGTAATCCCGCACAACCACCTGTCATGCAACCTGTCTTTTATTCTTAAACCTAACCTTTCACCTTCAGCACCCACATTCATCATCACTACTGTCACCACCTAGGTCATGACTTTCTTTACCCTCAATATATATTGTATCTGTCAATTTTTACAATTCTTTTTTTTTAAAGAAACAAAGAATAGTAGGCTCTTGGTAGTCCTTTATAAACCATTGTAATCACTGTAGCGGGAGTGCAGACTAATGCCCCAAGCACTAGCAACCGTGGCACGAGCTCATTGATATTTGTGCTTTCGGCATCATTTGGCCATAAACACCACAATCCATGCACCTAACTTTGAAAATAACTACACTTGAGGCTATGAAAACAGGAAATCCGGTTTGGCGGGCGGGAAACACATCGGCTTGTCCAGGTAACAAAGAGGGTACACACCGGAAGTGAAGAGGAACCGGGCGGTGGTGGGAACAAACGCTTACCCAGAAGGAAATGTGTGGACACCGGAAGTGAAAGGTCACCCGGCCGGGTGGGAACCCGATGGTTACCCGGGAGTGAGTGGGCACCGGAAGCAAAAGGGCCGTCCGGTTGGGTTAAAGCAGACGCTTACCCAAGTAGTGCGTGGCACCCGGAGGTAAAAGGTTACCGGGTCGGGGTGGAAGCACAAGCTTGCCCGGAGTGATAGGAAAGGGTGCGTCCACAGGTGATGGGTTACCTGGGCAAAGATAGCTGCACTGAATGTAGGGCACAGTGTAGAGCAAATGGGGGTTAAGGACGGTGATAGGTCACCTTGGCGAAGATAGCTGCACTGGATGTAGGGTACAGTGCAAAGTTGATGGGGTAAGGACCGAGGCTCGCCAGACAAAAAAAATAATGGTGTGTAAAGGATCGCTTGTAAGTGGTAATGCCTAATAAACTGCGGCCTCAATTCTTCCATAAAACAGAAACTTGTGTGGTCTAAAGTTATTGGGATTCGGGTGGTGCGACCATGTGGGGGTGCCTCTGCTGTGGGAGGGGCTACAGGCTCATCCATCAGCAGCTATCACTGGGGGCCAGGCACCGGGCTGCACCAAGGAGGGAAGGCAGCAAGGGGAGAAAGGTTCTTGTTTCAGAGGCCATGTGGCCGGAGACCCTGGACGACACCATTTTGAACAACCCCAGAGGCTGGACAAGGAGGGAGCAGGGGCAGGGAAGGGATGTGTTGCTGTTTGATAGGACAAACAGAGACTTCCTGCCAGCCCCCTACTCAACTTTTAAAAAGTGCTTGCACAGGAAGAGAAGCTCTCTCTGGGGTGTGGTCTGCTGAGGCGGAAGGTGCTGGAGCCTGGCAATGGGCATTTGGAAGGAGAGACCCCTTGATTGCCCCCGAGGGCCCTATCAGCGCCAGAAGAGCCCAGGACCGGTGCGCAGAAGCAGAGGCCTCTGCACAGGGAGAAGAGAGTCCCAAGAGGAGAGCAGGTGAAAGGCTGGAACAGGGAGCCAGTGAAGACCGCTCCCTGCAGAATTCACCCTCCTGGAGACCCGGAGGGCGCAGGAGAGTGCTCCCAGTGGCTGGGGGTGCCACCAGGAGCAGGAAAACGCAAACATGGGGCAGATTGGATCCCCATGGGCTGGGATATGGCCCCTGGAAGGTAGGCAACCTTTAACCCCTAAGAAGTCCGCCGACTAAGCGCGTGGGGCTGCGCGCCGGTCTCAGAGATGCCCCCGGGGTGGGTCAGGTCCCCGGGGGCTGCCCCCAGAAGAAGGGAAACTGGAGAGCGCCATCGCGCTCCACGTGAAAGTGTCCAGGAGCCCGCCCTGGCCCCCAACGAAGATGGAGACAGGGGAGCGCCATCGCGTCCCTCGTGAAGAGGTTTGGAGGGGACCCGGGACCCCAACCCCGGGCCTCGAAGCCAAGCCGGGCAGCGACGTACCCCCAAGCGGGGCGCCAGGAGCCCACCCAGGTGTCCACCGAAATGTCCAAGGATGGGGAGCGCCGTCATGCTCCCTTGAAGCTGGCCTTGGGGTCCCGGTACGCCATCTCCCGGGCCCGATGTGCGAGAGAAGGTGGGGGGGAGTGCAGCTGCACTCCCCCGTGGTCCAGGAGGACCCGCGGGATTCCAAGCGTCTGCCCGCCGGAGTGGGCAGACCCGAAGACAGGAGCCGACTCCCGCAGATGCACAGAAGAGTGCTGGCCGGGCGGGAAGCCTGCGGGGGCAGCCGGGGGTGGGTTTTTTGGGCTGCCCTCCACCAACAGGCATGCGGGAGCCCCGGGTGGAACCGGGCCCCCGAGACGACCTCTAGAGGTGCAAGGGGCCCGGTTGGGACCGGGCCCCGGAAAATCAAAGGAGCGGCCGGGGGTGAACTCCCCAAGCCGCATACAGTCACCTGGGGGTCCGGGAGAGACTGGGCCCCCCCACCGAGGCCCAAGAAGCGGCCGGAGGCCTACATCGCGGCTCTTCCCTGCGCGGTGGGAGAGCCGCTCATCAATTATGAGGCAATACCCATAATGCCTTGCAGGCCAGGACCGGCCTGCAAGGGCAACACAGCGTTTTCACAGCTTGTGGTGGACCCAGGAGAGCGGGGTCACCACCATACATGTGCAAAGGTGCTGGGGGAGCTGCTGGAGAAGCGCAGGTTCCCCCCCCCCCCCCCCAGCACGAAGAGGAGTACTTCCCTAAGTCACATGGGGACTTGAAAGGAATAACCCCTCAAAGGCTCAGTCTACCTTTAACACTTTTAACACCTTCTGGGCTGGAACTTTTGTTCTAAAGCTGAGGGTGTATTGAGAAGTGCATCCAGGAGTGAAGGGCTGAGTTTGTGATGTCTGGAGAAGGGCATCCCCTGGAGGTGAATAGGTGTAATTGCACCAGAAATTGTTTTACTAATGTTATTTCTTTTAGAGGGACTGAAGGTCACTTGTATTGTGAAGTACTGGTGTACGGTGATGTCATAAGCAAAGTGGGGTTATGTTGTCAGACATTCCTGCTAGGATGTCTGGCTGTGTATGCGTAATCCTGTGATTTAATCTGTGATGCCTTTAGGGGCTGTAATTGCAATGCATTCTAATGTTCTACAAATATGCTGAGTACTGTCATTGTAAAGGGTGCTTAAACATGTATTCTTGCTGCTGCACTTAGGTGAAGATCCCAGACTGCTAGCCCTTAAGATATAGAGGTGCATACTTTATAGTCAGTAGGAGATGCTCAGTCAGGATCATATGTCACCAAGGCAGGTGTACCCATTGTTATTGCTTGTTGAGGTAATGGGTGGGGATGGGGGGGGTCGCCACTGGGCTGGTTCCAGTGCGCACGGCCCACACCCCAGGTTATGTTCAACTAATTGCATTGGGGGCAAGATGATGTGCATACATGGGAGTGGTGGTTCTAGACCCCACTCCCCCAGCGGGAGGGGTGGAGATGTTATGCAACGTCACAAAGTAATTCCAACAGCATATGTATATTTGTAAATTGGTGCATAGTATTGAGTAGTGTGTGTATTTAATAAATGTACTCTTACTTTTATAAAGCAAAGTACAGACCGGACAATCCATTATTGAGTTCTTTTTGCGCACCTGCAAATGGCGATTACTAGCCCACACCACCTCCCTTGAGGAAGCCTCAAACTGCTCTGCAACGCTACACTCTGAGAGTCAGGCACTAAAAGGTTTGGTTCCCAGTGAAGGACAAATGTAGTTAGGTTATTTGTGCAGGCCTCACAGATGATGCCTTGTTTTCCAACAGACAGTCAGGAGCTAAAGGTGTGATTCTGGGCACTGACAGCTGTCAGCAGCCTCTGCTGGGTGTTTAGCCTTCATGGCAGCCCTATCCTTGGCATGGTGGCCTAACCCCCAGCCAAATAGCAAGTTAGGCCCCCTGACCCTATTGGTCATGGTTGGGTTGCTCAAACTGTGGGTAGCCTCTGTGGGTAAGCTGGGCTTTGCCCTGGCTAAGTTAGACTTTGCAGAGGTAGGCACCTTTGAACCCAAAATAAAAAGATGGGGTGATGACACCAAAGAGCAAGGAGAGGATCTTTGGGAATTAGGTCCTGAAACTGATGAGGTAGGCCAGCTCCCCAAAGGGACTGACCTGGACAGAAGGATATTAGGCAGAGTAGGCCCTGCAACTTTCAAACCACTTCCCCACCACTTCCTCGCCTGATAGACTAGGAAGACTCTCCCAACGTTGGCAGAGTCTCCTGGCCTTTGGGCAGGGAGGGGGGGGGGGCTTGTGTAGGAAAGTCAGAGGCTGCTGACAGCTGTCAGTGCCCAGAACCACACGTTAGCTCCTGACTGGTAAGTGAAGGGTCTATCTTACAGGCTTCTTTGGGTCCTGGCTGCCTGTCTGTTGTTTTAGGGTGGGCCGGAACACTACACTACCTACGATTGATGCGGAGTTAAATGGCCATTTTGACTTTTCATGTGCTGGCTCATCCATTTTGAAGGTGCCTGCATTACACAATAGAAGCTGTCCTTATATGCCCTACTCATAGTTATGTTATGTTATCTTTATTTGTAAAGCGCGACAGCTGTCCCAGCAAGCTGGTGTCCTAGCGCTAATGCAGGAAAGACAACACAGCCGAGAGCATGCAGGAGACTAGGGAGCAGGGAAAGGGTAGGTCTTGATGGCCTTTCTAAATGCAGAGTAGTTGTCAAGGCCACGGATCTGCACAGGGAGTGAGTTCCAAAGGGTAGCGGCTCTGTAAATAAAAGAGCGGCCACCAGCCCGGGCTCTGTGGGGCCAGGGAACCACCACCAAATGTTGACCCTGTGAGCGAAGATATCGCGTGGGGGCATAAGGCAACAGGAGATCAGCCAGAATGGGAGGCATGGCCAGTTTCAAAACCTTGTAAGCAATGCATAAGGTTATGAATTCGATGCGTCTGGCCACCGGTAACCAGTGCAGACGGCGGATAGCATTAAACATGGAGCAGAATTTGCGTAGACCTTTAAGTGTTCAAGCAGCTGCGTTCTGTGCCCTTTGCATCCTCAAGACCCCTGCCTTGTTGGACCCTAAATAAAGGGAGCAGGCATAGTCGAGCCTTGACAAAACCGTCGCCTGAATGATGACCTGACGTGTTGAGGCATCAAAAAAGCCCAACAGTGGTCTAAGCCGCGGAGGAGTCCAAAGCATGTCCCGAACGTTTTTTTGTTTGGACTTGATAATTTAAGGAAGAGTCAAGCCATACCCCAAGGTTTTTTACTGCCTGTTTGGGGGAGGGGGGTTTACCAAGACTGGTTGGCCACCAGAGATCACTCCACCAACCATGGTCCCTACCAACTAACAATACCTCTGATTTGTTAGAGTTCAGTTGGAGGCAGTTGCTGTTCATCCACTGCCGCAAGGTCGCCCTGAAACTTAAGGGCGTCTCCCTCGGTGTTATTAGAGAGTGCCACCACCAACGGAGTATCGTCAGCGTAGGAGACCATGGTCAGACCCGTACTGCTGGCAACTGCCGCTAAAGGTTGAACATAAATATTAAATAATAGGGGACTAAGGGAGGAGCCCTGAGGCACCCCTTGTTTAACTAGATGTTTGCCAGAGGCAAACGGCGGGGGCAATAACTGTGAATGACCTCTCATGAAGAAATGAACCCAGCCACTCCAAAGCCGAGCCCATAATTTCAGCCTCCGCAAGGCATCGCAACAGTATGCCATGCGACACTGTGTCGAACGCGGCGCTCGGATCTAACAAAATCAGCGCCGACGTTCGACCCTCATCGACAGCTGACCAGAGGTGTTCTGTAACCGCTAGGAGTGCTGACTCCGTGCTATGACCCGGCCTAAAACCATGGAGTTCACATAGGCTTCTGTGTTCTTAGCTGCCCATGGAAGCAAGGAAATAGGGCGGTATTTCTCTGGTCTGGCTGGATCAAGAGTTTGTTTCTTAAGTAGAGGAATCACTTTAGCCTGTTTCCTGGCCCTGGGCACCGCAGCTGTTCTGAGGGAACCATTTATCAACTGATTCAGGGGCGGTAAAATTGTCGACAGCACTTTCCTAAATTGGTTTGGTTTAAATGGGTCGGCAGGAGATCCTGACTTGATCTTATAGCAAAGAGCAGAGAGTTGATCAGCTGTGATTGGCGGAAAGGTGTGGAGGGTGTTAGCCTGTTGACAACCACGTGACTCCTAAGGGATGCTATAAGTGGTCGGGAAGGACCGATAGATGGCGTCCACCTTTTCCACAAAAAAGAGGGCAAGGTCCTCACACTGTTTATTGGACTTAATGGTTGACCCAGCTGCGGTTTGTTTAGATTGCAGACTTGCTAGAATGGAGAATGTACTCTTAGAAGGATTAGTACTCTCACGTATTTGGTTGGAGATAAAAACTGCACGTGCCTGATATATGGCCTTATGGTAGCTTTTGATTGCTGTCTGATAGATGACTTTGGCCGTGGAGCAAAAGTCCCTTCTCCATATCTGTTCTATTGTCTTGCACCCCTTATGCATATCAACGAGTTCAGTCTTGAACCATGGCCGTGATTTGGTTTTGCGATTGGATGAGCGCTTCATAGAAATTAAGCTGTCTAGTGGGTGCTCTATCCACTCCGAGAATGCTCTGTAAGCCTTGTTGGAATCTTCAGCTAGATTCGGGCAAGAAGCCAAAAGACAAGCATCCAGATGATCCCAATTTCATTTGTACTACAGCCCTTTCCAAGGGGAAAACTGGCCCTCCGTCCGAGCAGGAGTGACATCGTAAAGGGACATTGAAACCAAAAAATGGTCTGTCCAACCTAACCTGATCGATGTGGGATATGTTAGTAAAAACTGGATCTAGTAAGTGCCCTGCAATGTGGGTAGGGCCTGCTACTAGCTGTAACAATTGGCAGGCTGCTGGGTCGGCCGCAAAGTTAGCCATATCAATGTTCTATACTTTATCTAAGTGTAGGTTCAAATCCCCCGAAATAGTAAAGTTGGCGGTGTGAACTGCTAAAGTGCTGACCATATCTACCTGGGCTTCCCTAAAACCTAGGGACGGTCCTGGAGGCCGATATATCAAGAGCCCAGACAAGGTGTAGGTAGGGCTCAAGGTGACCTTAAAAAGGGCGCTCTCACAGCCAGTGATCCTCTGCTTAGTAAAAGAACATGAGTCACATGATTTAAAAATAATCACTATACCCCCACCTCTAGTTGCTCTGTTAATCAAAAGAAAACTGTACCCCACAGGGAGCGCAAGGCCAGGTTCAGCAGTCATGTCATCCGAGAGCCATGTCTCAGTCAAAAAGAGGAAGTCTGGAGAGGCCTCCTCTAACAGATCCAGAACGTCCGCATGATGTTTGGCTAAAGAGCGGCAATTGAGACTGAATATGCTAACATATTTTTGGGATCGGGGAAGTGGGTGGCAAGATAGTGGTGTGAGTGTAGCTTGGAATCTACATTGCAAGCAGCTAAAAGGGCCCTCAGTAACGAGCCTGCCAGCAATCACTCCCCAGCTTCCTGATATTCCACAACTCCTCCCGATTATAGGTGACCTTATCTCTCTAAAAACCGGCAGCATGTCTGGCGTCGAACTGGTGCAGACTGGCTTGCCTTTGGCGCGGTGCCATAGGTCTATTTTTATACTGCCAGTAGGTGTGCGCAACCAAGAGACTAGTCAGCCCCTTCCAAGATGGCCCCGCAATTCACATTTTCGGAAGTGGGGAAACGAAGGACAATATCGCCATGAACTCCCTCAACAACAAACAACACAGGCTGCGGTGGACCGAGGAGAATAATGGCATAAAATAGGTAAGTCTTATTAAAAACATATAAGTGTAACTCTGCACAGGTTAAAAAGCGTTATATCGCACATAAAGAAAATATAGCAGAAACAAACAGACAGCGTGCTCGCAATACAACTGACAGAGGCAAACTCCTGTGTCATCTTTCCATGCACGGCGGCGCCATAGATCTATTTTTATACTGCCAGTAGTAAGTGAAAGAGGACTGATATATGCTTTCACAACAATAGAAAGAGGACTGAGCCAGAAGCTCCCCTTAATAACAGAAAGAGGACTTATACAGCGGCCATCTTGGCATGGGCATATATTCAACAGCCCTCTCAACTTATTCTACAGAAAGAGACCTGGTAAACCCCTACAAGGCATGGGCAAATGATTAACAGACCATGCATTTGCTCTTTTGCCATCTTGGCCTGGTAGCACGTTCCCTAAGTAAACCTGGACAGTAGGGCTGACCTGCTGATACATCTCACCACGCATACTGACCGCTGGGATGGTAGTCTCATCACTCTCCCCAGCATGGCAGAGCCCCGCTTGACTTCCACGGGCGACAATTACTACACCGTTATCTATCCTCCTAATCTCTCCAAATCCGCCTCTAAATTCTTCAAACACTCCATCCTGAGACCCTTTGTCTCTGTGTGAACCAGGGCACTGTCATTAACGACCTCATCTTCCACTCCAGGAAAACGTCTCTCTGGCGCAATGCCTTCTTGAGCCTCCTCAAAGTCCAGGAAGCCAGGAACATCCCTCACGGAAAAAAACTCACAATCACACCATCTACAAACCTGCATGCTGACCTCACCATCACCTTATTCAACAGCAGCATTATCCTGATTCAAGGGCCTCCCAAAGACCTCATCAAATTTGCGTATCTCTTCACCCTCCTTAAAAAATATGTTCACAACCCTTCCCAGTCCACGCTCCCTCCGCTCCACCCCTTGCCCATTCCGCCAAGTGTACCTAGCCTCTCACCAAACACACATGCCAATGACCACGTCATTGGGCGACCCGGCCCTGTCACCTTGTCACCAACGCATGCCAACCACTGAACTTAGACCTTCATGCGCCCCCCGCTCCGTCAGCTTCCGAAACTCCCCCTAGGACCCACATCTCGAGCCAACCTAGCCCCACTATCACGCATCCAGGACCCACCATCAGAAGCGTCCCAAAACCCTTAACCTCCTGCCTGCGTAATCTTCCCGCACTCTGGGCTACTGAAACTCCTACTAGGGCCCACACACTTGTATTGGAACGTCTAATAGGACCCAGAACTCTGGTTATTTTAGCCCCACCACTAGGCTGCCAACTCAGTCCAACAGAATCGCTCCCACCCTTTCGCCCCCCTGCCCGTAAATTCTTCTCTCTCAAAAGGACGCGGATCGACCTAGTCCCCCACACTCCATCCGAATCGCTCGCCTGCAACCGGCCCTCGGCACGCCTAAACCCACCTCTAGGCCACCAGCTCATTCTATCAGATCTGCTCCCAGGCAACTGGCCCCCTGCCGGCCCGAACCTACCTCTCTTAGAGATATTGATAAGCTCCACAGCAGAGCCCCAAGTTAACACTGAGCATCCACAAGTCCATCCTGGACCTAAAGCACCTCCTTCACATCACCGAACTCTCCTTCTCGAATCTCTGGCTCTCCCAGAACGCGAGCCACATCCCCTTCACTAAGCTCCGCCTTCACCCACTACCACTATCCTTGCGACACTTGCGCCCGCGCAAGGAACCCAGCCACCCTTCGGAGGAGGAAATTCCTGCTCTCCTCCTTACCTATAAACCCACCCCTGACACGCCTAACTCATCAGACCTCATGGAGGAAGAAATGGTTGACCTCCTCAGTAGCTACGACTCGGCCTTGACAACCCCATGCCCCTCAGACATAAGGGAAGAAGACCCTATCTGCACAGTTGCAAACAACGCTAACCGACCTGCTACCCTCCGCGTCAGAGGGGTGATCAATAGAAACCTAGCTAGAGTTCCCGTCTCTGCTACTACCCTTGACACTCATTCTTACCCCTCCCTAGCCTGCCTCCTAATAAACTGCCGGTCAGCTGTAAAGGAAGCATCTGATGTCGCCAACCTCATCCTGAGACATAAATTAGACTTCGCGATCTTGACTGAATCTTGGCTCAAGGAATCCTCATCGCCCTACTTAGACCTCTTAGTCCCACCCAATTACAACATTGTAAGGATGGACAGGCACTCAAAGAAAAAAGGGGGTGGCATTGCCTGTATCTACCGCTCTAACCTCCATGTTACGGAACTGCCGGTGGACCCTAAAGACTCCTGCGAATACCTCACACTCTCCATTTCAAACACCACCTCCCAACTGTGCAAGCTTCACATCTTTTACCACCCACCAGGCAAGAATGACACCTTTACGGATCTCCTCATGGAAATCATCACAGCCAAGGTGTCTCCAAACTCTAATGACATTTTCCTTGGTGACTTCAACCTGCATTGGAACGATCCTAAGGACCCTCAGGGCAATGCCATCAGAGTCTTCTTGACCGATCAAGCCCTTACCCAAGCCTGCTCCCTACCTACTCACTCGAAAGGCGCCACCCTAGACTGGATCATTGCTAAGGAATCAGCGGTCAAACTTATGACTGGTGATTGGTCTGACCACCACACCATCACCTTCCTCCTGCCCAGTTCCCACAAGACATGGACACCTCAACCCGTGATTCTCAAACGATGGGTTAGAGACACCAAGAACCTTGATCCTGAGAAACTGGCAGCGCCTTGTGAGACAGACCCGCCCCCTTCCCCTGAGGACATTTTCTCCTTGAACGAGGCCCTGAAACTGACAGTCCATTGGCTCACTGCCAATCAGCTTAAACTCAATGCAAATAAAACTGAATTTCTTCTAATCTCCCCACCCAAAACAAAACCAGACATCCAGGAATGGATCAAGACCATCACAGCACTAAACTGCCCTCCTACCATTGTTGACTCAGCGAAATCCCTTGGAATAACCCTTGACGGCAGCCTGAACATGTGTGGCCATATAAACTCGATGGCCAAAACGGCCAAATTCCACCTGAGTTACCTAAGACACCTAAAATCCTTCCTCGATGTTTATGACCTTAAAACAGCAATCCAGGCACTAGTCATTTCCAGACTAGAATATGGATGCTCTATTCTTGCAGGGCTACCCAAGAACTCTCTGGCCCCATTGAAAGCCTGCCTCAACACCGCCGCAAGACTCCTAACTGGCTCATAGAAATTCAACCATATCTGCATGATGTGTCAGGTATTTTTGTTGGCTAGGGGGGGCTTTACCAGTGCCATTTTGGTGTTTTCCCTCACTGGAATAGAATCTCCCTGGCCCTCTGGAACTGTGGCTAACAGGTGCCCACCTTTCCTACCCTGTTTCGTCTTGCTCTTTTGGGGCTTAGCTGCACTAACTGCAGGTTGAGCCCCCACCATCCTCTCCCCCTCCCCCCCCCCGGGTTCATGGGTGAGGCCTGGCATTGGACCAGTACCTCTCTTTGGCTCAGATCGGCCTCTAAGTGGTCATTCCCCAGGAGACAGTCAAGGGGGAAGTCTTTACTGACTACCACCTTTCTCCATCTAAGGGACCCAGCTATTGCTAGGGGCACTACAGCCACAGGCCTAACAGTGACACCCCCTGGGACAGCCCTTACTCTTCTTGTTTCCCTCGGGACTTACTGGTGTGGGAGTACCAACCTGTCATGCACCACAGTGTGACTGGCACAGGTATCTCTCAGGGCAGTGGCTGGGATTCCATTCACCAGTAGGTGGTGGGAGTGTCTACTCCCTTCTTGGATCTCCAGATTACCTCCTGGGCCCATTCTCCAGTTGAAGGCTAGGAGGACTTCCTCATCCAAGGAGCCTTCCTCCAGAGCTACACTGGCAACCCCTGGGGCTACATTAGTCACCCCTGGAGTTGTACAAGGGATTTTGTTTTTAGGTCAGCTAGGGTCCTTGGTGTGGTGTCTTGACTTGTGACAGTTGTGACACCATATTCTGTTGGGATCTCAATTCACACATTGCTACCCTGGTTTAGTTTGTGAGGTGTCTTTGGGCCCACCCTCCTGGACAGGTTTTTTGGGGGCTACCTGGGACTCCTTACTTTTATCTTAAAGGGGTTCACTATCTTTCTTCTGGGGAGGCTTTGTAACCCCTTTCTTTTGGTCACCCCCAGTGGATGTCCTAGTTACTCTTGTTTTGACCCAGTGGTCTGCCTTCTTTCCCAATTCTTGGGGAGAAAGTGGACCTAGGTCTACCAGATACTGATGCAACTTCTCGCCAATGTAGTTACTTAATATGTGTTCCTTAATAAACAGGTTGTAAATTCCATTAAAGTCATGCACATTGCTTCCAGTTAACCAGCCACCTAGTGTTTTTACTGAGTAGTCTACAGAATCAATCCAGGATTGGTTCTGGGTTTTGTGAGCCCCTCTGAATCTAATTCTGTACTCCTCAGTGGTGAGTCCGAATCCCTCAATCAGACTTCTCTTCATGAGATCATAGGACCCTGCATCTGGCCCAGAGAGTGTCAGAAGCCTGTCTCTGCAGTTACCAGAGAACAATTCCCAAAGGAGTGTACCCCAGAAAGTCGTCTTCACCCTTCTGGCTTCACATGCCCTCTCAAAGGCTGTGAACCACTTGGTGATATCATCACCTTCCTCATATTTAGGGACAATCCCTTTGGGGATTTTGGGATCATAAGATTCCTCTCTATCTTGGTTATTTGTTTTGCTGCCACCATTGATGGGTGCTAAACCCATCTCCTTTCTTTCTTTTTCTAGAGCCAGGAGTCTGGACTCTAGCTCCAATCTTTTGGCCAGCCTTGCAAAAAAGCTGTCCTCGTTGGGGCTGCCCCCAATGTCCTCACTGGGGCCTGAGCCACCTGTGTGGCCTCCAGGTCCCCGAGGGTTAACTCTTGAAGTCTAGGATACAGGGACCCTGTCTTCCCTATGAAGTGGTGCAGGTGGGACCTATCTCCATCCTCCTCACCGCCTTCCCCTTCTGGTTGGTCATCACCATTCTCAGAAGGGTGGGCCTTAGCATACTCAGCCAACAGCTCCTGGAGCTTTTGTTTGGTTGGATGCTGGCCCATGGCTATGTTTTTATTTTACATAAGGCCCTTAACTCCTGAAAAGACAGGTGAAGGTAAGGGGTGAGGTTGAGCTCCTCAACCATGTCCTGTATGTTATTATGGTTATCTTCACTAATAGCTGGGTTATTTTGAGACATTTTAACAAAAAATTCTAACCCCTCTCCCCTTGAGTATAGTGACTCTTACTTTCTAAAATTGTAAAGGGACTTAAGCAAGGCCCTGACAAGACTTTTAGTAGTTTGAGAAAAAAATGCCAATTTAAGAGTTCTGTCATGTGATCAGATGGTAACCAAGTATTCCAACAAATGCAAGTTTGTATCCCACCGCTGATCCACCAATGTAAGAAACTGGCTCTGTATATACCGCACCAAAGTAAGGTTCAGTGTACACAGAGTCCAGCAGTCTCCGGAGGTTTGGCAGAGGCTAAAGTTGGATGTAACCTTACTCTCTAAAGTGGTAGCTTGGTCGAGCAGTAAGGCAGTATCAGAGGACAGTGTAAAGCATTTGATTCACACACTCAGTCAGCAAATGGTCTCACACACTCAAAAACTGAACTCTAGGCCAATTGTTTTGTACAAAAAAATATACTATTGTTTTATTTATAGAACCAAGCAAGCCTGGTACAGGTAAGCATAAAAATACTTTTCAGTAGTAAATTACTTGTATGAACACAGCTCAAAATAGCAGTGTAACTTGTACTGGTTTTGGTTACAGTTTTAAGAAAGCAGTTTGCAACATATGCAGGTATAGTACATTCAATTGAATGGGCTTTTTAAGTAAAATGCAGTTAATTACTTTTCGGATTACTTTTGCTAACACAAGACTGGATCCTGGATTCAGCCCTGGGACATTTCCCAAAAACAGGTAAGTAAATGCGTTTTAGTTAAAGGTACGTTTTTTAAGGAATATTATTGTATTTCAAAAGTTGCACTTGGAAACATTTCCACATAGAATCTCCAATGTTGTCGTATGGGAGGAAATTCACTTAGCAGGTAAGTTAGGTTATCATTACTTTTTCTTACTCAGTGCTGGATCCTGGATTCAGCACTGGTACATTTCCTGAAAACAGTTGAGAAAATGTGTTTTGGTTATTCATCTGATTTTTAAGGAATATTGGCAGTTTTCAAAAGTCGACACTTAGAAACTTTTTGGGAGAAGAAGTGTTAATGTTATCCTATGAGGAAAAATGAGTTATCGGTTTCAAGGTAAGTAATCGGTCTTTTGAGTTAGGGTTCTGAGGTTAGACTCAGGGGTCACCCAGGGTCAGAGATGCACTGTTGTTGCACCCTCAGCGGCACTCGGGCGGCCGGTGCAGAATGTTGAGGCCCAATGTTATCCAATGGGGGATTGGGGGACTCCGGTTAGTGGTGGCTGGCAAGCAGGCACCAGGGTTGTGGGAGCAAACCTCCTAGGGCTAAGCTCAGGGCACGTTGGGGACCAAGTTAGCACCAAAGGGGCACCCTCAGCGGCACTTGGGCAGCCGGGTGCAGGGTGCTGTTTTGAGGTCGGGTGTCCTGTTGATTTCAATGGGATTTCTCTGGGACAAAGAAACACTGCAAGCTCGGGGATGAGGATCTTCCAGGAGTGACCATCACTTCGAGGGGTAAGTTGGGATGTAGAGGGATGGTTAGGGACAGCTGGGTTAGGCACACAAGGCCAGGGGCATCTGATGCAGGGGTGCCTTTGGACGTCGGATTTTCTTACCCACTCTGGTCGCGGTAGTGGGGCCCTCTGGATTGAGGCTGCAGGCGTCGTCTGGAGACTTGAGGCAGGTCAGGGGTCGCCGGATCTTGGGTCAGGATCGTCGGAGGGACCTCCTTGTGGTGTTTGTTCACTCAAACACGGGCCGGGCTCGGCAGGTGCAGAGTGTGCTGGATTCGCGGTTCCTGGTTGGACCAGAAGGTGCAGTTCAAACACCTCCGGTGTTCACAGGAGAAACAGCTTGGGAAGTGAATGCAGGCAGGTCCTCCGAGGTATTTGTGGTTGCTGGCCGCGCTGGACACACCAGGATTTCGCAGGAGCAGGTTAGAGGGGAGACGGGCCTGTAGGGCTGGGGCTAAGTCAGTGGGCTTCGTCCACTTGTTAGCTCTGCACAGCTCCTTGTCCTTCTTCTTTTCTTGTTTTTGCTGGATCGGAGGAAGGAAGGTTCAGGGTGCCCCTAAATACAATTCAATTCAATACTAAATTTAGGGGCGTACACCTCCTATTCTGCCACCCTCCAGTGGGATGGGGCAGGAGCCTATCCCTGGTTGGCAGGGTCCTCCCATCTCAAGATGGTGGGGACTTGAGGTTGTGCTTCACCTCGCCTCCCCCACCTTAGGGGTGGTGTTGGCAGAGGTGGGCACACCTCTCTTTCTTCCTTGTTTTTCCTGCCGGTTCTCCCGCCCAAAGTGGGGGCCAGTTGCTGAAAGCAACAAATGGTCTGGAGAGGCTCACAAAGGCGGCATGCCTATGAAGCTTCCCCTTCGTGAACCCTGCCCAACCTGGGGGATGGGGCTTGGCACCTCGTACCAGGATATGCATTGTTTCAGGACCCCGAGAGCAGCAAGCTCTCGACCCAGGGGTCCAGAAACATGTCTTGTGGTGGCAGCCTAGGCAGCCACTCAGTCAGGTCACTAGGAGTTGGCCGAGTTTCAGATGACTTCTCTAAGATACCCTATATCGTGCATTTTACATTAAATACCACACTGGCATCAATGTGGGTTTAATGTGCTGAGAAGTTTGATACCAAACTACCCAGTCTTCAGTGCAACCATTATGGTGCTGTGGAGTTCGTAATGACAACTCCCAGCACCATATACTCTTATTGGCAGCACTGCACTTACAGTGCCCAGGAATGGACCTGGGTACTTTGTGGGTACAGGGCTCATGTACCTGTACCCTCACCACTGGCATAGGGTACCCAGCTAGAGGGGTGACTTATGTATGCCTGGGCAGTGTTTTGTGGGCATGACACACGGGGATGTGTGCCATGTCGACTCTTCCCTTTGTTTTGCACCAAGACAGACAGCCTGCCAAGGCTGTGTGTGTGTGTGTCAGGGTACAAGGCCTCTAAGAGTGGCACAATAAGTGCTACAGCCTTTAGAGGTCCTCCCTGGCCACAGTGCCCTGGGTACCTGTGGTACCATTTACCAGGGGCTGACCTGTGGCCATAGATGCCAATTGGGTTAGTTTTTTGAGGGAAAGAACACATGCCCTGGGAACCTGAATGGCAGGGACCCAGGGCACACCCAGGGCACACCAAAGAATAGTGCATCAGTAGTCCGGCAAAAAGTGTGGGGGGGTTACTGTAACAGAAACCCACTTTCCTACACCTGGTAGGTATGGTAAGGCGACCCATGAGATGGAGGGTTATATAGGGAAGTATGAATACCTAGTGCTGCTGGGTAAACCTAGGACAGTAGTAGGAATTTGTAAATCTCAGCCCTTTTAAAGTGAAACGTATGTAGGGAAGCTGGTGGTAAGCTATGACCAGGAAATCCAGAAAGGATGTCAAAGCATGAAGGACAGTCAACAGCCTGTGTAGTAAAGTCGGTAATACATTGCTAATCCCTGCAAAGAGCTCAAAACGTGCTGAATATATAAGGACATGTAATAAAGACATGTAATAAAGGACATAGGCCTGGGAAACTATGTGCAAAGTCTCATGACTTCGGTTTGGTGGAAGATGTTTGACGGGTGTCCATTAAGATACCATCGCTTTTGTCTAGAGAAGACTGTGGATCTCTGAGGTCACTAAATATGTGATGTCTCCCAACCGCATGGATTATTTATTTTGCTGGACCGATGAAGGAGAGCTGTAGCTTCGAGTTCTTTAGTCTGGATCGAAAAGCAAGGAAACCCTTTTGGATCTCGACTGTAGGCTTGGAGTAATTATGCAAAATAAATATTTTGTTATCTTTCCAAATCATATGGTTGTTTTTACGCACATGACTGAGGATTAGTTCTGTATGTTGATATCTCAGAGGACGGCAGACAATCTGGTGTATGATGTTCATGTTATCGGGTTTGAACGAAAGCATGCAATGCGCTCAAAATCTTTCTTGAAGGATAGGCCTGCCATTGTGGTATCCATCTTCCAAAAAGGCAGTGCAGGAGTGATGAATCCCTCCACTCTTTTGGGCACTCTGAAAATGCATAGGTTTCCCCTGTGGTTTCTATCCTCCAACTTGACTATATCCCTTTGTTGGATCTTGGTTGTGATCTGCAATTTCTGGATATCCTTGGCTGAGAGGACATTTTTGTCTGCCAGATAGCTGATTCGTGCCTCTGCCTACGTCTCTTTGATGTTGATAGTATTTGATAGAGACATCTAGCTGCATATTCCTTACTTTTGAATTTCCCAGGTGTCAGGCTGGATTCAGAAGACTTTTGATTGAGCAATACCGTAGGAAGCTGGGCTTCTGTTGCAGTAACCCCCCCACTTTTTGCCAGACTACTGATGCACTTTGACTTGATGTGCCCTGGGTCTCTGACAACCAGGTTCCCAGGGCCTGTGTTCTTTCCAAAAACTGTACCTTATACCCCCAATTGTCACCTCTCTGGCCACATGCCAGTCCCTTGTAAAAGGTACCAAGAGCACTGTGGCCAGTGAAGGCCTCTAAGGTCTGCAGCACTTATTGTGACACCCTTAGAGGCCCTGTACCTTTACACACACACTGCCATTGCAGGCTGCGTGTTTTGGTGCAAAACAATAGTGAAGAGTCGACATGGCACACATCCCATGCCTACAACCCACTGCCCTGGCATAGGTCGGCCACCCCTCTAGCTGGGTGCACTATACCAGTGGTGACGGTACAGGAGCATGAGCCCTGTACCCCTATAGTGTCTAAGCCGTTCGGGGCAGGGAGGATCCACATGTCTTGGTGTCAGTCGATTTGACTAAGGCTTTTGACACAGTGCACTGGGGATATTTAATGCAGGTACTAACAAATATGGGGTTTGGACCTGGATTTTGTAATTGGATCAAGATGCTTTATAGGGCACCCCGCGCTAGGGTGCGATTGGGTTCAGCCCGCTCGGAGGAGTGGACATTGGAGAGAGGCACCCGTCAGGGTTGCCCCCTGTCCCCTCTCCTGTTTGCCCTTGCAATTGAGCCCCTAGCCATCGCCGCTCGCATGGAGCTCCGACAGTGGGGGATAGTGGTGGGTGCCACTACCAATATAGTCTCCCTTTACGCAGATGATGCGCTTTTTTATTTGACCTCCCCCTCTGAGGCTCTCCCTGTCCTATTGCGGCTCCTGGACCGATTTGGTGCAGCTTCTGGGTTGCGTGTCAATCTCGCCAAGTCTCTGGTCTTCCCACTGGTGGGCTATGCTCAGGACTCGGACGTGGATGTGCCCTATTCGGGTTTTAGATGTGAACGAGTGGCATTCAGGTACCTTGGCATCCAGGTGGCTACGTCGGATGAGACACTACTGACCTATAATATTGACAGAGTACTCTCAGCCCTCCACAAATCTGTTACCTTTTGGAACACGCTTCCCCTTTGCCTGATGGGGAGATTGGCGATTGCCAAAATGGTGATGCTCCCTAGGGTCCTCTATACCTTGCAGAATACCCTCCGTCCGTTGCCGCCCCGAGTATTTCGGACCTTAGACTCGCTCCTCACCTCCCTACTTTGGGCAGGTGGTCGTAGTAGAGTGGCTTTACGTACGGTGACGCGGAGTTGGGAAGAGGGTGGCCTTGAGGCCCCAAGATTTGACCTATACTACTACGCAGCTCAGCTTCTCCCGGCAGCTCGATGGTTTGCTGACACTGAGAACTGGGAACTAGCACTGCTTGCTGGTACGGCTGATGAAAGGACCCTACAGGAGGCCCTGATGCAAGGCCGCGGCGCTGATTGCGCCCTGCCGTATGTGGTGCGCCACACAGCAGCGATCTGGCAGCGGTTCGTTGAAAAAGTATTGAAGCGGGCGCCGTTTCATAGGAAGCTCTCGCTTTGGATCATGGCCCCAATACTTCGGTTGGAAGAGAATATGTCCTTTAGGGAGTGGCGCTCTGGCGGTTGCGAGACTCTTGCGGACCTCTACCCGAACGATTCCTATGTGTCCTTCGAACACGCCTTGGAGTCCTTTGACCTACACGAGGGACAGTATCTCCAATACGGAGACCTCCAGGACGTGGCCAGGACTACGTGGCCCCAGTACCCGGAGGCTCCCCCGTCTACTAACGTCCTAGACATCATTTTGTCCTGTGGGAGAGGCAAACGCTTGATCTCCCTTCTCTACTCAGCTATGCGTCGGGATTCGACCCCGCCGGTGGAACCGTCTTGGGCGGCGTGGGAGGCGGATCTGGGAATGGACCTGGACCCGGGCCAACGGAGACGGATCGGGCTTCTGACCCGTAAGGTCTCCTGCAACGCACGTTTTAAACTTATCCACTTTAATTTTGTCCACCGTACTTATGTGACGCCTGTCTCCCTACATCGTATATCGGCGGACAGACGACATAATTGCCCGAGATGTGGGGCGCGGAGGGCGGGCTTCCTCCACCTAGCATGGGACTGCCCCCTGGTTCACGACTTTTGGCGGAAGGTGGTGACTCATGTTGCTCGGGCCACACGGATTACACTCCTTTTAGAACCCATCCACTGCCTCCTGGCACTGGTGCCGAAGCCCAGAAAGAAAAAGTTATCCTATAAATTCTTACAACTCCTGCTGGTCCTGGCGCGGAGGCGTGTGGCTATTACATGGATGGGTCAAAGGGCGCCGGAGTTTTCCCTGTGGCTGAAAGATGCGAGAGAATGGGCCCTGGCGAAAGAGACTCACATGCAGCGCACCCGTAGAGATAGTAAGCTACAGGATGATTTGATGGCCTGGAGGGTGCTGTGTATGGAGGGGCTGGAGGAGGATGATTCTGATGCCACGAGCGCGGAGTTGTTCTCCCCCACTGCTTCGGTAGCCGATTGTACTGAGGGGGAGTGTCTGTGAGAGATCTGGAACTGGTGTAGAGGCCCTACGTAGCCACACTGCTATTCCTTGCTATGTATATGCTTAGACATAACTACGTCTCCCATGAGCCCATGTGGCACTGTACCACCCGTGCCTCCCCTGATCCACACGTACCTGTCCTGCTGTGTTCGGTCCTGTGCTACTGATGCTGTTTCTGGGGTAATTGTTTGTTGTTCAATTGGTTCTTTTTTGAAATGTGATTGTACCATGACAAAACCGGCGAATACAGTGATACATATATATATCTCTCTTGCACAGAGGTGATTCGATTATTCTGCTCCTCCGCCGCCCAGCCACCGGGATGTGGGCCGTATTTGGCTGTGTATGCTCCCTGATACGTGATACTATGGTTTTATCTATGTGAACGGCTTTTCATGATTGTGTCTGCTGTGCCCATGTTATGTTTTCGCAATAAAAACATATTTCAAAAAAAAAAAAATAGTGTCTAAGCCAATTCTTAAACATTGTAAGTGTAGTACTGCCACTAAGAGTATATGGTGCTAGGATTTTGTCATTCCGAACTGCACAGCACCTTTATGGCTTTACCGAAAACTGCGAAGTTTGGTATCAAATTTCTCAGCACATTAAACTCACTCGGATGCCAGTGTGTGATTTAAAGAAAAATGCACTCAGAGGGCATCTCAGAGATGCCCCCTGAAAAACGACTAGCCTCTGGTGGGTTTCCTGACTGGTACACACCAGCCTACCACCACAAGACATGTTTCTGGACTCCTGGGGTGGGAGCCTTCGCTAGCTGAGCCCAGAAACAAAGCCTTTCCTGGGCAGAGGTGTTCTCACCTCCCCCAAGCAAGGAAGAGCCATCTGTGGCAGGGGAGGTTCAAAGGCCTTGCAGCCTTTGTAATGCGAGCCCCAGCCTCCCCTGCTATCAGGATCAGGCTCCCTTCCTATCCCCCCTCTTTTTTCCGCGGGAAGACAGGCGGGAAAAATTAGCCACCTCTGCCAACCCCACCCCTGGGGGAGGTGAGGTGAAGCCCACTCTTCCGTGCCTGCCATCTTACAGTGGCTCACACTCCCCAATCAGAACTAGGGATTGTGCTCACTCCCCCACATGGGGTGAGCACACCCAGGGCCGGCTTTAGCGCTGGTGGCGCCCGGTGAGACTGTTTGTTGGCACCCCCCCAATTACCACTTCCGTCATAGACTCCCTCACTATCACCCTTTAACAGTGCCCCTCGTCTCCATAACCACTCTCTCTGATTCATTAAATTAGTTTTAAAGCGCCACCCGTACCAGTGGAAGGTGCAATTTTACATCACACACACATTACAGAGAGACAATCATATATGTGTAGATCAGTGTGTAGGAAATGTTACATAAGACACTGGATTATGATGTCTAAGAGTCATATGTCATTCACACTAGTAGGCAGTACAGTTTGTGAGCTTGGTCTGGAGAAGCACAAACTCAGAATGTAAAACTTAACACCGTGGTTGGGGGTTATTTTTTTTAATAATAAGAATTAATTTCTACCCAAATTAACCCTTTTTGTAACATTAGGCTAATGGAAAACTGTAGGGGGGGTGGGGCGGGTGTTGGGGGGGTTGGAAGGGGGGGGAGGACAGAAAGCTCTGATCTATGCCTTGCATTTAGCATGTAGCTCTTTGATGACACTTAATATCTCACTGCTCTCTATTAGAATTTTAACATAAAATGCAATTAACGAAATGATGTCTCTAACAAAAGCACTAACATCTGATAGAGACTACTAGCCGCAGATTCCTTAACGTAGAATTATCCCCAGGCGTGAGACTGGATCCGAAAAAAATTTGCCCAGCATCCCTGCTCGCCGGGGGGACGGCATCACGGGACTCCGCCCAGGCGTCGTCCGCATAGGTGACATCAGTGAGGTCACATAAGTCCCACCCTGGCGCGCCTACGTCCGTTTTTTCCTTTTCCGCGTGCAACGCGGATCCGGTTCGTGCTCCGGGCCTTTCCCTTTCGCTATTGCGCGTATTTGTGGAAACAGTGTGCGGCTGCCTTCGGGCTTTAAGACGTGCTCGTCTTGTGGACGTCTGATGTCGGCGACGGACCCTCACCTCATTTGCATGTGGTGTTTGGGGGAAGATCACGGCTCCACTGATTGCGAGGCGTGCCAACAGTTGAAGCCGAAGTCTCGCCGGGCGCGCCGGATGAAACTTCTCTCGGCTCGCATGTCCAGGTCGGCATCGTCACCTCGATCAGCTTCTGCTGAAGGTTTTCGACACCACCATCACCACCACTCATCCTTCTCCTAAGCCGCAAGAGCGTCGCTTCCCTGTCGGTAAGTTTCGCAGTTTGTCCCCGAGGGCTGGTTTCCGGCCTGTTGGGGGCGTGGGCTCTCCGCGGGTGATGCGGCCCCACATATCGTCCCCCTATCCACAGTTTCCCTTGGGGGGCGTCGAGAGCCTAGATGGAGACATATGCGGCGGCTTTGTAGGCCTCGCTGGCCTCTCCTCCTTCCCCTCCTGGGACGTCGGCGGATCCATTGCGTTGTGCGGGGCCATCCGCTGCGTCGCCGGCGGCTCCGGCCCTTACTAGCTCGGTCCAGGCTTGGAGGATGTGGTGCTGTTGGGGTGCTGCCCTTTGGGGGTCCCTCCTTCATACCACGGCACCTCTGCTTCACCGCAAATTCCCGCAGGAGTCCCTGTGGTTTCGTGGGAAGTCGCCGGGCCTCGGGTCGCATCCCCGAGCCCCTCTCGGCCTTGTGGACAGAAGGTGACTGTATCTAAGGCCGAGGTGACGCCGCTACGGCGGCTGCTGGCCCTGGCGGCGCCCCAGGTGTCGGCGGACCCCCCCTCGTCCCATAATGGGTCGAGGCTGGCGGGGGGCCCTGCGTCCCTCCCCGGGCCCCTCTCGTCCCTCCATGCAGGCGGTTGCCTCGCCGAAGGTCGAGTCGGCCTTGGCGCCTCTAGAGGCCGCGGGCCCCTCTCCCTCCCACATGGGTCGAGGCTGGCGGTGGACTCCTTGTCACTCCCCAGGTCCCTCCACGCAGGTGGCTGCCTCATTGGAGGTCGAGTCGGCGCCGTTCAGGTGCCGTCCCTTAGCCGCCTCGGCTCCGGCCCAGCCCCGGTCTCCTGCGCCGTGTGGTGTGGAGGAGACCTGTCCGGCGTTGTCTTTGGCGCTGGGCGACGATGACGTCCTGCCTCAGGTTGCGGACTCTATGGCACCAGACAGGCGTCTGGTCGTGAACTCGTCCGAGGACGCCACCTCTTCCCCAGAGGTTGGGTGCCTGCTGGTATCATCCTCGCTGGGGACGGGCCACAGCGTTGTGGCTTTTTCCCCGACTTCATCAAAGGACAGCTCCTCGCCGTTGCCGCGGCCACGGTTTTCGCCGGAGGAGCCACAGTTCCCCCACTCCTCGGTCCCCCTTTCTCCTTTCCGGACCTGGCGCTTCCCCACTCCGATTGGCCTAGGAGACGGCTGCCTTAGTTTGCAGCCGTTGCCTACCGAGGAGCTACTTTTCACACCGCGGGGCCCTACGGAGGCGGGTGTGGCCTTCGCTCGTGCTGTTTCCACGGCTGTGGGTATTTTGCGAATGGGTGATCCGGCAGCACATTTCCCCGCGGATCACCTTCTGGAAGTTCTCCACCAGGGCTCTGGTAGGAGGGAGCTGTTGCTTCCTTTTGAGGGTTCGCTCCATTCTTCTCTGACAGAGACTTAGGGGATGCCCTGCCACGGGAGATCTGGTGCCCCAGCACCTTTTGCACCAGCACCTTCCAGCTCCGCGTGACCAGGTGTGTCTTTCCCTCCACCCCTCTGCCTCGAGTCCCCTTTTGCAGACTGCCTTTCTATCCCTGCCGCCGCTGTTGTCTCAACCATCACGCTGGCTGGATTCTTGGGGGCGCAATATGTTCGCTTCGACCTGCGGGCCCTTAACACTTTGTGTGTTGGCTAGGGCCACCTCTTGCTTGTGGGACTCGGCGGAGTCCCTTGGATCTGCCGCTTCTCAGTTGGATGCTGGAGTTGATCTGCGGCACCATGCATTGGATGGCCGGGAGCTGGCGGCGTTTATTCTTCGCTCCGCTCTCTACATCTCAGAGGTGCTTGGTCGTGCCATTGCTTCTTCGGTTGCCTTTCGCCGCCATGCTTGGCTTCGGGACAGTGTATTCCCAGAAAATGTGAGGGAACGGCTGGTAGATCTTCCCTTCGATGGCACTCTTTTGTTCCATGCCCCGGCAGACTCGCCCATCCGGAGGTTCTTGGCGGGGCTTCGGCCTCCTCCTCCTCCTCAGTGACCTGTGAGTTGGTCTGGTCTTTGGGTGCTGTTCTTTCGTTGGGGCAGGTCGCCCCGGTTGTGTGATCTGTGTGCTTGTTGTGCATTCGAGTCATCTTGTTGGGACTGTTGGCTGCTGGCCGGCCCTTTTTCACTGTGTGTTTTTGTTTTGGGTTATCTACACCAGGTTGGCCCTGAGATTAGGCCTCCTAGTTTTCTCTTTGGCTGCTTGACAAGCCTTCTGCGGGATTTTTGCCCGCGGCTCTTTCTGTTGTACTCTCCTGCCGAAGTTTCTTCCTAAGAAGGTTCCCATGTTTTTGACTTAACATACACTATGTGGGGTAGTGGTAGCTGTTATATAGCTTGTTCTATGCTGGGAAGTTGTGGTCGCCTTCGGGCTTCTACTCTCCATAGCGTTTACGTACGTTGCAGGTGCAATTCTCTTATTGCTGGATTGGAATGCCTTGGTGGCGCCCTGGGGTGTCCTTCTCCGGGGTCGCTGCGCTGTTCGCCTGGTCTGCCCGCTGTCTATGGCCTGGCGTTGTGACTCTAGTTCTACTTCTTTTTGGGTCGTGTGTACGGGCCCCTCTCTGTGGTGTCTGGGCCCTTCTTCACCATCATGTTCTCGGTCCTGGGAACAGAGGTGGATTTGTGTTCCTCCCTATTTCAGCCTGGTTTTCCTGGGTGCCCCGGCTACTCTTCCTGCTTCCGATTGCTTTATTGCTGTCGGCGCCATTCTGTCTGGTCTTGACTTCTGGCTGTGGTGGGCTCAGCTGCCCTCTTCGCGGGGTGTGTTCCCGGTGGGGGTGGGGGCTTGCCTTATTATCCCTAGTCTATTTGGAGCCTCTAGGTTGATCTTCTTCCTCTTCCTTGCCTTTGTCCTTGAATGGAGGTTCTGTTGCCTTGTATGGGCGTGGGGTGCTTCTGCCTCCCCTTGCCTTACCCTTGTTTCCTCTGTTGAGTATGAACGGCTTCCTCTTCTTTCTTGTTCCCACACCCCCTTGGGGTGGTGGTGTTCTGCTTGTAGGGGTTCCCCTTGCCTGGGAGGACTGGGCTGCTCGCCATGTCCGTTGGACTAGTCCCCGGTGGGACCCTCTGTTATGTCCAGGCTGGTGGGTTCCTCTCGCAGACCCTCCTTCCCCGTGGGTATGGCTAGGGTATCTATTCTACGTTAAGGAATCTGCAGCTAGTAGTCTATTGGATGTACGAGTTACTTACCTTCGGTAACGATGTATCTGGTAGAGACGATTCTAGCTGCAGATTCCTTCACGACCCGCCCTTCCTCCCCGTTCTGCGAGGACCCTTGGCTTGGTCTTCTGCACCCGCCTCCCGGGAAATGGCTATGTCTTCTGTGTGCATCCCCTCCGTCTTTTTGACGGGATGATTTGTCTTGCTTCTTCTTCCTTTCCTCCTCTTTGGCACATTGGAGGATGGGTTTAGAGGTACTCTTATGCCCCTCTGCGCTGGTTTCCCCAGGATTGGGGCTTGCCTTCACCCTCTCCCTCCTTTGCCCTTTTTTGTTGCTAGGGTTATGGCCCTTCTGCTGTCCTCTGGGTTGGGGTCCTCTGGTCGTGCCTGTGTCTTTTGTTTGTTTGGGGGGTTGTCACACTCTGTGCTGGGGTTGCCTTGGAGGTTTGTCGTTCCTGCTGGTCTTGGAACTGGTTCTCCTTCATTGTTCTTGGTTGGGGTTGTAATCCTGCTACACGTCATCATGACATTTTACATGTGTTCCTTGCACGGAGAACCCCCAAACGCGAGTGGCCCGGTAAGGTGAAACCCAACCTCAAAAGACACCCCTGCAATCCAGCCGTCCTGCGCTCAGGAGAAAAGAACTCGAAGTGACATGTGGCCAAAGAGTGCCAATTGGTGCCAATTGGATTTTTTTAATGCAGTTTTTAGGGAAAGAACATAAGCCCTGGGTGCCTGGTTGGCAGGAACCCAGGGCACACTCAGTCAAAGTACAGCAACGATGCAAAAAGAGGGCCCTTTCTTACAATTGGGTATTTCTTTTGCACCCATACCTTTTGCTTTGGGTCATATGTGTTGCACCAGCAGAGGCATATATTTTGCACTTGAATATTGGGCAAGTGTATTGCTTTCATAGGGGCACACATATTGCTCCTTTATATATGGGGCATATGTGCTGCACCCGCAGGGGGGATATATTTTTGCACTTTAATATTGGTCAGGTGTATGGCACCCACAAAGGCACGCGTGTTGTACCCTTGTACTATGCTGCAGAGTTGGTGACTCTATTTTTGTGTGTCACTTTTGTTGCGCCTCCATATTTTGTTGTTTATGAGAAGGTGAGAGTGTCAGTGTTTCTCCCAAGTAATGCACGTATTCTTTTCCTTGTGTCTTTATTCTCTTCTCTGGTACTTTTATTTATATGAATTGCGTGATTGAATTTTGTACTTTTTTTTTTTGGTTCTCATTTTTATTGCTGTTGTGTATTATATGTGGTTCATATTGTCTATTTGTTCCATAAAGAAGGGAAGTGTGTGGTATCTTCTTCTTTGCTGTGCTTTCTCCTCTTAGTGTTATGTCCCCTGCTGCTCATCCAGCGCGACTGTGATGTAATTAGAATGCTGGTGTGTTAATGATTTGAGAGAGTGTCAGTTGAATGCGTGGCCTGAACAGCAAGGATGCTGCTCCCGGTGGAGCTTCCTTCATACCTACTTTACCTGTAACCTGAGGCTCCTACCTTATGAATAAACCTGATCCTGTTTCAGCTTACTACTGGCTACCCTGCATCTTCATTCACCACACCCTGCTACCAGTGGATGCATTGCATAGGATTGTCTGGAGGTGTACAAGTCTATACTTTTTGATGTCTTATGTCTGTTTTTTGTGAAAAAGATGATTCTGATGGATACTTCTGCTTACAGATAACTCACCTTTTGAATATCCCTGCTGTCAAAATAATTCCTGAAACTTTTCAATAGTTCTCCATGCTGGTAAGAGATGTTGGCTCGACATTGGACAGGAAGCAGTCACCCTGTGCCTCCACTGAAGCCGTAAATGCCCCTGCTAGCGCATTGACCTCCGTTCCTGTAGGAAGCTGGCTCTTCACATGATATATCAAAATGCAATATATCGTGCAAAGAGTCCCAGAGTTCCCTTATGAGTGGACAGGGGCTTGCTCTAGTATTCCCAAGGTGCCCTTCTAGAGTGGTTGAGCAACCTTAGAATTATCAGAGGTGAGTGTAAGATATCTGCATATACACACAATAGTCAATAAATGATGCACACAACTGAATAGGGAGATCCACACCAATTTATAAAAATTACTTATGTTTAAATATATATATATATATATATATATATATATATATATATATATAATTAAACACACACACACGAATCAATATGATCAGGTGAGTACGTTTTTCAATAGAAAAAGGTTTTGCTTTGAAAAAGCAGACACTTGCAGTTCTCAGAAGAATTAATGTTATCCTATGGAAGGAAGAATCAGTACGGCATTCAGGTTCAGTACAGGGGGAGTGGTGGGCAAGGTCCAAGGCAGCACCAGAAAGACACCACCAGCGGCACTAGGCGGCTGGATGCAGGAGTGCAAAACAGCGTTGCGTGCCTGAAGTTAGTCTATGGGGATCAATGATCTTGTTAAGGAAGCTGCTGATTTTGACTGGAAAGCGAGTCGGGCTGAACTACTATGGGGAATCCCGCCTCGCAATGCTCGGGGATGTAGATACACCTTTGATTCTCTTTTCTACCGCCCATGGCTCACTAGTGTGAAGTGTCCTTATGCGTCGGGTTTCACTTACGGGAAGCAGTCGCTTTGGAGGGGGACTGTGAACAGAGGCTACAGTCAACATCTGGAGTTCATGAGTGGTGAAACCAGAGTGGGCGTGATCTCTGCAGGGCTGGGGGACCAGTTGGCACCATTGGCCCACTTCAACTCTGGCTTGGAGCAACAGGTGCAGTGGCTGGAAGGCCTGTTGTAGAGGTGACTTACTTATACTCTATGCATTGTCTGTGGGGATAGCACACAGGGCTGTGTGCCATGTCGTGTTTTCACTGTTGTCTGCACCAAGACACACAGCCTTCAGTGGCAACCTGCATGTGTTTGGTGAGGGGTCCTTTAAGGTGGCACAATTCGTGCTGCAACCCTTAAGGACCGTCTTTGGCCTCCTTGCCCTAGGTAGCAAGGGTAACATTTACTAGGGACTTACAGTGTATGCCAAAGGTATTGCCAATTGGGGTACAATTTAACAGTTTAGGGAAAGAGATCTGGCAATGGGGGCCTTGTTAGCAGGGACCCAGTGAACTATCAGTTGAAATCACATCAGATACCAGGCAAAAAGTGGGGATGGCATGTAAAAAATGGTCGCTTTTCTACAGTTCCCTTTCTTCCACACCATTGGCGCAAATGCAGAGCTTGAATCGCCTCAGGAGTTTGCAAACATTTTCAACACAATCTTTCTCTCTTCAGGTGCAGATTGCCTGAAAATGTCATACCCTAAACGTTAAGGTGTTATGAATAGACTAATGGAGATATGTCCATTAGGGACTCGCTCGATATTTGTGTGTGTTTCTCTTAGGACAATGATATAAAGGCCTGCGGCTCCTGTTTCAGTTTGCCCCAGAAGGCCATGAGGCCAGGCAGGTGAATATCTTTATGGCCTGAGTTCAGGATGAGCATTGAGGAAGTCTCAAGTCCAGGATGGGGTTGAAGCCACCGCCATCATCAAAGAAGGAACAACAGATGAAGAGACTACACAAATTTAAACAGTGCCACTCCCAAGTGTAAGTCTCCCACACACATCCGCATCGGAGCTGGAGATAGTAGAGTGCAATGCGAATGACCCTGTGCTGGCAGTTTCCTTTCACTGAGCGCTTGTTTCTGACACACCAACGCTTTGGCGCTGACCCCGAGGTCCCCGTCTGGTCAGTTTTACACAACAGTTTCTCACTTCTGGGACAGATGCAGCAAAGTTTCTGAATATAATGTGCAATATGTTCTGAAGAAACATGGCCCCCTTTGGAATGCCGGCTTGCCCCATGGGTCCAATGGGATACTTGTTTGGAGTTCTTCTGACACTCTATCACCTGGTGACCTTCTCTCCATTCACCTCTGGTGACCTGGGATATGATCCAAAACATGGCTCCTTTGTCACTTGCAGGCTTGGCACCGCAGCCGGTGACACCTCTACTCAAAATCTCATCAGGTTCTTCTCCATCACCGACAGTTGCTTCTAAATTGAAGCCAATGGCGCTGCAATATTTATCTCCTGCGGCCCAACACCAACACCACCAGCTCGACCAGAAACATAACCCCTGTCTAAATGACCACAAAACCTTTAACCCCAAGAGGTTCAGAACCTCATTGAGGAGGAGGGATTCTTTTTCGTGGACTTGCAACCCCAGCCCAACACACGGATGATGGGGACAGACTTACCCTGAATTTGTTCAAGGTTTTGTGGTGTTACAAGATGTAAGTGGACTGGATATCTCACCAGAATAGGAATTGTGTTCCCCATCTGGGTTGTCTCCACCTGAAGTCACTACTTATTAGTCCGTGATAAAGAAGGTGGCTCAGATTTATTTATTTATTTATTCAAAGTTTTATATAGCGCGAACAAGATCCTTACAGATATCAGAGCGCTTCACAGAGACAGGGGCAAGGGCAACAGGAATGAACAAGATAATGGGAGCAATATAGTAGTCACTAAACATAGAGGATAACAATAATGTACAGAAACATATCAAAACCTATCAAAATACAGTCAGGTAAACAAGTAATATAAATCCAACAAAGAGTAGCATATATTGGTCGATAGGACGAGAGTAGCGTAGTAGTGCCCCTCTAGGTAGTAGGATAGTGCCAAAGGGCAGGGTGATCAGAGATACAGCGCGATGCAGAGACTCAGTTCCAGTCTCTGTAATGTTCAGGAGATCTTGGCCAGAAGGATTCTCTTCACCTCTTTCTTGAAGAGTGCAGTGGAGGACATAAGCCTCGTTTCCGGAGGGAGCGCATTCCAGATCCTGGGTGCCATTCCTGAGAAGGAGCGCTTGTATGATTTTTCTTTCCGGAACCTACTAGGTTTCAGAAGTAGATTTTTTGTACTACGATTGGATCTCGACCCTCCTGATATAGACAACTTTTGCGCGAGGTAGTTGGGTGCTTTGTGGTGCACCGCCGAGTGTGTCATTATTGCAATTTTTAGTTGAATTCTGGCTTCAAAAGGCAGCCATTTTAGAGATTTTAGGTCTGGGGAAATATGCGAGTGTTTTCTTGAGCCAGTAATGAGTCTCGCGGCAGCGTTCAGGGAGGCTCTTAGGGGTGCTGTTGTGGATAGCGGGAGTCCGCTGAGGGCCACAATTCCGTAGTCTATGCGAGGGATGACTAAAGCTTGTACAGCAGTTTGGAAGTCTTTGGCAGGGAGGAGGGGTTTGAGTTTCCTCAGTGTGTTGATTTGGAAATTAGCCCCTTTTGTGGCTATGCTAACGTGCTGTTGCATGTTGAGCTTGGCGTCAACTGTGATGCCTAGGGATTTCGCTGAGTCCACGATAGTAGGTTGGACATTGAGTGCTGTTAGGTTATTGAGCCACGTTTGGGTGGTGGAAGTTTTCCCCGGGGGTGAGATGAGTAGGAACTCAGTTTTCAGCGCATTTAGTTTGAGGTGATTAACGGCCAACCAGGATTGAGTGTTGCTAAGTGTGGAATTCAGTAGTTTGATATCTTCCGGGTATTGTAGCTTTAGGTAAAGTTGTGTGTCATCGGCGTACATATGGAATTGAACATCGGATGCTTGGAGCAAGGTGGCGAGTGGTTCCATGACGAGGTTGAACAGTGTGGGGGAGAGGCAGGATCCTTGTGGGACACCTAGGTCTGCAGGCACTGGTTTAGATAGCACATTGTCAGACCTTCAGTTCCCTGTGACAGAGATCAAAGCCAACATCCTTATAGCGGTTCTCCATATATCACACACAACAGAGCCCCTGCAACCGTTTAATGAGGCTTTCATAGAACCCATCCTTGTAGTTTGGGAGAAAACTACTTCTTCCACCTCATTCCACATAGCAATTACAACACAGATGTCAGACCTTCAGTTCCCTGTGACAGAGATCAAAGCCAACATCCTTACAGCGGTTCTCCATATATCACACACAACAGAGCCCCTGCAACCGTTTAATGAGGCTTTCATAGAACCCATCCTTGTAGTTTGGGAGAAAACTACTTCTTCCACCTCATTCCACATAGCAATTACAACACACTGTCACCAGGCACCTTCCCTACTACCATGTCAGATAGGGAATCCAAGAAGATGGTGCAAAATTAAAAGACCACCACCTCAGCAGGTTGAATGGCTCTCAAGTCGCTGAACACCACAGTCTCCTCCGTCACTATGTACATGTTCTTTGGGACAAGGCACTGACGGTTCTGCCGAATCTACCAGATCGTCTGCTACCCTACATTTCGAAGTTAATCAGGGATTGACAAGAGGTGGCAAAACTGGTGATCCAGTCTGGTCTGAATGCTGTAGACTCTGTTCCCATAGATATCGGGACATGTATACATCTACTTCGCCATGCATGGCTGAGAAATTAAAGCTTCTCCAAACTTCACTTACCGGCCTCTTTATTTGACTGTTCTCGGCTCTCCGGGGCCAAGGCTGATTCTGCCTTAGAGAGGTTTAAGGAAAGCAAGGCACCAGCAAGATCTCTGGGTTTTCAGTTGCAACAAAGGGATTACCGCCAATTTGACATTTTTGAAAGTTCAAAAGAAGTTTTTCCTTTCAAGACCGCCAAAACAATCTCTCCAGCACCACCAACAGCAAACAAACCTGCTGTATAGACAATATAGAGGCCACGGCAAAGGGAGAAAACAAGCACTACTGTTTCCTCCTCATCCTCCTCCCCAGCCGCTGCTGGGAAGCCGCTTTGATTCTCTTTTATAGAATCACAAGAAACCAGTTAGAGGATGGGTGTTCTCTTTTCCACCGGCCTAGGGGGGCCATTACTTCAGACCAATGGGTTTTGCAAATGGTGTAAAAGGGTGTACCCTATCATTTCAACAGGTCTCTACACCCTTTTCTCCCAAACACCTCCTTAAGCACTACCACCAGACCAGCTAGAAGTTTTGCAACAGGAGGTAGAAGTGATACTTCAAAAATGCACAGTGGAGTTGTTGCCAATCAGGAGTGTGGTCAGGGGTGCTACTTCCGGTACTTTCTGGTCCCCAAGAAGGACCGTGGACTTCATCCGATCCTAGACCTCGGGGTTTTGAACTGATACCTCAAAAAAGTGAAAGTTAAAAAAGCTGTCCCTAACTCAGGTTCTTCCGCTAGAAGATGGCAACTAGATGGTGTCTGTTGACTGCAGGATGCTTATTGCCACCTCCCGATGCTGCAGTCGCACATGAAGGATGTACACCATATGGTAGGGTCCATATCCTACCAGTTTGAGGTCCTGTTTTATCCGACTTCAGCATAACAAGTCTTCACAAAGGTAATGGCAGTAGTAGCGGGCCATCTGAGATGCGCAGGGATCCCAGTATTTAATTCCCTGGATGACATGTTCATGAAAGCTAGATTTCCAGAGATGGTGTTGCACCTCCTGCAGACAATGGCTACATTGCATTTTGATCTAGGCTTCTTCATAAACAAGCCCATCTACCACCTGGTGCCCTCTCAGCACATTCTGTTCACAGGGACAGTACTGGACACCAAATCGAGTCAAGCTTTTCCCCTCCACAAAGGATTCAGGCTACGATTCTGATGTCTCTGAATGAAGGGCATTTTCCAGTCCTGATTGTGTTACACCTGCTGGGCCTGCTAGCTTCCTGCCTTCTGTTGTTCACTCACACTGGCACTAGCAGGCCTTCCAGTGGTGCCTCCACAGACAGAGCCATTGCAGGGATCACTAGAGCTCCATCATGATCTCTAGGCACAGCAGGCTCTCTAGGCAAATTTGCAGTTGTGAAGTGTACACGGCACTTTGACTTGAGTCACCAACGGTGTCATGGGTAGTGGCACCGTCAGCCTGAGACCTCTACCCTGGAGTGGTGTGCTCTTCTGAAGATCAGAGGCTTCTGGTCTCCAGAGGAGCAAATGTTGCACACTAGTCTGCTAGAGTTCCAAGACAATACTACCACGATGTGGGGCCTCAGCAAGCGGGAGAGTAGGGTCGCACCTTCTTTGCCAGGAAGTTCCACGACTTGTCCTGGGCTCAGGACCATCAAATGTGTCAGGTAGCCAACTACCTAGCCGTTGTACTCTATATGTGAGTTGCCCGTCTGTCAGCATCATCTTGCTGATCACAAGTGGTGCCTAAATCCAGTGCTTCATTTGTCAAATGAGTGCTGGTGCCCCCAGCTCTGTTCGGAAGCTTGCCGCCAGCACAACCGCTTAGGAGCCAGAGCATGATCCTTGCTCTTCTTACCCTGCCAAGCAGTTGCCACATTAGTTCAGGAAATGCCATGAGGTTGACAAATGGACGCAACCGTTTCCCAACCACTGTAGCAGTCACCCCAAGGCCTTTCTAAGCTGGGTGCGTGGGCCTGGTAGGCAACACTCAGGCCAGCAGAGTCGTCAATCTTCCCAGGTCCCTTCGCCTGCGACAACAGCCATTAAGCCTTTTTAGTTTGCCCATGTAGGAAGTTGGCTCTTTATATAGTGGACCAAAGTGAGTTACCCTATATAGAGAGTCCAGGTAAACCCCCAATTGGTTTACAGAGGTACAAATAATAATCGAAATGCTCTCTTATGTGGTAGTGGCGAGCAGTTAGGCTTATCAGAGAGTAGTGCTAAGCATTTGTTGTACTCCCCGGGGCAATAAATAAGACACATTCAAGATTAATTCCTAGACCAATTTAGAAAAATTGCTCGTATTTTTATGTAAATTTTGATACCGAGAAGTTCTTTAGCAAACCAGTACTTTTTTAAATATGAATTTGTACAGGTAATTAAATAGTTATAATAAATGTGTGTTTACGCAGCACTGCTTCCCTATGGGAGAAAAGGCATGTGTTGCATACAGTTATTTGCAATCGGTTTCTTGGGGTCTCCTTTGGGACTTAGGTTCATAATGGGCCACGGTCCAAAGAACCACCAGCAGTTACTCGTTACCTGCCCTGGGGCATCCGGGTGCAGAGGGGCTGGTCGGGCCGGTCGGGCCGGTAGCTCTGCATGCTATGTCGGTGGAAAGGGGGGGAGGGGGCTAGAAAAAGGCTGCAGAGGGTAACTTGGGTACAAGTCTGGGAACTCCCAATGAGGCGCTCTGGTCACAAGGGTCCTGGGGAATAGAGGTCACAGACGGTTCATCAATATCCATGCCAGGGCACTCAGGTGCATAGTGAAAATGTTGGCTGGACTCTGCTTTCTAGCTCTTATAGTTGTCGGTCTTCACCAGTAGAGGGTGCAAAATCAAGACAGCTGGACCACTCTGGAAGTGGGTACCTGCGATGCTGACGTCCCTTGACGGCTGCTTCATCTCAGTGTAAGCGGAGTCCGGATTGAACTCTCACAAGCGCTGTATGCTCCAAGGGGTCCGGTACCCCAGGTATTGGTCCTGTGTGACTGCGGTTGGTCCTGTTGTCCTCTCACTTGGTGGTGAGGCAGTGGTGACCTTCAGGAACATATAGTTCCCTTTCGGCGGACTGCTGTGTCGGTCTGGCCGGGGAGCAGCAACTCGGTAGACTAGACGTTGTGTTTCGGTGCCTGAGGGCTGCAGAGGAGTAGCTCCTCTACTGCAAGGGAGATTGATTGGCAATTTGCGAAGGCTAGCAGTTCTGGGGTTCTTGGAAGATAGTCAGCTGCAGGACGAGTAGCTGGTCACAATTGATAAGACTTGGTGCAGGTAGGCAGGTTTGGCACCAAAAGTCCACAGCGGTCTTCAGTTCTCACTTCTCTTTTTTGTCCTCTCGTCTTGATTAGTCAAATCTAAGTTCTGGTGTCAAGGGTGCCACCTAATGTTGCAGGGATTATGCTCAGGAACCAAACTTTGCATCTATGACTGGGACCATAGAACATTAGTAGATAGGGACTGAGTCACCATACCACCTCAGTACCATGAACCCAAATCAGACTACCTATAGTGTTTCACTTGCCCTCCTACTAATAACCAGAGGAACAAATAAATTGATACCCTAGAACACAACACTACTGACCCTCTCAGGGATCACGGTGACAGGACACCCCCTTACGCTCACTCACTCCTACTCGTCCACAGTAAGATATTACAGAGACGCAAAGGAAGTTTGAAATGTTTATTTAAACTATAGTGCTCTAGAATGCGGTATAGGTGCCACAATCGGAAAACAACTGCTTAGCAAAAATACCATCAGCATTGTCAATAAACCGTATATTATGAAACGCCCTGTCATATTATAAACTAGAATATCCTAATCCCACTCCCTTTCTCAGAAGCAAACTGATTATACTGCAAAGATCTCTGGGGTTTTCAGCAGACCCCGTACCTTAGTATACACAGATGGACGTTCTACATCTCAGAATCAGCCGTGATCTTCTCTCTGAAAATATACATCTCTCTCTCTGTTACATTGCTGTGCATACCTATATGACAAGGTTCACAAATTCATAAACAGTTGCGTTTGTGTGTTGTGTCTAGGTGCGAGTGCCTGACCAGAACAAAATAACACGGGACATTTGACCTTGTCTGCTTATCAGACTAAATCCCAGGAAAGAACAGAACGAGAAAACAACTGCAGGTTCTGTGTGAAAATATAGAGTGGCACAGAAGCAAACATGTGTATATATAGTAACGTGTGCAAAGCTAACGCTGTCTATGTTAGGCTGATATAGGGAAAACTGAAATGGGCCCTGTAGAGAACACATGACACTAAATGTTCAATTTAAGTGCCTTACAGGAAGTGGCAGGTAGTAGCCAATGGGCTACTTACCTTTAGGGTATCTACATCCTAAAGCCATACCCTAACCCAGAGAGCCTAATTGCGGCAAAACGAAGATGGTGAAATTCTAAAAGTTATGTTCACTTCAGGTAGCCCACCTTAGGGATGGTACTAGCCTGAGGGGGGAACACACCTCCTGACTAGCTCATTTTCCTGCCCATCCTGGTGCCAAATGGCCCAGGCAAGGGGTGACATTTCATTTCCCCTGTCTGGGGAAGCCTTGCGTCACGTATCAAAGGCAACGTAGGCCTTTAAAGCCTACCCTGAATGATGATTACTTAGCCATCCTGCTTGGAGGAGGTGACAACAATTCTCACCGGAGCGGACATAGTTTCTGCCATCAGAGAGCACAAGCTCTCTCCTGCCAGTATACAGGGAAGTCAGTAGGTTTTCAGGGGACACCTCTAAGGTGCCCTCTGGGTGTATATATTATTAAATATGTCACTGGAATCAGTGTGAGCTTATTAATATAAGATGTTTGGAACCAAACATCTCCAGTTGCAGTGAAGCAATCATGTAGCTTGGGAACTCTTAAACACCAGTGTGTCCAGCACATGTGCTCAAAATGGCTTCCCTGTCTACTTGTAATATCTAAGAATCGTCTTGGACCTCACAGGGGCATATCTGCTCATATGTTCACACATGTACTACAGTGCACCCTGCCTTAGGGCTGTAAGGCCTGCTGTATGTGTGACTTACCTATACTGCAAGCAGTGCCTGCAGGCATGGCATGCGAGGTGTGCCATTTCTCTGCACCATGGCACGCAGCCTGCAATGGCAGTTTGCTTGTGTGGTGCAGATGGGTCTTTTACGGTGGTATAATACATGCTGCATCCCTTAGAGATCCTCTTTGTCTTACCTGCCCTAGGTACCAGGGGTACCATCTACTAAGGACTTACAGGAGGTGTTAAAGGTATTACCAATTGAGGAACAATTGTACAGTTTTAAGGGAAAGTCATCTGGCACTGGGGACTTGGAAGGCAGGAACCCAGTGCACTTCTGTCAAAATTTTATCAGATACTAGGTAAAAAGTGGGTATGACCATGTCAAAACAGGGTACTCTCCTACAGCCCGTAGAGGTGCGCACTGGTCCTGTCGGGTGCATGATTCAGCATTTCCCCTCGCGGTGGCGATCCTTCACGTCCAACAGAAGGATCATGCAAATTGTTAAAAATTGCTGTGGCTACTGTGAGGAAATGAGGTGTATTATATGGTGTGGTTCTGCGACCTCACCGTGAAATACACTTACCAACACCTTCAGACCCAGTAGGTTTTGTTTAAGTCCTTACCTCAACCCTGGGTAGCTGTGGCTCTGAGCAGCCAGGCTTGCACAAAGGAACAAGTGTAAAACATTTAAACAGCACCAAAACAATTGGAGAAGAAATACCTGATACACTTAAGAAATTCAACACCAGTTGATAAAAATAGACTCTTAATTTAATGTATTTTTAGACACCAGAACGAAAAAGATTCACCTGAGGGTTCTGGAAATACAGCAATTACAAGGTATGGTAAGCACTTTCTGCTTAACTGCGAATAAGCATAGGTGAATTCATTGAATTTGACACTTAAAAACTTTTTCAAGAAAAACTTGGGTACGTATCACTGCAGTTACTTTGGGTTACTTAGGCAGCCAACCCTGGCAGGAAGCCAGTCAGGGAACTAGCAAAGTCCTCAGAAACAGTCACCTTGGAGAAACAAGCAGTCTTCCATTAGTTCCGAGCCCTTTTATCTCCTTGCCATAGACTCTTATGGAAATGGTCTGGATGCAGGGTATACAGGATGCTAAAGATGCTCAATGGTGCTGTGAATGCGATGCGATCTACGGGGTCTTCCTGCAGCTACTCCTTGGTTGTTATGTTATGTTCTATTCATTTATAGAGTGCACGACTACTCGGCAGAGGGTCCCGGCACTAGGCAGTGGGGGATCAGACAGGCCATGGGTTTGGCTGTTAAAAAGGCAGATTTTTAACTTCCTCCTGAACATATCCAGGCTGTGTATTAGCCGGAGATTTAGTGAGAGTCCATTCCAGAAGAATGGTCCTAAATTGGAACGCCGAGGAAGAGAGGAGGGTGCAAGCAGGGGTGTATGTGCAGAGTCTCTCCTTGAGATAGGATGCCCTTGTCCCGTGCAAGGCCTTATGCATAAGGACCATGGCCTTAAAAACCACCCTCTTTTTCACTGGGAGCCAATGCAGGGCCCTTAGGTGAGGGGTCGTGTGGGACCTGGGAGGAAGTCTGAGTAGCAGTCTTGCTGTGGAGTTCTGAACCACCTGTAGTCAGTTAAGGAGATAGTCACTGAGCCGATCCTAGCTTCAGGGTTCGACGTCCCTTGAAGTCCTCTCGATCCTGGCAGAAGTCCAGTTGCCACTAGGCTACTAGTCTCCCGCTATTATGGTCACAGTGGAATCCTTCCTTGGATGATAGCTTGCCTTCTGGGCAACCAAGCTGCACTCCGACAACTGGCCCGAGTTCAGCAGACACTGGGGCAACTTTGAGCACCGGATCCTGGTCCGTGGTGGTACACGGCGGTGGGGAACAGAGGTTAGAAGATGCAGGCTACCAACTCGTCCCAGCAGGCTTCTTCATCTGTTGTGGCCCTGTGCTGTGAACAGGTCAGCCAACTGACCCTTAGAGTCTCTTGCTTTTCCTGAGTTCGGAAAAACTACTCCTCCACAGGCAAGACACAGTAACACAGTCCCTTCTCCTTTGCTAGCCACTAGGTGCTGCAGGTGGTTGCGAAGGGTGCTACACACCCCTGGGAAACTGTTTGACATCTGGTTTTCCCTCTCTGTCCCCAGTGCCAGCCTGTCTGCCTACACAATAGGGCAGCCCCTTCCACATGTGCGGGTAAACTCTTGGGCATGATGGCATCATGAATACCACTCAAACCAAACACCTGGCTCCACATGAGGCAAATCCAGGAGATGCTGCAAACATACTGATCACAGGCAGCAGGGAGCTTGGAGGCTACAGTGGGTTGTAAAAGAGAGACTACACAAGGAGATTCAATGGTGGAACATCAAGAACATTACAATAGGCATATATTTCAGAAAACCAGTTCCCATAGTTCCCATAACAACGTATGCGACCCACACTGGGTGGGGAGCAAACCTAAATGAGCTGAACACCGTGGGCCTGTGGAGCTCAAAGAACGCAGTGAGCGCCCAAATATCCTGGAACTCTAGATAGTCTTTCTAGCTCTCGAGGCTTTCCACTTGCAAATCTAACGGAAAGTGGTACAAATTCAAACTGACAATACTACCACCATGTTCTATCTCAACAAACAAGGAGGGATATGTTCACATGCACTATCCAGTCTAGCACAGGAGATGTTCATAACATCGCAAACACATGGCGATCAATCCATATTTTCTCAAACCACTTGTGTAGATAGTCAAATAGATCAGCACAGGTGAATCAGAAGATATTATAACATCTGTTTGCAAACGCACACTCACTTCAGCCCAATTTTCCAAGTAGAGGGAATACCAATATATTATCAAAGCATATCGTGTGAATACAGAAAACGTGAAGGCTGCAAAACGAAAAGGTTACTTACGTGGTAGAAATTGTTTTGCAGCTTGAAGAATTTCCTGGAGTCACATTTTACCTACCTCTGCATACAAGACGTGTCCGCTCAAGAAAAACGTGAGGGAACAATATACCACAAAGGTGATATCCTATCTGGAACCCTGTAATATCCTACCATATCCAACAACGGAAAACATCTAAAGATAGTGACCAAATACTGGGGCATTGTAGTCATATGTCTGACGTCATAGTAGTATGGCTACAACCACCTACTGGTCTAAGACTGAGGGGTTGCCGAGCATCAAAAAAAGGAGAAACCTAGGGAACATTCCAGGCCCAAACACTAGATGACCTAATAATACACCGCATGTGAATCCAGAAAATGTTCAACACTGTAAAACTATTCCTACAGGTTAGTAACTTTTTAGTTTTTAATTTTTTATATAGGATGTTCTTGGCACACTATCTCAGCACCATACTTGTACATTCCATGCTGACACCTTTTGCTTTTACTTACCAGAATTGAACTACATTGAAATATGAAGATAGTTTCCACATGGCATATGCTGGGGTAGGCATGATTATGTAAGCTGACCAGCACAATTTGTACATTTTCTCAAAATGCTGCCAGCTGCTCTGCTTCCAGCCTGCTTTTGCTAATCTGAAGATGAGTCTCCTGGAGCAGAATAAAAAGATACCATTTTTTTGTACTGATAGCAATTTTGTTGTATATTCTAGCTGACAAGCCTGAAATACTCCCGTATGTATAGCTCTGTCATGTTCCTTTGTAGAATTAATGTTTTAATTCTTTGTGCAGTTAAAAGAATCTCTGTATCGAGGTTTTGTCAGGAGCAACAATATGCTACAGCATCCTCTTTCAGAAAAGGCCACAACAGGAAGCTTTTCACACAGATTCACATTTCAAGTGATTTAGAAGCCTGAATAAATTGTTCTATTTTAAGATATTATTAATTAATTCAGACACTCTGTTCATCACCACCCCCTTTTCTGAATCACTATTTTAAGATATGTCATTTGTATTGGCATAATTGCTGGCTGTTCATTAATAAAAATGGGTTTCCATGTAAATGTAGTAATCGGAATGTGCTAATATTACTTTTCTCTTCTCTCCTGAAAGGTGGCAAAGCTTCCTCAAGTGGTCCAGCAGCAAGCAACCGTGGGCAATATCCAGCAGATGGTATCTGCCCCCCAACAGGTAGGTGAAGTAGCAAGAGACCATTTCTACTGCCCAGCAGAGATGTATTTGTAATCCAACTTATAGGTGTAGCTGCAAGCTATTTTGTTTACTACCCATCTGATGGTGCCTGCCCCAAGAAGGTAGGTGCAGCAGCAAAGTGGCATTTGGCCTTGTTCTGCAGTTGATGTCTGCCCCACCCTGCTTATATAAACATACCTCTCATACCGCACAGGCGGACGACAGACGAACTACATTTGTAACCAGAAGTTATATCATGGCCAAATACGTATTATGTATAAGTTGGAACCAACAAAAAACAAAATACCTTATGTATCAAAACGGTCTTACTTATATGCTGATAAGGTTTTTCAAGTATGTTTTAAAAAACAAAAGTCTTAGGTTGAGTGGCATGGAGTTTCAAAACTTGGCTGCACGAAGACCAAAGGAGCACCCTCCCAGTTGTGCACGGTGTACTCTGGGAATCACTGCCAGCGCTGCTTCTCCAGAGCTAAGTACTCTGGTATGAGTGTAAGCATGCCGATCCCTGGGGCACTCCCCGCTGTAATGGGATAATGAGAGAAAGTGCCCTCTTTCTGCATGGGAGCCTCCACTTTTTGCTGAACTGCTTATGTACTTTGACTGAGTGTGCCCTGGGCTCCTGCCAATCAGGTACTGAGCGCCTATGTTCTTTCTCTAAAACTGCATTGAAGACCAAACCCAATTGGCACTCTCTGGCCACAGCTCAGTCCCTGGGAAATGGTATCACAGGTACCCTGGGCACTGTGTCCCGGGAAGGCCTCTAAGGGCTGCAGCACTTATTGTGCCACCCTTCGAGACCCTGTACGTTTACACTTACATACTGCCTTTGCAGGCTGCGTGTTTTGCATGCAGAACAAAGTGAATAGTCGACATGGCACACTACCCATTGTAACTGCAGTGCTGCCATTAAGAGTATATGGTGCTGGGAGTTTGTCATTACAACCTCCACAGTACTATAATGGCTGCACTGAACACTGAGAAGTTTGGTATAAAACTTCTCAGCACATTAAACCTACACTGATGCCAGTGTGGGATTTAATGAAAAATGCACACAGAGGGCATCTTGGAGATTCCCCCTGAAGAACGACCTACCACTAGTGTCCAGCCTGAGTGGCTGCTTTCAGCTGCCACCACCAGACATTTCTGGACTCCTCGGTCGGGAGTCTGCTTCTCTCGGGGGGCCTAAAGCAATGCACATCCTGGGACTAGGTGCCAGGCCTCCTCCTCCCAGGATGGACAGGGTCCACAAAGGGGAAGCTTCAAAGGCTTGCCGCCTTTGTTAGCTTTCCCAGGCCTTTTGCTGACCCCAGCAACTGGTCCCCACCGGTTCTGACCCCCACTTTGGGCGGGAGAACCGGCAGGAAAACCAAGTGAGGAAGGGAGGTGTGCTCACCTCTGCCAACTCCACCCCTCAGGTGGGGGAGGCGAGGTGAAGCACATCTCTCAGTCCGCCATCTTACAGATGGGGGACTCAGCTAACCAGGGTGAGGCTTGTGCCCCCCACACACTGGAGGGTGGCATATCATAATAGGGGGGAGGCGAGGTGAAGCACATCTCTCAGTCCGCCATCTTACAGATGGGGGGACTCAGCTAACCAGGGTGAGGCTTGTGCCCCCCACACACTGGAGAGTGGCATATCATAATAGGGGGTGTACCCACCCCAGGGAATGGACCTAATGGTCCCATACTTTTTACCTACCCGTAACGCCCCTAAATCTAGTATTTAGGGGCCCTCCTGTGCCTTGCTTCCCAAGTCAAGAAACTACAAGAAGAAAAGAAGGACCGAATGTGAGAAAGTGGCTCTATATATACTGGACCAAAGTAAGGTACAGTGTGTATAGAATCCACCAACCCCAGAGGTATAACAGAGGTTAAAGTCAGGGCTGACCTTACTCTCAAAAGTGGTAGCTTGGTCGAGCAGTAGGGCAGTACCAGAGGACAGTGTAAAGCATTTGTTGTACACACTCAGTCAGCAAAAGGTTTCACACACTCGAAGACTGAACTCCAGGCCAATTGTTTTTATATCAAAATATATAGTTTTATTTTTAGAACCAACAGGTATAAAAATATACTTTTCTCCGTGATGAGTGATCTCAGGTTATTGCTTTGCAGAAAGGCAATGACTTTGTAAACACAATAGGTACAGGGGTTGCAATAGGCAACACATTTCTAAACATAATTTAGCATTGAGCTCAATGGGGTTTTCAACACAAATACAGTTGATTACTTTGTAGATTACTTTTGTAAGTCCAGGACTGGATCCTAGCTTCAGTCCTGGGGTCTAAGCTGGAAACAGTTTAGTAAAAACATTTGGGTTATTGCAATGATTTGTGAGGGATAAAAAGGTATTTTAAAAGTTCACACTTAGAAACTTTTCAGTGAAAATCTGGCAATGTTATCCAACGGAAGAAAATTCAGATTACAGGTAAAGTATGTTCTCGTTACTTTTGTAATCCAGTACTGGGCTCCTAGGTCCAGCACTGGGAACGCTACTTAAGACAGGTAAGTAATTACGTTTCAGTAGCTAGTACGATTTTTAAAGAATATTTCAAGTTTTCAAAAGTAGACAGTTCGAAGAAATTTCACAGAAAAGCAGACAATGGATTCCTATGGAGAAAATTCAGGTTACTAACAGACCCGTTTCGGATTACTTTTGCGGTTCAGTACTGGGCTACAAGGTACAGTACTGGCTTCTCTCCTGATCACAGGTGAGTACTTCGGAATTTGACTGATTTTATAGGAATATTTAAAGTTTTCAAAACTTCACAATTAGAAGATTTTTCGAGTCAAACCAGTCAATGTTATCCAATGGCAGGGAAGTGAGTTACCGGTTTCCAGGTGAATATTCGACCGGTGAAGTTAAGGTTCTGGGCATAGACTCAGGGGTCCCCCAGGGTCAGGTAGGTACAGTTGGTTCACCCTCAGCGGCACAGGGGCAGCCGGGTGCAGAGGTAGTTAGGCCCAGTGTTAACCAATGAGGGGCAGGGGGCCTTCGGTTGGTGGCTGCTGGCTAGCTGGCCACGCAGCTGTTGGAGCTGGGCTCCTGGTCACTTGCTGAGGGCAAATGGGGAAGTAGGATAGGGAAAAGGTTGGGTGCAGGGTGCTTTTGAGCCGTCGGGCGCTCAATGTTAGTCAATGGGAAAGGTAAAAAGGGAACAAAGGCTGTAGACTCGTGGACAGTGATTCTTCAGATGCGACCACCACTTCGAGAGGTAAGTTGGGATCCTGGAGAAGAGGTAGGTACCCCAAAGGGAGGCACAGGGAGCCGCAGGGCGCCGGGTGCAGGGGTGTCTTTGGGTGTCGGGAAATCTTACCCTCAGCTGGTCGCGGTTGGAGGGGTCCCTGGTTCTGAGGCTGCCGGCGTCGTCTGGTTCGTCGAGGAGGGTCTTTGGGCACTGGACTTCGGGTCCCAGTCGCTGGGGGGACGTCCTCGGGGGTCTTGGGTCACTCGGGCACGGGCCGGGCTCGTCAGATGCAGAGTGGGTAGGTCTTGAGCTTCCTGGCTGGCACCGGGGGTTGGTTGTTGAAGCAGAGCCTCTGCTTATGAGAGTCCCAGACTTTAAGAGGGTCAAGGCAGGCAGGTCCTCCGGGTGTCCCAAGGTTGCTGTCTGCAGGAGTCGCCGGGATTAAGCTGGAGCAGGTTCCAGGATCAACAGGCCGGTGGGGCTGAGGCCAAGTCAGTTGGTGTTGTCCTGTTGTGAGCAGCTGCACGGCGGGTCTTCTTCTTGATCTTCTTTTCTTATCTGGATCTGAGGAAGGAAGGTTCAGGGTGCCCCTAAATACTAAGTTTAGGGGCGTTACAGGTAGGGCAAGGCAGGGACCAATAGGTCCCTGTCCTGGGGTGGGTACACCCCCTAGTCTTCACCTCTCCTGTGGGAGGGGGCAGGAGCCTAGCTGTGATTGGGCAGGGCTCCCCATCTTCAAGATGGCCGGAGCCCGGGGTCGTGCTTCACCTCGCCTCTCCCACCTGAGGGGTGGGGTTGGCACAGGCTGGCACCCCCCCTTCCTGACGTAGGGTTTCCCACCAGACTTCCCGCCAGAGTGGGGGTTTAGAACTGGTGGGGGGCAGTTGCTGAGTACAGCAAGTGGCCTGGAGAAGCTCACAGAGGCGGCATGCCTTTGAAGCTTCCCCCCTGCCCATCCTGGGGGAGGAGACCTAGCACCTCGCCCAGGATGTGCAGTGCTGCAGGCCCAGGAGAGCAGGGGGCTCTCCACCCAGGGGTCCAGCAACATGTCTGCTGTGTGGCAGCCTGGGCAGCCACTCAGTCCAGACATGGATTGTAGGTTAGGTTTCAGGGGGCATCTCTAAGATACGTTCTGTGGTGCATTTTACATTAAATCTCACACTGGCATCAATGTGGGTTTAATGTGCTGCGAAGTTTGATACCAAACTTGTCAGTCTTCAGTGTAGCCATTATGGTCCTGTGGAGTTTGTAATGACGACCTCCCAGCACCATATACTCTTAATGGCATCACTGCACTTACAGTGCCCAGGAATGGGCCTGGGTACTGTAGGGGCACAGGGCTCATGCACCTGTGCCCACACCACTGGCATAGGGCACACAGCTAGAGGGGTGACTGATGCATGCCAGGGCAGTGGGTTTGTGGGCATGGCACACAGGGATGTGTGTCATGTCGACTCTTTATTTAGTTCTGTACTTAGACACTCAGCCTGCAAAGGCAGTGTGTGGGTTTCAGGGTACAGGGCCCCTAAGGGTGGCACAAAACATGCAGCAGCCCTTAGGGGTCTTCTCTGGTCACCATGACCTGGCTACCTAGGGTACCATTTACTAGGGGCGGACAGGTGGCCAGAGATGCCAATTGGGTTTTAGTTTCAACACAGTTTTAGGGAAGGAACACAGGCCCTGGGTACCTGGTTGGCAGGAGCCCAGGGCACACTCAGTCAAAGCACATCAGCAGTTCAGAAAAAAGTGGGGGCATACCAATGCAAGAAAGATGGCACTTTCTCACACCGAACAGCCGTGCAGAAGCTAAGAGGACGACACCCACTGACTTGGCCCCAGCCCTACCAGCCTGTCCCCACCTCGGACCTGCAGAAGCAAAACTCTGTGTGTCCAGCACCTGCCCTGCCTTAAAAGAAGAGACTCTTCCTCCTGTGAACACCAGATTTGTTCACCCACAGACTGCAGGTCCGGCAGAATCTGCACCCAACGCCCACGGCCCAAGTTTGAGTGGCCCAACACCACGAAGAGGTCTCCCTGGGAATCCTGACCCGAGATCCGGTGACCCTGACCTGCCTCAAGCCTCCAGCCGACGCCCACAGCCTCATACCGAATGTCCCCCCAACCGCGACCAGGGGCTGGTAAGAAGATCCAACCCTAAAAGACACCTCAGCACCCGATGCCCCAGGGTCTTGGGTGCCCAACTGACGGTGCCTAACCAACCCCAGCATCCCAACTTACCTCTCAAAGTGGTGGTCGCACCCAGAAGACCTTCGTCCCCAAGCCTGCAGTGTGTTTGCAAACCGGAGACTCCCCATTGAAAGCTACAAAGCACCTGATGCCAAAACAGCATTCTGCACCCGGCTGCCGCAGTGCCACTGAGGGTGCACCTTTTGTGCTGGCTTGAACCCCCATTTGCCCAGAGCTTAACACCAGGAGCTTTGCTCCCACTACGCTGTGGCCTGCTTGTAAGCAGCCTCCAACGTGAGGCCCCCATCGAATAACATTTGGCCCCAGCACTCTGCACCCGGCCTCCCGCTGAGGGTGTAACAAGAGTGCATCCTTGACCCTGGAGGACACCTAAGTCTACCCCCAGAATGCCAACTCCCGCAACCAAATTCCTACCTTTGAACCAATAACCCTATTTTTCTCCATAGAATATCATTGACTATATTCTGTGAAAAGTTTCTAAGTGTGAAGTTGGAAAATCTATAAAAGTCTCTAAACCTGTAACAAAATAAACAAAACGCTTTTACTTGTTTACAGGAGATGTCCCAGTGCAGTATCCAGGTATACTGCACGGTGTATAAGTAATCTGTAAAGTAATCTACTTGACATTCTACTGAAATGCCAATACAAAGTATATGTACAATATTTCAAAGCATTGCATTACTAGTAGTTCTACTGTAATCAAACCAAAAGTGTGTATACAACTGCAATACAAACTGTGTTATTACTGCAAAGTACTTATCACTTACCTGTGCCAGGCTTGCTTGGTTCTAGGAAATAAAATAACTAAAAGAATAACCATTTACTAGGGGCGGACAGGTGGCCAGAGATGCCAATTGGGTTTTAGTTTCAACACAGTTTTAGGGAAGGAACACAGGCCCTGAGTACCTGGTTGGCAGGAGCCATGGGCACACTCAGTCAAAGCAGATCAGCAGTTCAGAAAAAAGTGGGGGCATACCAATGCAAGAAAGATGGCACTTTCTCACACCGAACAGCCGTGCCGAAGCTAAGAGGACGACACCCACTGACTTGGCCCCAGCCCTACCAGCCTGTCCCCACCTCGGACCTGCAGAAGCAAAACTCTGTGTGTCCAGCAGCCTCAAGAACCCCGAGGACCTGCCCTGCCTTCAAAAGAAGAGACTCTTCCTCCTGTGAACACCAGATTTGTTCACCCACAGACTGCAGGTCCGGCAGAGGCTTCACCCAACTCCCAGGGCCCAAGTTTGAGTGGCCCAACACCACGAAAAGGTCTCCCTGGGAATCCTGACCCGAGATCCGGTGACCCTGACCTGCCTCAAGCCTCCAGCCGACGCCCACAGCCTCATACCGAATGTCCCCCCAAACGCGACCAGGGGTTGGTAAGAAGATCCAACCCTAAAAGACACCCCTGCACCCGATGCCCCAGGGTCTTGGGTGCCCAACTGACGGTGCCTAACCAACCCCAGCATCCCAACTTACCTCTCAAAGTGGTGGTCGCACCCAGAAGACCTTCGTCCCCAAGCCTGCAGTGTGTTTGCAAACCGGAGACTCCCCATTGAAAGCTACAAAGCACCTGATGCCAAAACAGCATTCTGCACCCGGCTGCCGCAGTGCCACTGAGGGTGCACCTTTTGGCTGGCTTGAACCCCCATTTTCCCAGAGCTTAACACCAGGAGCTTTGCTCCCACAACGCTGTAGCCTGCTTGTAAGCAGCCTCCAACCGGAGGCCCCCATCGAATAACATTTTGCCCCAGCACTCTGCACCCGGCCTCCCTAGTGCCGCTGAGGGTGTAACAAGAGTGCATCCTTGACCCTGGAGGACACCTAAGTCTACCCCCAGAATGCCAACTCGCAGGACCGAATTCTTACCTTTGAACCAATAACCCTATTTTCCTCCATAGAATATCATTGACTATATTTCTCTGAAAAGTTTTTAAGTGTGAAGTTGGAAAATCTATAAAAGTCTCTAAACCTGTAACAAAATAAACAAAACACTTTTACTTGTTTACAGAGATGTCCCAGTGCAGTATCCAGGTATACTGCACCGTATATAAGTAATCTGTAAACTAATCTACTTAACATTCTACCGAAAAGCCAATACAAAGTATATGTACAATATTTCAAAGCATTGCATTACTAGTAGTTCTACTATAATCAAACCAAAAGTGTGAAAACAACAGCAATACAAACTGTATTATTATTGCAAAGTACTTATCACTTACCTGTGCCAGGCTTGCTTGTTTCTAGGAAATAAAATAACTAAAAGAATATTTTTAGACCAAACCAATTGGCCTGACGTTCAGTCTTTGAGTGTGTGATATCATTTGCTGATTGAGTGTGTACAACAAATGGCTAACACTACCCTCTGATAAAGCCTCACTGCTCGCCCACACTACCACAAATAGAGAGTAAGCTGCTATCTACTTTTACCTCTAGCTACATTTGGGGTTCCACTTGACTCTGTGCACACTATACTTCACTTTGGTGTAGTATATACAGAGTCAGATTCCTACACTCAGTCAACATCCTACTCCTGAGAGCTTGGTGGTCCAAGCTTCGACATCCCACGGTGCGTTCCTTTTCCGCCCCTCCCCTGCCCCCCCCCCCCCCCCCCAACCCCCCCCGGACATGGAATCCAGGAGGCAGGACGCACTTTGTAAGAGGTTTCCTTCTGCCAGCATGGCATTGAGGATCGGTGAACACTGCATGCTTTTGGGGGCGTTTCTCAATCTTCCTTTGGGAAATGGTGGTGCAAGTGCTGCCACAGGTCCCGGAGGAGGCCCGGCTGTGCTCTCTCAGGCAGTGCAAGAAGGGAGAGATGCAGCAATGTTCACCATTAGGTGTGGTTTGGATACAGCTGGCTCCCTAGGAAGAATTGTTTTGTTGACTATGACCTTGCAGCGCCAGGCCTGGCTAAGAACATCTGGCATCTCAGGGGATATCCATGCCAACCTCATGGACATGCCCTTTAATGGGACTCGTCTCTTTAGAGAAAAAGCAGACTCTGCTCTGGAGCAATTTGAGGATTCTCGAGGTACGGCCAGGTCCTTTGGCCTTTCGGTGACTCCTCGCCCTCAGGCTGCCTTCCTCTCTTTTCCTGGCACTGGAATGGGTTTTCAACCATGTTAGCCATACTCTAGCCACTGTCCTGCACAGACTTCCCAAGTTGTGCGAGGACACGGTGCATTCCAACCTTGTGGGAATGGTAGCCAGATGTCGTCCACCACCCATCCTCCGACAGCTGCAGGCTCTTAACCTTCCTAATTTGGTTCTACAAGACCACAAGTGTCCAGTTGGAGGGAGAATTCAACTTCATCGCCTCCACTGTTGGTCCATAACATCGGACAAATGGGTTGGTTATTCCTTCCCCTTTCTATCTTTTTCCCCTCCTTTACCGCCATCTCAAGAATGGCTGGCTGATGATCATCTTGTTTTGCTCAGAGAGGAAGTTTCCGTTCTCCTGACTAAGAGGGCTATAGAGAGGGTTCCAATATCAAAAGTAGGCAGTGGTTGTTATTCCCTCTACTTTCTCATACCTAAAAAGAACAAAGGTCTTCGTCCTATTCTCAGTCAGTCAGATCTTTGGACCGTCAAACTATTCCTCAAAAAAGAGAAATTCAAGATGCTCACGCTGGCTCAGGTCTTGTCCGCCCTAGACCAAGTAGACGAGATGGTAGCATTTTTCTTCCCATCCCCATCCTGCTAGCTCACAGGCACCTCCTGTGGTTCAAGATAGGCCACGAGTACTTTTTAGTTCACTGTGCTACCTTTGGCCTTACCAGCGCCCCTCAGGTGTTCACCAAAGTGATGGTGATGGGTGCAGCTAAGCTGCGCAGGCTGGGGGTTCCAGTCTTCCCCTACCTCGACAACTGGCATCTAGGCCCAAACTGTTGTTTCCCACCGCCAGACTACAGAGGACTGTCTGCATTTGCTGGTGTTCACTATAAATGTGCCAGTCACATCTGACTCCATCTCAGACGCTTCCTTTAATCGGAGCTGTTCTGGACACAGTGAAGTTTCTGGCTTATCCTCCCGAGCACCATGTCCAGGATATTCAGTTTATGATACTGATGCTTCGGCCTCTATCCCATATTTCGCTGAGAATGACTGAGGCTGCTGGAGCTCATGGCCTCCTGCATTCTGTTGATTAATCACGCCAGATGGAGTATGCAGGCTCTGCACTGGAACCTTAAGTTCCAGTGGGCACAGCATCAGGGGAACTTCTCCTACACGGTCCAGATCTTGGAGGGAACTGAAAAAGACCTGCAGTGATGGCTAACAAACCGCGATTAGGTCAGAGGCAGACCCCTCTCCCTTCCCCAACCAGATCTCACAGTAGTGACAGATGCACCACTACTGAGGTGGCCTGGCCATTTGGGAGAGGTGGCCATCAGAGGACTCTGATCTCTGGCAGAGTCGGGCTCCACATCAACTTGTCGGAGCTTGAGGCAATCTACTAGCTTTGAAATAATTTGTTCCGTCTATCAAGGGGAAGTTGGTGCAGGTGTTCATAGACTGCCATGTGCTGCTGCAACAAGCAGGGTGGTGTGGGTTTGTGGACCCTTCGTCAGGAGCTCCTATGCATCAGGACATGGTTGAAACAGCAGGGCATAACCTCTGAGGTTCAACTCATGGCGTGTCCCCTGAACCCCAGGGTAGACAAACTCAGCAGTCGATGCCTGGTGGATCATGAATGGCGTCTCCAGCTGGTGGCGCAAGGTCTCTTTCAACAGTGGGGAGAGCCTTGGTTCGATCTCTTCACCTCAGAAGAGAACGCGCAATGTCAGCAGTATTGCGCTTTGGAGTTTCCCAGGCGGACGTCGCTCAGCAACACTTTTAATTGCAAGTGGAGCTCAGGACTCCTTTCCAACCATACCACTTCTGCCCAGAGTTCTCAAGAAGATCAAGAACAACCGGGCACAACTCATTCTTGTGGCTTCGGACTGGGTATGGAGAGTCTGGTATCCTGAGCTTCTTAGAATGAGCATCGATCCTCCAATCTGGCTGCCCCTTTGGGAGGATCTTCTATTGCAGCAGCAGGGGAGGGTCCTCCGCCGGTCCGGTCAACTCTCTGCCTATTTGCATGGATATTGAGTGGCAAGTGTTGATAGCTTTTGACCTTCCTCCCAAAGTCTGTAAAGTTATTTTGACTGCCAGGTGGCCCTCCACCAGAACAGTATACGTCTGCCATTGGCAAACGTTTGTAAAATATTGTTTATGAAGGTCTATTGATATTCTTTGTGTTTCTCTCCTCTTTATTCTTACCCTAGTCCATAAGGGCTCTACTCTGGACACTGTCAACGGTTATCTTTCTGTTCTGTTAGCTTTCCTGCGGCTGCCTGACCAACCCTCGCTGTTCAAGTTCCCTATTGTAGATAGGTTCCTGAAATGGCTTGTACATGTTTCCCCCTGAGGCCTTCATTATGCCCCAGTGGGATCGCAACCTAGTTCTCACGTTTCTCATGTGCTCTCCTTTTGAGCCGCTACATAATTGTCCCCTCCAGTTGCCTACTGTCAAAACAGCATTTCTAGTGCCTATTTCAAATGCCACGAGGGTGAGTGAGCTGCAGACTTCATCATCCAAGCCTCCCTATCTCATGACGTTGCCGGATAAGTTGGTGTTTCTCGTCCAAGCCTCGTGCCTTCCTAAAGTGGTGACCCCATTTCATCTGGGTCAGTCGGTCACACTGCCTACCTTTTTTGCTCCTCATCTATCTAAGGAAGAGGAGCGTCACCATCGTCTAGACCAAAAAAAAGCATTGTCGTTCTACCATGAGCGCATAATTGTTTTGGGCAGATGACCGACTCTTAGTGGGTTATGTGGGAGCAGAAAAGGGGCGGGCAGTGCAGAATTGAACTGTTTTGCGTGGGTCGTTATCTTTATTAAGATCTGCTACACCCTAGCAAAGAAGCAGCCTCCCAAGGGCGTAAGGGCCCATTCCACCACGGAGAAGGCTGATACCACAGGGCTAGCTCGTGGTGTTCCTGTCCTGGATATCTGCCAGGCTGCAATGTGGGTTTCATTTGGCATATTGGCTAAACATTTCTGCTTGGACAGTTAGGTCCGCAGGGACAGGCATTTTGCCTGTTTGGTCCTGCAGGACTTTCTAGTCTAGTAATCTGTCAGCAGCCCACCGCCAGGAAGTTAGGCTTGGGTATCTATTCAAAGGTAAGGAATCTACAGCTAGAAGTCTCTATCAGATGAAGAAGTTACTTACCTTTGGTAATGCATTATCAGGTAGGGACAACATCTAGATGCAGATTCATTGCAGACTAACTCATGCCTCCTTGCTCTGGGACTCATTTATAGGGCTAGGGTTGCTCCCTTTTCAGGGCCCTAGTTTCGACACACACTAGTCAGTTCACATCATGGCTTTGCGCTTTTGGTGTGAAAAAAGTGAAAAGTAACTAAAGTCCGCACATCTCAGTGGCACCTATATAGGTGACCGCGACATTACGACTGGTGCCGATGACGCCCTGCATGGCCAAACGGAGCCATCGTACGGCGCGCAGGGGTACTGCTGACACAAAGGTTTCCGGATCCAGTCCGACGCCTGGAAAATTCAAAAGTAAGAAATCAGCAGCTAGATATTGTCTCTACCAGATACTGTGTTACCGAAGGTAAGTAACTTGTTTTTAAGTATTCACAATAAACCTAGGGGACCATTTTATTTCCTCATGTGTTTTGGAATAAAGCTGGCATTTATGATTATAGTCATGCAACTCATAAGGTGCTAGGTGTCAAACAGTACTAGATCATTTTGGATTAGTCATTTATATTGTGTTTTAGAATAAGTCTTGTGTTTCAATTTATGGAATCATCTGTTCCAGGAGTCCCAACTGTCAATAACACCCCCGACACTCTATTCTTTATGTTTTAAAACCGGAGCTATACATCCAACATAATCCATGTGTATAGAAGGTAAAGTTACATCTGTTATAATAAAAACACATCCTAGTACATCCAAGCATCAAACATTCTTTTAAGGAGCTTGCCCAGCCTCATTAGAGGCAGTGGGAGCACCGGTTCACATGTGCTTACCAAAATCATCCACATTTTACTTGCAGTGTGGACATAACTCACTCATTCCTATAATCCCCTCTGTAGCGTGATGGAGCCAAATCGTAAAAGGAAAAAGAACCGACTTATTTTGTCAAACGTTATACCGGCATACAGCTCTTATGTTAGGAGTATATGATCAATGTGCATGATTATTAGCACTTGAGTGCCAGACATACATTAATTGTCAAGTTAGGTCACTGTACTGGTTCACCATCCTCTGTTCTGTATGTTTTAGCTGTACGTAAGATACCTTCTATAAAAGGTAATACTCTGGAGTTACTCTAAGGTATTTTAGTCTTTCTGGATCCCATCTTGTCCAATAGGTTTTATCAAGAACTCTCCCATAATGAGGTTGAGTCTGCCCTGGTAGTACCATCTTACAGGGGTGGGATGAGGTCGTCGATGATCAGAAATGCCGCATCCAGTGGGTGACGCTTCCTCATTGAATCTAATTGGCATTCTGTGCTAAATTATGTATCCCCTTGTAACTCAAAGTAGGGGGTTGCAGTTTTTTCACTAGTAGGGACCAAATTTGGCCCAACACTGTCTATACATCGCTTTTTGGTGGATTTATCTTGAAGCGTTGCCGTGCAGTGGCGTTCCTCCTCATCTCCCTTTGTGTTAGTCGTCCTTTCCCCCTGAGTCAGTCCATCACCCTTCTGACCTTCTACCCCCACCCCACCAAGGATGAGGAGAGCGGTTACATAGGTTGGATCTTAGTTGGGCCGTCAACTACTACTTGGACTCCACCAAGGATATATGTGACTGCTCCTTATGGGGTACTGTTGTGCCAAGAAACGCAAAGCGGTGCAGAAACGAACTCTGTCCAGCTGTATCATCTTCTGTATCAAGACTGGTTATGCTTTGGTATGGAAGTACCCTCCGGAAGGGATCAGGCCAGATCCACCAGAGCCAAATCGATCACTTCTGCTCTTGCCAGTGGAGTTCTGATCGCAAACATCTTCAAGGCAGCTGTGTTGACATACCTACACACCTTCAGCAAGCATTACTGCCTGGATTTCCGAAGTGCATAGAGACAGCCACTTTGCCAGATTCGTCTTGCAGGATTTCCTCATCTAACCTTTCATCAACCCTTCTCCTGAAAAGGGTGGGGCTATTAAATCTACTCTCCAAGTGGGAAATCTGCAAGTAGAAGTATCCATCAGAAGAAAAAGTTGTTTCGCTGCCGCAAAATCTTTCTGGTTGATACTGTATCTACCTGCAGAATCCTCACTTACCCGCCCACCTGCCCATTTGATGGATGTGTTAAGGGAAAATAATAAAGATCCCCAAATATTTAATTTTGGGACTGCACTACTCAGTGTTGATGTCAGTCCATCTGCTCACCTTAAAGGCTTGGGGGTAAAAACGATGGAAACTGATATTGCTGCTCCAGGGTGGGTGCTATATGGCTTTGGTGACATCGGACGCCAATTCCCACGTCAGTACAAAAGCCCACTCCCCATACCGGCAGCACGAAAACTTTGAAGTTTCCAGATCCAGTCTGATGCCTGGAATTGTCCCACAGTGGAGTAAGCTGCAGGTTGATGGAGTATCATTAAAAGTAAGCTGTCAGCTTACTTTATTGGTCTTTTAGGTATTCTATGAGCTTCCATGCACCCATCTCCTGAAACCTGTAATTCAGAATTACCTAGCAAATCATTCCCTTTTAGTCTCTCTTAAAAGTTGAGTAGTTGTAATGGCCAGACCTTAACAAAGGCGCAAGGAATATCTGTTAAAGTGAAGGGAAAAAAACCTTAGCTAAAAAGTCAGGTTTTTATAATTGCCATATTTTTGGGGTCCTGCTGCTGAGTTCTAAACTGTTGGATCCAAAAAACCTTTGTCTTTCAGATTTGTTCATTTACATTTGGGGTTGGATTGCAGAGGATTTTCTAACTTCATTTGCACATACAAGGTAGAAGTTGCTTTACAGTGTCTTATTCTTTCCATCACTCCTGAGTACTATTTTCTTGTGAAAAATGGAGCCATCTTAGCAGCAATTCAACTATTCATTTGCTGTGAACTGGTATTGTGAATGTGCTTGTTGGAGAAATACTTCACTTAAGCAGAGATACTGTGGAAAGAAGCATTGATCCGTGGATGGCGACGACCAATGAATCTTCTCTTTCTACATCTCTTCCAGGTTCAGCAACAAACTGTGACATTCTCCCCGACTACGACAGCTGGTCAGCAGGTGCAGGTAATCCCAGCCGGCTCTGCTGCAGCACAGGTGGTCCAGCAGAAGATCATGCAACAGCAAGCAGCAGCTGCGGCGGCTGCTGCAGCGGCATCTTCCCAGATTCAGGGGCCAACCCTTCAGGGCCCATCACAGGCAACTGTGGACACCCACAACCAGCAATTGAAACTGCCTGTGAGGACACCGACTGTTCGGTTAAAAGCTCCTACTAAGCCCAGTTGAACTTTTTTTAAGGCAATCTGAGGCGTACGTTGTTTTTCTTTGGCTGCACACGTACAAAGACTTTGGCAGCTATATGATCTGAAGTTGGACTTCAACAGGAGACTGTACATGTTTGTGTGTACATATGTGTGTGTGTTTGTAAGTGACCTGCGTTGTGCTCCACTGGACGCCTGATTCTTGTATACATGGGTGCAGCAACACTGATCAGTATTTAACAGTGCCTGTCTTCATCAGCAGTAAGAACTGGTCCAGAACTCTTCGCAGTAGACATGCTGTCTAGCATCTTGCAGCCAGTGGAGTCATGTATGGCTGGGCGCAGTTGTCACTGTGTCACCACGCTTGTGACTGGAAGACCATCTCTTCATACACTGGAGTTCATTTCTCCTGCAATGTTTAAATGTCAAACATTTGTTAAACTGTGCATTAAACGTCTTTTTTTATTTTTTAAAAAAATATATATTGATATTTTTTATCAGCCACTTGTTGACCATAACAAAACCTTTCATAAAACTAACAACATATTTTTCTCATTCTAGGAAGAACTTAAGCTGTTACTGAATTGTTAAAAGCTCTTAATGAATCTTGCCTGAGTTTAGGATCAATCGGGCTGGTAGTAGATACTAAAGCATTGGCTCGTGAGTTCAGTTTGTGAGATTCATGCTCTACCGTTATCCCTCCATTCAAACAACTTCAACGAGTCTTAGAACTGTGGTCATGGAACTCTCAGCCAGGCACCCAACCCCTTTTCCTCTGTGTTTCATCATAAAAGAAATCTTAAAATATCAGAAACCCCCCTTGTATCCAAACACAGATGTTTCAGAAATGCAGGCTGTTCCTGTTACCGCTGCCGACCAATGGAATGTTTGAAGTTCACTCCTGCATTTGGCACTCATTCGTGGACAGAAGGCAAGAGTAGCTCTGAAGAAGGACATTTGTGTGTCAGGAGAAGGGGTCAGTTGGTTAAAAGAGAATGCCAGTGTGTCTAGATGTTCCTATCGGAAGCCCTGTGTTTTGGTGAATCTGGTTTTCATTGTCTGTGTATACTGTAATTGTATAATTGTAAAAGGGCATGATGGGTAAATATCCTTGTGAGCCTACAATCTGGGATCCTTCCTGTGCCTGCAAGCACATTGGGCTATTTTTTGATACATCAGGTCATGGTGTGACTTTATCTGCTAAAAATGTATCATAATTACAGAATAGGATCAGAAAATACTTTGTCGATGTTGGATCATTGTAGAACCAATAAAAGTTCAAATAGTTTACCCTTTGCAGAGTGATGGAAGTGCCAGGCTCTTTTGATGGTGCTGTTTTACGCCCTTATCCTACCTATTTGTTTCAATGCCTTTGGTGTTCCTGCCACTCTAATTAGGCATTGAATGACCCCTTACTGTCCTGACCCCTTACTGTCCAAGGTCCCCAGAACTTCAGGGTTGAGCATACCCAGTCAAAATGTAGCACTTGTACAACAATATTATTATTTTGTGGGTCACATATAGATGATCTGGCATCAGCAGTCACATGATTAAATAATGCATGACCAAGCAAATTGCTTTAGGTTCTCTTTCTAATAAAACATTAAAGGGATTTCCAGGTGCATTCCTTTCTAAAATAAAAAATACTCATTGCTGACACATGCAAATGTGTGCCTGATATTGTTAAAGCTAAAGAAAAACATTACACATGTTCACAGTTAAATGACATTTGAAGATCTTTCAGTGGACCATTATTTGCCAAAAGAGGTCCTCAATCCGATTTCGGGGTGGCTGTAATCTCTGGTGTTTGGCTCCAAATCCTGGACAGAGGAGAAAGAAGCAGCACTCAATTGTTGTAGATGCAGAACCCTAACTGAGGAGGAATTTACAGCCTCTAATAGCTGTGGACGAAAAGTCCTTAAAGGGGGGAATGTGGCAGTAACTGCTAATTCTGGGCAAGAGCTTGGATTGAAGGCTAGTCTTGACCCCACCTACCATCATGCAAACCACCTCCAGCAATGACTCATTTGGTTTGATGTAATCACGTAAACTCTGTACAATGAAAGAAGTTTTTAATTTCAGAAACCTTGTTAAATATCTCAGATTTGTTGATATGATCGTATACGTTTGTCATAGCAGACATGGGAAGATGAGGTCGATGTGCTACCGGAAAGCTGTCTGACTGTTGCTTTTCAAAGTAATGGTCTGTGCTCGAAGAGGTTCTGAGACAGGCTGTAGGATGGCCGAGCAGGCCTCTTCAGTTAAAAGGATGGGATTTAACCAAATGCATCCACTTCATTTCAGACAGTGGAATGTTATCCAACCAATGGTTTGAAACTCCTATTGAAAGTTAGCATTCTATCCCGTGATGGCCCATCGGCTGGAATAGAGTAACTTGCTCATGTAAGTTGGTCATTTAGCACAAGAGTTTCTTTACTTGAGGAGCACAGTGACTGCAACAGTTTGTTGCTTTCTGTAGTTCATTGTCTGAAGTAGCCCATTGCCTGATGATGATCATTTACTTGCTCATTGGCTTAAAAATGTGTTTGTATTGCTTACTGGCTGAGCGAGCTTATTGGCTAGATAGCATGTGGGTTGAGTTAATTTGAAATCTGAGTAGGCCATGGGCTGGAGGTGGCAGTTGGGCGGGGTAGCTGGTTTACTAGGGGTGTCCTTAGTTTGGGTAGCCCATTGATTTTGGGTAGATCCTTTATTTCAGGTATGGTTATCACAACTTTATATTCAGGGTAGGTTGTTCAAATGCAGCTTAGAACAGTGGCCAGCAAACATTAACATCTGGTCGGCAACTTAGACAATAACGCAATAGGCTTCCACTATCCAGTACCTGGCGGGTAATCTTCAGCAAGTTCCACATTCTCCTTCATACTTCTCACCCAACAGAGGCCCAGGCACTGAGATTTCAATAATTCCGAATTACCCACTTTATGGATTTTAATTAAAGCAGGAGTGGGAGGGCCATGGAAAACATCCTTTGTTGATGGTTCCATATTTTGGTCTTGTTCAATGAATGTCTTTTCGTGCTGTCAGTGCAAAACCTTTCAAGAGCACTAAATCGAATCTGTTAAGAAGTGAACAAAATTAAGTGGTACACAGAAACAAAAGATGCCCTGTTTGCTTTTGAGTTCCCGTCCAAATCCGCTAAGTTATATTTTCTATTTGTCAGAAAATTATGCAAGCTTTGACCAAGCCCAGAACTTTGTAGGTACAAATTGATGTGTTAATTGAAGTTCTTTACAGAACGGCTATGGAGTAGACTGGTGTGTGTATCGTCCACGTGTTGTTCAAAGTGTATGTCTTTTGGGGTCACTTTGAGTAGATGTTTACCTTTGTAAGTAGGCGTACCTCGATAGTTATGTCTTGTTAATATACAACTAAAACGTTCTGAAATGTAAATATTTTGTAAACAGGCGCATTTGTACTTACTAAGTATACTTTTCGGTAGCACTGATGTATCCAACCAAATTGATGGAATATTAAAGTGTCAATATTTATATAATTGCCATAAATACAGGCTTTTCGTTCTTTGGACTGTGCTATGTTTTCTCTGAAAAGATGTTCTTTTGTCAAACTACCAGCTAATTGTGATATGTCATGTATGTGGCACCAACAGTATTTGACTAATTTAATCATTTGTGTATGTAACCTTGAAACAAAAGTAACACCTCTCCAACATGTAAACGCGAGAATTGCACATGTGTATTGTAAAAGAGTGGGTGTGATTCATGTAGGTCACGCCTCCCTCCATTCCTAGTTGTGTGAAGTTTTAAAAAAATGTCTGAGGTTGGGAAGATTCCCTTGGTGGAAGTTGACTCTGGGGTGAAACACTGAATCTATATCACATACCAATTTGTATGAAATTCCACCTTCGCAAATTGACTTCTCATGGTTGTGGCCTTGGCCCCTACCTTTGTTGTAGGTTTAGTCCACCCATAGCTCTGGGTGGGGTACAATTTACAATAGGACAAGTGTGGGTAGATGGATGGTAGGATATGGTGAAGGCATCAATATTTGGTCTTTCACTGTAACTGAGAAAATAGTGTGCTTAGCTGTGTAGCTGTGGATCCATGCTTTGCATATTCCTGCTATATAGTGTTGAGCTGGACATGTTACAACTTTTTTTTTAAAAGAAATTCTTTCAGTTTCAGGGTGACTCGTGAAAAAGATTCCCACTTTAAGTAAAATAATGACAGAGGGACAGAATATGGTTAAGGAGCTCGACCTCACCCTCTACCTCCAGCTAGAGATGAGAGAGTTAAGGTCTCTGTGCAAACTTAAAAAGCTTCCCATGCAGTCCCATCCTTCCAAGACCAAGCTCCAGGAGCTCTTGGTAGTGTATGCTAAGGACCCCCTTCTGAGGGGAGAGATTCCAACTCAGAAGAAGATGTTAGTGATGTGGAAGCCAACCCCCAACCTCCCTCACTAAATGGGAAGTCAGGGTAACATTTTGCACCCCAAACAATCGGGGTTTAGGCCTGGACACTCAACAGAATTGGTGCTACTCCATACATCAGAAACCTTCAAATTTGCCTTAGATCAAGGTAAAACTGCAGTACTGATTCAGTTGGACCTATCGGCTGCGTTCGACATGGTCTCTTATAACATCCTGACAGACAGACTCAGGGAATGTGGTATATCTCACTAAGCCCTGGCCTGGCTAATCTCTTTCATGGACAACAGGAGACAAATAGTAACCTCAGGCAACTTCAAATCAACAGAAAAACAACTGCTCTGTGGGGTCCCTCAGGGCTCTGCCCTAAGCCTAACACTTTTTAACCTTTATATGAGACCGTTGCTCAACTTGATTGCATCCTTTGACGTTGAGTCCATCTCGTATGCAGATGACACTCGGCTAATTCTCACCCTGGACAAAAATTCCACAACAGCAGAAGAAAAATTCCAGAACTGTCTTTCAGCAGTCATGGACTGAATGAAGACAAACCACTTCAAATGCAATAGCCACAAAACAAGATTATGCTGCTTGGAAAATCCAACATCTTCATGCCCAATCAATGGTGGCCGACCGATACAGCACCACCCCCTAACACAACAGATACTGTGAGAAATCTAGGGATCCGATTTGATCATAAACTATCCTTCCACCAGCAAGTGCTCTCGATAGCGCGCATGTGCTTCCACATGATAAAAACACAAAAAAAGTTTTTATCTTACTTCCTTTGACAGCCAGGAAATCAGTGGCAGTAGCCCTAATTGTGTCTCGCTTGGACTACTGCAACAGCCTGTATGCAGGAGCTAATAAGGTAGTGCTGAAAAGACTACAGACAGTCCAGAACGCGGCAGCCCGGTTGGTATTAAGATTACCCAGGAGTTCCTCGACCGCAACAGCACTCAAAACCCTCCATTGGCTGCCCATACATAAAAGGATCCTCTTCAAAATCCTAGTAATAATTTACACAGAACCCACATACATAAGAACCAGAATCAAACCATATATTACCCGAAGTCTTCTGCGATCATCCTCGGAAAATCTCCTGGCACCCCCCCTGCCTTCCACCTCTCATCTAGAGACTGGCTCAGTCTGAACCTTTGTTCAAGAAACTCCTAAAAACCTGCATCTTTAGGGCCCCGGACCAATCAGTGCTATCACCTTTCTGACCCTTCCACCGGGTGGTCCTCTTAGTTCCTCACCACAGCCCCCGCCCAGTTATTTTTCCGATGGCGCCAAGATGCTCCCCGAAGTGAACGTTGCCCTCTATAAATACCACTATTCATTCATGTGCCCCTGACTCCATCGGTAAAACAGCACCCAGAACCCACACAGGCAGTTCATGTCCTCACAGAGGACAGCCTCAGTGAAGAGTCCAGACTCCCGGCTCTTGAAAAAGAGAGCAGAATCCCCCCTCCCTCCTATCAATGGTGACAGCAATATCAAACCTTGTCCCCAAATATGAGGAAGATGATGACAGTGCCAAATTGTTCAGAGCCTTTGAGATGGCCTGTGGAATGTAAAGTAGTCACACTGGGGAGCCTTACTCCGGGATCTGTTCTCTGGTAACTGCAGAGACCGAAGTCTGACCCCTAACTGGGCCAGATGATGGGCCCCATGACCTCATGAAGGCACCATGATTGAGGGCTTTGAACTCACAACTGAGGAGTTTATGGGGTAGATTCAGGGGGGGCTCACAAAACACCAAGCCAATCCTGGGTTGTCTTCATGGACTACTCACTAAAACACTAGATAGTTGGTTAACTGAAAGTGATGTGAAGGACTATGTTGGACTTTACAATCTGTTGATGAAAGAACACATGTTAAGTAATTGCACAAATGAAAAGTTTTATCAGTATCTGGTCAATCTAGGTCTAATTTCTCCGCAAGAATTGGGAAAGAAGGCAGACCATTGGGTCAAGACTAGGGTGACCAAAACTTCCACTGGGGGTGACCAAAAGAAAGGGGTTACAAAACCTCCCATGGGAGTGATTCCCCCAAAGACAACAAGCATTTACAATGCAATAGGTCTCGCAATTACGCAAGTTTGAGCTATTGCCATTGTAAATGACAATGCCTTTTATTTATGTTTTTGTTTGTAAAACATACATAAATAGCATTGTCATTTACCATGCTAAGAGCTCAAACTTGCGTAAGTGCGAGACCTATTGCATTGTAAATGCTTGTGCTTACAGGTCCCAGACACGTTTTCACCCTGTCTTAGCTTGAAAGACATCTTCTCCCTGTGTCCCAAGATGTAATGCTCCTCTATCCACAAGTTTCTGCTGTCGTGACGTTGCAGAACTGCATCACGATTGCAGCTGCCACAGTTTGTCGCTACCAGGGGTAGGTTGACCAGGCGTACCGGATTTGCCAGGATGGTCGCTGTTTTTCACCAGCTGTCCGGACAGATTTCGAGAAGTTTAGCTCATGTCCCGGTTTTTGGAGAGGCTCGACTAAAAACTGGGGTGAGGTTTTCTTTATGTTTTACAAAGCGGGGATAGTTAGCCGTTGGTCCAAGAAAGCGAATTAATTCACATGCAAGCTACTGGGTTTGAAAATAGCATCTTATATATGTTCTTACTGCCTGTTTTGTAATTCTCTGCTGAGGAGCGCTGTCATTCTGTGCGCTCGCTTAACGTAACATTATAGTCCTTCTTCTAATTTTTTTTAATGTCCCGTTTTTTTGCTTTAAAATTCTGGTCACCCTAGCCAGGGCAGAAGCGAGCTCAATGCGCCACTGCTGCTGAAAGCTACGCTTGCAAAACTTCGCTAGAGCCCCCCGTCTGCCTCCTCCTCTCTCTCTCGCACTCTGTCAGAAACCAGCCGCATGCATGCACACCTCCAGTGACCTGCTAGAGCAAACATGGCAGCTTATGGAGTGATAAATAAAACAAGTACACAATAAGTTCCGACCCATGACACATTCTGAACCAATCTTCTTTCCTGTGGATCCTCCGGACCCCAGCAACGGATATATCTATCTGCCCCAGTGTAACGCGCAAACACACAACCCCTTTTGTCAACAGCAGGGAGCACTCACCCTGCAGTGCACTCAGCTGGCGGCGGTGCGGAGGCTGCTGTCCACCATGGTGGGCCGGTGTTACAGCACCTGTTATCTCCAGGCAGCGGGGGCGCGGTGCCCTGTCAGTAAAAGTAGGTGTGTGCCTCGCTCCGGGCCCCCTCTCCCGCGCGCGAAGCCCCAGCTCTCAGTCCTTCTGCGGCTTCCTCCCAGACTCTCCTTCTGGCAGCCGCAGTCAACTGCAAGAAACTGAGCTTGGCGGCGTCTGGTCAGCCCACCCCCGATTGGCTGGGCCCGCTGCGACATCGGAGCGCGCCGGCCCCCGTACCCACGCCCCATTTGTTGTGATATGCGCGCGCCGCCGCGGAAAAGGAACTGAGGGAGCCCGGGGTGAGCTGACAGCACTGGGCGAATGCAGCGGCCATCTGAAAGTGGTGCATTTTATGGGAAACAATCGGTGATCTCGGACTAGAAACCCCACAACATCATAACTGGGGCAAGAAGTATTCTTTAGCTGCAATTGCACCTCGATAATATGGTTAAACGATGCAGTAGAAATAAATTCCGAAAACCCCATCAAATTATTTTTCTACAGGTTTCACTACAGGACAGCAGAATGTAACGACACAATACGGACAACTCAAGTTCAAAGTCGTACATGCGTTCATAAACGCCCTTCACACACAGTGCTTAATTTGTTTTTTTTAGAGGCCCGCTGCTGAATGCCCGGGTTGCGAATACCAAGTTTGCTCAGTTTTGATTACGCCTCATAACTCTTTCTTGTACTACCCTACACTTCATATCTCTTGACCTGGCTTTCGCAGCTTATTTATTTTGCTATCTTTCTCAGTCTTCATTATTTTACTTTCTCTGAGTCGAACCACCAATATGAAAAAATAAGCCTTGTAGGATTTGTATGACAGGAAAGTTCCTATTATCCCTAATTTCATTGTTTTAATAGAGTAGCAGCCATGATGTGTAAAAAAAAAAAAAAAAAAAAAAACGGAAGTCAGGCACTTTTGCCTGAGACGGGGGCGGGGCCTGCAATCCAGCAGGAAGTCCCGCCCGCCGCCACAGCCGCCGCCGCCGAGGAAGAAGTGGAGCGATGAGACACTGAACACGCCGAAAGAGCCCGGTAAGTGGTGGGAATGGGGGTCACGCGCGTGTGTATGTGTCTGGAGTGCGTGTGTGTGACTGTGGGGAAGGGGGGTGTGTGTGAGCGAGTGTCTGCCGTGTGCCTGCGTGTGCATGCGCTCGCCTGTGTGTGCGCATGCAGAGGGGTGGGGGGGGGGGTGGGGGCTGCCTATATGTGAAGCGCTCTGATACCTGATTCGGTTCGGGGCTGGGAAATAAAAAAAAAAAATAAAATAAAAATGCTGAGTTACTCTGCGCATGCGCGGGTGAGACGCGCGCTCCCGCGGTGAAATCCGCGAAGGAAACGCTCGTGTCAGATTGGTGTCCACTCTCCCAATAACGGGCAACATTAGGTCTGAAGCAGACTCTCTCAATGCTCACGCATTGAGAGTACGTCTGCTCGACCTAAAAACCAAGAGTCTTCTAAAGGCCCCCAAAAACTTGTTCAGGAGGGTGGGACCCAGATGTCGTCCCAGTCCACTGGTGGGTATAAGGGTAAAAATGGTGACCCCCTAAAGGCCTGGTGTTTCACCTGTAAGAAGGTTGGACACCAAACCTGAGATTCTGCCAGTCCCAACAAAAATGCCCCTCGTCCACCTCCAGTTAGTTCTGGTGTGGCAAATGTCCAGATGGGATCAGCAGTGTGCCCAGAGCAAATCAGGGTCCCCACTGAAGCTGTTTTAGTTTATGGAGGGGGAGGCATGTTGGGCCATTGAGCTGTCTGCCCCCCTAATTTAAAACATACTTGCAATACCCCTTAGTGAATGGGACTAGGATAGACAGCCTAAGGGATACAGGTGCCAGTGTCACCATGGTGAGAGTTATGCTGGTTTTCCCAGGACAATACCTGACTGGAAAAACCTCTCTAGTCACCAACGCTGACAGTGTCACTACAGTCCATTCCATGGCGATCTTGGAAATGACCCGGAGACCTCAGCATGGGTTGAGGTAGAACAAAAAACCCATGCTATAAATCCCTGAGGTAGTGTGTGTGAAGACAAGAGCACACACTCGAGCACAGGGTGAACAAGAAGTGTTGGAGCCTGAAAGGACGGCCCAACCTTCCAAGAGGAAAGGCAAGAAGACTGGATGACCAGCTTCTAAACAGGAACATATACAGGACCCCTCTCCTCAGGGAAACGACTTGTCAGCCCCAGAGGGAACTAAGCCTATGGAACTTGGACCTCCCCAGGTTGAGCTCCTGGACCCAGGAGGACCCTCTAGGCAACAGCTGGGCCTTGGACAGCAGGTCTGCCCACTCTTGAGAGCCTGTGACAGGAAGCTGCTGCACAGTAAATGGGAGATGGAAGTCACTCCCACAAGGCCTATTGGGAGTAGGTACTCCTGTACCCTGTGGCCAGAGACCCCAAACCTGGTGCCACTAGGACAATGTTAGTGCCTCAGCTGTATGGGGAGTTCTTACATTGACCCATGGTGTCCCCTTAGCTGGGCACCTGGGCCAGACTAAAACTTGGGAAAGGCTTGTCAGCCATTTCTACTGGCCCCAGATGTACCCGAAAGTTAGGGAGTTTGTCAGTTCCTGTCTCGTCTGTCAGGCCAGTGGCGAAACAAGTGGACACCCAAAAAAGGGTTGGTGTGGACATAGTGGGTCTACTTGAACCACCCACAACCTCAGGAAACAAATTTAAAGTGGTAGTAGTGGATCATGCTACCAGGTGTCATGAAGCAATTCCCCTTAGGACTACTACAGCTCCTGCTATAACTAAGGCCCTCATTGGTGTCTTTACAAGTGTAGAGTTTCTTAAGGACGTGGTGTCAGTCAGAAGTAAAAACTTCATTTCTGCATATCTGAAGCACATGTGGGATGAGTATGAAATAATCTACTCATTCACTACCCCTTACCACCCACAAGCCATGGACGTGTTGAGAGATTCAACAAGACATTGAAGGGCATGATCATGGGACTCCCTGAAAAACTCAAAAGGAGATAGAATGTCCTCTTGCCATGTCTGCTTTTCGCTTACGGAGAGGTGCCTTAGAAGGGAGTAGGGTTTTCCCCCTGTAAACTTCTGTTTGGCCATCCTGTGAGGGGACAACTTGCTCTTGTAATAGAAGGTTGGAAGTGACCTTTCTATGAGCCTAAACAAGATGTGGTGGATTATGTCAAGTCAAGGAAAGCTTTATTCGACTGTTCATAAGACAATCATAAAAGCACATAAAACAAACGTTAAAATTCATTAAAAAAATATGACCTATTATTAATTGAAAACCACGGTCCTTAATCAATAAAAGCCCAGCAATTAACAATACTCAAATATCATAGTTTTCCTAAGCCGGAGCGCTTTCTTCAAATACTAAGCTATCCTTCATGTAATATGTTTATTCTCCAAGAACTGGAGTTGGATCAACGCTGGGCGACATGGTCTAAAACCTTGATTTTTTTAAGAGGGGCAATATCCAAACTTTCCTTGATGACACATAAAATTTGCAGAAAAACATTAAATGGATTGTGCACTGGACAGATTGCGAGTCACAGGGACATGGTTTCAGAGTTCGTGACCAATCATTCATATCTGAAAGAAACACGTTAGTGTCAGATTCCTTACCTTAGAATATACCCAGGCGTCAGACTGGATCCGAAAAGTTTTCGTCAGCAGTACCCCTGCGCGTCGGTAGGCGTAGTCTGCGGCTCCGCGTCCGTTGTCGGCGTCGTGATCGCCGGGATGACGTCGTCGGAGTACTTAAACGCCGCCCTCGCGCGCTGACGTCAGTTCTTCTTTTTTCTGCGCCAGCAAGCGCAGACCCGGGAAGAGCACGTACCCTTAGTCATTTTTTACTAACTTTTTGGTCTTTTTGACTATATTTTTTTCGAGTCGACTTAGACTCCTGGTGCCGGTAGGGATGCCCGGTTTCAAGCCGTGTGACGCCTGTCACCGACTGATGTCGGTTACCGACCCCCACCGCCTCTAGTGTTTACGGGCCGACCGCGACGGCAACACGTGCCCCGACTGTCGGGCCTTGACTTCGAAAGCTAGGCGGGAGCGGTCCCGTAAGCTTCTCGAGCTCCGGCAGTCGGCTTCGCACCGCTCGAGGTCCCGGTCGAAGAGGAAGTCGAGGGACCGGTCACGGAGCCGCAGCCATCACCGCTCGTCGGGTTCCAAGTCCTCGCACTCAGGTAAGTCAAGGCATGGCAAGAAGAAGTCGAAGAGGCGACATCGCTCTTCTGACTCCCCTCGCCGGTCGCATGACTCGGCCGAGGGTTCGGGTGGCACCACCCGCGCAGCTCCGCCGGAGCCGCAGGAGTCGCATCCAGCTCTACACCCTCCGGTCCCTGGGCTTAATGCTACTCTGGGCAAGATTTGAGACTTCCTCATGGCCATGAGGACTCCTTTTCTGCCGTTAAGGCCCGCCGGTGCGCCTTCGGGCCCCGCGGGTCTGACTGGGGGGTCCTAGCGTGCCAGTGGCTTAGGCCCCAGAGTCGTCGGCGACTTCGGTCCCGACGCCGCAGGATCCAGGCCTGGATCCCGGTCGACGCCAGTTGACCTTACGACTCCGCTGGTGCCGACTCCCACGGTGCCACTCCCGGCGCTGTCCTTGGACAACGCCGTCCCTGGTTTCAGTCCGGCATCAGAGCGGAGTGATGGGTGAGCACTTCGCCTATGACCAGGCTCCGTCCATTATGCCTGTTTATCAGGACACAGATGAAGGGGAGAGGACTGGGAGGGGTCTGAGGACCCTCTGGCACAGCAGTGCCAGTTAAGTCAGGACTGTCCAGATGAGCTGGGGGATGCCAGTGGTCTTGACACATCGCCCGACACTGGTTTTCGCTCTCCTCCTTCCGTGGCTACGGAGGAGGGGGCTACGTATTCTGTGGTGTTGCGCAGGACGGCCAAGGCCTTGGCACTTGAGCTCCCTGCAGTGGCCGTGAGGACTAACCTCCTCACTGAGTTGCTTCAACTGCCAGTAAGCTCTTCGGAGCCTATGGTGCCGTTCAATGAGGCCCTCACTGACGCTCTGATGGGCACTTGGTCCAGGTCCTCCACAGTGCCCCTGTGCCTGTGGATCAGAATGTGGCCCGACGCTACCGCCCGGCTCCGGGCGACCCCTGCTTTCTGTCCACCTACCCCACCCCAAGAGTCTGGTTATCCAGGCCTCCACGTCCCAGATCACATTCTCAACCACTCCCCCAAATTGGGAAACCAAAAGGCTAGATCAGTTTGGGAAGAAACTGTTCTCCTCGGTCAGCTTAGGATTGCGGTCCAGTAACACCGCATACCTTTTGGGCCGTTACACCCACTCTCTGGTAGATACGGTGGCGGACGTGCTGCCTCAGTGTCCGGAGGAGGCCCAGACACGGCTCGCCCAGGCTCTTGCTGAGGGGTGGGACGCAGCACGGTCTTCCATCCGATGTGGACTTGATACCACGGACTCACTTGGTAGAGCGATTTCCACAACAGTGGCGATACGTTGCCAAGCCTGGCTGAGGTCTGCCAATTTTTCGGGGGATGTCCAGAACACACTCATGGATATCCCCTTTGATGGCCGTCGCCTTTTTGGCGACAAAGCAGAGCTTGAGCATTTTAATGTCTCCAGTGCTACGACCAAGTCCTTGCGCCTGTCGAGCCAACGCCAGCAAACTATTGCTTTTCGCCCCTTTTGTGGCCAAGGAAGGGGCGCCCCCACACGTTCATCCAGCCACAGGCCGCAGAACTAACCTTAATGCGGTCGCAGACGTGGTGCCCGCCATGGCGGTGCAGGGGGACAGAGGCCCGGTCAGTCCACATCCGCTCCTGCAGCATCCGCCTCAAAGCCCTCCTAGTCTGAGCTTTCAGACCCATTCGACACCAGTGGGAGGCAGGGTTCACCATCACCTACTCCACTGGTGTACCATCACTTCGGACAGGTGGGTGCTGCAAATTGTCCGAAGGGGCTACTCCCTCCCCTTCGAGGCGACCCCTCCAGCCATGCCACCGCAGTACCACTGCATGTCGGGGGATCACTTGCAATTTCTGCAGGAGGAAGTTACGGACCTCTTGGCCAAGGGGGCCATCGAGCGCGTTCCTGGGCCAGAAGTAGGACGTGGTTGTTATTCCCACTACTTTCTGGTTCCCAAGGAGGGCAAAGGGGGCCTGCGCCCTATCTTGGGCCTCAGGAGCGTCGACGGCTTCCTACGGAAGGAGAAGTTCAAGATGCTGACTTTAGCTCAGGTCCTGGCTGCCGTAGACCCTGGAGACTGGATGGTAGCGTTGGACTTACAGGACGCTTATTTCCACATCCCCGTCCTGCCGGCCCACCGGCGCTACCTGCGGTTCATGGTAGGCCATGAGCACTTTCAGTTTACCGTTCTCCCCTGCGGCCTCAGCAGTACCCCTCAGGTGTTCACGAAGGTGATGGCGGTGGTCGCAGCTCATCTGCGTAGATCAGGGGTTCCAGCCTTCCCCCTATCTCGACGACTGGTTGTTGAAGGCGGGCTCGCCCCAGACAGTCGTCTCCCACCTCCAGACTACGGCTGATCTGCACTTGCTGGGGTTCTCCATCAACATGCCGAAGTCACACCTGAGTCCCTCTCAGAAGCCTCTCTTAATCGGAGCGGTTCTAGACTCGGCGCAGTTTCGGGTTTTTCCTCCTGAGCAGCGGGTTCAGGATATTTAGGCTCTGATTCCAATCTTTCCGCCTTTATCCCGGGTCTCGGTCAGGATGACACTGCGGCTCCTGGGGCTGATGGCCTCCTGCATCCTGCTGGTACCTCACGCCAGGTGGCGGATGCGGGCTCTGCAGTGGGACCTGAAGTCCCAGTGGGCACAGCATCAGGGCAACCTGTCAGACCACATCCTGATTTCGGAGGCCACTGCAAGTCATTTGCAGTGGTGGCTCACGGACCGCGATTGGGTCAGTGGCAGATCCCTCTCCCATCCCCAACCGGAGCACACAGTGGTGACGGATGTGTCCCTCCTGGGATGTGGGGGGCCACATTGGAGAGGTGGAGATCAGAGGCCTCTGGTCTCCAGCGGAGTCCCGGCTCCATATCAACCTTCTGGAGCTGCGGGCGATCCGAATTGCACTGAAGGCATTCCTTCCCTTTGTCTGTAGTGCAGGTGTTCACGGACAACACCACTGCCATGTGGTACTGCAACAAACAGGGCGGGTGGGGTCGTGGACACGTTGTCAGGAGGCTCTGCGCCTCTGGACATGGCTGGAACACCAGGGCATCACCTTGGTGGTTCAACACCTGGCAGGTTCCCTGAACGCCAGGGCGGACGAACTCAGCTGCCGGGGCATGATGGATCACGAATGGCGTCTGAACTCGGACTTGGCTACGCTTTGTATGAAGATTTGGAATAAAAGCAAGAAAGAAAACCTTAAGGCCTACTGAATTGATTCCTTCATATTATTGATTTGATTACTATTGTTACTGTGTATTGTGTGGGGTGCTGAACCATTGTGTTTTACTACTCAGTATGTCAGTTGATCCCCCTGATTCGTGTGCCTCTTCAGGAGGACCTTCTGTCGCAGCAGCAGGGGACGGTCCTCCACCCGAACCTGTCCAGTCTCCACCTACATGCGTGGAGATTGAGCGGCAACAGTTGAGGCTTTTTGACTTCCTTCCTGAAGTCTGTGATGTTATTCTGGCAGCCAGGCGTCCCTCCACAAAAACGGTATACGCCTGCAGGTGGAACAAGTTTGTGGCATGGTGCACAGCAAAGGCTGTGGATCCACTCCCTGCCTGTCTTTCAAAGGTTCTCCTCTTTCTTCTTTCTCTTGCCCAGCAGGGCTCTGCTCTGGGCACTATCAAAAGCTATCTCTCAGCCATTTCAGCCTTCTTAAGGCTTCCTGATCAGCCTTCTCTTTTCAAGTCCCCTGTTGTAAATAGATTTTTGAAAGGCATCACGCACATGTTCCCTCCTGTTCCTTTCGTGATGCCTCAGTGGGACTTGAACCTGGTTCTTACTTATCTGATGTGCGCTCCCTTTGAGCCACTTCATAATTACCCTCTTCGTCTTCTGACTCTCAAAACTGCTTTCCTGGTTGCAATCACCTCTGGCAGAAGAGTGAGTGAGCTCCAGGCACTTTCATCTAAGCCTCCTTTCCTCTTTGTCCACCCGGACAAAGTTGTCCTGAGGACTCGTCCTGCTTTTCTGCCCAAGGTGGTTACTGCCTTCCACATCGGGCAGTCCATCACCTTGCCCACCTTCTTTCCGCATCCCTCGAAAGAGGAAGAGAGGCTCCACCGTCTGGACCCAAAACGTGCGCTCTTTTTTTACCTAGATGGCACACGACAGTTCCGGCGGGACGACCAACTCTTTGTTGGCTACGTGGGCGCTAAGAAGGGACAGGCGGTGCACAAGCGGACCATCTCTCGGTGGGTCGTTTTGTGTATCAAGGTCTGTTATTCTTTGGCTAACAATGAGCCTCCTGTGGGGCTGCGCGCCCATTCCACTCGGGCCATGGCAGCTACGACTGCCCTGGGTCGGGGAGTCCCTTTGCAGGACATTTGTCAGGCAGCTACGTGGGCCTCGCTGCACACGTTTGCCAAGCACTACTGCCTGGACGGCCAAGTCCAGAGAGATGGCTTTTTTGGCTGTTCCGTTCTCCAGGACTTCCTGGTGTGATCTTGGTTTGCAGACCCACCACCGGGGTTGGTATTGCTGGGGTATCTATTCTAAGGTAAGTGTAGGAGAGTAGGGTCTGCAATCCTATGATCACCCAGATTTTTGCTTTTTGCTTCACTGGTTTACGACTTTCCCTGGCTGTGGGCCTGCTAATCCGACCCACAGCCTAGCTGTTCTCTCTATTCCAAATTGTACCCAGGTACTGAATTGGCACTGGGCCCTCTCTGAGTCCCTGTACCCAGGGCTGAGGTGCACCCAGAAGTCTCCCAGGGGCTGCAGCATGTATTATGCCACCCCTGGGCTGACTAACTAAACAGACACAACTGGCTGCTTGACAGCTGGAGGCAAGGTGGTGTACTCACCCTTTGCTTTAGATATAGTATACCTATATCTAACCCTCAAATGGACACACAGATCTCCTATCAGTCACTCCTATGGCAGGCCTTAACAATCCTAAAGGCAGAGTGCTTGGAATCGTGTGAGATAGTGCTCTGGCATGAGCTGAGCCTGTCTGCGGCTTTCGGGATCTATCCCTTAGCCGTTTCCATGATAGCGTCAGACCATATACTCTTAAGTGCCTTATAATCCTCGCGGTTATGGTAACTTTGGGCTGACATTATCTAAACATGTCGTGTAAGGTGTCATACGCTTTGGAATACTACCCCCTCGCCAGTTCTGGCGACGGGGGTAGCATTCCACCCCTCTAGAGGGAGAAGACATGTTGGTAGCCTGTAACCCCGGTTAAAGTTTAACGAAGCCTCAGCTCCACAAGATGGATGCTGCCGCTGAGACACAAGTCTGCCATCCTGCTGCTGGGAGTCCTTCCAGCAAACGGAGGCCTGGACAAAGGGTTTCCTGTCAGGGGCGGTGCCAGCACCGTCCCAGACAGGATTTTGTGTATCCCAGGTAGGCAGAGCTTTAGAGGAAGGTGACTGCAAGTGGCACCCCGGTGCTCACTGTGCATAGGCCGGCTTGAACCAGTTCCAGGGGCACTCCAGCCCCTGCTCTGGGGAAAAGCCCGCCAAAGGAGAGGGGTGTAACCACCCCCCTCCTAGTCCCACCCATAGGGCAGGACTTCGTCGCGTGCCAGCCCCCTTTTTCAGGATAAAGGTAGGAGCAGGCCCCCTTCCAAATTAGATCATCTTTGAATCCTGAACCGACTTTCTACGTAAGGAACTCAAGACTCTTCCTAAGATTTCTCCCTTGTGACTAAGGAGTAGTCACCCTGCAGCAGCAGGCACCATCCAAGCATCGCGGTCTGCTGTAAGTCTCTCCTCCGGATCAAGACTACCCAGCACGACGAGAACCGGCTTCCCTGGCACCTCTGACCTCTACCTGCATCATCAGCCCAGCTGTGATTCGTGGGTGTGACGAGACCTCGAGGGACCGGCCATCTTCAAAGACTGCACGACGCTTGTCCAGCACGACCACCGAGGGACCCTCGACTGAGTGCTTTGGGGTAAGAGAAGCCCCGACCCTGAGCAGCTCCAGCACCGAAGTTCAGCCCCCCTGCATCCACGAGATCTGCGTGGGGCCCTTCTGCTCTTTGCTGCTCACCGCGTTGTCCAGGTCACTTGCCCGTTGGCTAGTGACCCTCCTGACGACGAACTACGACAAAAACACCGCTGGTCTGGTTGCTCCAGACTGGCCCTTGCTTCCCTCCATCAGAGAAGCACCTTGGACCCTCCTGGTCCACTCCAGACGCCATTTTAGGTCCACCGCGTGGGCTTGCATTTGCCAAGACTTGTTGCCCCAATCCTGGGTCCAGCGACGTCGACAGCATAGATCTTCGTGGGACAGCTCGCACCTCCATCCTGGTCGCCGACAACGCCTCCTGGTCCGAGAGACTGCAGAGCCCAGCAGCGCCCACTCACCTGGTCGAGGTGACTTCGCCCGGTGCCACTCTGGTGCCCACTTAATCACTGGCTAGTGATTCAGAACTTGGTCCCCACTGCTTTCAGGTCTTCCTCTTCACTGATCCAGGCTTGGATCACCACGAACTTCTTCACTGGTCGCCTGCCAGCAACTTCTTTCTTCAGGCTCCATAGACTGCAACGAGGATCTCCGACGTCTTTTCAGCCCTATGCAGCCGCAGCCCCTGGGCTAGGTAACATGAGCATTTCGGTGCTCCAGCATAGTCTAACTATCTAAGTGTCATGATCCAGTGTCGTTTCAGTTCTACTTAGTCGGGTTCGCCCGAGAACACTAACTTTGCATTTACTAGCCTCCATAGACTTTTTCCCGCCTTACGCGTGAGAGTTCCCACTCTGCACACAACGTCCCTAGGCCTCCTGCTTCTAATCTAAGGGTTCAGCATTGTAGACCTAGCGTTTCTAAAGCCTATGAGAATAGTACTTACCTGCTAGTAATTTCGCATTCCACTTTTGTAGTATATGGTTTTTCGTGCCCCTCGGACATTTGTGTAAATTGTGCGACTTAAAGTATTTTCGTAAGAGTTTTGCTGTGTGCTTAGCTCCCTGACTCATAAAGAGTTCAGGGTAGTCTTGTTATAAATAAATATCTGTTTATTTTCATAACAACTTGTGTGGTGTCCTTTCACTTGGTGTTCAAGGGGTAATGTGATGGTAAAACAGCTGGCTTAACACGCCCTCTAGAGTTTAGCCTTAGACTGCTCGTATCCATGCTACTAGGATAGCTGGTCTATAAGGTTGACTTACAACCAATCATCAATAAGGGTTGTTTGGACTGATACAAAGTGCTCACTAGAATAGTGAACATTATATATCAGGCCAACTTCTCACATTGGTGAGCAGCGGGTGGGATTTGAGCTTGCTGTTGTTTTACCACACGTATCCTAAGAATATCATTTGAAAGATCACATAAGTACTAAGGTACATATAACTTAGCTTAGAATACTGAGTTCTACTGAACCAGCTGTTGTAGCTCCTAGGGCTTAGCACACCCTAAACTACAACTCTAGCAAGGGATCAGTAGGCAAACAAATAGTGTAGGTAAGTGCACCACTTACACCTCACTAGAAAAGCATGTCTACCCATGGAGAGTCTTCCAAGACTCCCCTAGTGGTTGTTGACCCTCCACGGGTCAAATCCAGATATGCAGCTCTCAGTTTCCAGGAGATGAGACAAGTGTGTACCTCCAGGAAACTGAAACAGGGGTCTAACCCCACCATTCCCTTTCTGATAGGTCTCTTAGAGACATTTGATGCTAGAAAAGCTTCTCAGTTAGATGGGAATATGCCAGCCCTAGAGGGTACCCTTGGTGATCCAGACCTCCTCAACACTGATGATGCAGTTGAGGAGGAGGAAGAAGAGGAAGTCTCTGGGGATGAGGCAGAAAAGGATCCTGAGTTAGTCAGCAGACTCACTAGGGCCAACTTAGACGTACTTAGGCAAGGATCTGGGGGACCCCCAGTACTGACCCTAATAAGGCCTAACCTTGGAGTTAGAAGGGATAGATCTACTTCTAGGGACTCCAACAGATCTCTGCACTCTAATGCCTCTTCCCAGAGGAGGAGGATTTCTCCACAGAGGAGATTTACTTCCCCCTCAGAGAATAGAGCATGAAGCAAGGATGAGACAGGCTAATCTGAGGATTGAAAGGGAAGAACTTGCCCTGGCCAAAGAGAAGCTTGCCTTTGCAAGAGAGCAGCAGATGAGTGGGATACTTCCCACTGGTGGCAGCAATCTCCCTAGAGATAAGGAAAAGAGTTTAGATACTAAACACCTGACTAAGATAGTGCCCCCCTTTAAACAAGGGGATGACATCCACAAGTGGATGGCTGCTTTGGAGAGGGCCTGCACTGTCCAGTGCATCCCCCAAAGTGAGTGGGCAGCTATATTGTGGCTCTCTTTTGAAGGCAAAGGTAGAGATAAGCTCCTCACTACAAGAGTTGAGGATGCTAACAATTACCAAGTCCTGAAGAACACACTGGTTGATGGGTTTGGCTTAACCACTGAACAGTACAGGTTGCTGTTCAGAGACACCCAGAAAACTCAGTCTCAGGATTGGAATGACTTTGTTGATTGTGCCACTAAGGCTTTGGAAGGCTGGTTGCTGGGTAGCAAGGTTACTGATTACACAGGATTGTATAATCTGATCATGAGAGAACAGATTTTAAATAATTGTCAGAACCAGTTGTTGCATCAGCACCTTGTTGATTCAGATCTGACCTCTCCCCAAGAATTGGGAAAGAAGGCAGACAGATGGGTCAGAACAAGGGTCAAGCAGAACCAGACTCAGAACCAGGGTGGTCAGAAGAAAGCAGACCAGAAGGGTAGTAACAAGAGTGAAAATGACCAGAAGTCTTCGACAGGTCCCCAACAAACCAAAGAGGGTGGGGGTCAGGCTTCACAGCAGAAAAAGAAGACTCCAGAAGGCCAGTCAAAAAGGTGGTACCAATACTGTAAAAGTAAGTCTCACTGCTTTAGTGAGTGCACCAAGAAAGGAGGGCATACTCCTACCACTACAGCCCCTAAGGCAACTGCACCCCCTAGTACAGTCAGTAGTGGTAGTGCACCTCCCAAGGGAATAGTTGGGTTAACCTTGGGAACTGAGGGGTCTGACAACTTAGTTGGCACACTCACTCAGGCTGTCCTTGTCTGTACAGGGGATGTGGATATATCCCCTGATGCAAGTCCCAATACTTTGGGCAAATACAGGCAGACACCTTAAATTAATGGAAAAATGGCTCAGGCCTACAGGGACACTTGTGCCAGTGTCACAATGGTGACACCTAACTTTGTGTTCCCTGGACAGATCATGCCAGGTGCAGATTACCTGGTAACCAATGCCAGCAATGTCACTACCAATCACAGTATGGCAGTTGTTGATTTCTCCTGGGGAGGGGTAAGTGGCCCAAAGAAGGTTGTGGTTAGTTCAGACACTGACTGTTTTGGGAGTGCGAGCTCTGCCCTGCGAGGTCCGTCCTGTTTGGATTGTCTGCTTTGCTGATTTACCTCGCGGTACCCGCTCCGCGGGTCCCGCTTCGCCTGTGTGCCTGGGCGCACCATTGCTGCTTGTGGATAGGGGAGCTGCTGGAAACTCGGGAAGAGGGCTGCGAGCGCCAGGTGAGGATCAGGGACTCCATTGCCCAGGAGTCCCTGTGCTGCCATCATTCCCTGCACCTGGACGCTCTCCCTCTCCCTGCTGGACACGCCCCCTAAGCTCCGCTGTAAAGAGCCTGCTCGCCCTGAGCTCTTTGGGAGACACTGACTGTTTTGGGAGTGCGAGCTCTGCCCTGCGAGGTCCGTCCTGTTTGGATTGTCTGCTTTGCTGATTTACCTCGCGGTACCCGCTCCGCGGGTCCCGCTTCGCCTGTGTGCCTGGGCGCACCATTGCTGCTTGTGGATAGGGGAGCTGCTGGAAACTCGGGAAGAGGGCTGCGAGCGCCAGGTGAGGATCAGGGACTCCATTGCCCAGGAGTCCCTGTGCTGCCATCATTCCCTGCACCTGGACGCTCTCCCTCTCCCTGCTGGACACGCCCCCTAAGCTCCGCTGTAAAGAGCCTGCTCGCCCTGAGCTCTTTGGGAGACACTGACTGTTTTGGGAGTGCGAGCTCTGCCCTGCGAGGTCCGTCCTGTTTGGATTGTCTGCTTTGCTGATTTACCTCGCGGTACCCGCTCCGCGGGTCCCGCTTCGCCTGTGTGCCTGGGCGCACCATTGCTGCTTGTGGATAGGGGAGCTGCTGGAAACTCGGGAAGAGGGCTGCGAGCGCCAGGTGAGGATCAGGGACTCCATTGCCCAGGAGTCCCTGTGCTGCCATCATTCCCTGCACCTGGACGCTCTCCCTCTCCCTGCTGGACACGCCCCCTAAGCTCCGCTGTAAAGAGCCTGCTCGCCCTGAGCTCTTTGGGAGACACTGACTGTTTTGGGAGTGCGAGCTCTGCCCTGCGAGGTCCGTCCTGTTTGGATTGTCTGCTTTGCTGATTTACCTCGCGGTACCCGCTCCGCGGGTCCCGCTTCGCCTGTGTGCCTGGGCGCACCATTGCTGCTTGTGGATAGGGGAGCTGCTGGAAACTCGGGAAGAGGGCTGCGAGCGCCAGGTGAGGATCAGGGACTCCATTGCCCAGGAGTCCCTGTGCTGCCATCATTCCCTGCACCTGGACGCTCTCCCTCTCCCTGCTGGACACGCCCCCTAAGCTCCGCTGTAAAGAGCCTGCTCGCCCTGAGCTCTTTGGGAGACACTGACTGTTTTGGGAGTGCGAGCTCTGCCCTGCGAGGTCCGTCCTGTTTGGATTGTCTGCTTTGCTGATTTACCTCGCGGTACCCGCTCCGCGGGTCCCGCTTCGCCTGTGTGCCTGGGCGCACCATTGCTGCTTGTGGATAGGGGAGCTGCTGGAAACTCGGGAAGAGGGCTGCGAGCGCCAGGTGAGGATCAGGGACTCCATTGCCCAGGAGTCCCTGTGCTGCCATCATTCCCTGCACCTGGACGCTCTCCCTCTCCCTGCTGGACACGCCCCCTAAGCTCCGCTGTAAAGAGCCTGCTCGCCCTGAGCTCTTTGGGAGACACTGACTGTTTTGGGAGTGCGAGCTCTGCCCTGCGAGGTCCGTCCTGTTTGGATTGTCTGCTTTGCTGATTTACCTCGCGGTACCCGCTCCGCGGGTCCCGCTTCGCCTGTGTGCCTGGGCGCACCATTGCTGCTTGTGGATAGGGGAGCTGCTGGAAACTCGGGAAGAGGGCTGCGAGCGCCAGGTGAGGATCAGGGACTCCATTGCCCAGGAGTCCCTGTGCTGCCATCATTCCCTGCACCTGGACGCTCTCCCTCTCCCTGCTGGACACGCCCCCTAAGCTCCGCTGTAAAGAGCCTGCTCGCCCTGAGCTCTTTGGGAGACACTGACTGTTTTGGGAGTGCGAGCTCTGCCCTGCGAGGTCCGTCCTGTTTGGATTGTCTGCTTTGCTGATTTACCTCGCGGTACCCGCTCCGCGGGTCCCGCTTCGCCTGTGTGCCTGGGCGCACCATTGCTGCTTGTGGATAGGGGAGCTGCTGGAAACTCGGGAAGAGGGCTGCGAGCGCCAGGTGAGGATCAGGGACTCCATTGCCCAGGAGTCCCTGTGCTGCCATCATTCCCTGCACCTGGACGCTCTCCCTCTCCCTGCTGGACACGCCCCATAAACACCCACCCCCTATATTAGGTGCAGCTTCCTCCGCGGCGCGGGAGGGCGCCGGGAGAAGCCCGGGACAAGGGCGGGACCGTCTGTGGCCGTCCGGGGCCGAAGAAGGCCGGGCTGGGCCTACTCTCTTGGATTGTGCATACAACTTCTGAGCTCAACTATTGGTTGAGAACCCCCTGCAGAGTATAACCCACTACGAACATCATGCCGTCCCCGGCAAGAGAGAGTACTCCATCTAAACCGGGCGTGGTTAAAAATAGGACTCTTGAAAATTATTTTTCCCGGGCAGTAGGGGAGGGGGACAAAGAGTGTAACCTGTCCAGGTTAAGGGCAGAACGGAGACGCTCAATTGACAACATGAAAAATACCCTCCTTGGAGATCGTTATTACACCCAGGGAAGAGTTGTCTCGAATTGATGATGTCCCACTACTGCTGAGGGATTGCACTAATATTTCACCAGGTGCAGTCATGAGTATAGCACCAGCCAATAGTCCTAGCCCAACTAGGGTGACAATTGATTTAGTGTCCCAACTCCCCCCAGCGCCCAAACCTAGGAAAGCCACATCCAAGCTATCTAACACTCAAGTAGTTTTCGGACCCCCTCCCAACAAACGTAGGAGGAAATCTAAGGGAGTTCAAGGAAAGAGTAAACCCAAGGTTCTTCATTCGGACTTTGGCAAGTCCCTAAAAACCCCCACGCTAGTAGAAAAACCACCGGAGGATTTACACCCAAAACCCATTGCTCATAAGGATTCAGCTCCTGTTACGATAAAAGATACAGGAGCTGTTATTGCTAATATCCCCTTGTCTGTTGTCCCGCTTGGAAATTTAGAATTCTTGCTAAGGTCTCTGTTATTGCCGATCAGCGAGAGTATTAAAAAGATAGAGATCAGACTAACTATTTTGGAGGCCACATTAGGTAGTCTGAAAACTCAAGCTGGTCGACAGGGAAGGCAACCAGATCCCATTCTCCCTACCGTAGTGCTTCAACCGACGGCAAATAGTGTTGTCAATCCAGTCCTTTCACAAGCCGCGAATGTGGCACCCTCACAACAACCCTTAAGGCCGAAGCCTGTAACATTTAAACCCCTTAATGCCAATATGCCCAACCATCCGCCAGGACCTGTACCCCCGGCACAGCCGGTAGATAATACCATCCCGACCCCTTTAATGAAGCTCACCCTGAGACCACGCAGACCTAACTTACCCCCAGAGACTAACGCTTTTACTGTAGTCATGGCGGGTGTCCCCCCACTCGAGGCAGGTGAAATGGAGGACTTTTGTGCCCTGAAAAGTAGGGTAATTAAGTGGTTAAACATAAACAGACCCCTTCCGACACATTTCAATAATGAAATTATAATGGTAAGAAGGGTACCATGGGTGGGGAGAACACAAAAATCCATAAAAGGGGACTGTATACTGGTGAGTTTCAGGGATACAGGTACGGTGTCGTATATATGTCAGGGGAAAAATAGCTCTAGGGAATCCACCATCCAAACCCTCCATGTGTCGTTCTTTTTTCCCATTACCCCAGTCCCATTCCAGCAACCCCAAACTCATGATACTTGGGAGAGGGTTGGGAGGAGGGGGAGACACCAGGCCTTATACCCCAGACCGATAGCTGGCCGACCGGAACAACCCTTTTATACCCACAACCAGTTCAATTGCCTGTATGGACTAGAGGGGGTCGATTGACAAACAGATAATACCCCCCAGGGTTGTATAGAAAAGGGCGATCTGGTAGAAACATTGGAGGAGCAAAGTTTCAAGGCTCTGCAAACCTCGGCGATTGGTGTGGGGGATTCAATGTGCGTTGAACTTGAGGCAATAGTTAAAAACAGTATAGGAGGGGTACATGAACAGGCAACGCAATGGCCAATGTTGGAAATAAGACCAAGGGACCAGGGGGGTGCAGAATGGAGTGGAGAGGGGGTGAGATTTATCTCATGGAACATAGCTGGCATAGCGGGCAAATTTTATAATAAGGAATGGGTTGACTACATTAGAAAATTTAATATCATATGTGTACAGGAGACATGGGCTGTGGAGAATAATTACCATCTGCAGGGGTACAAGTGCTTTTTTGTTCCCGCCCGAAAATCTAGTTCTGGGAGAGCAATGGGTGGTTTGTCCCTCTATGTAGATTTAGTTCTCCCAGGCACCTGGTCCTTCCCAGACTGGTCCTCACATGGGATCCAGGCAGTTCGGTTCCATGGAAAGGGGTTACGATTTTCTGTTTTTAACTTGTATAACACCGAGTCAGCAAATAACCTTACCCCGGTATTGACTGAACTCGATCAAAGGTTGGGACAAGAAATCGTATCTCAGAATAAGGGCCCATCCCATGGGTTGCTTGTGGTGGGGGATTTTAATTGTCATCTCTGCCCGGCACTGATTAAAGCAAATACAGATTGGGCGCAATGCCCAATTGAGAAGGGGCCTCATTTTTCTCACTCACCTACTGGGTCGGCTCTCAGGTCGCTTCGGCTTAAGTACGACCTAGAGCATACCATCAATATGATAGGCCCACAGTCGGACGGCACACTCCCACCAACTTTTAAAGGCAGGGGTTGTTCATCTATTATAGATTACATTCTGGTTTCGAGATCCCTGGTTAACAAAGTAACTAGTGTAGGGATAGACTGGAACAGCTTCAGTGACCATAACCCGCTTGTTTTAATGCTTATATATAGGGCGGGTTCAGGACCCAATGTCCACCGTTTAATTGGGGAGAGGGTCACCGATCAAGGCAGGAGACTGAAGTGGTCTAGAATAGATGGGGTAAAGTTTTATAAAAACTTGAGCAACAAGGGTCTGCGGGCCATAAACGACTGTTTGGATCTGGAAGTACAGGGCACAAGATTACTAGAAACGTTCGACCATATTGTAAATCTGATAGACGGACTATTAAGGTCCAATGCGCCCACACGCAACCTGGTCAATCCCCGGTGGTTTGATCAGAATTGTTCTAAAGCACTGAGGGAACTGAAATGCTCTCTTAAGTCAAAACCACGGGATCCACAAAAAATTAGGGCAAGCAGAGAGAAATACAAAAAAGAGACCAAAAGGAGGAAACTCACCCTGCAGGCAGAAGCTTGGGCAGATTTGAGAGAGGCAGGGGAAAGAAGGGACCTAGCGGGGTTCTGGAGAATCATTAATAAACCGACCTTTTTAGAAAATGATTCTCCGGAAATAGGGGCCAATATCCTACCGGAGCAGTGGGTTACCCACTTTAGGAGTTTGTATAACCACGAACCGGGCATCCTCGTAGAGCCACCAGCAAATCTAAGCCAGGCTCCCTCGGTAGCATTCACTCTTAAGGAGATCATGGTAGGGATGGAGAGTCTAACTAAGAACAAAGCCCCGGGGCCGGATGGAATTCCCCCTGACCTCTTTCTTAGCAATATAGACCTATGGGCCCCCCTGATGACTAGGGTCTTAAACACCGCTATCTCCTGTGGTCTCCCCCCATCATGGTCTAAAGCGATCATTGTGCCAATTTTTAAAAAGGGCAACAAGGACGATCCTAGGTGTTATCGGCCTATTTCCCTGATTGACGTTTCGGCTAAACTTCTGGGAAGGGCAATTTTGAATAGATTGTCCGAGTGGACCGAAGAGAATAACATCTTCTCGGACACTCAATATGGGTTCAGGGCAGGGAGGTCCACCAGCGATCAATGCCTAAACCTATATATGCTGACTGCCAAATACACTCTGGCCAGTGATGAACCCATTTATATGGGATTCATGGACCTGGCAGCAGCATTCGACCACGTCAATAGAGGGAAGTTGTGGGACATGATGGCAGGCTTGGGGATCGAGAGTGGTTTAATCACCATATTAAGAGAGCTGCATAGCGATACTACGGCTAAAGTAAGATTTAATAGGGAGGGTGGACTGTCTGACTCCTTTTCATGCAAAAGTGGAGTCAGACAAGGTTGTATCCTTGCCCCTTTTATGTTCTCCCTCTACATTAATAATCTGGAGCAGTCTCTTTTGGGTTTAAAAACAGATTCCCCAAGGGTCGGGTCGCGGCATATCCCTGTCCTGCTTTATGCAGACGACGCGGTCTTGCTTGCGCGTACACCCCGAAGCTTGCAAATTTTGATAGATGGGTTCGTCAAGTTTATGAGTGACCTGGACCTATCTGTCAACTTAAGTAAGTCATACGTGCTCCTGGCAGGCAAAAAACCTTCTTCTAAATCCTCTTACACAATAGGTACCCATCGTTTAGAGGAGGTTAAAACGTTCTCCTATCTCGGAGTAACCTTTGATGGTGCTCTCCAATTCAACTCCTTGGTGGCAGAACGCTGTAATAAAATGATTGCCTCCAATGGGGCAATAGCCGGTTATGGCAGGAGGCTGGGCAGATGGAGCCCGGAACAGGTGATGAACCTGTACGGCTCCATAACATGCTCTAAAGTAAGCTACGGGGCAGAAGTTTGGGGCTTTGTGAATACTGCTAGAATTGAACAGGAAGAAAATAGACACCTGAAATCTATCCTGAGGGTACCACCTAGTACTGCTGGATACATAGCTCATAGGGAGCTAGGGAGGCCACACCTGGTTGACTTATTAAAACTTAGGCCAATTGTGGCGTGGCTAAAAATTTGGGCAAACCCAGATGCACACTTAAGCAGAGAAATTTTATTGGACTGCTTGGGTAGGACTCACTGCATGCGCATCCCTTGGCTTAAATATGTGAGAAACACTCTTGAAGATTTAGGGTTCGGAAATCTCTTCAGGAACCCCACAACCATCTTAGCACAGCACAAGAAACAAGTAGGGGAAATTTTCCTAGAGCGGAAAACCCAATGCCGTGCGGAGGTCGAAGGAGAGAAAAAGTCCGTGAGGGCTTATAACTTGGTGAAGAGTGTGGAGGGTATGGAGCCCTATCTGTATCTTGTGTATAACACACAGGACAGATTTCTTATGTGTCGTTTTAGATTGAACTTACTTCCTTTTATGTTGGCTTCTCCAGCAGGTTTCACCACGTCAATTGAGCAGAAGGGACCCTGCGGCTGCGACAACCGGTCTCCGCAGGATTCCCTTCATTTTATTTTGCTTTGCCCCTATTTTTCTATGCCCAGGCGTAGATTTCTAGTAAACATCTTAAAAAAAGCCCAATTGGAACATGCCAGGGATGCTTTAGTCTATTTGCAAAAAGCTTCCGACCCGCTAACCTTATATTGTGTTATGAATTTTATCAAGGTGGCGGTTCGATTAAGGATGACGAGGGGAGAGGAATGAAAGACCTGGGATTTTCTGTTTTAAATTTATGGCCCTGTATGTTGGGATTTTTACTGTATTATTTATGTACAAGGATCTTGACTAATATTTAATGTCTCTTTTATCTATGTATATGTATGTGTGCTTTTATGGTGTTTTTTAATCACCGAATAAAGATTCTTGACTATGACTAGTTCAGACCTCCCAGTAGAATGTCTGTTGAGCAATGATTTGGAAACATCCCTATGGTCAGAAGTGGAGCAGAGGACTCACATGGAAATGTTAGGCTTGCCAGCACATGTCCTTGCTGTGACTAGGTCACAGGCCAAAAGATGCCCCACTGAACAGGTGCTGGATCCTGGAACAATGGACCAGACACCTCCCAAGAGAAGGAGCAGTAGGGTTAAGGCATTGCCTTCCCCCTTGCCCCAGGTTGAGGATCAAGTCTCTGAGGAGGCTGATCTCAAGGAACTGAGGGAAACTGAGCCTAAAGAACTTGAACCTGATCAGGTTGAGTTTCTGGGCTCAGGGGGACCCTCCAGAGCAGACCTGGGGAAGGCACAGTTAGACTGCCCCTCACTTGAACCCCTCAGACAGCAGGCTGCTGCTGAGGCTGCAGGGAATGCCACAGGTACCCACAAGGTATACTGGGATGATGGACTCCTGTACTCTGAGTCAAGAGACCCCAAGCCTGGTACGACCAGGAGGCTGGTCATCCCCTTGTCTCAGAGAGGTTTCCTTCTTACCTTGGCCCATGAAATTCCCCTTGCAGGTCACTTAGGCCAGAACAAGACGTGGGAAAGGCTTGTCACACACTTTCACTGGCCTCATATGAGTGAAGACACCAAGGAGTTTTGTCGCTCCTGTGTGACTTGCCAAGCCAGTGGCAAGTCAGGTGGCACAACAAAGGCCCCCCTCATACCACTACCTGTGGTGGGGGTACCCTTTGAGAGAGTGGGGATTGACATTGTTGGTCCAATGGAACCCCAGACAGCATCAGGGCACAAGTTTATACTGGTGATAGTGGATCATGCCACCAGGTACCCTGAAGCTATTCCCCTTAGGACCACTACAACACCTGTTGTGGCAAGAGCCCTAATTGGAGTGTTCTCCAGAGTGGGCTTCCCTAAGGAGGTTGTCTCTGACAGAGGTACAAACTTCATGTCAGTATATCTGACTGCAATGTGGAAGGAATGTGGTGTCAACTACAAGTTCACTACACCCTATCACCCACAGTGCAATGGGCTTGTTGAGAGATTCAACAGGACCCTGAAAGGGATGATTCATGGACTACCTGAACCTCTCAGGAGAAGATGGGATGTCCTGATACCCTGCCTCTTGTTTGCTTACAGAGAGGTCCCACAGAAGGGGGTTGGCTACAGCCCTTTTGAACTTCTGTTTGGGCATCCTGTAAGAGGACCCCTTTGTTTGGTAAAGGAAGGATGGGAGAGACCTCTCAAAAAGCCTGGAACAAACATTGTGGACTATGTACTTGGTCTCCGCTCCAGGATGGCTGAGTATATGGAAAAGGCATCTAAAAACCTTGAGGCCAGCCAAGAACTCCAAAAAGCTTGGCATGACCAAGAGGCTGTCCTGACTGTGTACAAGCCTGGACAGAAGGTGTGGGTGCTGGAGCCAGTGGCCCCAGCAGCACTCAAAGACAAATGGTCTGGGCCCCACACAATCATTGAGCAAAAGGGAGAGGTCACCTACCTGGTGGACCTTGGAACTCTCATGAGCCCCCTCAGGGTGCTCCATGTAAACAGGCTCAACGCATATGTCAACAGGAAGGACATGGGCTTGCTTATGGCCACAGATGAGGGACAGGAGGAAGAGAGTGACCCTCTCCCAGACCTGCTCACTCAGAATCCTGATGATGGATCAGTAGATGGTGTTGTCTTTTGTGGCAGCCTCTCTGAACATCAGCAACAGGATTGTAGACAGGTTCTGCAATCCTTCAGACATATGTTCTCTCTGACCCCCAGCCAAACTGATTGGTGTACCCATGAAGTTGACACTGGAGACAGTCTGCCTGTCAAGAGTAAAATCTACAGACAGCCTGATCATGTCAGAGACTGCATCAAGACAGAGGTGCAGAAAATGTTGGAGCTGGGAGTCATTGAGCCCTCAGATAGCCCTTGGGCTAGCCCAGTAGTTCTAGTGCCAAAGCCTCACACCCAGGGTGGTAAGAAAGAGATGAGGTTTTGCGTAGACTACAGAGGTCTCAATGCAGTCACTAAGACTGATGCCCACCCAATACCAAGAGCAGATGAACTTATAGATAGATTGGCTTCTGCCAACTACTTAAGTACATTTGACCTGACAGCTGGGTATTGGCAAATCAGGTTAGCTGAGGAGGCCAAACCCAAGACAGCATTTTCTACCCCTGGTGGGCATTATCAGTTTTTGGTAATGCCCTTTGGTTTGAAAAATGCACCTGCCACCTTCCAAAGGCTGGTGAATCAAGTTCTCACTGGGTTGGATGACTTCTGTGCAGCATATCTTGATGATATAGCTGTCTTTAGCTCCACTGGGAGGATCACCTGGTCCACCTGAGGAAAGTGTTAGAGGCTCTGCAAAAGGCAGGTCTCACTATCAAGGCCACTAAGTGCCAGATAGGGCAGACACAGGTTGTATACCTGGGCCACCTTGTAGGTGGAGGCCAGGTTCAGCCATTGGAGAGCAAGATACAGGCCATCCAGGACTGGGCTCCTCCAACCACCCAGACTCAGGTTCGAGCTTTCTTGGGCCTGACTGGTTACTATAGAAAATTTGTCAAGAATTATGGGTCCATTGTGACCCCTCTTAATGAACTGACAAGTAAGAAGATGCCAAAGAAAGTTCAGTGGACAGCAAGCTGTCAGAAAGCATTCAATGACCTAAAGCAGGCCATGTGCACAGCACCTATCCTAAAGAGTCCAGACTACTCCAAAACATTCATTGTCCAAACAGATGCTTCTGAGTTGGGTGTGGGAGCTGTTCTATCTCAGCTGAATTTTGATGGTAACGACCAGCCCATTGCTTTTATTAGCAGAAGGCTGACCCCCAGAGAGAAAAATTGGTCAGCTATTGAGAGGGAGGCCTTTGCTGTGGTGTGGGCCCTGAAGAAGTTGAGGTCATACTTGTTTGGCACTCACTTCAAGATTCAGACCGACCATAAGCCCCTCTTGTGGCTAAATCAGATGAAGGGTGAAAACCCCAAACTGCTTAGGTGGTCCATTTCCCTACAGGGGATGGATTTTACAGTGGAGCATAGACCTGGTACTGATCATGGCAATGCTGATGGGCTCTCCAGGTATTTCCACTTAGAGCAAGAAGACTCACCTGGTCAAGGTTAGTTTATTGTCCCAAAGTTTGGGGGGGGGTCATGTAGGAGAGTAGGGTCTGCAATCCTATGATCACCCAGATTTTTGCTTTTTGCTTCACTGGTTTACGACTTTCCCTGTCTGTGGGCCTGCTAATCAGACCCAAAGCCTAGCTGTTCTCTCTATTCCAAATTGTACCCAGGTACTGAATTGGCACTGGGCCCTCTCCAAGTCCCTGTACCCAGGGCTGAGGTGCACCCAGAAGTCTCCCAGGGGCTGCAGCATGTATTATGCCACCCCTGGGCGGACTAACTAAACAGACACAACTGGCTGCTTGACAGCTGGGGGCAAGGTGGTGTACTCACCCTTTGCTTTAGATATAGTATACCTATATCTAACCCTCAAATGGACACACAGATCTCCTATCAGTCACTCCTATGGCAGGCCTTAACAATCCTGAAGGCAGAGTGCTTGGAATCGTGTGAGATAGTGCTCTGGCATGAGCTGAGCCTGTCTGCGGCTTTCGGGATCTATCCTGTTGGAATTGGGGGTCTCTGGTTGGCGCAAGTATGCACTTGTGACAAGCAGGGACCCTCTCCTCCAAGTCAGGGCGAAGGATGACCCCTTAGAATTACCCTTGCTCACCCTCTAGGTGCGTGGCGTGAGCAGCCAAGGCTATTCTTCAGGCGTTAGCTAGTTAAGCATTTGCAATCACACACACAGTAAAATACACCAATCCCCCCACAAATGGACACCAGGCTGTGAATATATAAAAAATACGCTTCTTTATGTAAAAATAGATATATATCTTAGATCAGGCTTATTCACAAGACCAATAACGTTTTTTGTATCACCACAGATTGTAAATAGGCAAGCTTCTCTTTCAAATGTTCCACCAACAGTTCTTTGTTGTAGTTTAAATGGAGAGTTCTTAGTTTCAGTGTTCCTCTTAGTCTCTAAAAGAAATGTTCCTGGTGCTTTAAGTTACTTTGGGACAGTTCTCTGAGTCCCTGTAGGATGCTCCACTCCACAATGCCCCCTTTTTCCTTCCTTTGGACTGCCGAGGGGCTCCTCCACGTTTCTAGCCCGTTCCTAGGCAGAGATCCGGGCCCGACCTGCCAAATCTCACGCTTCCCGCGTGGGACGCGTTCGGCCCGGCCGGGTCTCTGCGAGCGTACGGCCCCCCCTGGTCTGCGGGACCCACACGGGGGAGAGCGCCGACCTCAGAGCTGCCAAGGGGGGTGAAAGAACACAGAGCGGCTCCAGTTGCTCGGGCAGGGGCTCGGCAGGCAGCCTGCAGCTTCCCGACTCGGTGAGGATTCCAGCGGGAGGGGCTGGAGCGCGCTCGCTGAGAGGCGCTGCCGACGGACACACAGAGAGCGGTGCGAGTCAGCTGGAGAGAGCGGCTCGCACCACAGCTGATTCCAGGACCTGGGGCACTCGTGGGCAGGGGCGGCCAAAGGGGAAAACAAACGTTGCGGGCCCCTAGCCCGGGGTGAAGCTTGAAAGCACACGAACACTTCTTTGTTGATGGGGGTTGGGCCGAGTCGGCACAGGCAGCGCGACTCGGTCCGGTGAGCACTTTGGGATCCCTTCTGACAGCGGAGGATCTCCGGGGGTGACACGCAGCACAGGGGGCCCTCAGTACCGACGGTACAGCGAGGGGGCTCCCTTCTCAGTGCGGCGCGGCCTCTCCTGGGGGCAGAGCACAGCGGGACGACCGGGTGCAAAGGCAATGCACGGGCGGCCGTCCAGGCTACAGATGGCTCACGTCCTCGGGATTCCGGCGGGAGGGGCTGAAGTCTCCTCAAGGGCTCCGTGAAGCAGGCAGGGGTAGAGGAGCGTCCGGCCTTAGCCCTGGGGCAGAGAGCGACTCCGGGTGGAGCGAGGCTCTCAAGGGCAAGAGGGCAGGCTGGCTCCCGAGTACCACGGCCCTAGGAGGGGGCGAGAGGGGGTAGATTTCACCTCCGGCGGGAGGAAATACTCGGCCTCAGGCAGGGGACGAGCCAAAGCACAGGAGAACCCACTGGTCCTGGGGTTCAGTTCAGGGGGCAAGCTCAATCAAGCCCTTGGAGAATGTTTAGAGCACAAGTCTGCAAAGTCTTTCAAAAAGTCTTCTCCTCTCCTTCCTCAGCAAGGCAAGCAGCAGGCCAGTCCTTCCAGCGTCTTCTTCTCCTTCTATTCGGGCAGAGGTTCTTTGTGGTAAAACAGGATTCTGATTTACAAGGAGCAGGGCTCCTACTTTTATACACAGTTTCTTTTGTTCTCACTGGCCAGGGGGGCCTTTGCATAACTGCTCCCAGCCCCTGAGCACTTGTGGTGAGTACTTTTGCTTCTGCATTCAGTGTGAGGGCAGGCACATCAGCCGCTCCCCAGGGGGGCGGAGCCGGCATTGTGAGGACAGGGGCAGCCTGAGCACTTTGTTGACAAGCTTCGGTCCTTCCTGGGCCAGGTGCAGGCTGAGTCATCAGTCGCTCCCCAGGAGGGCGGAGCCAGCATTGTGGAGGCAGAGCACAGCCTGATGCATCATTCAGGGGAAACTCCCACCACCCGCTAAGGTGTCATCCTGCTATTCACAACCTGTCAACTCCCAGCCCTGTCACTCACACAACTCAGACAGTCAGATACACCCAAAAGCAGAGGCGGGCTGAAATGGTTAGACAAGCAAATGCTAGCTTTCGAAAAGTAGCACTTGCAAACACAGGATATTAAAATAAACTTTACTAAAAGAAGTATTTTATTATTCTGAGTTCAGGCATACTAAACATTAATTTCTACCATGTTCCCTGAGCCTGCTGGGATTATAGAGTGTAATAATTCCAGCAGCCCATCTGGCCTAGAAGGGAACTGGTAGCCTTACAATAGTGAAAAACGAATTTGGCAGTAATTCACTATTAGAACATGCCACACACATCAGGGCATGTCCTACCTTACACTTACAATGCACCCTACCCTCAGGCCTACCATAGGGGTGACTAATATGAAGTTAAGGGAAGGTTTAGGGGCTGGCAAGTGTGTGCACTTGCCCAGCCAGCATGACAGTACCAGACTGCACGCAGGTTCTGCAGTGGCAGACCCTAGACACATTTTAAGGCTGCTTCTGTGGGTGGCGCAACCAGCGCTGCAGGCCCACTAGCAGTATTGGCATTCACAAGCCCTGGCACTCCTAGTGCACTTTACTAGGGACTGACAGTAAATCCAATGAACCAATCATGGACATCAATCACATGTATACTTTTCACAGGGAGAGCATATGCACTTTAGCACTGGTCAGCAGTGGTAAAAGTGCCCAGAGTCATTAAACCAACAGAAACAGGTCAGAGAGAGTATTGGAGGAAGGCAAAAAGTTTAGGGATGACCCTGCCAAGAAGGCCAGGTCCAACATATCCCTTAGCCATTTCCATGATAGCGTCAGACCATATACTCTTAAGTGCCTTATAATCCTCGCGGTTATGGTAACTTTGGTCTGACATTATCTAAACATGTCGTGTAAGGTGTCATACGCTTTGGAATACTACCCCCTCGCCAGTTCTGGCGACGGGGGTAGCATTCCACCCCTCTAGAGGGAGAAGACATGTTGGTAGCCTGTAACCCCGGTTAAAGTTTAACGAAGCCTCAGCTCCAGAAGATGGATGCTGCCACCGAGACACAAGTCTGCCCTCCTGCTGCTGGGAGTCCTTCCGGCAAACGGAGGCCTGGACAAAGGGTTTCCTGTCAGGGGCGGTGCCAGCACCGTCCCAGACAGGATTTTGTGTATCCCAGGTAGGCAGGGCTTTAGAGGAAGGTGACTGCAAGTGGCACCCCGGTGCTCACTGTGCATAGGCCGGCTTGAACCAGTTCCAGGGGCACTCCAGCCCCTGCTCTGGGGAAAAGCCCGCCAAAGGAGAGGGGTGTAACCACCCCCCTCCTAGTCCCACCCATAGGGCAGGACTTCGTCGCGTGCCAGCCCCCTTTTTCAGGAATACTTACCCCTCGCCAATTCTGGCGACGGGGTTAGCATTCCACCCTTCTAGAGGGACACGACATGTATGTAACCTATAACCCCGGTTAAAGTTCGACAGAGCCTTAGCTCCACAAAATGGATGCTGCCACGAGACACAAGTCTGCCCTCCTGCTGCTGGGAGTCCTCCCAGAGCAGGAGGCAAGGACAAAGGGTTTCCTGCCAGGGGCGGTGCCAGCACCGTCCCAGACAGGGTTTTGTGTATTCTAGGTAGGCAGGGCTTTAGAGGAAGGTGACTGCAAGTGGCACCCCGGTGCTCACTGTGCATAGGCCGGCTTGAACCAGTTCCAGGGACACTCCAGACCCTGAGCTGGGGAAAAGCCCGCCAAAGGAGAGGGGTGTAACCACCCCCCTCCTAGTCCCACCCATAGGGCAGGACTTAGTCGCGTGCCAGCCCCCTTTTTCAGGATAAAGGTAGGAGCAGGCCCCCTTCCAAATTAGATCATCTTTGAATCCTGAACCGACTTTCTACGAAAGGAACTCGAGACTCTTCCTAAGATTTCTCCCTTGTGACTAAGGAGTAGTCACCCTGCAGCAGTCTCTCCTCCGGATCAAGACTGCCCAGCACGACGAGAACCGGCTTCCCTGGCACCTCTGACCTCTACCTGCATCATCAGCCCAGCTGTGATTCGTGGGTGTGACGAGACCTCGAGGGACCGGCCATCTTCAAAGACTGCACGACGCTTGTCCAGCACGACCACCGAGTGACCCTCGACTGAGTGCTTTGGGGTAAGAGAAGCCCCGACCCTGAGCAGCTCCAGCACCGAAGTTCAGCCCCCCTGCATCCACGAGATCTGCGTGGGGCCATTCTGCTCTTTGCTGCTCACCGCGTTGTCCAGGTCACTTGCCCGTTGGCTAGTGACCCTCCTGGCGACGAACTACGAAGAAAACACCGCTGGTCTGGTTGCTCCAGACTGGCCCTTGCTTCCCTCCATCAGAGAAGCACCTTGGACCCTCCTGGTCCACTCCAGACGCCATTTTAGGTCCACCGCGTGGGCTTGCATTTGCCAAGACTTGTTGCCCCAATCCTGGGTCCAGCGACGTCGACAGCATAGATCTTCGTGGGACAGCTCGCACCTCCATCCTGGTCGCCGACAACGCCTCCTGGTCCGAGAGACTGCAGAGCCCAGCAGCGCCCACTCACCTGGTCGAGGTGACTTCGCCCGGTGCCACTCTGGTGCCCACTTAATCACTGGCTAGTGATTCAGAACTTGGTCCCCTCTGCTTTCAGGTCTTCCTCTTCACTGATCCAGGCTTGGATCACCACGAACTTCTTCACTGGTCGCCTGCCAGCAACTTCTTTCTTCAGGCTCCATAGACTGCAACGAGGATCTCCGACGTCTTTTCAGCCCTATGCAGCCGCAGCCCCTGGGCTAGGTAACCTGAGCATTTCGGTGCTCCAGCATAGTCTAACTATCTAAGTGTCAGGATCCAGTGTCGTTTCAGCTCTACTTAGTCGGGTTCGCCCGAGAACACTAACTTTGCATTTACTAGCCTCCATAGACTTTTTCCCGCCTTACGCGTGAGAGTTCCCACTCTGCACACGACGTCCCTAGGCCTCCTGCTTCTAATCTAAGGGTTCAGCATTGTAGGCCTAGCGTTTCTAAAGCCTATGAGAATAGTACTTACCTGCTAGTAATTTCGCATTCCACTTTTGTAGTATATGGTTTTTCGTGCCCCTCGGGCATTTGTGTAAATTGTGCGACTTAAAGTATTTTCGTAAGAGTTTTGTTGTGTGCTTAGCTCCCTGACTCATAAAGAGTTCAGGGTAGTCTTGTTATAAATAAATATCTGTTTATTTTCATAACAACTTGTGTGGTGTCCTTTCACTTGGTGTTCAAGGGGTAATGTGATGGTAAAACAGCTGGCTTAACACGCCCTCTAGAGTTTAGCCTTAGACTGCTCGTATCCATGCTACTAGGATAGCTGGTCTATAAGGTTGACTTACAACCAATCATCAATAAGGGTTGTTTGGACTGATACAAAGTGCTCACTAGAATAGTGAACATTATATATCAGGCCAACTTCTCACAGTAAGGAATCTAACACTAACGTGCTTCTTTCAGATGCACAAGTTACTTCCCTTCGGTAACGATATATCTGTAAGAAACATTAGTTAGTGTTAGATTCCTTACCGCCCCTCCCATCCTCCCCGTCTGCAAACCGATATCTAGGGTTAAGGTATCTCCCTTTGAGGGCCCTAGTTTCATGGCACCAGTGTCGGTTTCTTGCATGGCTCTGCGTTCCTGGAGCGGAAAGCTAAGTACAGAACTGATGTCAGCGCGCGAGGGTGGCATCTAAGTAATCCGGCGACATCAACCCGGCGATGTCGACGCCGACGACGGACACGGAGCTGCAGACGACACCTACCGACGCGCAGTGGTACTGCTGACGAAAACTTTCCTGATCCAGTCTGACGCCTGGGGATATTCTAAGGTAAGGAATCTACCACTAACTAATGTTTCTTACAGATATATCCTTACCGAAGGTAAGTAACTTGTTCTTTAGGCAATGTCAGTAATCTATGAACAATGCCCAGTCTAAATCTAGTTAAAAGCATCCTGTCGAGCCACTGGGGACAAAGGCCAGATATGGCTCCATTCTTACACAGGTGAGTGTTAACTGGTGTTGCATCACACAACATTTAGATGTTTCACCTGCTAATCTTATAGCTCCCAATAATAGAAGACCCTCTGATTTTAAAGCCTTTCTAGAAATCGAAAACATGGAACTTGGATTTGTATAATATTCCAGGTGTCCTAGATCGTTCATGAAGCTATACACATACTTGACCCAGGGGGTCTGCAGGGCCCCTTCCATTCTCAGGGTATCTAACATGATCTCTCTATTTAACTGGGTCTGATCCTTCGACCATACCCTATGCCAGAGGAGTATTGGTTCAAGTTTAATAAGGTCCGATAAATGAGGAAGACCCAGCTTCTCATGGCAGGCAAGGGAAGGTGTGCTTTGAGGGACAGACAAAATATAATGCAGAAACGGTTTTTCCACAAGTTGCAAAGGGAGGGTCTTAACAAAACCCCACACCCCTGCCCCGAACATCGCCACTTATGTACATTTTGCCTTATAAATTTGCAGTAGCTCCCCTGGCGACTTCCTACCCAGCTTCTTTTCGAAGGTGGTAAGGGCGCTAGCTCCATGCCCCGGCAGACTCAGCCATCCAGAGGTTATTGCCGGGTCCTCCTCTTCCTCTTCCTCTTCCTCTTCCTCCTCCTCCTCCTCTTCCTCTTCTTCCTCCTCTTCTTCCTCTTCCTCCTCCTCCTCCTCCTCCTCTTCTTCCTCCTCATCCTCTTCCTCCTCTTCCTCTTCTGGTGGGTTGATCTGGTTCTTGGACCTCCTTTTGGGCTAGTCGCCCTTGTTGTTCTGTGTATTTTATGGCCACTCGAGTCCTCCTTGCGAAGACTATGGCTTTGTTGGCTGCTGGACGGCCCTTGTGACTGCGTGTTTGTTTTGCTTGGGTTATTTACACAGATAGGCCCTGAGATTAGGCCTTATGTTCTCTTGGGCTGCTTGAAAAGCCTTCTGCGGGGGTTGTTTTTGCCCGTGGCTCTTTTGGTTGTCCTCTGCTGTGGAAGTTTCTTTCAAAGAGGGCTCCCATCTCTTTGGACTTAACGTACCCTATGTGGGGTAGTGATAGCTGTTATATAGCTTGCGCTGTGCTAGGGCGTTGTGGTCGCCTTCGGGCCTCTGATCTCCATGGTGTTTATGTATGTTGCTGATGCAATTTACTTAATGGTTTGGCAGTGGTGGTGTGTCCGGGCATTCCCTCGCCTTCATGCTCCTGTCCTGGAGGCTGTCATAGTTTTGCGTTTTTTTTCTTTCTTTCCTTCCTGCTTCCTGCTGCTTATTGCTGCCGGCGCTGCTCTGTCTGGTCTGTTGACTTACAACTGTGGTGGACTCGTCTTCTTTTCCCTCGTCTCCTTGGTCCCTCTAGGTTTTTCTTCTTCCTTCTCTTTGCCTTGGCATTGGCTGGAGGTTCTGTTGCCTTGAAGGGGCCCTTGTTTCCTCTGTTGAGGGTGAACAGGCCTTCTCTTTCTCCTTTCTTCTTCCCTCGCCCCTCTGGGGGTGGGTGGTATTCGGCCTGTGGGGTTTCCCCTTGCCTGGGGGACGGGGCTCCTCGCTCTGTCCGTTGGACTGGTCCCCTGTGGGACCCTCTGTTAGGTCCAGGCTGGTGGGGTCCTTTTGCAGACTGTCCTTCCCCGTGGGTATGGCTAGGGTATCTATTCTGCGTTAAGGAATCTGCGGCTAGTAGTCTCTATCAGATGTAGGAGTTACTTACCTTCAGTAACGATGTATCTGGTAGAGACGATTCTAGCTGCAGATTCCTTCACGGCCCGCCCTTCCTCCCTGTTCTGCGAGGACCTTTGGCTTCTGCACTCGCCTCCCGGTGGGTGGCTAGGTCTTCTGTGAGTGCATTCTTTTGTTCTTTTGACAGAATAATTTGTCGTGTTCTTTTCCTCCTCTTTGGCACTTTGGAGGTTGGGTCTATGGGTACTCCTGTGCCCCTCTGCTCTGGTTACTCCGGGGTTGAGGCTTGCTTTTACTCTCGTCCCTCCCCTCCCTCTTGTTACTAGGGGTCCTGGCCCCTCTGCTAACCTCTGGGTAGGGGTCATCTGGCCATGCCTTGCCCTTGTTCCTTGGGGGGCTGTCACACTCTGTGCTGGGGTTGCCTTGGAGTTTTGTCGTTCCCTGTTTGTCTTGGAACTGGTTCCCCTTCGTTGTCACTTGAATCCGTCCCCCCGGCGCGCAGGGATGCTGTGGCAAAAAAGAGTTTTCTGGATCCAGTCTCATGCCTTGGGGTAATTCTACGTTAAGGAATCTGCGGCTAGAATCGTCTCTACCAGATACATCGTAGGAGTGCTTGGTTTTAAGTAAGATGATGCTCTAGCATGAGCTGAGCCTGTCTGCAGCTTTCGGAACCAAGTCCTTATAGCTGTTCTAGGATATAGCCATAAAATATACTCTTAAGTGCATTATGAACCTCGCGGTTAAATGCTAACTTTGAATTGGCTTTATCAAAACATGTCGTGTAAGGTGTCATACGCTTTGGAATACTACCCCCTCGCCAGTTCTGGCGACGGGGGTAGCATTCCACCCTTCTAGAGGGAGAAGACATGTTGTTCCTACTAATCCCGGTTAAAGTTAACCAGAGCCTCAGCATCACAAAATGGATGCTGCTGCCACAGACACTGACCTCCTGCTGCTGGGAGTCCTTCCAGCGAGGGAAGCTTGGACAATAGGTTTCCTGTCTTGGGAGGTGCTAGCACCACCCCAGACAGGCTATAGTGTATTGGGGCAGGGAGGGCTGAATGAAATGAGACACTGCCTGGGGCACACAAGGTGTCCCATGCATAGTCCAGTTCAAACCGGTGCTTGGGCACTCCAGCCCCAGCTCTGGCGCGAAACTGGACAAAGGTAAAGGGGTGTAACCACCCCCTTCCTGGGTCCCACCCATGGGAGGGACCTAGCAGGTAATCCAGCCCCTAAATTTGGTATGTAGGTAGGAGCTGAGTCCCAAGACTTTAGATTTATCCTGACTGAAACTTTGAAACACAACTCTGGACCTTAGACGATCTACTTTGCAAGAAGACGACTGAAGAATCTCCCTTGTGGTCAAGGAGTGACCACCCTGTGCAAGCAGGCACCATCAAGCGATTAACGGTTTGCTTTGTCGACGCTCCCGCTGGACCCCGAGCACAGAGCCTGACAAGACCCAGATTTCCAGACTTCCAACAGCCCGATCCACAGTCACAGCAGAGCTGAGACCCATGGAGGTGACGAGAGATGTGGGACCGGCCATCTTGGAAAGCCAGCGAATTGCTTTCCGTGCAACTTCTGAGGCACCCTTGAAGTTGTGCATTGGGGATTGAGAAGCCCCAGCCCCGAGCACCAACTGCACCGAAGATCAGCCTTCCACACTCCACGAGTTCTGCGTGGGGCCCTTCTACATTTTCCTGCTCAACGCGTATGTCCGGTCACTTGCCCGTTGCCCGTTGGCTAGTGGCCTCTGTGACGACGAACCTTTGAATTTACAACACTGGTCCAGACTGGCCCCTGCTTCCCTGAAAAGGAGAAGCCCATCAGACCGTGCTGGTCTGATCAAGAAGCCATCTTCCATTCCTGCGTGGGTTGCCTTTGCCAAGGCTTCTTGACTCCAATCCGGAAGCCGACACCGCCGACAGCGAGAGCCTCCGTGGGACAGTCTGTATCCAGCTCCTGGTCGTCGTCGAAATCTCCTGGTCCACGTGGCTGCAGAGACCGGCTTCACGACATCACCTGATCGCTTCGCGACATCGCCTGGTTCCTTCCTGGTCACTGGCTAGTGACCCAGACTCTGTCCCCTCTGCTTTCAGGTACTCTTCATCCTCGATCCGCCCTTGGATCCACCCGGACACTTCTCTCCTGGTCGCCTGCAGCATCTTTCTCCAAGGCTCCATAGGAATCAGCGACGAAATCGGACACACTTTGACACCTATGCACCTGCTTCCTGTGGGTGAGGTAACGGGAGTATTTCGGTACTCCTGTGGATATTGACTATCCTAGTGTCCTAGCTTCAAGTAGCTTTTCCCTAGTCCATCCGGAAGTGTCCTAAAAGAACTAGTTTCCAATACTTTAGTTCCCATTCTAACTCTATGGTAACTTGCGTGCGTGTAAAGACACTGCACGCGCATCCTGTGGGCCTCCTGCTCCCTAACCTTTGGTAGTACAGCGTAGCCCCAGTGATTCTGCAGTCCCTAGGCCTTTCCTTTGTTCGTGACATGGTTCTTATACCACTATTTTAGTATATGGTTCGAAGTGCCCCTAGGGCATCACTGTATTTTGTGCAACTTATTGTATTTTAATTGAGTATCTTGTTATGTGCTGGTGCCTCTGACCTCATAAAGAGTGCAGAGGATTGTGTTAGAAATAAATACATATATATTTTGATATACAACCTGTGTGGTGTCCTTTCACTTGGTATTAAAGGGGTTACATATGGTAAAACAGCTGGCTTCACATGCCCTCTTGAGTTTAGCCTAAGACTGCTTTGTCCATGCTACCACTAGGATAGCTGGTCTATAAGGTTGACTTTACAACCATCACCATAAGGGTTGTTTGGACTGGTGCAAGGTGCTCACTAGAATAGTGAACATCATATACCAGGCCAACTTTTCACAATCGTTACCGAAGATAAGTAACTCGTACATTGTTGAGGGCCTCGAAATAGTTATAAACAGGCACAGCATAGTTATACTGCAGGGAGCCCGTACGTAGTCCCTCCTCTCTGTGGTACTGGATATGTCTTGGGGAAAGATAAAAAAAACCCTGAGGAGCAATACTTACCCCCTTGTTCCTCACTGGCCAGTTGCCCACCTTGTCTAAGATAGTTCGGATCAGGGGTTGGGAGGCGAAGGACCGTACAATACAATCACCAGGCAAAGTTTTATTCGAAGTTCCAACCCACTCAATCCGCTGTGCCATCCTAAACTCAGTGAAGAGCTTATTATTTATGCCTGTTTTCCCGGCTAAAAAATGCAAGGATTTATTTCTCAAAGTGGACCAATGCTCAGCTTCTCCCAGTGGCAGTGGAGGTACATTCACCAACACCACAGTATACGGCGTTGCATCTGGGGGGAGGTGTAACACTTTTGATCCCAAGGAACTGACCTGTGTGTGCTTTGAGGGGCCTGTGCTAGATTGGGTGTGCGTCCCAAAACCCTCTCTGCCGGTAGGTATCCGATTAGGATCGGATCTTAAATTTAGTTGCCCCACTGAGCCACTTTGAAAGCGGCAAGAAGCCTCTCCCCATTTTTCTGACTGGGACACTATACCAGACCCTGAGGATACGGGGCACACAGCAACATTAGATAAGCGTGGGGGATTGGGGTCTTGTTGTTGCGGTATTTCACCAATCATGGTAGTACTCTGGAGATGTGTTGGAGCATGCTCGCCTGTAAGAAAGGAGGAGCTACGGTTGGATGCAAATGTACGCTCACCTAACTCCATCGCCGGTAAATTATTTATATGGCTTTCTATATTAACTAACCTCCCTTCCATGTTAGTTAGCATATTTTTTAAAGGCTTCAATAGCACTGAGAAAGTTCCCCCACCTTACTCCAGAATTCTCCACGGTCTAAAACTAAAGGACCGCATAGAACATTGGGGGAGCGCCAACTTCCAAGGGATAGCACATACTCTCCCCGCCCTCAGTGAGACTTAACGTTGGAGTGGCCCAGCCCTTAGAGGGCAGGGGTGCCCAGAGTTTATTATGTCCCATGATCCCAAATATCACTTATCTGGTGTTGGCCTCCAGGCAGTTAGTCATGTCCAGGAGTCAAGTTCCATAGTTCAGTCTTAGTACCCCAAGTATGCGGTTCCCACTGTAGTGGGGTTTCTGGTACTGTGTGTGCCCTACTGCATTCTCAGATGAGGGCCTTCCAAGTTTCAAGATTGCCTTACTCTGTTGTTGGTGATTCAGATCTTGGGGACGAGCTCGGTGAGCCTGTGGAATTGTAACGTTGGAGGCGCTTCAGGAATTCGTTCACTTGCTGCTGTTTAGTGAAAATAAGATTGTTTCCCTTGATGCGTGACTCTCAGGCGCGCTGGGTATAGAAGGGCGAAGTCGATTTGGGCATCCCGCAGTTTCTTTTTAACAGGTACAAATTCGTGCCGTTCTTCCTGCACGGGTGCGATGAAGTCCATATATATGGTGAAATTATTGCCCTCGAAAGTCAATTGGCGCCGCTCTCTAGCTGCCTTGAGGGCGGTGTCCCAATCATGATAATTTAACATCCGAGCGATGATAGGACGTGGTGTGCTGCCTGGGGGGGGTCCCCAGAGACGGTGGGCCCTTTCTACAAGAAATTGGCATAAGAAGTCAGAGCCGATTGTGTCTCTTAGTAGTCGTTCAATGTAGTCCTCCATTTTCCCAGTATTGGTACTTTCCGGTATACCAAGCACGCATATATTATTTCTACGGCTTTGTGCCTCCCAATCCTCATTCTTAGCAGCAATAACCTTCAGCAATGTGTCCATGTTAGTCACTTTTGTCTGGAGTTGAGAGGTGGTGTCTTCATCGTCTGAGATGCGGCGTTCTGTGTCTTTAATACGTTCTTCGTGACCATCTATTTTCTGCACTATGGCATCCATGCTGTTAGACATAGTCAATTTTGTCAGCAATAGCGGCTAGGACCTGTCGCATTTCTAATAGCAGGGCTTTCATATCGTCTTCTGGCGCAAGAGACAATCCCGATGCTGGTGCTTCGGTGACTGCAGTGACGTTATCGTGCTGCGTGCGTCCTCCCTTTCTGGCCTCGAACATAAGTCTTGGTTGTTTCGGGTATGCCTTCCCCATGATTTTGTGTTATGCAGCCCGTGAGGTCTGATCCGGATAAGGGTGGTGCTATTTGCGTGTTGAGTTGTCACCTCGCTCAGCCTCTAGTGTTGCCTGTCTTTGTTTTCAGGTATCCAGCTGTATCGTGGTTGCCAGCTATGTTTCGCACCTGTGTCTATCTCAGGTTTTGGGAAATAGCCCCAAGTCAGTGTATCAGTACTCCAGGCAGGGAGGGTCGAGGTGCATTAAGGTGGTTGGAGTGCTTAGGATGTGTTCCCTAGGTGCTTCACAGCAGTGCGCTCGCCTCCTGCCTCTACGGCAAGGGACCTTTGCTGGATAGCGAGGTAATATATGCAGTGTTTAGCGATGGTAGGCTGCGTATGTAGAGGCCTCTCCCCCAAAACGGTAATGGTAGTGCAACTTCCCCAATGATGGCAGGGCTGGTGCCGATATCAGCCAGGTGGTGCAATCGATGAGTTTTCCCAGAGGTTAGCATGTGTTTGTTTGATAGCGCTTTGCAGAGGATGGGAGCTCACTCCTCGTAGTGCGGTACTTTGGGCCACAGTGTACTTCTGCGAGGCCTACTTCCAACTTGGCGCCACGGGACTCGCACAGCGGGCACCACCCAGCAGGATTTCCTGGCACCCAGACAGCAGCGGCAGTGATCAGGGGCGACTCATATGCAGCAATCAGGTGTGGGGCGAAATCGAGAGTCTGCTGAGCCTGAAAGGCCTCATCCCCAGTGCAGCTTCGGCCAGATTCTGGCGGCAACAACTGCGCGGCCCCGCTATATCAGCTGGGCTGGCGTCGGTGTCAGCAATGCGATCCGGTAAGATTGCCCCAAGGTTATTGGGCCTCAATGCAGCAGTGCTGTTATGTGGGGGGTGAGAGCAGTTGATAGTACTCACTCTGTGTTGCCTGATGTTGTGGGCCACGACTGCCTCCCTCCGTGAGGCCTTGTCACTACGTGGGCGCTGCGGGCTCACGTAGGCAGTGCAACCCAGGGTCGTACCAGGCTCTTATGCAGCAGCAGCGGCGTTCGTGAACCTCTGCCACTCCGATGGCCAGGGACGTCTCACTTGCACCAAACCTGCACGGGGAAGCGACCAGTATTCACTCCTCACATCGCTGTGGTCTTCAAGCATTTGGGACCGTCTGGGCAGGATATATGTGCGGATTAATGCTCTGGGCTGCAGGAGCCACACCACAGTGCAGCCATACTGCTTGTGTGCCACCTAGCGCCCCCCACCCCATGAAACCTTTTTGTGACAGGGCTGATATGTCCATGATGTTAGTCACTGTTGAGGAGCAGGAAACAGAGTGAACCATTCCCTGATCTCCTCTCTTACAGTCCACAAGATGGGTCAATTGATGGAGTTATCTACTCGGAAGCCCTCACTGCCCAACAGTAGGCTGACTTTAGGCATGTCCTGCAGCAGTAGGCTGGGCTCTTCTCCTTAACCAGACACACTGGTGTATCCATGATGTGGACTCTGGGGACAGCTTACCTGTCAAAACCAAGATCTATCTGCAGTCTCACCAAGTTAAGGAGAGCGTCAAAGCTGAAGTAAGCAAGAGGCTGGAGTTAGGGGTTTTTGAGCCCTTTGAAAGTCTCTGGGCCAGCCCAGTGGTCTTAGTCCCCAAACCTCACCCCCAGCTGTAGAAAGAGAACTGAGGTTCTGTGTGGACTATAGAGGAATCAATGCTGTCACTAAGACAGATGCTCACCCCATACCCATGGCTGATGACCTGATAGATAAGCTAGGGTCAGCCCATTTTCTCAGCACCTTTGATTTAACTGCAGGGTACTGTCAGATTGGCATGGCCCCATGAGCCAAAGAGAAAACAGCATTTATTCTCCACACCTGATGGGTATTATCGGTTTACAGTGATGCCCTTTGGTATAAAGAATGCCCCTTCCACCTTCCAGAGGTTGGTGAATCAAGTCCTTGCTGGGTTGGAGACCTTTAGTGCAGCTTGTCTTGATGATATTGCTGTATTTAGCTCCTGCTGGCAGGATCACCTGGTCCAACTGGGGAAGGTTGTACAGGCCCTGTAATCTGCAGGCCTAACTATCAAGGCATCCAAGTGCCACAGAGGGCAGGGGACTGTTGTATTCCTAAGCCACCTTGTACGTGGAGGCCATGTACAACCCTTACAGCCCAAGATCCAGACAATTCTGGACTGGGACCCAAGTCAGGTCATTCCTTGGCTTGTCTGGGTATTACAGGAGGTTTGTGAAAGGATATGGGTCCATTGTGACTCCCCTCATTGAACTTATCTCCAAGAAGATGCCAAAGAAAGTGAACTGGAAAGTTGCCTGTCAAAAGGCTTTTGACACCCTGGAAGAGGCAATGTGCTCAGCACCTATTCTCAAAGCTTCAGACTACTCCTAGGAGGTCATTGTGCAGACTGATGCCTGTGAGCTAGGAGCGGTCCTATCCCAGACCAGTGATGATGGCCAAGGCAACCTGTTGCTTTTACAAGCAGGAGGCTACACCCCAGGCAACACATTTTGAGTGCCATTGAGAGGGAGGCATTTGCTGTGGTTTGTCCCTGAAGAAGTTGAGACCATACCTGTTTGGGATTCACTTCCTAATCGAAACTGACCACAGACCTCTCAAATGGCTAATGCAAACGAAAGGTGAAAATCCCTAACTATTGAGGTGGTCCATCTCCCTATAGGTAATGGACTTTACAGTGGAACACAGACCTGGGACTGCCCATGCCAATGCAGATGGACTTTCCAGGTTCTTCCACTTAGACAATGAAGATTCTCTTGGGAAATGTTAGTCTTGTACTCTTTCGTTAGGGGTTGGGGGAGGGGGTTGTGAAGGAAAGTGCCCTTTTTGCATGGTTGCCCCCTAACTTTTTGTCAGCTACCGGATGCACTCTGATTGAGTGTGCCCTGGGTTCCTGCCCATCAGGTTCCCAGGAACTGTGTTCGTTCCCTAACCTGTACCATTGTTGCCACAATTGGCACAACTCTGGCCTACCTACAAGTCCCTTGTAAAGGGTACCTATGGTGCCAAAGCCATGGTAGCCAGGGAAAGGCCTCTGATAACTGCAGAATGTATTATGCCACCCTGAGAGACCGCTCACTACAAACCAAACTGGTGCCTCTTAAAGTGTGGGAAAACCAAAGGTGATGATGATGGACGGAGCGTTGACAATACAAACACTCACCCCCAGTCAACTGATCTGGGTTTAATCCATCGCCGTTCTTTAGCTCACTACGCCACCCCAGTTCAGACATGGCCATATGCAAATCAGTCTGACCCTGTGCCTCATGAGAACAGTCCAGCCCGAACTGCCAAGCCATGTCTTCCCTGGACCGGAATCAAGCTTCCCAGGACCGGTTTCTGGCATTACAGACGTCTTCAGCCGGGCTTGCTTGACTCCAGTGGCAAAGTGAGCAAGGGACTCACGTCTGAGCATACCCTGCCAACTTAGGGCGAACAAAGAAAAACCAAAGGTGATGATGGACGGAGCGTTGACAATACAAACACTCACCCCCAGTCAACTGATCTGGGTTTAATCCATCACCGTTCTTTAGCTCACTCCGCCACCCCAGTTCAGACATGGCCATATGCAAATCAGTCTGACCCTGTGCCTCATGGGAACAGTCCAGCCCGAACTGCCAAGCCATGTCTTCTTTGGACCGGAATCAAGCTTCCCAGGAGCGGTTTCTGGCATTACAGCCGTCTTCAGCCGGGCTTGCTTGACTCCAGTGGCTAAGTGAGCAAGGGACCCACGTCTGAGCATACCTGCCAACTTTGGGCGAACAAAGAAAATCCGGTCCTCGGAAGCTTGTTTCCGGTCCAGGGAAGGCATGGCTTGGCAGTTCGGGCTGGACTGTTCCCATGAGGCACAGGGTCAGACTGATTTACATATGGCCATGTCTGAACTGGGGTGGCAGAGTGGGATAAAGAACGGTGATGGATTAAACCCAGATCAGTTGACTGGGGTGAGTGCTTGTATTGTCAACGCTCTGTCCATCACCACCTTTGGTTTTGCATCTTAAAGTGTACCATTCCTGCCCAGCACTGCATGAGGCCTAGGTAAGTCACCCTTAAGGCACGGTGCACTATACCCCATGTGAGGACCTAACTTCATGAGCAGACAGGCCCCTATAATATCTAAGGCCATTGTTAGATATTATAGGTGCCCAGTAAAACCATACTGAGTCTATGATCTAGAAACTTGTCATTAGTTTCCTAGCACCATAATGGCTTTACTGAATCCTGGGATGTTTGGTATCAAACATCTCAGAATAATAAACCTGTACTGATTCCAGTTTCCTATGTATTATTCCATGAACTCCGGGATCCCTTCTAGAGGGGAACCTTGAACCAAGCCATCAGCTTGTCGGTTTCTGACTGGTGAGCACTAGTCTGCCACCACGAGACAGGTTTCTGGACACCTGGGATAAGAGCTTTCGCTCCCAGGGTCCAGAAACAGCCTTTCCTGGGTAGAGGTGTTCACACCTCCCCCAGGTCAGGAACAGTTATCTGTAGCAGGGGAGCTTCAAAGGCCTTGCTGCCTTTGCAATGCAACCCCCAGCAGCTCCTGCTATCAGGAAAAGGCCCCCTTCCTGTCTCGCCCTTTTTTCATCGCGAAGATAGGCGGGAAATCAGGTGGGGGAGTTGAGGTGAAGACCATTCTTCAATGCCCGCTGTAGGAAAGTAAGATCTGCTTTTATGGTTACCCCCACTTTTTGCCTAGTGCTGTGCTGTTTCGGACTAGTCTGACTGGGATCCTGCTAATCGGGACCCCAGTCTGTGTTTTCTCCCCTAAACTGGTATGGTAAGTACTTTGGTACATCCCAGATTGGACACTGGTGTACCCTTATCAGTCCCTAGTATATGGTACTGAGGTACCCAGGGTATAGTTACACCAGGGGTCCCCATGGGCTGAAGCATGCATTATGCTTGGGGGATCCCATGGGGGATCACTCAAACTGTAATTACAGGCCTGCCATTGCAGGCTGTGCTAGCACCACTTACGACAGATATAGGTTTCCCTATATCTGAGGTCACTGCTCTTAAAACCTATGTCACCCCTAAAACAGGCTTTTCAATCCGGATGACAGGGTGCTCGGGTCTAAGTGTGAGGGTGCCCCTGCATGAACAGGACGCCCCTACATCCTTCGGAGTCCATTCTCCCGGGTTGTAAGTGCATCAGCCATTACGATACATAGAGTAGCCATGCGTCATTACGCGATGACCATCTCTAAACTGGCTGTAACGAACCCTGCCATGTTTGGTATCAAACATGTTGGAATCATACACCCACACCATAAACGGTGTCGGCGGTATGATTCCATGCACTGTAAAGCTCCTCCGGGAGGCCCTCAGTGCTCCCGGTACAAGTCTTCTAGATCCTGACAGATAACTATGGCTGCTGCCGACCAGAGACCCGATTCTGCCCTCCTGCTGCTGAGCCAAGCTCAAGGAGGGGAAGGTAGAACAATACATATCCTGTCACAAGGAGGTGTGACCATCCCCCAGACAGGGTTTAGTGTATTGGGGCCGGGTGGGAGTTCTTGCCAGCGCCACTCAGTCTGCTTGAGGGGCACATTTGGTGCCCTCCTTGCACAGTCAAGTGCAAACCAGCTCAGAGAGCCGTTGGCTCCAGCTCTGGAGTAAAACTGGAAAAGGACATGGGATTAGCCTCCACACTGTCCAACCCCTCCCCTGGGAGGGAACCCTGAATCGCCCCCACCCTTTCTGTAAAGTACTTAAGGGCTTACCTGTAGGTGAGACCCTAGATTCGTCGTGGGACAAGATTAATTTCAAGACACCACTTCGACCGTCTGGGCACACTGGACTTCGCTCTGGGTATCAAGCCTGCAACTGGGAAGGCTCCTGCTACTCCTGGTCTCGTTGCCCTGCAAGTCTGCTGCAACGTCTGTGCCTGTGTTCCATACAGGAACCTTCCAGGGCCTGTGGTCATCCAAGACACCTGAAGAAATCTCCCTTGAAGTGAAGGAGTCACTTCCCTGCATCGTCAGGCACCGCAACGAAGCTGACCGGTTTGCTGATCCTGAGCTCCCATTGACCCCGAAAGGCTCAGCAACACAGGTGGTGGTTCTTCACATCCCTCAAGGCCTGCCCTGTTTTCTCACCAAGTTTGAGGCCAGTATCTCTCGTCGGAGCCGCAGGAACTGAACCCCTGTGTACCGCATCAACTTGCCGTTGCAAAGGCTTGTTGGCTTCCTTCCCCATCATATCACTTGCACCGTGGGCCTGCTTCTTTGGTGAGCTGCTCGAGGTCCTCTTGCAACTCCAGTGCCTCCAGCCAGTGGGTACTCTCAAGAGTCTCCTTTGTTTTCTGCGGGCTCCCCTGTTTGCTCGGGGCCTGCCCCAACTCCCCTGCTTGTGGTAAGTCACCTGGACCTTGCTGGTTCCGACACAGCAACTTCTTCGCTTTACACGTTGTTTGTAGTTGCCAAGGCTTGTTGGTGCTCTCGGCGGACACCAACCCCTCAACTCTCGACATTTGACATGGGACAGCGCGTGAACAGCTCCTGGTCTTCTACAGCATCAGCTGGTCCTCACAGCTGCTGCTCCTCCCCATCACTCCCCCGCAACACCCATCATCGGTGGGTATTCGTCTTCCGTGCCTCCTGATCACTCCTGAGTGGCATAGACTCTGTCCCCTCTCTTGCAGATACTTCTCATCTTGAATCCACCTTTGGGTTCCACCGGACACGTTCTCCTTCTCCAGCAGCAGCATCTTCCTGAAGTTCTCCATTGAGTTTGACGGCGGTTTCTGACGCCACTTCGCACCTATACCCTGGCTTCCCTGGTGTAGGTATACTGGTTCCTAGGGTATCAATGGGTGGGGTGGCTCGCCAACCTTCTGTCCTCCACGGGGTTTCTTCAGGGTCTACTGGAAAGGGTCCTTCTGTAAAAAGTGCAACAGCGACTTACCCATTGTCTTGTATTGAGCCTGGGGTCATGGTTCCACTCTGCACACGGCCTCCATGGGGTTCCTAGTTACTTACCTTGGGTGGTTCCTTGGGTCCCTGGCACTTCTACGTCTTCTGGGTATAGTCTTGACTCGAGTCGTGATCCGCATACCACTATTTTAGTATATGGTTTCGTCACCCCCTGGTGACCACTGTGTATTTGTGCTACTTACTTATTTTTATTGCAAAGTATTGTGTGCATTGTGTATATCTTCTGGTAGCAGATATCTGTATGTGTTAGTGAGTGTCTTATAATAAATACAGATTTTTATAAATACACTGTGTGGTTCTTTTTAACTTAATCCATCCCAATAAGATTATGTTCTGGTAAAACAACCTGCTTTACACTCCTTGACTAATCCTGAAGGCTGCTCTCCACAGCTACCACTTAGAGAGCTTTCTAAGTTTCTCTAAGACCACTAAAATCATCATAAGGGTTGTCTGGTTTAGTGCAGGGTGCCCACTTACATAAGTGTGCACCATATACTAAGCCAGCTTCTCACACCCGCCATCTTGCAGATGGCAGGCACCCTCCATTCATGGTCATGAATTGTGCCCACTCCCCCACGTGGTGTGACTACATTAAGGGTGTAGTCACCCTAAGGTCAGTAGCCCATTGGCTATTACCTTGTTACCCCAGTAACACCCCTAAATACAGTATTGAGGGGCAGCCCTGAACCCAGCTTAGCAGAATTGATGACCTAAGAAGACTGGAACCCGAAGACGTCCCAGCATTGAAGACTCCATGTCCAACTGACTACCGGCCTGCCTGCAGCTCCAAACCCCCATGCAAAGAATGACGGCTCCAACAATGATCAGGAACCTCCAGACTTGGTGAGGACTGATCCCCTGCTCCAACGAAGACTCTAGACTCCTGAGGACAGCCGTCCTGTCCACAAAAGAAGATCAAGACCCTGAGGAACCGAGAAACCCTGCTCCAGGACTTACCTCTTCACCCGCTGTCCACGACCCGGGTCCAGAGGGTCCACCGGTTCTGAAGTGGTTCCCTGGCGGTCCTGACCTCCAAACCATTGAGGGGTGTCACCTCCAAGGTCCAGTGCCGACACCTGCAGCCTCTCCACAACGACCCCCACCCCCTCAACTGTGACTTGCCCGATCAGAAACCCGATGTCCAAAGACACCCCTGCTTCCTCCGGCCCGAGACCTGGTGACCAGATCCAATGGTCCCCTGACGTCGCCTGGCATCTCAACTTCTTCCCCTGGCTGTTGGTTTAATTGAAGAGACCTCCTGGTCTGAGCCTGCAGGCTGAAACCTGTGGAAAAGTAAATTTTGACATGTTATATGTGCCTACGTGTTCCCCATCTTATGTTATATGTGCATGATCGATATGCATGTATTCCCCTCTGATCGATTAAAGACGCAATTATAGTTGTGTCCATCTCTAGTATGCCAGTTTTCAGTCTTCGTGAAAACAACGAATATTAGGCCTATGTAAACCTACGTTGCCACATTTTTCAGTGTGCACGTTAATTCATTGAATTGTCCCCGTTCTAGGCCTCAAAAGGGCCCGGACTCAGATTCAGCTCCTGTCTCCTGAATCCTCTCCGAGGAGCGATACAGCCCCCACCTGCATCCCTGACCCTTAGCTTACTTCTTGCCACGCAGTGCCCGGCCCGGCCTGGCTCTGCCTCCCAGTCTGCCAAGAGTATGTTATGTTTCTAGTTATCAGTTCAGCCCTTCCTTCTCTGCATTCCTAAGCTACTGAATCGCATCAATAGTTTCCGTCATGGTCTAGCCTTTATGTCTCCATGAAAGAGACATACTGTATTAATATTCATGGAATATTCCTCGCACACGCACTACATATAGAATAATGCATGCACCAGTCTTAGAGTCTATTAGCCTTTGCCCTGATAACTTTTGGATTCTATCAACATGTACTCTAAACAACAGATACTAGATATGCCTGGGTACATGTCGCTCTGACACTCCAGACTTTAGTCTCCTCTTCCAGCGCAGAAGTCATAGCCCCCAGTTCTCCCTGGTAACACGTCATTGCCCGTTTGCGCGCACCACTAGGTAAGAGGTCCCAGCTGCTCAGGTAGCCCCCTCCATGTTTCCGCCCCTTTTATGACATATTCTGTTACGTTTACATCACATGTCTATGTATACGCCCTGTACACGCCTTCTTGTTACATCATTTCGCCCTTATCTTTCGCGACTGCTACGAAACCACGCCTACTGCTACGCCTACTGTATTGAATGTAATGCATTTGTTTTGATATATATACTGTGCACTGTTATTAAAAGTGAGCCTGTCCCAGCCTAGCCAGATCCTGCCCCCGGCAGCTGCCATCCTATTCCCGTACAAGCTGTCCTGTTCCTGTCCTTTATGCCTGATTAAAGCCTGTAAACTCCAGCTACCTCGAATCTTGACTCTTATTTATTGAGCTACCTGTTTATATGAGTATCCTGAAAAATAGAACCGGTAATTAATTATTTATTTACCACATAATGGCGCCCGAACAGGAACTTGCCCTTTCCCCACGCGCCGGAGAAGCCACGCAGGCCCCCTGATCCTCTGCAGCCGTGACGGAACCATACCGTGCACGTGCAGATATTTCTGCTTCAAGTATCCCTCAGGCCCACGGAGGAGACGGAGGTTGCGGTCCAGCATCCAGACGAGGCGGTGGAGGAACGCGGCGAGTCCCGACCAGAGCCCAAGCCGAGAGTTCAAGGTCCGAGGTATCCGGAGGCCCACCTGTAACTGAAGTCCGAAGTTCGTAGTCCGTCGTCGTAGCAGTCCAGTCCAGTCCGAGGCCTTCCGTTCTTGCTGCCCGGTGAGTACCGTTGCTGGGGTAGTATCTAGACAGGGTCAAAAGTAATTTGTCTCTGGTCCGTGGGTTTGGGTACACAGATCCAACACGAAGTGTCCACCTAGGTGGATGCGGGTCCTGACGTGTCTCTTTATGGGACCGGTAAGTTTCGTACTGTTTTAGCAGTGCATCTAGTAAATTCCAGTAAGTTCTGTTCTCGAGAAATTCATGTGTTTTTGTTCTCAGTATTCCAGGTAGTATTTTGTCCGAACTGTTATTATAAATGTTATTCCATGTGTTTTCAATGTCGTGGTATGAGTGATTCGTTTTTCAGTTATTATTGTGTTTTTGTGTATTGTATTGTATCCGGACTCCAGCCTAAATTATGCCTTTGTTCTCGAAATTACGTCAGTTAAGAACTAGAAAAGGTCTGTTAGAGGAAGCAGTTCCTGTCCCGCCTAGGGACAGTCCAGGTCATTTTATGTATCATAAGCATGGCATAAGTGCCATATTATATCTAGACTTATGGGTGGAGTACACCAAGGAATTAGAAGAGAAATATAGATGGCCCATGTCAGGTACATGGGATGCCGAGTGTATCATGCGAGTAGAAGAAGCGTTATGGAAAAAGAAATCAAG